>NC_133329.1:134869139-135489139 GCF_042186555.1 Aquarana catesbeiana
CCTGGCTTCCCACAGTGTTATTGGGGAGATATCTGTTGTATTATTAATTGATATGTATTCCTTTAAAGCTTGTTCAATGGCCATCTGATGTAGTGGGTGTTTGAGCATTATGTCCGGTAAGTACCATGTTGGGTCATGCGCTTTTGGTATGGCTGAGGCTATAGTAGTGTATACTGCATTATGGTCAGACCACGGAATCGGAATTATATTTGATGCAATAATTTCTGGTATCATTCCTATTGTTAGAAAAATATGATCTATTCTGGTGAAGGTTTGATGAGGGTGCGAGAAATAAGTGAATTTCTTTTTCATTGGGTTACTTTCTCTCCATGAATCTACCAGATTGTATTTGGAAAGAAGTTGAGAAAAAGGTAATCTAGAGGTTATTTTGGATGGTGTAAAAGGTGATTTATCTAGAAATGGGAGGAGGACCTGGTTCGAATCCCCACACATTATCACTGTTCCTATTTTGTGTGTATTAATCACTTGTAATATATGTGAGAGGAATGGTGTAGGTTGTTTGTCAGGAGCGTAGTAGGAAATCACCGTGATTGCTGTATCCATTATATAACCCATGAGTATCAGGTATCTACCTTCTGGGTCTTTAATTTCTGATGATAAGGTGAATGGTGTGGATCGGTGAAATGCAATTAGAGTTCCCCTTTGCTTGGTACAGGCAGAAGCCGTGTAAATTTGTTGATAAAAAGGAGAAATATATTTTGGAGTAGAATCTTTGGTGAAGTGTGTTTCTTGGAGGCATACTATGTGAGCCTTCTTGTTATGGAAAGTACGGAAGGCTTTGGTCCTTTTTTGAGGGACATTTATTCCCTGAACATTCAGGGAAAGTATATTCAGTGGTGCCATGGCAATAGATCAAATAGTTTTGACTTACTTTTTGTTATGCAGAGCTGACTGCGCAGATCAACCTGTGTGGACTGAAGAGATGAATAGATAGAAAAGAAACCAGTGAATTCTGGAGTAAAGAGTAAACAAAAAAGATATGAGATTAGATGATACATTGTATAAATTATTTTTTGCAAGTAATCACAATTTACCCGTGAAAGAGAATAAATATCTCTCTCAGGGGAATAAGTGCCTTCGTCACACTCCCACATAATATGGTTGGGAGAATGAGGAGGGCTAATGGGGGTACACGGATCTTCCGCTTACAGGAGAGAAGTGCTATGTCAAAAGACATCAAAATGATGTTTCATTAATTGGAGTGCAGAATATAGTTTTTGTTGAAATTATTTATTCCAGGGTGGTTGTATATGGTTAGT
Source organism: Aquarana catesbeiana (assembly GCF_042186555.1). NCBI lineage: Eukaryota > Metazoa > Chordata > Amphibia > Anura > Ranidae > Aquarana > Aquarana catesbeiana. Next base: position 134,870,420 of record NC_133329.1, read on the forward strand.
CTTGCCCTAGGCTAAATAATTCAGTTAGAAAGGTACTGTTAAGAACTTTGGTATTGATGAAGATAGTTTGAATTATTTTGGGATTTTAACCCTTTTAGAGTAAACAATTACATATTTTATTCATACGTAACTGTTTAGATATGTTAACTCATAAAATTGAGGTTGTATTGCTTCAGATTAGAATAAACAAAAACATGATTCTAGGAACTAGTTAGGTAATAATATATATGTTTTAAGAAAAGAAAAAAAAGCTTCCATTACTTCTGGATTATTGAACATATTTGTCCTAAAAAGTAATAAATCTATTGTTATTACCTGATAATATATAACTGAACAAGAATTTCCTTATTTCACTTACATATTCTAAGGCTATATGAATCAGAAGTAATAAGAAATATAACTGGAATGTAACATGATCCCACACAGTGTGTGACTATCAGAATGCAGTTACATCTAGTTATAAATATAGGTTTTTTTTATAGAGAACCATCTCTTAGTATAATAAATGAAGAGATATCAGGAATTAGGATGTCAGTCCATTGAATCTTCTTGGTCCATGGATGATGTGGCATAACGGCCTCTTTTGTGAGAATGATGATTCCCATTTTGTTCTGAAATTTTCTGGGTGCTGCCTGAAGGTGAAGATGATGCCATTCTTCTGCGTGTGGGAGTGTTGCTGCTTGTGGGTTCTGTCAGATTTAATTTTAAAAGGGTTTGTTGTAGTTCATCTACTAATCTGCTTCTGTAAATTGTACCTTGGTAGTTAAATCTGACTGAAAAGGGGAAGCCCCATTGATACATAATGTTGTGGCGTTGCAGTTCCATTAGTTGGGGTTTCATGGATCGTCTTTTAGTAATAGTAAGTTGGGATAGGTCAGCAAAAATTTGATAATTGTGTCCTTGAAAATTAAGTTCCTTTTTTTCTCTTGCAGCAATTAGTATTTGTTCTTTCGTTCTGTAATAATGAAATTTTGTGATTATATCACGTGGGGGTCCATCTTTCTTTTTGGCTGTGAGGGCTCTGTGTACTCTGTCCAGTTCTAAACGTTCAATAGGGATATCTGGCTTTAGTTCTTGTAATAGAGCAGTAATAGTAGATTGCAGGTCTGTCACAGTTTCAGGTATTCCCCTTATGCGTATGTTTGAACGTCTGGCTCTATTTTCGTAATCTTCGAGCTTAGTTTGAAGTATTAAATTCTCTTTTTTTAATTGTTCCAATTCTGTTATATTTTCTTGGGTTGTAATTTCAATTTCATCCATTTTTATTTCTAGGGCTGCGGTGCGGTTTCCCAGCTCTCTTATTTCTTTGGTTAGGCTTTTTGTTATTTGGTCTGAGGTTTGTTTTAAAGCCTTATGAAGCATCTTTTCAAATTGTAATAATATTACTGGGGATACTGAGGAGGCTTGTGGAGAAGTTTGTGAGAGGATTTGTTCTGTATCTGACTCAAATGGAGAGTCTTGCTGTGACATTTTCTGTCTGTGAGAGCGCCCTGATGCTGTATCTTGTGAGGTGACTGGAGCTGCTTCAGCTGCAGTGAGTGCCTGTGAGCTCTTTGTGAGGTGATTTTTATTTCTGCCACGGTTTCCTCCCAGTACCATATTTCCTGCCCAAACTTTCACAGTTTGTTCCCTGGGGCAAAAAGGTTCAAATGAATACCTTTTGAGCCTGCAGGCTCCGCTTTGTCCTTCTCTTCTCTCCTTAGCGGCGTGGAGCTCTAACAATGCATGTCTGCTCCGCTAGGCTCCGCCTCCTGCCCCCCGTCTATCCTAAATTTCAGTGATCATACCAATTGCATATTTTCAGACCTTATGGACTGGCATTCTCTCCCAATCTAAACGTTGGGTAGACTTAAACTCCTCAAAATGGACATACTCTCCTGTCTTCTGTACAAACTCCAAACTGTCCTTATCTGCATACCTCATACCTACCTTCAATGTCTGAGCTCCACAACCATAAAGTTAATCTGGAGCAATGGCTTCCCAAAGGTGGGGATAAAAGCTCTCACAAATCCCAAACTTTAAGGCAGCCTACGACTACAGGATTTTGTACTATATCACAAAGCATCACTTTTAGTCAGGATATTAGGTTGGTTTCACTCTGACACAGACAAGATGGAAGTAATATTAGAAAGAGATCTTCCCTCTCTTCCACTTGCCTTTTCATGGGTGAACTCAGAATGCCATCCCACGACTAACATTCTCCCATTACTAACTATCTTCCTGTTACAACAACAGAATTCTATTTTGGCCTTCAAAGCTGTCCTTGAGACCTGGCACATTCACAGTGCATCTTAACCCCCAGTTCCTGTCCAGTATGTCCTCAGGCCCCTTCCTAAACCTGCATAATATTATTAAAATGCAAGTACACCAAGTCCTCCAAACTGACTCAAATGAGCTACAGCACCAATTCACACCTAAATCCCAATCCACCATGCAGGATTTGTACCAGGCAAGGCAATTATCTGACTTTATCAGGTCCCTATCGAAAGGGAGGATTCCACTTACCCCTTAATGAAGTTTGGAAGCCCTTTGCACCGCTTCAGCAGTTGTCCCTCAAGTAACATCAGAGTTATCTGCAGTATTGGGAGACATGACCCTTTGAGTGGCCTAGTAGAAGACTCGGAAGGCAGCTATGAGATGACAGGTCTTAGACATACATTTTAACACACTCTCTCTCTCTCTGACCAAACCACTATCAAGAAAGAAAAATTACAAAAATTGCATACAGGTGGTACAAATGTCCAACCTTCTTGCAACAGATGTTTCCTTTGTCCTATGATACCTGGTGCAGATGCCCACCAATGCTACGGGAGCTTTCTCCACACTTGGTGGCACCGTAAAAAATGTAACCATTCTGCCATCTAACATTCCAAGTATATAATAAGATTAATGAGATACAATCAACAAAATTGGCAGGCACTCCAGAGGTGGCACTACTCCTTTGCTCTCTGCGGTCCATAGGTGCCTGTAGACATTGCCCAGTGGCAGCATGAAGCACAATATCTAGGCATTGGAAATCGGCCACCACACCACCTTTGTCTGTCTGGGACTCAATTATAAATGAACTGGTGCACACAGAGAGCCCGATAGCAAGAGATTCAGACATTATGGACCCCCCCAACCCCACCCCACACATGACTTGTTGGCTTTGTTTAGAACCTCCAAGGCCTTTCTAAAACCTTTTGGTATCATAATACCCTCAATACCCTTATTACTTTATATCATACTAGTATGGCTTTAATATTTCCAACATAAACAATGATCCCTGTCACAATCTCCCCCCTTAAAGTGGATGTAAACCTTCCATATACCCAGTGAAGTAAACAGCCTCAGATGATACACAGAGATGAAACAAATCTCCCTACATAGGTTTTACATGTATATCTGCTGTCTTCAGCTTTATATACTGTTTATAAAGTGCACGTCCTGTTCAAATTTTCTCTTCCTGGTTGCCCTGTAGGAGGGGATTCTAGCTAGACACTGTGCTGATTGGAGAAAAGGCACACACCCCCTCCCCACACATAAAAAGGTTGCCTGTGAATAGTTTAGCAGTTTGCTAATCTATTTATAGCAACTCCCCTGATACACACTTCTATCTTTTGTCAAAAGTTATCAGGCTGATAACAGAGGAACGGAGCAGGACAAAGCTACGGGACTTAGTGCTTTGAAGCGAGATAAGAAAACGCTGCACATATATGTGCCCAGCTCAAATTTCATGAATCGGGTTTACATCCACTTTAAGGGGATATTTACAGTATGCATATACTCAATGCTAACACATAAATAAAACATGTTAAACGTCATTTTATCACATAACAAACAGAGTTTTTGACATTTACAAATTCCCTTAGAAGATCCATTACAACATCATTATTGCATACACCACAAAGAATTTTGTATATCCAGAGTTTCATCCAACACAAAGTCTATTTTTCATAGATGCAAATGCAGTTCAAGTGATAAAAGTATTCCAATAAAAGAATCAGGTGGAGAGGCAAGCAGATGATGTCACAAGTTAGGCTTCAAAATGAAACCGCTTATATTTTACTTTCCTTAGTTCCTCCGTTCTCATCAGTATGCTAACATTTTTAAATAAAACCGTTAAGTTGTTATGGTTTTTGGGAGGAGTTAAGCAAATATCAAAATGCCTTGATGAATGTTTGTCCGTCTTGAAGACTATGAATTCCTAGGCTCTTAGGCAGATTGCATTTGCATGGAGACCACCCTGAGTAATGCTCACATGTGATGCTGAGCCTCCATGAGTGAAGGAACTGATATCCAATTAATTAAAAGGGGCAGCCAGGGAAAGTCAGTCTTTGAAGTAAAGGACTAGAATGATGCTTGATGTCCTCCAGTCACAAAATGAAGAAAGATCTACTGTATCTGACTTGCTGCAGCTTCTATTGCATATTGTAAAATGTACAATACAGGAGTGCTATTGATGAGACCCACTTGGATTGAATGGTTTCTGTTGCATGTGTGTATGAGAGGGGTTACATTTTTTACTTTTGCAAAATGTTGTATTGTATTTTTTAATGTTATGATTACACAATGAACAAGATAGATGTAACAGGCCTTTCTAAATGGGTACATTTTGTCTATGTTATAAAAATCTTTTGTAATCAGTTTTAAAGCAACGTTGAGTAGGGAGGAGAAGTAAGGTGGGGAGGTGTAGGCAATCCAGGAGGAGAGGAAAAAGGGGAGCTCCAACATTTGAAGCAGCTCTAGTCCTTCACATAGGTGTCCTATTTTACCTTACTTTTGACCATAGTTTTTGTAGAAGACATTAGTATCAAGTCATGGGGGTGGGTTTGTAAGGAAACAGTTGCCATCGCCCAACTGCCTCCACCGCTAGACATTGTTGATTGAGACTGTAGCAGAAAGTGGTAACTTGAGGTCAAGCGTGAGCCATAAGGTGTTTGATGTTGACTAGCTAGTAGCATCAAATATGAAAATGCCTACACTATTTAGGAGGTTCATAGTATTTGCAGGTGTCCCAATGTTCCATAGAGGGCTTCCTCTGAGTACCATGTAGTTGGGTCCAATTCCTTTAGTAATTGTACAGGTCTGGTTTATGGCAGTTTGGAAGGTATAAGAGCCTAAGGCAGCTTTTCTCCACAAGGTTCCGTGGAACCCTAGAGTTCCACCAGAGATTGATAGGGGGTCCTTGAGCAATTTCTGCCTCTCCTGATATGTAACCATTGACACCAATGATCTTTTTGGCTATCATTAAAGGAGGCATTCCTCCCACTAGCCACCAATGTAAAAAGCATTTTCCTACTGGCCAACAAACTAATGTGCTGTGAGCTGGTGATATAGTAATTATTAGCAGGGGTTCCCTGAGACCTGAAAGTTATTTTAATGGTTTCCACCATATTAAATAGGTTGAGAAAGGCTGGTCTATGGTGAAAATACAGGGATGGGGCAAAGAGTGCAGAAGTGATATTACCTATAAGCATGATTATTTTCTGTATATAGCCTCCTAAAATGTTAATCTTTAAATAATTAGCATGTTCATTTGCAAGGTCCCACAGTTGTTTTTTTAACAACTTTCTGTCATGTGTTATGCTGTTACTACCGTAGCAGAGTACCAAGTTCAGTGTCACATCAAACAAGCATTGTATTTTCCCTGTGCTGAGAGGACAACATGTACCTCCAGGCAATCAAGGCTGAGTGTGTATTCCTCTGAAACTGAGCCAAACTCTGGACACAATGAGCTATACACGGTGCCATCAACCTTCCACAGGTTTAAACAGGCCCAATAGTTTATTGAAGTGTTATTTGAACCCTTAAGTATACCTCTGTTTGATGAAATATAACATTCCCTGGGGACTTTAAACCTAAACTCTAACCTGCCAGGTCCTAAAAACTCAGATCAGCAGTCAAGATCTTGGCACAGTGAGATCACAAAACAGAATGGGTAGCTTTTGGCATTGATACTTTAAACACTTCATATGGTAAAAGTGGTTACGGATAATGTCAGAGTCAAGGGTTTGGAAGTGGAAGCAGATCTAAACCCAAAAACAAAAAAAATATATTGCAGTTTAATTTAGACACGGTGACTGAATTAGTCCTCTTTATTCAGATTACAAAGATTTTAAGCAAGCAAAGTAAACACCTGTTGATCTTGTCAAAAATGCAGTGTCCTTGTCACTTCCCATGAACTGAAAAGAAAGCACAAAGAACCTTATCTTTCTTGTGTAAATTACTGTCCATGAATTCACCATGTAATGGAAAAGAAAAAAGGCAGACATGTTTGAAGTCCAGCCTATGTAACAACCATGGCTCCTTCTATAGATACAGTGAAGAAACGAGTGTAGCCATGTAGGGACAAGAAGCTTGTTATTTTCAGGATCACCAGGTGAAAATAAAGAGGGAAAAAAGCCTGCAAAATGAAAACGAATGCAGAGTATTACAGCTCACCATCTAAAAATGGTGAGCTGTAATATCTTATATTTTTGGGTTTAGGTACACTGTAAATTTTAGGGTTAAGGTGAGTGTTAATGTGAAACCAGAAAGGCTCTTGTACCGTGCAAAAAACCTCTAATGAGATTGATCCCAATCAAGAGATTGCATTGTTGTTTTTGTTGTGTGAGGGCTCATGTACATGAACACATTTGGGTGTAGACCACAAACATTTATCATATAGCCATGCTGTCAGAAGGCATGGCTATATGCATACCTCCCAACTGTCCCTGATTTCGAGGGACTGTCCCTGATTTGGAGCAATGTCCCTCTGTCCCTCATTCCTCCTCATTTGTCCCTCATTTTGGTCTGCTCTATATAGTTGTATATAAAATGCACTTTTTATCTATCAAAAAGTGTTATCCAGAGCTAAACCTTTCATCTGGTTTCTAAATTGCTACATTTTTAAATTCGAAAAGCCAATATAAAGGAATAGTAGTGGTAAAAAAGCACTTGTGGGTTTAACCAATCTTATTTTTTGTACAATTCTCCTTTAAGGGGGCGTGGCAAGGAGTGTGTCCTTTGCCTGCATACTTTTGCCCATAGGTGTCCTCATTCCCACCTCAGAAAGTTGGGAGGTATGCTATTTGCCTGTAGCCACTTATCCGCTCATCTGTTTTTGCATGCATGTAAGCACTCAGATATGCCTGTGTCATGTTTATACTGCTATATGTCCCCGCCGAAGAGGTTTGCCCTCTTCATTTGTTCTAGACTACTTTTATTGGGACAGAATGTAATGGAAAAGCTGACAATTTTCATTTGCCATGAAAACAGAAGGTGAAGGGTGAAGGTTGGGAAATCTGATCACAACTATTCAAGAGGGGATTTTACATCACTTTGAAGAGATTTTCTCTTACTTCCTGTTGTGCCCCTAAAACGGGAAGTCAAGGGAAAATTCCCCAACTCGGAGAGCAGGAAAATCAAAAACTATTACAGCTTTTACTTACTCTCTTTTTTTATGCAAAACTAAAATGAAACAAATAAGAGGTTTGGAAGATATTCTTTAATTATAGAGATATAGGTAGAGCTCAGTGCAATGTCTTCACTCTTAAAGCATACATAGACGGAAAAACAAAAATGTAGAATATTTCAGCATTGCAGTGTTTAGATGTGGTGACTGCATTGGTTTTCTTTCTTCAAGTTTTTTTTCTTTTATTTTCACTTGATGATCCTGCCGGTAACATACTTCTTGTCCTAGGATGAACAAGGTACATTAAAAATACTGTATAAAGGCAACTTAAACAAATGTGGGCTACAGAGCCCCACCCCTCCCCATTCTTTATAACATAGTGGTGGTTCTATAGTCCTTAGAGATTGTTAGGAACAGTGAAACTGATATCAGTCAGCACAGGCAGACAATACAGGAAGTTTCAGGTCACAAGATTTCTGGTAGGATCAACAGTTATTTTTTAACTTATCAATTAGATATAACAAAACACTTTCAGTGGTATATCTAAATGATCAAAATGGACCAAACAATTGAAGTTCATTTTTAGGGGTTTAGATACACTTTACAAAGTGTTTATTAAATATATCAGTTGCAAAAGGATTGCAATATATTTAAAGAGTCAGTTGACACAAATACTTGCTTTTTGGGAACCAGTCAAGTACTGTGTAGCTTTGTAGCTTTGCAAAGCTGCATATGTAACCTGCAGATATGGCTTCCCCCATATATAAGTACAAATTATATAAAAACCTGCAGAATGTTCAGGGAGTATCTGCCTGAGTGCACTGCAGCAATGTAACATTAGTAAATACATGGAAAGTAGTTAAAGTGATTGTAAAGGCAGAAGGTTTTTTTATCCTAATGTATTCTATGCATTAAGATAAAAAGCCTTCTCCCCAGCCCCCTTAATACTTACCAGAGCCCATCTTGATCCAGCGATGTTGCAACGAGGTTGCATGAGAGACTCGGCTGCCCGGGACTCTCCCTCCTTATTGGCTGAGACAGCAGTGCCATTGTCTCCCGCTGCTGTCAATCAAAGTCAATGAGCCAATAAGGGAGAGAGGGGGCAGGGCTGGGGCACAGCTCCATGCTTGAATGGACACAGGGAGCTGTGACTCAGCTCGGGTGCCCCTATAACAAGTTGTTTGCTGTGGGGGCACTCAACAGGAGGGAGGAGCCAGGAGCGCCAAAGAGGGACAGGAGAAGAGGAGGATCTGAGCTGCTCTATGCAAAACCACTGCACAGAACAGGTGTATTTAACATGTTTGTTATTTAAAAAAAAACAAAAACAAGACTTTGGTATCACTTTAACGCACTCACAGGTCCTCCTCTAGAGCAGAAGTACAGTATGTGTCCAAACAAGAAGAGTTTATTCTGTCCAACATTTTAATGGCAACGATGGACTGCATTTGGCATTTGGCAAAGAAGGACTGCAATCCATCAAAACATTGGACAAAATTAACTCTTCTTGTTTGGATACATACTCCTGCTCAAGACCCATGAGTGCCTCAACTACTTTTTATGTAAAAATCCCAGCTTTACTGTGACTATAAATATTTTATTGGGCCAAGTTGGCCCAAAAAAACTAATTCCTTTACATAACAATAAGGTTGCTGGGTGCACTGTAACATACTGTGAGTACTGTTAGTACTGGCACAGGTTCATCCAGTGCCCAGGGCAAGAGTGTGGAACTGTACTACCTCCAATAATGCTAGTGAGTGCCGTAAAATGGTTGTACAAATTGCTTGTGCTATGGTTGCTTGCCTCTGGAACGTGTTTGCATGTGGTGAGCAGGCTATCCCCCCCAACTGCTGTACCTGGGGTGACTGCCCCTCCTGCCTTTGCCTTGTCCCGGTCCTGGTGGTAGTGTTAGTTATATACAGTATGCAGCGATGTGTTCTGCAGCGGCACGAGCAACTTCCTGTCTACTGCTGGAACTAAACCAAGTCGGTCTTAATGCATCTCTGCATTCAGGAGAAGCCTTGGATTATTTTAATAAATACATGGCTGCCTCTGATTGACCAAGGTGGAGAAGTGGGTGGATGATGTCAAGATTTTCACCTTGGCCGATCAGAGAAAGCCTTGTATTCATTGACAAAAATACAAGGCTTTTCATGATTGGTAGAGACACATTCTAGCTGATTAAATTTAGTTCTGGCAGCAGATGGGAAGTTGTCCTTACTGCTGCCAAAATACAGAGCAGCATACTGTATATAGCTAATGCTGATAGAGTATATTACAGTGGACAAAGAATTCACATGATATTATAAAGGAAATAGTTCTTTTGGGCCAACTTGGGCCCAACAAACTATTTTAATTCATAATAAAACTGGAATTCCACTTTATTTTTTTTGTTTTCAAAAAGTTTTTATTCAAGCATAAAGGTAAAACAAGTATAAAACAAAGATATACAGAGCCATATATATAGAGATCATAAATTATATGCAGAGACTAGAAACATACATTTGTAACAGAGTTAATCAATCTTATTCTATAATTCACTATAGACTTAAAGTCAAGGCATAGTCTAGTGGATACAATATGGCTAAGGATTAGTCTAGAAGCAAATAAGGCACTTAAAAAGAGAAAAAAAAAAAAAAAACATAGCAAGGAGACATACAGAGATAAAATAAAAGGGGAAAAGAAAAATAAAAAACAGTCAGGTTTGGAGCCTAAATAGAAACCAAGGATTCCAGATAGCATCATACTGAGGGATAGTGTCATGCAAGGTGTGATAAATCTTGTCAGACAACGGAATTCCACTTTAAGTACATATTGTAAATTAAAAAAAAGGCTTAAAGTGGAGTTCCAGCGAAATTTTTTTTTTGTGTACTATTTTTAGTCTTAACATAATTTAAATAAAAGTATACAATGATTTAGATTATGTATCGTAATAAATAAATTCCTTACTGTAAAAATGTTTTCCTTGTTCGGCATTTGCATCGTTGATGTGGGCATATGAAGCCCAATCTCGATTGCCTCCTGGAATGTGTATGGAGAGGTGCATGCTGGGTAACCAGCATGCACCTCGCGATTTAGTGGCGGACGTAGCGCTGATTATTTGTAACGTTGCCATAACAACGGGCGGCGATGGAGGAAGGTCCCGCCCCGTTGTTATGACAACGTAATGCAATAACATGCCCTCGGCGCTGCCCAGTGACTCCTGGGAAATGATGACAGACATCAGGAGCACTAGTGAGTAGGGGCGCTGAGGAAAATGATGTCAGGCGCCTTGGAGAGGAAGAGGCAGATTACGAGGGACCCCCTAGCAACAGACAAGAAAAGGTGAGTAAAAAAATAAATACATTTTCCACAGGTTGTTATTTAGATTTAATGCACCGGAATAATGTAAAAAAAAATATGACTGGAACTCCGCTTTAACAATAACAAATATTAATAAGAATATTTACATCAAGCTGATCTAATTTATGTAGTTATCTAAAAGAACATACTGTATATACATATAAAAAAAATATACTTTCCTGATGACTTTATTATTAAGAATAAGAACTTTGATAAAGTTGCAGGGACCTAAGGACAATTGTCAGCTGTGGTTACATCACCCATCATATCAGCAAGGGTGACTCTAAAGCCCCCGAGTATAGAGCCAAGAAGAATCACTCAGACATCTTTTAAAAAGCCATGTCATCTGTTGATATTTACAATATAAACACATCTTTGAACTACCAAGTCTGCCTGAGGAAATGCTTTCCTTTACCTTAGGAAGGGTAACTTGATATTAAAAGTATTAAAAAAAAAAAAAGGTAACTTTGTATCACATAGCACCAGTGTGAACCCATTAGCTTATGTCAGAAGCAATTTCTTTAAAACAGCAATAATATAATATAATTATAATCCAGCATAAGATACTGCATCCTGTTACCGTTAAAGCACAAACTTTGATTTTACAAGCAGTAGTTAAAAGCTTCAGCCATAAAAAGTTAATATATTGTATGTCTATGCTATACTGTGTAATCGTATTATGATTCTATATTTACAGTGCCTTGAAAAAGTATTCATATCCATTGGAATTTTCCACATGTATTTTATGTGATAGACCAACACATGGTGGCACATAGATGAAGTGGAAGGAAAATGATAAATGTTTTACATTTTTTTTTTTATACAAATAAATATCTAAAAAGTGTGACATGCATTTGTATTTGTATACTTTTACTCTGATACCCCCTAACTAAAATCTAGTGAAACCAATTGCCTTGAGGAAGTCACCTAATTAGTAAATAGAGTCCACCTGTGTGTAATTTAATCTCAGTATAAATAAGGCTGTTCTGTGAAGCCCTCAGAGGTTTGTTAGAGAACCTTGGTGAACAAACAGCATCATGAAGGAACACATCAGACAGGTTAGGGTTAAAGTTGTGGAGAAGTTGAAACAGGGTTAGATTATAAAAAAAATATCCCAAGCTTTGAACATCCCAGGGAGCACTGTTCAATCCATCATCCAAAAACAGAAAGAGTTTTGCACAACTGCAAACCTACCAAGACATGGCTGTCCGCCTAAACTGACAGGCTGGGCAAGTAGAGCATTAATCAGAGAAACAGCCAAGAGGCCCATGGTAACTCTGGAGGAGCTGCAGAGATCCACAGCTCAGGTGGGAGAATCTGTCCACAGGACAACTATTAGTCATGCACTCCACAAATCTGGCCTTTATGGAAGAGTGGTAAGAAGAAAGCCATTGTTGAAAGAAAGCCATAAGAAGTCCCATTTGCAGTTTGCGAGAAGCCATGTGGGGGACACAGAAAAAATGTGGAAGAAGGTGCTCTGGTCAGATGAGACCAAAATTGAAGTTTTTGGCCTAAAAGCAAAACACTAAGTGTGGCGGAAAACTAACATTGCACATCACTGTGAAACATGGTGGCAACAGCATCATGTTGTGGAGATGTTTTTCTTCAGCAGGGACAGGGAAGCTGGTCAGAGTTGATGGGAAGGTGGATGGAGCCAAATACAGGGCAATCTTAGAAGAAAACCTGTTATGCCGCGTACACACGAGCAGAATGTCCGTCAGAAAAAGTCCGATGGGAGCTTTACATCATATATTCCAACCATGTGTATGCCCCATCGGACTTTTTCCGTCAAAAATTCAGACGGACTTAGATAGAGAAAATGTTCTAAATTTTTCCGACGGAACTACTGTAATCACTATTGGGAGACCCGCTCATCTGTATGCTGTTCCTACGTATCAATAACGACGCATGCTCTGAAGCAAGTACGAGACGGAAGCGCTCGGTCTGGTAAAACTAGCATTTGTAATGGAGATAGCACATTCCTCACGCTGCAAATTCTGTGATCGTATAATGCAGCGCATTCTTTTGTGCTTTATAATGCTAGAATAATGAATTTGTTTTGCTGCTGATATTCACACAGTTCTCAAAAACTTATTTCTATATTATTTCTTGTGATCTCATGAATAATCTTTATTTTTTTTAAGCCAGATCTCCATAATAATGTTTAGAATTTTTTTTCAGAGTCGTCTTTTTTTTATTATTTTTTTATTTCATCAAGATCTCCTTTTTTTGGATTATTGAAAAATTATTTTCTAGTGATCTCCATAATTTTTTAGATTTTTTTTTGTGTGTCAAGTTACCACAATAACATTCTTATCTTGTATTTTTTTAACCTCAAGGAGGCTGGTTGGTGTCCCTTGTTAATTTGACATTGTCTTTTTGAAATGTGCCTGCCTGTCCTATTTTAAGAAAAACACATAGGCAAGTTTTTTCAGAAAATAAAATATCCATTTATTCTGGGTAACAAAATAAAGAGGAAGGCAACGCTGGAGAAACTTTTGGAATTTGCAAAGCCTTTTGGCCCCCAGGGCACACATCAAGTCTGTGGGAAAAAAATTGCTAGCTTGAGGAGTCCATATAATTTGGAGCTCAATCTGGTCCAGGACTCCGAGAGATCAGGACCAGCAACAGATGACATATATGTCCCCAGGCTGTTGTACTACACCAGCCTGCGTCTTCTGTCAGACCAGACTGAACCCAGGCCATCACTTTCTTCTCTTCACTGCAGCCTTCCCTCCACGCTTCCCTGCACCCTTCTCTGCAGCCTTCCCTGCAGCCTTCCTTGGAGGCTGTGGCTCTGGTGGTGGACTTGTGGCAGGAGGAGGAGGAGGATGGGCGAGCTCATATACGTGGCTGTTTTCTGTCAGCTGGCCCCTCAACCCCTCCTGAAGAGCCTCAACAATAATTTCCTCACAGAGGAAGCATTGGCCCTCCTCCAATTTCATACTTCTTGTGGCTAGATAGCAGCCATAGGCCTCTTCAGTGTCGGCGGGGCTTCTGAGGACATCACTTGCTTCCCTAATGAGGCCCAGTGCTGCCTCCTCCGTCCTCGTCCCTTTCCTGGGCCTTTTTGTTGTAAGGTGGAGGGGAGGCACCTGGGATTGGGTGAGGCTCCTACTGGGCCCAGCCACCTCCTGGCTGACACTGAGCCCGCACACCTCCTGGCTGACACTGGGCCCGCCTACCTCCTGGCTGACACTGGGCACAGCCACCTCTTGGCTGACACTGGACCTGCCCACCTCCTGGCTGACACTGGGCACGGCCACCTCCTGGCTGACACTGGGCACGGCCACCTCCTGGCTGACACTGGGCACGGCCACCTCCTGGCTGACACTGGGCATGGCCTCCTCCTGGCTGACACTGGGCATGGCCTCCTCCTGCCTGCCACTTTCCAGACCCTCCTCCTGGCTGAGCTCATCCTGTGTATAAAAAAGGGACATAGTTTTAGTTTTTGCTTCTACAATCACACACAATTTTTAGCTCATGACTTGCAAATTGAATGTTAATAAATAGAAAAGACTATCATTCTGACCCCAGCATTTTTCATTCTTGTCCCAAACATTTTTGGTTACTGTCTATTGATATGTAAATCTCTTTGTTTTAAATCATTAATTAGTTATCAATTATAACATCTAGTTAACGTCATTAATATTAGGACAGTAAATATGTATAAAAATGATATACCTGGCTCCAGCTGGGCGCATCCACTTCTTCCAGGATGGAAGGCCCAAGTTGTTCCTCGTCAGCCTCTGCTGGGGTTGAGGGAAGGGTGAAGGGAAGGCTGCAGGGAAGGGTAGAAAGTGATTCCCTGGCTTCAGTCTGGTCATCCAGAAACAGCAGTTTGTTGAAGTACCACAGGCTGGGTACATACACTTGCGCTGCTGCTGCTCCTGATCTGAGTGATTTCTGGATCTTATTATGCTCCTTCTTATACATGTTCCTCAAGATCCCAATTTTATTTTCCAAGAACTGGATGGTTGCATCGGGGACCCTAGTCCTCACAAATTCCAGAGGTTTCTCCAGCGTTGACCTCCTAGCTTGTTTATTATAATATAAGCTGTGTTTCACCTCCCACAAATTCCTCATCTCCCTGTACCTGTCTATGAAACTGGCCATGAATTCTGGGTCCTTAAAGTGATTCATATTTGCTGTAAAACAATACACAAGACAAAAACACTAATGTCAGCCTAAACTCTCATAATCTTATCCCAATATAGGCCTCAATCTTGAAGCAGTATAGGCCACTGATGGGCCAAGTTAAAATGTTACCTTCGTTTAGGATGCTCGCAACTTACGTTCTTCCTTCCTCAGCACACAGAACGTACGTACGACACATGCATGTTAGCTTGATATACACTGCGCATGCATGAAACTCCGCCCGCATCACCCGCCCTGATAGTTCTTTCTAGTCTATTCCCCGCCCCTTCTCTTTAGGCTCGCAGTGGGAGCAACATGGAGGAGAAAGAGCAGGTGTGTGCTAATTATAGTAACGAGGAGGAGGAAAGCCCGGAGCCAGAAACAACCTGATCCCGGAGGAGAAGATTTAAGGCCTCAAATATGGCCTTTGTAGAGATGGTGGAGATGGTGGACATATTGTGGACGAACAACTATGATGGGAAGCATGGACCGTACACCAACCATAATGAGAGAAAAGCAATATCATGACTAAAGTTGCGAAGAGTCTGCACAGAAAATTTGGGGTACGACGATTCAAGGAGCAATTGACGAAATGCCGGTCAGACCTGAAACTGAGGGAGCACGATCAGTATAGAAGAATCAAGAGAGTGCTTCTAAAAAGTAAGTAGTTGTCCTGTGTTCCTATTATTATTATTACTTGCATGCTGCGCCATGTGATTTTCTTAGTTGTTGTACAGTTTAAAATGGGCTCTGAAGAAATCCTTGACGGATGAAACGCGTCAGCATGACGCCATCACGTTTGACGTAGTACCCATCCACCAGCCCTGGGGATCTGATTCGCTACTCTGCTAAAGCCGCTCAAGCCCTGTCGAAAGCCATCGCACGGAACCAGGAAGTAATCGAGGCGTTATACCGCAGACAGGCGGTATGTTACCACGTCCCCCTGTTTCCAACACTTTGGCGGACATTTGTCTACACGGACTTACCAGTTATTTCCAATTGACCAGAGGATGATTTAGCTGCCTCACACAGCCTGAGACAACTCGAGGAGGATTGGAGTGTCTAACATGCCTGATTTATCCTGATGTCTATGGTCTGGTGAGATCGTATCATTATTTATCTCCATGATCCAGCTAACACGCTGTCTCTATACATCAACATCCACACAGGCATACACCTCCTCCCGCACCCCTGCATAGCTTCCACACAGCTATCTATGCATGTTGTCAGCTGTGGTTGAGTATCCATTTGCATGTGCTACCTTCAGCAACCCTCATGGTCTATATTTATTGTCATATCCATAGTTTGCTATCGGCAGTGTGCGCAGCGGTACCCCACCATCCATGGCTGCATACCGTCACCTCCTGGCTTCCAATCTTTATTTATAGACACTATACATGAGACGATGCAAGTCCAGCTAGCCAACTAGATGTGATTGTATGTGTAGTGGTGGCCATCTGTATGTTGTTCTTTGTTTTTAGACAACGTTGTCTATTTTATTGTTAGTGGTGGTATTTGGTTCACGTATAGTCAATTTTTTTGACACAATTTGGTGTATATGTGGTATTATTTTTCTATAATAAATTTGTACATTTTTGTTACCTTGCTGGTTCCTCACTGAAGAATTCGTTTTCCCTCTTCACCCTTTTTTCTGATATGCCTTCCAATTCAGAGGAACACACCCACCCATGATCCTCTGAGCCCCTGGGTGTTTGCAAGTAGCTGCATTTAAAGACAGATGTTCTTTGGGTAATACCCCCATCTGTCTATAGTCATAATTAAGCAAAGTATTTGGTTCATAAATCCTCTCTTTTTTGTTCAGTTTAAAATGGTGACTTTCATGCTCGTGGGCACAGTAATCGGTCATCGGAAACATTGTTCGTTCATTAAATACGATGTTTTGGGCAGATACAGGTTAAATACATTTGGTCATGCCTATTTGTCTAAAAATACGTTTTGTACATTGCTGCCTAGATGTGTTTGTAACTAGAATGAAATGCAAGCTTGATTCAGTGTAATGTAAGGAGAGGACACTCAGCAGCTGTTTACACATCTAGACTCAGGAGCACTAGAGTGGGACACAAGAACAAACTTTTTAAGGTGTCCCACACAGGTGCTCCAGTGGATACTTGGGGTGTCTCCATGTGTGAAAATTGGCACAAAAAGGTAAGTATTGCATCTTTGGTAAGGTAAAAAATCATGTTTTCAGCTTGGAACTCTGCCCAAAACAGACAATTGTACCCCACTTCACAGCAATGTTTCCTATTCCTATTTCTGGACTCAAATATCTGTGTGCTAAAGTATACCTTTTGTTTCATTCTAATAGGAGAGAAAAGACTCGGGGAACAACACTCAGAAAACACCAGGAACCCCCCCACTTCAGAAACAAGGGGAACTCAGAACAAGAACACACCCCGAGGATCTGGAGGAAGGAGAGGTGGAGGAAGTCGGTGAGATTGCCACCACAACAGGTGAGTGTCTGACACCCCAGCTTCAGGTAATATATGTATGCCTGCATATTTATAATACACATTTTTACTCTAATTCTAAGGTGATGTGCTGGTTGTTGAAGAGCAAGCTGAACATTTCATAAGTGACTGTGCACAATGGCTAATACAAGACATCATGTTGTGGAATGGTGAACTTGACATCATAAGGAAGAAACTCAATGTTATGGAACAACAAATGAAGAACATGATTGATGTGTTGGGGATAATCTGAATTTCTTCTAAATTACACCATTTTACCATTTTTGGTACTAAACCAAAACTTTTACTTGACATTTTTAAAGCAAAATTTTGAAGATGCACACGGCGTGTCAACATATGCTATCTGCCATCAGGGGATATCAATGTACGCGTTTTGTGGGTGCAACCCATTCCTCGTAACTCTAGTAGGTGAGAGGAAGGGGTTGCACCCCCTAAAAACGTCCATTGATCCCCCATGATGGGAGATAGCACATGTTGACATTAGGCATGGAATCAGAGGGAAATACCCATTTTTCCTCCCAATTTGTGTGCATCTTCAAAATTTTGCTTTTACAGGGGTGACATCACCCCATCTGATGAAGGCAATATCAATACATTTTTGACACTATAATGTCTGATATTGCCTTCAGTTTTTTCTACGTTGAACTTTGTAAGTTCCAGAGTTGGGTATGTTATGTTTAGAAACATGCGTGTTTAAAAAAAAAAAAAAATTGTAAAAAAACTGAGAAAAAAAATTAAATTTTACAGCAACATTTTAAAACACACACGTGAATGTGCAGAGAGTAAAAATTTTGCTAATCAACAATGTGTGGCTTCTTCTTTCAATGCTCAATACCAATTTTTGAAGTAATTTTGTGTTTATAGTGAACACGGGGCTTTTTTACTAAAGGAAAATCCACTTGGCACTATAAGTGCACTAGGAGAACCTAGGAGACAGCCAAAAAGAAACACAAGCAATAAAGAAAATTCAAGATTTTATCAGATATTTTAATTTTTTTATTAAAAAAAATTTACACTTTGTCTGGCATTGCAATGGCCCCCCTACCCGTAAAATAATTTACATATTTATCCCGAACTTCACGGGCGCTTTGGGGTGCCAAGCCAGGACGGCCAGTATCCAGGCCCGTCAGGGGATTTGCAGGAAGTCCGGCCTCAGGCCCAACTGAAGCAATATATTTGTGGGCATTTTTTCTTAAATAATTGTGCAATATGCAGCAGGATAAGATGATGTGATTAATATGTATTGCTGTCAGAAACAGGTGGAACAGGCTGGCCATTATCCCAAAGGCATTCTCAACCACTCTTCTGGCTCTGGCCAGCCGGTAGTTAAAAACCCTCCTCTCCAGGGTGAGGGTCCTCTGGGTGAATGGCCTCATCAGGTGCTCGCCCAGACCAAACGCTTCATCAGAAGAAGAAAGACGAATGGGAGTCCTTCAGAGTTGTCCGCATCAGGTGGCAATCCCAGGCCACCAGTCTGGAGATGTTGGTGAAACTCTGTCTGGGCGAAGACTCCTCCATCCGACATCTGGCCATTCCTCCCCACGTCCACATAGAGGAACTCATATTGTGCCGACACCACCGCCATTAACACTATACCTTTAAACCCCTTAAAGTTATAATAGTAAGAATGGGGTGGTGGCACAATGTGGACGTGCTTCCCATCTATAGCCCCTCCACAGTTGGGAAAGTCCCAACGGTCAGCAAAATGGGAGGCCACAGTCTGCCATTCCTGTGGCTTTGAAGAAAACTGTGGAGTCAAAACAGAAAAAAAAATATTAGTACTTTTGCACATAACATTGCAAGCAGATTAGACACAAACATTCTTGGCCAACATCAGTATAACATTTATTTTAAGGAGTATTTAAAGACAAAAATATAAGGCCGCTCGTGTGTACACGGCATTAGAGTCTGCAAAAGACTTGAGACTGGGGAGGAGGTTCACCTTCCAACAGGACAATGACCCTACACATACAGCCAGAATACAGCCACAATGGGATGGTTTAAATCAAAGCATATTCATGTGTTAGAATGGCCCAGTCAAAGTCCAGACCTAAATCCAACTGGGAATCTGTGACAAGACTTTAAAATGGCTGTTCACAGACAATTTCCATCCAATCTGACAGAGCTTGAGCTATTTTGCAAAGAAGAATACTCAAAAATGTCACTCTCTATATGTGCACAGCTGGTAGAGACATCCCCAAAAAGACTTGCGGCTGTAATTGCAGCAAAAGGTGGTTCTACAAAGTATTGACTCAAGGTGAGCTGAATAAAAATGCACGCCACACTTTTCAGATATTTATTTGTAAACAATTTTGAAAAACAATTTATTATTTTCCTTTCACTTCACAATTATGTGCCACTTTGTGTTGGTCTATCACAAAAAATCCCAATAAAATACATATACGTTTTTGGTTGTAACATGACAAAATGTGAAAAATGTCAAGGGGTTTGAATACTTTTTTAAGGCACTGTACATGGTATAGCTGACAGCTCCAGTGAAAAAGGAAATCTCTTCTTCCTTTTGTAATGCAGACCTCCTTTGATGGTCCCGCTGTTAACCCAGGATCTGATCCCTCAATGGAGCAAGCAGCCAGGCATGTCGTATTTTCAGCCAGGTGCATTAAATTTCACTCAGTCTTCAAAAAGTAATCAGGCACATAGTGTATTTTTTGTTGTTCTTGCTGCTGTTTTTATTTGTTTTGTAGAACTGGGATGGGGATTGGGAAAAGCTTTGTGAAGCCCACAACTAAAAACAACTTGAATGAGGACACTATCTTAAAATGGTTAACTGAAGTAAAGCAGCTTTTCTGTACAAAAAGTAGCAATGGCTCAGCACAGGGAGGCTTTCTCTATGGGTGAAGCCCTGGCAGCAGGTCTGGAACAGTCCCTCTAACAAAAAGGCCTAAGGCCTACTCATTGTGATCCTGAAGGCCTTTTTTCAGCTTCAGTTGACACCGGCACAAAAGTACCCCAGAAAAATCTCCTTTGGATGTTGCCCGGGTGTTTCTGCAACTTTCGTGTGATCCTTCAGCTCCTTGGTGAGCTAGAATTATCCAGGAGTTCTTAAAGCTTCTTCTGAGCCTTGGAAGGTTTAACAACATTTCCAAGCTGGGGCACTCTCCAGCAGGTGAAGGACCCTGCTACTCTCTGCTCCAGCAGCTATATACTTCTCTCAGCCCCCTGCTGGTCACTCTCCCAACTGACTGATTGACTAAGGCTGTATACAGGGCCAGCTCAGGCTCTACCCACTCCACTTACTATGTTCTCATAGATTTTGCAAAAGACAAGGAGACAGGCAAGCCTGCAGCTGCAGAACCCAGAGCAGACAAAAAGCAATCCAAAAGCTACACTGGCTAAAGTAAAGCCCCAAAATAACTAAATAACAAAATAACTAAATGTGCCTGTCTACTAGCACCTAACTAGGTGGGTGCTACACTTTCTTTTCCTTTTACACTGATCTACAGGTCTCACCTGCCACAGTGACTAAGCAGATCAGTCACCAGCAGGGGGGCCATGTCCTGTCATTACTTCCTCCAGCCCTATAACAAAAGGCCTGTACCTTTTGTACAGAGCTAGGATGGGGTAAGCAACGCAAGAGTCTGTGCTTTGCACCCACAATGCATTGGTCACGGATGCAATACTCTGCAGGTCCGAATTAAAGAATTAAGTAAATTCACATTTTATATTAATTTATTATATACATTCATTAAATGTTAGGTAGACTATGCATCTAAAACACACATTAACTAGTCGTTGGAGTCCAGCAATATCTTCCTTGTAGTCAAAGATTTCCCCATGCTTTTCTTTTTCCATGCTCAGACAGAGATTTAGCTGCCCATCATTTTATTTACTGGTTGTTACTGTGTCAGTAATGATGGTGTCAGGTCAAATATTGACTCTGTGACACAATATTGCAATACTAAGGCGGGTGTAGCCTTCTGGGATGTGTGACATAGATATCCTGTGAGGTTGCAAGCCTCAAAGGGGTAATAACTCCCAAAATTTCTGTGAGTAAAACTTCTTTTGCAGGAGATACCAGTAATGTGAATTTAAGCAATGTGAAGACTTTTAAAAGTAAAATCAGTCATTCAATCACACAAATAAGAAATTAGATTACCAATTTGTAAGGAGGAAACATTTGCTTTTGTTAGGAGTTTTAGAAAACTATAGCAAATGCAAACTGAAATAGAAAAGTGATTTCTATACATTATACAATAGTATACACAAGTATTAAAGTGTACAAATAATAGTTGAGTTTACCCCTTTTGCTTGATCACCGCCTTTAAAATACAAAAAAAATAATATTTTTGGATACTTTGTATAATCCATGGGTCTTCAGTCCAGTCATGCACCATCACAGGTCCTCCTCTTTGGGTGGTCGGTGGCTCCTGAATGCTAATGAATGGTGCTATATAATGACCTGGCTCAGCTTTCTGCAGCATTCTCTTGTTAGCTGGATGTTGAACTTCCAGGAAGTAGGTCTTTGATACCTGGAAGTTCCAGAAAATGGGTTGAATGACAATAGATGCTGGTTTGCGGAGCAGTGAGTCTGTGGGGAACAGTGGTGGATATTTAGTGAGCATTACAGTAAGAGCTCCTTTTTTATTTTTACGTTAAGTTTTCACTAAGGGGGGTTGGGTTTTAACCCTTTTGCTGCCAAGCCTATCCACCCATCCATAACTCAGGTGACCCCCCCACCCACCAAAACACACACCCCTACCTCTTCCCTGAAACCATATATTTCCTGAAAGCACAAGGCCTGTAGAATTTAAGCTATTTCCTTACATTCGGACCAAACAATGAGCTCATCCCTAGTCAAAAACCCCTGGTGACAGTATACATGCAAAGGCAGGTCTTCCTTAATGAGACTTCAGGGGTTTAATAAACCTCTGGAGTCTCTACTTTGTGCTGGAGAAAGAAACAGCGGGCACAGAACCCTTAGCCTCCTTCTCCCCAGACACCCAGCACTGCACTGACCTAATAACTGCTCATGAATGAGCACTTTCAATTCAGTTTCACTCTGCATGAGACTTGTAAACATAAGAGTAATGTTAACCGATTCTCCTTTTCTCCATCCAGAGAAAAAAAAAGCCAGCCCCTGATGATGTCAATTTTGATGATGCATGCTAGGCGGTGCATGACATGCTTATGTCACTGTCACTGAGTTCTGTGAGAGATAGTGAGAAGATGAGAGGACAAATGTACCTGTTTGCAAGCTTGTTCATGTACCTTTGTGGGTTTTTAGTATTGGATTTTATTAATACATTTGAAATCTTTTCCCTGGACTATATATACCCCCTTTTTTTTACATGATTTGATGGTATGCTGATTGTCTGAGGAGGCATTTTCATTTGATGATCAACTGGCAGTGTCCTGTTACTTTGCTGGAGAACATACCTTTATGTGAGATATGACCTTTTATGATTTTGATTAAAATGTAACTAAAGCCAGGATTGGAGAGGGATTACAACACCTGTCAGTTTTTATTGCTGTCTTTGCCCCTAGTTAGGGAAATCCACCCTCTCTATTTGTCCTGTTTACTGTTATGATTGAAAGTAAAAGAAAATACACAATTTTGGGTTGTCATCGGAACATTATCAGAGGGAAAATCTTCCCTCTGGGGACACTAAATCTGGTGACTCACTTTAGAGGGATTTCCGCTCATTTCCTGTTTTGGCTATGGGACAGGAAGTGAGGGGAAATCTCCCCAATGGAACACAGATGGCAAAAAATACAAAAAACTAATGAGGGCTATAACCCCCCCTTACTCTATCCAAAATGAATAAAACAAGTTTTGCCTTTAGTTACACTTTAATATTAGGTAAAAGTTCTTAGTACTGAAAGAGGAGTCTTCTAATTAAGGGGCTGGGGATGGACTGTTTAGGATCTGGGAGGACCTTTGCATTTGGGCCAATAACCCCTTTGCCAAACATATCGTCCTATACGGATGATATATTGATGACATTATTCTAATCTGGCAAGGCACTGAGGCATCCATTCAAGACTTCATCTCTTATTGCAATTCCAACAACCATGACATTTCCTTTACCTCAGTTATAAAGAAAGAGATGTTAACTTTTTTGGATGTTGATCTTTTCCATACGGAGTCAGAGAACATTTGTTCCTGCATACATTTCAAACCTACGGCGGGTAACTCTTATATACATCTGAAGAGTTCCCATCACCCAGAATGGAAATACAATATCCGTTTTAGTCAGTTTTGTTGGTTAGCTAGGAATTGCACCAAAGAGGAGGACTATTGTTCCCAAAGTCTGGTCCTCTTCCAGAAGTTTTCCCAAAAAGATTACAACATGGCATCTATCAATGAGGCATTTGTTAAGTATTGTTCTAGGTATGGAGTAGTTGAGAGTAGCTCTTCTCTGGTTAACCCCCTGGAACCAGGTGTCTCCCAGGGCTCCATCTTCTCCACCACATTCACCAGTCAATACCAAGCTATCTGCCAAGTGCTAAGGAAACATTGGGGCATTTTACACTGTGACCCTTTATTCACCAAAGGGATCACCGAGCAGCCTAGGGTGGTCTACAGGTAAGCAAAAAAATTGAGAACATGATTGCACCAAGCAAGCCTAGGCAGCATAAACGTGGCCCCATGGGTTCCATACCCACCTTTTTGGAACCTAGAAGGGTTCTTCCAATCCCGCAAGTGGGATTTCTTAACTTGTTATTTTATTTCCCATGGTTAGGCCTCCTCTTCTTACCATATGGGTCAGTCCTTCCTCATCAATGAGTTTTTGACATGTTCATCTTCTTTTGTCATCTATTATAGTATGAGTATTGAGAAAGGCTCACCTAAGTACAGTGACACCAGACATTTCACTAAACATCACCATAAGGACCCTAGGGGTCTTAACCTTGTAGCCATTGGGTCTATGTGAACTCCTGGAGGGTGAGAGATTGAAGAAACTTTGTTCCAGAGAAACATTCTGGATCTTCAAGTTAGATTCTTTCGCCCCCAGAGGGTTAAATGAGGAGTCGGATCTCCTTGTAGCCTAAGTAAGCTCTTAAGTTGATTGGTTCACTTTATTCACAATTTATTGTTTGGGATCTTTATCATGTTGGAATACTGCCCTGCAGCCCAGTCTCTGAAAGGAGGGGATCATGCTCTGCTTCAGTATGTCACAGTACATGTTGGCATTCATGGTTTCCTCAATGAACTGTAGCTCCCCAGTGTTGGCAGCACTCATGCAGTCCCAGACCATGACACTCCCACCACCATCACTGTAGGTAAGACACACTTGTCTTTGTACTCTTCACCTGGTTGCCACCACATATGCTTGACACCATCTGAACCAAATAAGTTTATCTTGGTCTCATCAGAACACAGGACATGGTTCCAGTAATCCATGTCCTTAGCCTGCTTGTCTTCAGCAAACTGTTTGCAGGCTTTCTTGTGCATCATCTTTAGAAGAGGCTTCCTTCTGGGACGACAGCCATGCAGACCAATTTGATGCAGTATGCAGCGTATAGTCTGAGTACTGACACGCTGACCCCCCACCCTTCAACCTCTTCAGCAATGCTGGCAGCACTCATACATCTATTTCCCAAAGACAAGCTCTGGATATGACGCTGAGCATGGGCACTCAACTTCTTTGGTCGACCAGGGCGAGGCCTGTTCTGAGTGGAACCTGTCCTGGTAAACTGCTGTATGGTCTTGGCCATCATGCTTCAGCTCAGTTTCAGGGTCTTGGCAATCTTCTTATAGCCTACGCCATCTTTATGTAGAGCAACAATTGTTTTTTTCAGCTCCTCAGAGAGTTCTTTGCCACGAGGTGCCACGTTGAACTTCCAGTGACCAGTATGAGAGAGTGAGAGCGATAACACCAAATTCACACCTGAGACCTTGTAACACTAATGAGTCACATGACACCAGGGAGAGAAAATGGCTAATTGGGCCCAATTTGGACATTTTCCCTTGGGAGTGTACTCATTTTTGTTGCCAGCGGTTTAGACATTAATGACTGTGTGTTGAGTTATTTTGAGGGGGCAGCAAATTTACACTTTGATACAAGCTGTACACTCACTACTTTACATTGTAGCAAAGTGTCATTTCCTCAGTGTTGTCACATGAAAAGATATAATAAAATATTTACAAAAATGTGAAGGGTGTACTCACTTTTGTGAGATACTATATATATAGGTTTATATTATATGTACAGGTCTAATGCCCTGTACACACGAGTGGTTTTGCCGTCAGAATAAACTCTGAAGGTTTTTCTGATGGAGTTCCGATGGAATTCCGCTCAAGCTGTCTTGCATACACACGGTCACACCGGTTTTTCTGATAGTAATTTGTTCCGTCGGAAAAATATAGAACATGTTCTCTATCTAAGTCCGTCTAAATTTTCGACAGAAAAAGTCCGATGAGGCATACACACATCGTAATATATGATGAAAAGCTCCCATCAGACACTTTCTGTCGGAAATTCTGCTCGTGTGTACGCGGCATAAGAGTTCCAGACTAAAATTTTATCACAATTCCCAACATTTCATTGCACTACTGTTAAAAAAATGTTAGTGTCTTATTATATTACAGACAACTAAAATCTCCTGTCATAGCTCCAAGTCAGAATAACAAGGTAATATGCTGAAGATCAGACTGCAATAGTATTACACGACCTGCAAGGATGAATCAACCAAGCCACACAGTACAGTAATGTAGAGAAAATCATAAGCCTTTCCCTTCTCTGGTTGTCCACATAAAAAAAAAAAAAAAACACTTCCTCCAACATAAACAGAGTGAAGACTGATGGAAGAGATCGCTGTTGACATATTTGTTGAGGGGTCTTTTTACGTGAGTTGTCAGGGGGCGGTAAACAAGGGAAATTGATGCCACTTGGATGAGTACACATTGCCACAACAGTAATTTTAACACTACATGCGGAGTTTGGCAGGTAAAACTGCCTGTCAAATTCTCACATGTAGGTAAGTGAATGGGACCATGCCGCAAAAACAAAACAAATGCTTGGCTTGTGGTAACGGCGCAGTATTACAATGCAAAATTACCCTTCAACAATAAAAAAAGTGATTTTGTCACACAGCAATTGTGTACAATATCAGTTTCCTTAGCGCACATATGTAAATAAGAATTATATGTAAACAAATAGGAGATACTAATAAATTTCACATGAATAATACACAATATGTCTTGTCCACCAAAAAAAAAGTACCGGTATTTATAGAAAGGCCCCAAGTTTTGGTGACAAGGTTGTTAAAAAAGTTTTGGACCCATCTCAGTGTCCCCAGATGTTCTGGAATAGGGCTGGGATTTATGCCTGTAGGAGATGTAGGGCTTGTCAATAGGTAGATACACCTATCAGGGGACTCACTAGAATGACTTCAACAGCAAACATATGTGAGTTTGAGATAGAAGACTTCATCTCATGCAATTCAGAAAATGTTGTATACTGTATGCTTTAGAGTGCCCATGTGGGTTAATGTATATAGGCCGCACAAAAAGGGTGTTGGGAAAAAGCATTTCTGAGCATATTTATAATATTAGCATAGGTTTTAAGGACCATAGTGTATCCTTACTTTCCAGAAGGAAACATAACAGGGATCCCTCTGGGCTTAAGTTTTGGGGGATTGATAGGACCCATCCTAATTGGAGGGGAACCAACAGACTGAGGGAACTATCTAAATGTGAAACTAAGTGGATTTTTTTAGCTAATGCTTTAAGCCCGAAAGGTATGAATGTTGAACTAGATCTCAATTGTTTTATCAGTGATTGAGTTTGATGTATATGATGCACAAGTGATACCTGTTTTTACTGCAAAGTTGTAGGTATAGCATGTTATGTGGTAGAAATTATGTGGAATGTTGGATTAATCTTAATTTAATTTTAATTATAATTTCAATTTTATATAGCTATTACTAATTTGTTATATAGTTGTATATCCTTTGTGAGATCGTATGCGGACTCATGTGGTGTAAAACAATCCAGAGTTAAACTATGGTGATACCTCTCCCAGTCCCAGTGCAGAGACATTTTTATGTTTCTGTATAAGTCTTTCATCTTAGATTATTGGGGGAGGATATATGTATGCACCGAATCTTTTGATTGGGATGTGTCCTTTTTTTGGAAGCAGGTGTCTGTTTAGGACCTATGCATGGATAGAGCAATCGATCAATGCATAATATGGACTACTAAATGCACCACATGTGTTTCAATTCGTATGGTACATTTAATGTGATGGTCAAATTTTCATCTTTGTTAAGTTGGGCACACATGGGGTTAAGTATCCCAGTTTCAGAGCAGCGCTGTGTGGCCACGCCCTCTGACAAAGTATATGATGAAACGCGTTGGGGTGTGACCACACGGCTACAGAGTCGGCCAGCAATTGTGCTGCTTAACCTGGGCAGCAGCTGTTCTACGAGTGGTGAGAGCTTCACGCAAAGGCTGATATGTGATCTGATTGTTTACATGCTTTTAAAATATTTTAACCTTGTAAGCGCAATTGTTGAAGGGAGATTTATATGAGCAATAAACCTAACACTATGAGACCCTTTGTTTTCATTGTGGGTTACTGCTAATGAGGGGAGCCTTCTAATATTCAACAAACTCCTACGGGAGTGGATTGCTGTGCAAAAAGGTGTAGTGTATACTGGGATTTGCCGATGAGAAGAGGATTCCCAAGCACAGTTAATTTCTGTTGGAGAAGGTGGCTTCTCCTAAGACGTTTTTTATACTTTGATTTGGTGAGTGTAACATCCATAGGGAGCAGGACCCATGAGGTGTTGTAACGAGATCTTTGGAGTGGCTTTGATCATCATATCCTGCCCTATATGAGAGATGTGATTAACTTTTGGACTCACTTAGTGTATAGATAGTTTGTGACTATTATATTGAATACACCAGTCTAGCGCTGCTATTGCTTTCTCTTCTTCGGTGCACAAGGCATATTGTGTACTAATAAAAAAAGACAAAAAAAAAAAAAACAGGCATCTAGTGGCAATTGCATCGCCTCGTGAACACCCGCAAACTTCTGTACTTGTAGGGCAGTTGCTGCGCAGCCCCATTTCTTTTAATGCTGGTATCGATATTTCCATTGCATACTTTCCTGGATAAGAATTTAGGAGTAACGATTGCTGCAGCAACAACCAGCTGGAACTGGAGACATCACAGATCAAATGTACATATTCGGCAGCACACCATGGATCATCAAACCTGTCTGAATTTATATTGAACAATGACCATATGACAGAAGATATAGTGCAACATTTTTTTTTAACATAGATTTTATTAAGGAGAATTACATTACAGGATATGGCAAAAGAGATGAAATACACAGATTCCATGAAGGCTTGCCATCTGGAGTAGAGACGGTTTCTGGAGTTGGCGTGATTGAAGTCTGTATTTAGTTTGTCCTTATATAGCAGGTGTAGGAGTTCTCTTTTGATCTGTGAGATCGTTGGCTGGCAGAGGGAAGTCCAGTTCTTTAGAATAGCCCTTCTAGTGACTAGGAGGCATATCAGGATCCAGTCTTTGTGTGGGGTGCGGGCGTTGAGAGACCATGTTAGTAGTTGTTTGTCCCAATATCCAAAAATAAGAAGTAGTGGGTCGTTTGGTAGCTTCAGCAAGGTTATACTATATATGAATGATAGGACTTGTTCCCAGAAGGTAGAGATATATGTACATGCGATGGGTTAGTGAGGGTTTGGGTTGATGGCATAGCGGTCAGGTAGCGAAACCGTGATTTTTTTTTATCATGGAGAAAAGGGATATAGGCATGGTGGAGGATCTTCAGTTGGGTCTCTCTCCAAGATTCATTGGGAATCAATTTTAGGGTGTTGTTATGACCTTGTAGAATTTTTCCACAATGTCGGTGTCGTGAAAGTCTCTGCCCCAGTTTGCTGCTGAAGAAGACGCTAGTGACGGAGTGATTTTTAGCAGAAAGCAGTTTGTATATTTCGGAGATTGTATATGAGCCTTGTTGGATTAATTGGTCTGTAATGGACGCTTTTAATTTTTTATGTTAATCACTACATGCGTTGCGGATGAAGTTGGCACATTGCCAATAATAGAGGGCATGAGATTGGGGAAGGGAGAAAGTTTCGGCAATGGCTGAGAAGGATTTGGGTCGCCCTGTTTCTATGTTGCATAGTTGTGAGAAGTTTAGTTATGAGAATTGGGAGATGTCTAGGAAAGGTGAGAGCTTCAGGCTCTTTTTAGCTTCCCTCCAGGCTATAGCAATGTCCCATAAAAGGAGGTTTTGTTGTAAAGCTGAGGGGATAGATTTCCACTTGTAGTGAAGTAAGGCATAAAAAGACAAAGCTAAAAATACTCTTGCGCACAGGTGTGTTGGCCAAAAAGTCCCAAAGGTTCAAGAAGGACTATGGATTTCGGCTTTGCTGCTCTCAAAGGATGGGATTGTCCTAGTGTTAAAAGAAAAGAAGAAAAAAGAGAGCGCACCAGCCTAGTGCATTATCCTTAACAGATTTATTTGATTAAAAACAAGATAAAAACTACTCACAAAAGTTGAAGAAAAAATCGCATAGTAATCGCACAGAGGCAATTATTCCAGTGGTAGCAGTTTTCCAGGTCCCAGGAAGGAGGCATACGGACTACTATGGCCCTTTAATAATGTTAACCGTGCCAAGACCCACCCCCCCTAGAGGACCGCCCATCAATTAAGGGAGGAGCCCTAGAACCAACCCGATCAGTCTGGTTTAGGTTGGCATGTGTATAAAAAGCCAGCATGAGACCAACACTACTAAGGCTCTGATGAAGAAGGGTAACCTTCGAAACGCGTTAGCCAGCAGTAGTCCGTATGCCTCCTTCCTGGGACCTGGAAAACTGCTACCACTGGAATAATTGCCTCTGTGCGATTACTATGCGATTTTTTCTTCAACTTTTGTGAGTAGTTTTTATCTTGTTTTTAATCAAATAAATCTGTTAAGGATAATGCACTAGGCTGGTGCGCTCTCTTTTTTCTTCTTTTCAGTGAAGTAAGGCAGCCAGTGAGTAAGGATGGGCCATTGTGGGTTCACTGAGGTAGTTTGAGTAGCGGGAGGACTGTGATGACCAATCCAGGCCTATTCGGAGTAGGCATGCTATGTTGTAAGCCCTGATATTTGGGAGACTTATGCCCGCTTTGCATCTGGGAAGATGTAGTTTCATAAATGCAAGGCGTGGTCATTTGTTTTGCCAGAGGAATTTAGAGATGGCTTTAATAATGTAATATCTTTATGTTTCAGAAGTAGCTGTATCGTTGAGAAATGAGTAGAGAAACACATGCACAGTATGGGCATTGGTAATTTATATCTACCCTTGGGAAGACATGTTGCTAGACAACATAATTACCGAATGCCCCTAGTCAACTTCACAGTTTTGAACAGGCTCCATATACCCATTGGGGGGGTGACTGGAACAAGGTCTTGCTCCAGCGCGAAATGCGCTGGATCAGACACCTTAGGGCCACTACACCCCCCCCCGGTCTTAACGAGGTTGAGAGCTTCAGACCCTTTCTGGAGGGCTATAGCTCTGGAAGACGGATTGAACTTTGATTCTGTGTCTTTATTCCTTATTCTTATCTGCTGGGTATTTATCAAAGCAGGTGACTCTCACGTCCTATGTTACCATTGAAGTAATAATTTTCTGGACTTATGACTTCCGTAGATTGGATCCATTTCCTCTCACAGGGCCCCCCTCAGGGATGTCCCCCCGTGGACCCGTGGACCCCTGGACCGCTGGGGATATACTGAACACGAGATTCACACTGCGGCATACATACCCCTGAGTTCTGACTTCGCCAGACCAGGGGATTTACTGTGTCGTGGTTTTTAGTCCTTTTTGGCCCCCTTCCCTCCCGCTTCAATATCTGGAGTCTGAGAGGTAATGACCTCATGGGGTGCTAGACAGCCCTTGGGCACTTAGGTGACACTTGTGACGCCTTGTGCTGCCACCTCTGCCGGGGCTGTTTTGCTGCGATGGAGGCTGTCATCTCTCTCTAGGATGACATCCAGTTCGTCCATCGCTGATCCACATCTCCCTCTCTCCTCTCCTAGGCTACGATGATGCATCGTGCTGAAGCAGTGTCTGGCGATGATGCACCATCATTTAGCCTCCTCCACACTGGCAGGATTCCCATCCCTCCGGTGGACCTGGCACCTCGTCCATTTCCAACATGGCGGCGACGTCGTCTGAGGGGA
Organism: Aquarana catesbeiana; assembly: GCF_042186555.1. Taxonomy (NCBI): domain Eukaryota; kingdom Metazoa; phylum Chordata; class Amphibia; order Anura; family Ranidae; genus Aquarana; species Aquarana catesbeiana. Next base: position 134,901,929 of record NC_133329.1, read on the forward strand.
TGTCGACATGCACCGGATGCATCATCACGTTCCACCATGCTTGGTCATGTGACTGCAGCGCTGGACGTTGGGTCATTCCGAGAGGAGGCTATGGTGACATGACGCCTCTCTCCATCTGTCAACCACACCCTTTATAAGGACACCAGGGACAGCAAATGACGCCATTCCTTCCCTCGGTTTTGAATCGAAGGGGACTTTTTGAGTGAAGGCTTCTCCACCTATGCCGATCTATAGTTGGGACGGACCTTGGTACCCCCTTTCTATAAGGTAAGTCTCAGATGGTGGGGATACTATTGGATTCCCATATAAAGGGAATATTTTGGAAATGTACACCCCATGGGGGGTCTTTTCCCATGTTCCTCCTCTTATCCCCCCCTTCTCACACTATTCATTTTCTATGTTTAATACAGCTATCAAGCTATGCTTTTGGATGTCATCTCTTGAGATCTTTAACATATATCCTCTCATCTTGTAGAGGATGCAGGGCAGCTTGGGTAATGTAGGACTGAGACCCTCTCACTCTGGCACTGGAAATGCACTTTAATGCTCTTTGATACATGCATGAAGTGGGTATAGTAGGGGTGCAAAACTGACCATTTTTACTAGGTGGCATCTTCCCAGGAGCGAGAGAGGCAGATCCACCCAGTTACCCAACCAGAAGATGGAAGCTTCCCTATCTTGATGCCCAGGTAGGTTATGTGCAATTTGGCAATGGTGAAGGGTGAGTGGGAGGTCCAGGGAGGGTTTGAGAGGGTGCCTATGGGGAGAATTTTGCTCTTACTGTAGTTGATGCGAAGGCCCGAGCAGAGTCTGAATTTGTCAAAAATTGTTTTAATAGTGGGCATGTCGGATGAGGGGTTCGCCGAAAAGATGAGAATGTAATCGGCAAAAAGGGAGGTGCGTAATTCGAGATTGCCTATGTTTACCCCATGTAGTGGGGCTTTATGGTTTAGGAATCTGGAAAGGGGTTATTGGGCCAGGTTGAATAGCAGCAGGGAAAGGGGGCAGCCTTGTCTTGTGCCCTTGTGGAGGCGGAACTCATCAGATAGAAGGCCGGCTGCCACCAGTCTGGCCGCAGAAGCCGTATACATAGCAGTCACAAGGTGGGTAAAAGGGCCTGTGAAGCCCATTTTTGACATGGTCATTGAAAGCCATTCGAAGTTGACGTTGTCAAAGGCTTTCTCCGTGTCCAGAGTGATAATAGCAAAGTCAACTCCCGAATTACATTTTGTATGTATTAGAGGGGTGTATTATGCCCATATTTTTTGATAATGCTTTTTGAAAATGTCTAGGTGTTTTAAATAAGCCTTGCAGGAGGTAAATGTCATTTTGCATGTGTGTGCTGTAATATTTTGTTCTGTTGTATGGTCTTATGACTGCACCATCTTGCATCATTTAGGGTGTGCCCCCCAAATATCTTGTTTGTCTATTGTATGGATTCTGACCAAATCCTTTTGGGTGAGGAGCACCCCACTCCCTCATCAAGTGCCTCTCATTAGAGTCCACCTGTGTCATGGGTGGAGACCTCAAGTTCTCCCATATAGAGGACTGTATTGCTCCCATGGTTCAGAGAAGCAGGATCTCCCAGTCTATGGATAGTGTAGGACCCACTAATCATGGGGTACTTTGTCGCAGTAAGTGGGCTTAAGCACCATATAGCAATATGGTGTGACCAAATCCCCATATTTTTTGATAATGCTTTTTGAAAATGTTTAGGTGTTTTAAATAAGCCTTGCAGGAGGTAAATGTCATTTTGCATTTGTGCGCTGTAATATTTTGTTCTGTTGTATGGTCTTATGGCTGCACCATTTTTAATGCATCTTTTAGGGTGTGCCCCCCAAATATCTTATTTGTCTATTTTATGAATTCTGACCAAATCCTTTTGAGTGAGGAGCACCCCACTCCCTCATCAAGTGCCTCTCATTAGAGTCCACCTGTGTCATGGGTGCAGACCTCAAGTTCTCCCATATAAAGGAGTGTATTGCTCTCATGGTTCAGAGAAGCAGGATCTCCCAGTCTATGGATAGTGTAGGACCCACTAATCATGGGGTACTTTGTCGCAGTAAGTGGGCTTAAGCACCATATAGCAATATGGTGTGACCAAATCCCCATATTTTTTTATAATGCTTTTTGAAAATGTCTAGTTGTTTTAAATAAGCCTTGCAGGAGGTAAATGTCATTTAGCATGTGTGCGCTGTAATATTTTGTTCTGTTGTATGGTCTTATGGCTGCACCATCTTTAATGCATCTTTTAGGGTGTGCCCCCCAAATATCTTGTTTGTCTAATGCCTGACGGGGTGCCTATCGGGTGGAAGAGTACTGGTGTCCTAGCGTCTGGTGGCGGATAGGTAGTGTGAGAGAGGGGTAGAAGGGATAAGAGGGTATTTGGAGGGGTATATAAGAGAAACAAACAATATACAAAACATTGAGTGGACTTCACTTTTTTCCACATGGAGTCACTGAATAAGCCAGCTCCCAGTACTGACCCGAGTGTTGTGGTGGATGGTCGCCCTATAGGAGTAGAAACATCTCTCGCAGCAATACTCAGGTTGTAGATGGAGAGAGGTGACTGTATGCAGTAGGTCCATAGGAGGCACTTAAAGTATAAGATACACTAAATAAGGTTGGTGAGAACCTGTATAGAACAACAACAGAAGGCATAACGTCAGAGCCTACCAACTTAATGTAGGATGTAACAATTGATACCAATAAGGTAGGTGGAGCCCAGACTTGGGTGACTAAAGAGAGTGCTCCTAGGCGCCCATGTGGCGGTTAGGCAGGTATATACGGTTACCAAGTCAACGTGGAGTAGAACGGTATTCAGGACCGGAGGGTCTGAAGCATTTTGGAAATTCCTCCCTAGGGCTTCTTTGATCCAGTGGGCGGTTATTTGGTGGCCGCGGGCCTTTTTGAGTTGTAGGGCTGAGTTTATATGCCTTTTTGTGAGTCAACTGCGGGAGCTGAGTAGTGGTGCAGCTACTCCATACGGCGCCGGAACTAGAAGTAGTGCAACATTTTGAAGCCACGCAGGACCCCTAATGTTACACTGTGATGTGATCATTCTTCAATAAAGATTTGGATTGGATCACATTCCAAGGCATGTATATAGCCCCATTCAGCTGCAGCTTAAGCGGGGTGGTCAAGGGGGCAGTAAAAACATGGCTCAACCTCTTGTTTTTACCACTGCCCCCACCACCCTCGACCGCATGTGTATAGAGCCCCAAGACTTTTAACACCTTCTGTTTTGATGAAGCTGGAATGTACTGTATTTGGCTAATTTGAACTTAAGCTGGGTTGGACCTTAAAATATTTTACAATTAGACCCCTTTCACACTGAGGCTGCATTCACACCTGAGCGTTTTTAGCTCATAAAACACTTGTTAAAACGCCCGAAAAAACTCCTGAGAAATGCCCAACAAGCAAAATCCCATTCATTTCAGTGGCACCTGTTCACATCTTAGCTTTTTGTCAACTGAAGCAAAACGCCTGAAAATGCTGTAAGCGCAAAAAGGAACATGAGCTTCTTTGGGGCAGAATACAGACGTTTTTCTGCTTTTTACATTGGTGATCTGAACAAAATCACAGCAAAAACGTGGCAAAATTGCCGTAAAATCGCGGTTAAAAACGTGCAACTTTGAAACGCTCAGGTGTGAATGCAGCCTGAGGCACTTTTCAGGTGCTTTCACTCTAAAAAAAAGCTCCTGAAAAGCTCACAAAAACCTATTTCCATTAAAACCAATGAATGCTTTCACACTGGGGCAGTGCGCTGGCTGGGCGGTGAAAAAACACCCCTCTCCATTGAAATGAATGGAAAGCTCTTCAAAAGCACCCGAAAAGCTCTTCAAAAGCGCCTGAAAAGCTCTTCAAAAGCGTTCAGTGTTTTACTGGTAGTTTAGAAGCGCCTCAGTGTGAAATGGGCCTTAAACTGGTAGACCAGCCAAAACATTATTTCACTACCTTTGCAGGCACCTTCTAAATTGTTAGAAGTTTAAAAAATACCACATATTTTTTTTTATATAAAACTACTTTCATGTTCCATTTGTAAATACTTGCCACATTAGACCCCTTTCACATGATCGGACCGTTCAGGTACACCTGTCAGTTTTGACGGCGGACCTGAACGGGCGCTCCATGTTAGCCAAAAAAAAACAAAACAAAAACATACTAGTATACCATAAAACAAATTAGTAGATAATAAACATATATTTTTTCTGCTGCTGATGATACACAAAGATATTAAAATACTTGATATTTGGGTAAGATTGTTTTTTTCGTAAAATTTTTGTTTATTATTCAAGTTTATTGTTACAACTAAAATTCCGAAACTGGTTATGTATATTTTACTAGAGATAAAAGTGTAATCAGTCATAAGGTCATTAGAACTCTTGCTGAACAATAGACCATAGGTTTTTGAATTTCCATCAATTTAGGTCATTGCTATCCGGATGAACTTTTTTGTGTGTTGCACTTTGATGTAATGCAAGCTTTGGTAGCAAGATTTGACCTCTTTCATACCATCAAAGCATATACAGAATGACATTGCATTTGAAAAGCTGAGCTTTATTGTACCATGAAACCCAACCCAGGGGCGCCTAATTAATTTTACTAAATAGAGAAACCACTCAGAGATGAAGTCTTTAAGTGAAGATGTGTTTCAAGTAAAATTTGCCTTGTTTCCACAGGTGATGTGTTTTCATTTCTGGACATTCTTTGAAGAGCGCCAGGCTACTTTTAGCCTGGATTAGGGAAGGCACATACATATTCTTTTTAGCAGCAATACAAGCTAAGGGCCCACCAAAAAGAAAACAAGATGCCTAATTTCATCAGAATGCCACTAAAAGCTACTTAGTGCAAACATCCGTAAACCTGTGAGGAGTGAGGACTTGACAACAAAAATTTGGAAGAAAGCACCTTCTCAAGATGACACCAGAATGTTTTCTAAGATCTGTAGACTTCATAATACTATACTAAAAGGTTCCTCAAACCTCTACAAGTAAACTATATAATTACTAAAGAAGACCACCTAAAACTGAAATTTTTGTTTTTTGCAGAGAGGCACCAAAACCTTTTTTTCACTGATCTAAATGCAGCCCATTGCTTTCAATGGGCCTGTACACACAGACCTATAAAATCAGTAAACTAAGTCTGCGCTTAAATAAGTAAACAAAGTATTAAAAAATCCACATTACTGGTCAGTATTTTATGCATGTAAAATTACATATGATGTGTGTCTAAAAAGTTTGGTGAATGGTATCAGAAAACAAACAAAACAGAAGATACAAACAAATTACCTTTATTGGTCATAAAAAAAATCGCTATTCTTCACAACACACTTTTGGCAACATTCATAAAACTTCTGGAAACTGTCACTGCCTCTTTAGGAATTGATTGCAGAACCGCTGTCGCACATTCTTGGATTGCCACCACGTCTGCAAAACATGTGCCTTTCATGATGCTCTTCAAGTAGGGAAACAGACTTGACCTTCATCTGTCAGCTTGTGCGGCACAATCTGGGAACATATCTTCCACTTACCAAAATCTTTGCTGATGATGGTGCGCACCATGTCCTTGCTAATGCCAAATCCCCCCCCCCCCCCCCCCCATAAATTGTAGAGCCAGTCACTGATAATACAGTGATCTGTGCTAAAAATATGCACTGTCACTATACTTAGGCCCTAAATAAACTTCATAAATTATCCTAGGATGTATCTGCTATTGTTTTTACCCTGCTTAATTTATGCTTATGACAGCAGTTAAAGCAACCTTAGAAGTATTTTTTTTTTAAATGTTTTCCTATTTAATCTCTTATTATTCTTCAGCTAACCCTACTCAACTAACTTCTTCTTCCTCTTCTCGCATTAGCTATTATAATTCTTTATTGCTCTTTTTTTACCGTTAATATTTATACTTTGGCTTATTTTCATTGATTATGTTCCTTAATTTTTTTAAGTGTCATGTCTAAAAGAAAACACTCAAAATTGAAAGAAACATGTGGTTAATTTTTTTTGCCGAACAGGTGCAGAAAAATTGGTCTTAGGGTGTCCGTGGCACCTTTCTACCATAACCCTATAGAGGTAATCTTGACGAAAGCAAGAATTGGCCTTGCTGTACAAAATTGCAATGATATGCACCTGTCGAACAGGTGCAGAAAAATTGGTCTTTGGGTGTCGGTGGTGCCTTCCCACCGTAACCCTATAGAGGTGCTCTTGATGAAAACTAGAATTGGCCTTTCTGTAAAAAGTTGAAATGATATGTACTTGTCAAACAGGTGTAGAAAAATTGGTCTTAGTGTTACGGTGGCGCCTTTCCACCGTAACCCTAAAGAGGTAATTTTGATGAAAACAAGAATTGGCCTTGCTGTACAAAATTGCAATGATATGCACCTGTCAAACAGGTGCAGAAAAAATACTCTTTGTGTGTTGGGGCGCCTTGCCACCGCAACCCTATAGAGGTGCTCTTGATGAAAGCAAGAATTGGCCTTGCTGTAAAAAATTGCAATGATATTCACCTGTCAAACAGGTACAGAAAAATTACTCTTTGGGTGTTGGGGGCACTTTTCCACCATAACCCTATAGAGGTGCTCTTGATGAAGGCAAAAAAAAATTGCAATGATATGCACCTGTCAAACAGGTGCTGAAAAATTGGTCTTTGGGTGTTAATTGTGCCCATGAAACCTATACCAAAAACATTCTTCCAGATAAAATGATTGAACACCTTCAAAGCTAGGCAGCCTCGAAGTCCTGCAGAGATTCCACATCCCAAAAAGACTTAATCAGTGACATTGGCATCAGGGGCTTCATAGCTGGTAATACAGGACTGATTCATTTTTATAAAAGTCAAACGGTCCACGGAGTCTGTGGACAGACGCGTTCTATGATCAGTAACGAAACCTCCGCAGCACTGAATTTCCATTCTGAAGGCACACTGGATGCAGGGCAGCCCAACAACTCAATAGCATACTGGGCAAGTTCTAGCCAGTGGTCTATTCTCATGATCCAGTAAGTCAGTAGATCGTCAGCTGGAAAGCTCTCCATCTCTGTTTTGGCTACCATGTGGTGCAGGCGCTGCCGATGGGATGTGGAAGCTGACAGCCCTGGGCGGTGGGGACTAAAAAAAATTCAGAAAAGCCTCACTTAGGCGGACGCCTTCTCCAACGCTCCTCTCTTGACCAACAGAAGACTCAAAATGACACTTTCCACGAAACTGTAACCTACTGGAGTCAGGAAAAATGTTCAATAAAATAAGAATTTCAGCCAACCGAGCACTGGCTGTGTATGACAGCCTGAATTGGCTACAGACTCTTCTGGCCAGCTTTAGCACATCTTGCAACCCTGGGTATGTATTTAGGAAATGCAGCACCACAAAATTGAGGATTCAGGCATGGCACATGTGTCAACTTTCCATGTCTAAGGGCGGACAGGAGGTTTGAGCTATTATTGCACAACACCATTCCTGGCTCCAGCTGGCATGGTGTGAACCACCTCTGGGCCTGTCCCTGCAGAGCTGCAAGGATCTCTGCTCCGGTGTGGTTTCTGTCCCCTAAACACACCAGCTGAAGCACTGCATGGCACCTTTTAGCCTGACTCTGGGAATAGCCCTTTGAATGCTTAGGGGGTACCTGATGTTCATAGGACAATTCTGCAAAGGAGGGGATGGAGGTGGCAGAGGAGGAAGAGGGGGTAGAGCTCACAGGTCTGGCATCATCACCACCAGCTGTATGGAGACGTGGGGGAACAACAAGCTGCAGCACCGAGCCCTGTCTTGCATTCTTTCGAGTTGCAAACAGCGTTACCAAGTGTGCTGTGAACAAAATATATTGTCCCTATCCATGCTTGCTGGACCAAGTGTCAGCAGTAAGGTGGAGTTGCCTTGCCCAACGATGCCAGAACATTCCCTTCCACGTGATGGTAGAGAGATGGAAACGGCCTTATGTGAAAGCAGCGGCTGGGAACCTGCCATTGTGGTACAGCACATTGTGCAAATTCACAGGAGGGGGCAGAATCCACCAGGCTGAAAGGCAAAAGTTGAAGAGCCAATGGCATTGACAAGCTTGCATTTAGACGCTGGGCATGTGGGTGGCAGGGACTGTATTTTTCTTTCTGCTGCAGCAGATGGGGCAGAGAAATTTGCCAGCTACAGTCTACAGCTGCTGGTATACTGCTGGCAGATGTGCTGCTAGGACCTGGGACACCCTGTGCTATACCATCATCCCTGTCAGTGGAGGCTGCTGAGAGGTAATAACTCAGTATAGCAGGGGCAGACTGAAGTGGGTAAGGAGGAGGAGGAAGAGGAGGGACAGATTTGTGCCACTTGTGTGGCTTTTAGGTGCTCTTGCCAACGGGGCTGAGTGGTTGGACCTTAAATGCCTTGTTAAGCATGTGGTACCCAAATAGTTGGTGTTTTTGCCATGTTTGATGTGCCTGAGACACAGTTTGCAGATAGCAACAGTGCGATCTGCTGCAGATGTGCTGAAAAAGGCCCAGGCAGCTGAGCTTTGGGTAGTGGGCCAGGAGATAACAGTTGCAGAATGTGATGGAATAGCGTGGCTGCTCTCTACTCTTTCTTGATGTTGGCCTCCTTAGGGTTGTGCAGCCTCACCTTCAGTTTTACTCCTCTGCTCTATCTGGCACCCAAGTCGCATCAGTGACCTCATCATCATCCTCTCCATCTCCTCCATCTTCATCATTACCACTGGAGACAACTTGGCAATACGCTGTGGCTTGGGGAACATGAATACCAATTTGTCTACCAGTGTTCCTCCCTCTCTCTAGGCTCATGTTCCTGTCATCCTCAACCTCAGAACCAACATCTGAATCCAGTAATGGCTGGGCATCATCAAGGAATAAGTGGCTGACGCTGTGGTCAAATAACTCAGCTGACACCTCAATGGCTGATGTTGGGGCTATGGCAGGAATAGATGTGGACAAGGAGGCAGGTTTATCCACTCTGGCAACTGCAGGGGGCTGCACACTTGTCTCTGCTTGTGTGACAGAGGATGAGAAGGATGAGGAAGGTTTAGTAAGCCAGTCCACCACCTCCTCTGCTTGCTGTGGCTGGATAGCACGGGCAAACTCAAAAAATAGAGGAAATTATGCCGTGCCTGAGGACTGACCACCACGTCCACCTTTGACTGTGGACACATTTGTTGCTGGCCCCCTTACAGTGCTGCCAGGGAAGGTTCCATCCACTGATGACACTGCCTAATACTGTATTTGGCGTGAAGTGCTGTGGTCCACCAGCAGGTGTCTCCTGGCAGTCTGGAACTGCCAGGGGAGCTTTCCCCATTAGTAGTAGTATTATGTGATCTTTGGGCCACAGTACTGGTGTCCACCAGCGGGTGGTTCCTGGCAGTGTGGGGCCGACATCATCTCCTGCAATCACCTGAGTCTGACTGAGATGTGTATAAATACCCGGCAGACACACTTATGCCTCGCCTTGGTATCTTCCTTGTGCCCTGATTTGTACCTGCTGCCTAAAAACCTGAACCTGTTCCTGAAACCTATTACCTGAGTACCTGATCCTGTCTCCCTGTCCTGATCCCTATCCTGTCCCACCTGTTACCTTGCATCCCTGCAAGTGACGCACATAACTATATGGCGTTAAACTGGTAGCAATGCACACAAAAAGTAAATGGTGTTAAACTGGCAGAAATGCACAAAACTATAAAGCGTTAAACTGGCAGTAACGCACAAAGACCTATATGGCATTAAACTGGCAGTAACGCACACAAAACTATATGACATTAAACTGGCAGTAACGCACACAGAACTATATGGTGTTAAACTGGCAGTAACGCACGCAGAAGTAAATGGCGTTAAGCTGGCAGTAACGCACAAAACGATATGGCATTAAACTGGCAGTAACCCACACAGAACTATATGACCTTAAGCTAACAGTAATGCACACAGAACTATATGGCGTTAAACTGGAAGTAACGCACACAGAACTATATGGCCTTAAACTGGCAGTAACGCACAAAAACTATATGGCGTTATACTGGCAGTAACGCACACAGAACTATATGGCGTTAAACTGGCAGTAACGCACACAGAAATAAATGGCATTAAACTGGCAGTAACGCACACAAAACTACATGGCGTTAAAATGGCAGTAACGCACACAGAGCTATATGGCGTTAAACTGGCAGTAACGCACACAGAAGTAAATAGCATTAAACTGACAGTAACACACAAAAATATATGGCGTTAAACTGGCAGTAACGCACAAAACTTTATGGCGTTAAACTGGCAGTAACGCACACAGAACTATATGGCTTTAAACTGGCAGTAACGCACAGAGAATTATATGGCGTTAAACTGGCAGTAACGCACACAGAACTATATGGCGTTAAACTGGCAGTAACACACAAAATTATATGGTGTTAAACTGGCAGTAACGCATACAGAACTATATGACGTTAAACTGGCAGTAACGCACACAAAACTATATGGCATTAAACTGGCAGTAACGCACACAAAACTATATGGTGTTAAACTGGCAGTAACGTACACAGAAGTAAATGGCGTTAAACTGGCAGTAACGCAATCAAATAGACGGTGTTCAACCGTCACTACACTGACGCTATCTGAACTGTCCCTACTCTAGCTATACACTAATGTAAAGCTTACTGACAGGGTCTCACTATACCACACTGAAACTATCTGAGCTGTCCCTACTCTACACTAATGTATGTATGAATGACACGGTCTCACTACACTACAGTGAAATTATCTGAGCTGTCCCTACTTTAGCTGCACACTATGAAAAGCTGAATGATGGTCCTCCTCACTACACTCACACTATCCCTAGACTGACACCAAACTAATATTCTACACTGACAAAATAGCAGTTTAGCACACTAACTAATAGCACTCTCTCCACGCCAAAATCACACTGAAAATGGCTGCCATTGAAAGAATATTTTTATACTGTGGGGCGGGAATGAGCCATGATTGGATAAAGTCATAATGACAGTGTCCAATCATGACTCTGACAGTGCTCTGTGCACTGATTGGCTGAAGCTTTCACTGCTTCAGCCAATCAGGGCTTGCAATGCATTGTTCAGCACCACAATGCATTGTTGTCAGTTCAGGGGGCTGAACAAATGGTCGAACGACCCGTTTGTTCGTCTATTCACCGAACGTCCAAGCAGCGAAAGTTTGGCCCAAACTTATGCTTGGGCTGAACCGTTCGCCCATACCTAGTGCTGCGCTTTTGTATGTACAGCTTGTCATTGTCAATAAAATGCTTGGTGATCCTGTCAGTTTCACCTTTTTCCTCCTGGGCTGGGCGATGGTTATCTATGCTTTTAGCATTTGTGCCCATGCACATTCCTTCCTGTGCCCAGTCTAATGCACACTCAGTGGAATTCAATAAAGCAGTAATGTCTTTTCTGGTGATATGGCCACTTTAACATTGCCTACACCTAATTCATGAAAGCCTTGCACCCGTTTTGATAAAATTACTGACACATGCGCCAGATTCAGGTAGTTCTTACTACCTCTCTTATAGAATGTGTTACTATGGCTGCAACAGACTCAAAAAGAATTACTGCCAGTTTGCAGATAAGCAAAATTTGGTAATTAAGACCCAAAGTTGGGGGTGGGGTGTTGTGTGCTAATTACTTTATGAATACATTTGAAGATGGTTTACGTTTACTTCATTGGTTGCAAGGACAAAGGTTGCCTGTGTCCTAGCAACCAACAATGCAGTCACACTAATGGGGGAAGCATGATGGGGAACTTTGAAATATTAGTTCTGCATCCGGTTCACCTTGCCTGTTTTTGACAATGAATGGCAATAGGTGGATTACATAGCCACTATTCAGTCCGATAGCGGCTTTAGAATCCATTCACTGCCTTCCACTGTCATTCACAGGCAGAGTGGATCTGATAGGGAACTAGTCTCTCAGAGTTCCCCATCAGGCACTGTACTCCCGACAACTCAAGATTCATGGCATCTGTTGGGTGTGCAAAGCCTGATGGGGAATTCTGAAACTAGTTCTCCATCAGGTCCACTTTACCTGTGACTGACAGCGCATGGCAGTGGGCCAATTAGAAAGCAGCTATTGGACTAAATAGCGGCTATGGATGTGCCCACTGCAGTGCCCTCTCAATCAAAAGTAAAGCAAACCTGATTGTCAAGAGTATCTAGTGCTCCTGCTCCTCATTCCAGCATCCGGGTTTTGGCTATTGCACTCTCCTTGTCTGTCTGTTCACCTGCAAGGTGATTTATGTGATCAGTCTCTGGGTGCAAACCAAACCTGTTATAAGCCAGCCAAACCCTCACTCGCATGCTTGTGATAGAGAGTTACAGATACAGAGTAGGCGAGGTTAAAAAGACACAGGTCCATCAAGTCCAGCCTATGTGTGGGATTTTATGTCAGTATTACATTGTATATCCCTGTATGTTGTGGTCGTTCAGGTGCTTATCTAATAGTTTTTTGAAATTATCGATGCTCCCCTCTGAAAAGACTGCCTGGGGAAGAGAATTCCACATCCCAACCGCTCTTACAGTAAAGAAGCCTCTACGCAGTTTAAGGTTGAACCTCTTTTCTTCTAATTTTAGTGAATGACCGCGTGTCTTATTAAATTCCCTTTCGCTGAAAAGTTTTATCACTATTGTGGGGTCACCAGTACGGTATTTGTACATTCACATTGAAATCATATTCCTTCTCAAACGTCTCCTCTCCAGAGAGAATAAGTTCAGTGCTTGTAAACTTTCCTCATAACTAAGGTCCTCCAGTCTCTTTATTGATTTTGTTGCCCTTCTCTGCACGCTCTCCAGTTCCAGCACATCCTTCCTGAGGACTGGTGCCCAGAACTGGACAGCATACTCCTGGTGTGGCCGGACCAGAGTCTTTTAGAGTGGGAGAATTATTGTTTTATCTCCGGAGTTAATCCCCTTTTTAATGCATGCCAATATTCTGTTTGCTTTGCTTGCAGCAGCTTGGCATTGCATGCCATTGCTGAGCCTATCATCTACAAGGACCCCCAGGTCTTTTTCCACCCTAAATTCCCCCAGAGGTTCTTCCCCTAGTGAGTAGATTGCATTCATAGTTTTGCCACCCAAATGCATTATTTTACATTTTTTTTACATTAAACCTCATTTGCCATGTAGTTGCCCACACCATTAATTTGTGTAGATCTTCTTGCAAGGTTTCCATATCCTGCGGAGAAGTTATTGCCCTGCTTAGCTTAGTGTCATCCGCAAATACAGAGATTGAGCTGTTTATCCCATCCTCCAGGTCGTTTATGAATAAATTAAATAGGATTGGTCCCAGGATAGAACCCTGGGGGACCCCACTTTCCACCCCGGACCATTCCGAGTACTCCCCATTTATCACTACCCTCTGAACTCGCCCCTGTAGCCAGTTTTCAATCCATGTACTCACCCTATGGTCCATGCCAACGGACCTTACTTTGTACAGTAAATGTTTATGGGGAACTGTATCAAATGCTTTTGAAAAATCCAGATAAACCATGTCTACAGGCCTTCCTTTATCTAGAAGACAGCTCAACTCTCATAGAAGGTTAATAGATTGGTTTGGCAAGAACCGTTCTTCATGAATCGTTCATGAAGTGATACGTGTGTTATTCCTGATCAAGCCCCCTGTCTGTCTGCCCTGCTCTGCTGGATTTCCCTGTTTATGACCTTGGACCGGATTTTGGACTATTCCCTGAACTCAGCCAGCCATGCTACCTGTCTACTAACCGCAAGTACCAATTTGCTTTGCTCAGTTCGCGTCTGCCCTGGAGTGGTGGCGAGGCACTATAGCATTGTGTATAAGACCTGGGGACTACCAAGTACTGCTTGCCTTATGGGAAAGGGGGCTGCTATAGGTGAAGAACACAGTAGCCAGCTATAGTGTCTGACCACCTACGTTGGGGTAGACGTGACACTGATGAGGAACTTTGTTGTAGTCTCTCAGTTTCCCACCTGGCTTCATTCGCCGTTAGTACAAAACTCCTGGAGTATGTGCCTGTCAGTTTGACAGTTGCAGGGGCCAGGGAGGGAGGGAGTGGACTGAGCTTGGAGTGCCCAGTGTGGACACTCTGACCTCAATGCGTCTCTGACAGGTGCATGAATCGGGTGCAATTACTGTTGTGTCTCAAAGTATTGCTTTAAGGGTGTCTATGACATCCTCTATGAATTACCTAGACTGTACCTATGCATGGCATGGTCTCCCTTTTCTGCACTGAGCTGCTCATGTCACAGGCAGGTATGCCTATGGGGGCGATCAATAGTTATTGATTAACAGCAGCTCCTATAGGAAGCTTTGCTGTCATCCATTCAAAGACTGACAGTGGTGTCACCACTACACATGACAACCAGTGGCTTAGTCACAGCCACCATTTCAGCCCTGCAGATCACAGCAGCTGAATATTGCTCACATGTCCATTCAGCAAAAAGCCCAAAAAGTATTTGCTGCTTCATTTCACTTTGATTTTAACAGGCAATGCTTCTTTACTGTGTGCCATTGCTGTACATATGGAGAAAAGAATATGCTACACATCTACTTTAAATTAGCAATCTACATCATTACACTTTTTTACAACCTGTCATCAGTATACAGAATCAACATGAGAATTTAATCTAATGCTTTATTATAGGAACAGCCCACAGTCACATAAAGGACATGCGTATATATAAATTCAAACAGGCATTACAATAATGTTTCTGTATACCATAAACAGTATCCATATGCTCATCTGTCTGTCTAAGGGAAAATAAACCCTGTGTGTAATTTTCCTGTGGTACATATGTAATGCCAGCAAATGCATGCAATGCTGGAGTTAATGTATAGGAATTCTTGCGCACATTATTTAGATGTCTGTCAGCATGGAAGCAGCTGTTCAGTACGCTAGAGGTATGTGATGGATCATGCAGATGTTCTAGAATTTCTCAGTTATTAATGATAAGAATTTACCATGCGTTTGCCAAACACTGTACAAGGTATTGTAAACAATGATTTTCTTTATTTCCCATATTTATATAGTGCTGACATAAAGTATTAGACAGTGCTTCACAGAGTACAGAGAACCAATCGTTCTGTGTTTCCTGAAGTGGCTTACAGTCCAATATTCCTGCTATGCTCATACATGCCAGTGCCAGCTTTGGAAGGAAATCAATTAAAGGGTCAGTGCACCCTAAATTGCTGTTTCAGTTTTTGATAGATGATAAAGAATTAAACCCCCTGAGAATTTTTCAGGGACTTTGTTGGTGAAATCTCTGCATTTGAGTTCCTAGGGTGGCACACCTGTTGTGAGTCCTTATTGAATGTATTACTTATTTCAGACCATGTATAAAGAAATGGGTACTAGGGCATGTTAAGGTAGCAGAAACACCCAAATGTCTCAGGGGAGTAGGACAAAAGTTGGGAATTATTGCAAGTACAGTATCTCAAAAGTCATCTGCGCAAAGGATTTATATATTTTTTATTTCTCTCTATATATCTCTTTAACCACTTCAGCTCTGGAAGGTTTACCCCCCTTCATGATCAGGCCATTTTTCACGATACGACACTGAGTTAATTTAACTGACAAGTGTCGTTTGTTTGACTTATCTTGTAAAGAAGGGCTCACATGTTGTGGCTACAGATTGTAGTGTTATGGCTGATCAGTTCCACCTATGTACATGTATTCATTCACCTAGCTTGTCCTTGTTTGCTTAGGGGACAGGCAACTTCTTTTTCTGGGTCATGTAGGATCCAATTCATGACCCGTTGTTGCTTTTATGTTGCATGACAAATGTAGGAGTGCTAATGTCATCAAAACACATCTATCCCACACCTTCAAACCATCCCCGATCCCCCAGGATCATACTGATATTCCAACTAAATCCTTGTGTTTCACGGATCAGAGCTGAATCCCAGAGCCCTATTCTTGAACAAGCTCCACTAATGCATCTGACAGGGGAGCGCTCTCGACAGGCAGTGAAGGTATCTGCCTTTCATCCCTTACAGGATGCCAGGGTCCCAGACATCACAATCTCTCATTCTGTATCAGTGTGACAGACAGCGGGAGAGAGAGGTCCCGACCACCTGTCACAATAATACACGGACAGTGCAGAGAGAACCTTCATCTTGGCTCCTCCTCTGCTCTGACGTGTATCATGCACAACAGTAGGAGGAGGGGCTTCCCTTGGCAATGAGCCACACTGATCTGAGGTCTGTAAGTTTTGGAATGAAGAATGCCACTGGGGCCCACAAGTGACCTAGGAAGCATCAGATAAAAAAGATTTAGTGCCGGCTCACACTACAGCGACTTGGGATCCGACTTGTCAGACCTCAAGTTGCCCCAAGTCGCTGGACATAAGAAATTCCATTGAAGTGAATGAGAGCTGTCTTAATGTACACTACTGAAGTTGCTCCGACTTCAGAAAAGGTTCCTGTACTACTTCAAGGCGACTTCTAGGCAACTTGTACCCATAGATTTCAATGGAAGTTTCCTCCAAGTCGGTTCTCCATCTAAATTGAAGAAACTTTACAGGAAAAAGAAAATAATTTACCCAGGTACTTCCCACGTTTACCCAGGCAACCCCCTCCCTCACACAGAGCTAATTATTCTGTGATTGGCCATAGCAAAATTTGCCTGTCCTGAAGGCAACTTTAAGTCGCATTGTAAGTTGCACTGAAGTCGCGCTGAAGTCGCCTCCAAATCACCTTGCAAAGTCACCCTGTAAGTCAGGTTGCCGCTGTGTGAACCGGCACTCATGCTATGAGGAGTGATTTGGGGGTGAGTATATGTGCTGGGGGGCAATTTTGAAGGAAAGAATACTTGTTCTAGAAGCTTGGGGCTGGGGAGGTTGTGTTGGGAGGGCTTTGGGGCATCATTTTTTAGAGGGGAGGATTTGTGTAGGGGGAGATTTTGGAGGGGGGGTGTGCTAGAATTTGTGTGGGAGGAGGGATTTATTTATTTCAGGGGATTGGGAGAAGAAAGATTTGTACTGGGTGGGAAGGGAAATTTGAGGGGGAGGATTTGTGCTAGAAGTGGGGAGAGGATTTTGGGTGGATATGTGCTAGAAGGGGGGAGACTTTTTGCTGGTAGGAGGAATCTGGGAGAGAAAAGAAGGTTTGCGCTGGAGACTGGGGGGATTTATTCGGGGGGGGGGGGGAAATTTGTGCTGGGGAAAGATTTGAAAGGGGGAAATGATTTGTTCCGGGGAGGGGAAGAGGATTTGTGTTGGAAGGGGGAATTGAGGGGGGGGATTGGTTGCTTGGATAGGTGGGTATTTTTGCTGGGGTGGGGGATTTGGGGGTGGTATAGGATTTGTTCTGGGGGGGGGAAATATTCGTGCTGGAAGAGATAAGCATACAGATTAGTGCTGCATTTTTTGGTGGGAGTGTGGATTTTTTACTGAATGTGGGGGGGAAATATTGGTTGAGGGGGGAATTTTTCACTCGCCTGACCCCTGAACTGTGCATTACATACCTCTTATTTATGCACTCTTTTCATTTTGTATTTCTGACCCCTACTGTGCATTAAACACTCCTGACCCCTGCTCTGTGTTTGTCATGTACTCCTAAACCTGGTACGGACTACATACTCCTGACCCTTGAATACTCTGCCCATTACATACCTCTGACCCCTGCACTACATACACTATATTTTACATTACATACTCCTGTATTATATACAGTACACCTTATTGTATATTACAGACTCCTGCACCACTATAAACATTGTATTGTACTTTACAGAAGCTGGAACTGTATACACTATATTGGACATTACCTACCTCTCACCAAAGTGTTCTTTGTCTCAATAATTGCTGGTTGCTAAGCAGCAATATTGTATCTTCTTGGCAGCATGTACCAAAGTCTTTACTCACAATGTCACATGAGCTGCCTACTATTCAGCATCCACAGGTAGGGAGAGACAAAAGATCCTTCTGTAGACCAAACCTTAAGGGTGATGCCCCCCAGCAAACAATTCTCTAGTAATCTCCTACAGGATTCGGTCCAGTTCCTGCTGAGGCAAAGACTGCAATTCTTGTCTCAGTAGCCCTCTCCCAGAGGCAGCAGCCCCAGGAGAACTGATCACTCTGGAAAGGCCACTCTGGAAAGGCCTCCTGAACATTTATCACCTCCCCAACCACCTTCTGGAAGCCTTCTTATAGAGATTTTCTAGGGCATGATGAATATTCATACTGGTCATTTGACTCTCCCTGCCCTATGTTGCACAAGCCCCAAAGCAGCCCCTTAAGAATGTTAGGTTCTATAGTCTTCCTCTCAAACCCAAGAACAATCTCTGCCCTTCTGACCCACCTGGTATACACAAATATCACTACAGACACAATGGTAAGGGGCACCACACTATAGCAGGTCAAAAATACTTTACGGAAAGACTTTGCAATAAACAAGACAGTATGTGCTCAGCTATGAAGGGGAATACGAATGACTTCTCATAGGTAAATCTATTTCCCTAAAATCCTGAGATCACGGGACCAGAACATGAAGGTACAGTGCAATACACAATAACATGTAACGGTAAACTTTACACTCTGAAAGTGAGATTTCCTCCTTAATGTGTATCAGTATTTTACACTGAGTCCTTAGCATTGTAGCAGAAGAAACGTGGGAGTCCTGATAGTGAGGATATCTGGTATCTTCAGATAGCTCAAAGGGCCCAAAGAGATCTCCATGCAAAAAAAACTCAGTAACAGGGCATAATTGGTGTAAAGTGTCTCCTGTGAAGGGTGATGAAAAGATAAGATAAAGGTGTCTAGAGGCAGTGTCTCTTTTAGTGTATGTGCTCAAGATGGGCTTCCACCCGCTCACCAATCCCAGCAACACCAAAGCTACAAAGAATGAGACGTCCTGAACAGGCTCTTGACGGGTGCCCGACTAGCAACCCGGTGACCAAACAGCCCAACGATATCTGTACAGGCACCCACACAGCTGATAGGGTGCCTGTAGTGATAGGTCTGCATCCGACCGTGGAGCTGCTAGTGGAAAAATGGTCACGCCGTCCTGGCTGCGATGTCTCCACCACAACTGGCAAGGGGAAAGAGCTCCTTTCCTCCTGTTATCCCGTCTGCCCTGTGTCTCTCCTTCCCTGGCACTGGCTCCTCGTGGGGTTCCCATTCTTGGATTGGCTCTGCCTCCTCCTCCTTCTGTACCACTGGGAATCCTGGGGGCTGTATTCTTCCCCTTTACTCCAGACTGATGCTGCTCATTGCTGGGACAACATGTCCCATGGTCCTCTCTTTCTGTTGTGCTGACTGGCTCTGAAATGACCAATCAGGAGTGGGATCGGCAACAGGCTCCACTCTCTAGCACAGCAGTGCAGGGAGGAGAGGGAGGGGGGAAGGAAACCCCCCACAGCTGCTGTCTCTCCCTCCTGTGTCTCAGTGCCTGTGTCCTGTGGCAGCGGTGGCTGGCTGAGCAGGGAAGGGGGGAGAGGAAAAGATTAGCACCCACTACACCTATATTCTGGAAGCGTCTTCCAGAAGCAGGTGAGAGAAATGAAACACCCAGCCTGGAAACCTTGATCAGACAAAAATGATCAATGCTGCTCCACAATGCTCCACAATGCTGCTCCACTGACTGCAGTAAAGCCCCCAAAAAATAATAATAAATTGAGCCTAACAGCCCAACCAGAGGAGGGTGCTACATTAATTTAAAGTGATAATAAAGTCTTGTTTTTTTTTTTTTTTAAATAACAAACGTTACACTTATCTGCTCTGTCCAGTGGTTTTGCACAGAGCAGCCCAGATCCTCCTCTTCTCGGGTCCCCCGCCTGCGTTCCTGGCCCCTCCCTCCTGCTGATTTCCCCCACAGCAAGCAGCTTGCTATGGGGCACCCGAGCCAAGTCATGGCTCTGTCTGTCCATTCAGGCATGGAGCCGCAAATAGGCTCCGCCCATTCTCTCTCCTCATTGGCTCACTGCCTTTGGTTGACAGCAGCAGGAGCCAGTGGTGCCTGCTGCTGTCTCAACCAATGGGGGAGAGTCCCCGGACAGCTGAGGCTCTTGTGCAACATCGCTGCATCAGGATGGGGCTCAGATAAGTATTAGTGAGGCTGAGGGGGACTACTGCACACAGAAGGTTTTTTATCCTAATGCATAGAATGCATCAAAACCTGGCTTTAGAACCACTTTAACTTTAACATGCCGACAGCGCACAACGATATACGTTGACACAATGGCATGGCTGGGCAAATGGGCATACAGGTACGTCCCCTTTAAGATGCGGCATTGTGGGTACGCGCCGTGGACTCGATGTCCGCCGGGTGCCCGCGATCGTGTTGCGGAGCGGAAGAATGGGGAGATGCCTTTGTAAACAAGGCATTTCCCCGTTCTGCCTAGTGACATGACAGAGATCACTGCTCCCTGTCATCGGGAGCAGTGATTGCTGTCATGTGAGTAGTAGCCCATCCCCCATAGTTAGAATCACTCCCTAGGACACACTTAACCCCTTGATCGCCCCCTAGTGTTTAACCCCTTCCTTGCCATTATCATTTACACAGTAATTAGTGCATTTTTATAGCACCGATCATTGTATAAATGGCAATGGTCCCAAAATAGTGTCAAAAGTGTCCGATGTGTCTGCCATAACGTTGCAGTCATGATAAAAATCGCACATCGCCGCCATTACTAATAAAAAAATAATAATAAAAATGCCATAAAACTATCCCCTATTTTGTAGACGCTATAACTTTTGCGCAAACCAATCAATATACTCTTATTGCGATTTTTTTTACCAAAAATACAGTTGCAATAAAAAGTATGTGAACCCTTTTGGAATGATATGGATTTCTGCACAAATTGGTCATAAAATGTGATCTGATCTTCATCTAAGTCACAACAATAGACAATCACAGTCTGCTTAAACTAATAACACACAAAGAATTAAATGCTACCATGTTTTTATTGAACACACCATGTAAACATTCACAGTGCAGGTGGAAAAAGTATGTGAACCCCTAGACTAATGAGATCTCCAAGAGCTAATTGGAGTGAGCTGTCAGCCAACTGGAGTCCAATCAATGAGATAAGATTGGAGGTGTTGGTTACAGCTGCCCTGCCCTATAAAAAGCACACACCAGTTCTGGGTTTGCTTTTCATAAGAAGCATTGCCTGATATGAATGATGCCTCATACAAAAGAGCTCTCTGAAGACCTACGATTAAGAATTGCTGACTTGCATAAAGCTGGAAAGGGTTATAAACGTATCTCCAAAAGCCTTGCTGTTAATCAGTCCACAGTAAGACAAGTTGTCTATAAATGGATAAAGTTCAGCAATGCTGCTACTCTCCCTAGGAGTGGGCGTCCTGTAAAGATGACTGCAAGAGCACAGCGCAGACTGCTCAATGAGGTGAAGAAGAATCCTAGAGTGTCAGCTAAAGACTTACAAAAGTCTCTGGCATATGCTAACATCCCTGTTAGCGAATCTATGATACGTAAAACACTAAACAAGAATGGATTTCATGGGGGGATACCACAGAGGAAGTCACTGCTGTCCAAAAAAACATTGCTGCATGTTTACAGTTTGCACAAGAGCACCTGGATGTTCCACAGCAGTAGTGGCAAAATATTCTGTGGACAGATGAAACCAAAGTTGAGTTGTTTGGAAGAAACACACAACACTATGTGTGGAGAAAAAGAGGCACAGCACACCAACATCAAAACCTCATCCCAACTGTGAAGTATGGTGGTGGGGGCATCATGGTTTGAGGCTGCTTTGCTGCGTCATGGCCTGGACGGATTGCTGTCATTGAAGGAAAAATGTATTCCCAAGTTTATCAAGACATTTTGCAGGAGAACTTAAGGCCATCTGTGCACTAGCTGAAGCTCAACAGAAGATGGGTGTTTCAACAGGACAACGACCCAAAGCATAGAAGTAAATCAACAACAGAATGGCTTAAACAGAAGAAAGTACGCCTTCTGGAGTGGCCCAGTCAGAGTCCTGACCTCAACTAGATTGAGATGCTGTGGCATGACCTCAAGAAAGCGATTCACACCAGACATCCCAAGAATATTGCTGAACTGACACAATTTTGTTAAGAGGAATGGTCAAGAAATACTCCTGATCGTTGTGCACGTCTGATCTGGAACTACAGGAAACGTTTGGTTGAAGTTATTGCTGCCAAAGGAGGTTCAACCAGTTATTAACTCCAAGGGTTCACATACTTTTTCCACCTGCACTGTGAATGTTTACATGGTGTGTACAATAAAAACATGGTAACATTTAATTCTTTGTGTGCTATTAGTTTAAGCAGACTGTGATTGTCTATTGTTGTGACTTAGATGAAGATCAGATCACATTTTATGACCAATTTGTGCAGAAATCCATATCATTCCAAAAGGGTTCACATACTTTTTATTGCAACTGTTTGAAGAAGAATACATATTGGCCTGAACTGAGGAAAAAAAAAATTTTTATATATTTTTGGGGGATATTTATTATAGCAAAAAGTAAAAAAATAGCTTTTTTTCAAAATTGTCGCTCTTTTTTTGTTTATAGCGCAAAAAATAAAAACTGCAGAACAAACACCACCAAAAGAAAGCTCTATTTGTGGGGAAAAAAGGACGTCAATTTTGTTTGGGTGAAACATCGCACAACCACGCAATTGTCAGTTAAAGCGACGCAGTGCCGAATCGCAAAAAGTGCTCTGGTCAGGAAGGGGGTAAATCCTTTCCGGGGCTGAAGTGGTTAAAGATATATTAATGAATACTGCATTATTTGTGTATTTCATATTTGCCTGGAGTTCAGTTTTAAGTGAAATTTCTGAATGTTGTCCACTTCCCATTGTTATACTATCTTCTGTTCTTAACATCACATTTAAAAAACAAACAAACATCTTTGAGGTGTTGGGGATTAAAACTTTTTTGCTGAACAAAGAAAACATACCCAACATAAAAGAAGCTGTACACACCATAAAACCAGTCTTTTATGTGAAACGTTATCAAACAAAAATTAGCTGATGCCTTTCCCAAAAGAGAAGAGGTTGCAGGATGTGGGTCTTTCCAGATGTAACACTGGCACACGAAGACAAGAGGCAGCCAAGCTGCCTGAAATACTTTGTAGTAGTTTTCCACAGGGGAAGAATATTGGCTTTAGATGTTGCCAAGTAGTGTCACACACATTTGTGTCCTATTCACATTCACTGCACTTGAGGTACTAACTGAAAATGTGCCCTCAGCACAGAAAAAAAAAAAAAGCAGAAACTCTCTGCTTCAATTTGCAATGTCCTGCAACTTAGATTTAAAGCTGAATTCCAAGCAGATGAACAAATACTTTTAATTACTGCCATGCAATAATTAAAGAAAAACTACAACTAGAGTAAAATTGTCTTAACATCAGCCTCCTGACCAGCCTGGAAGAGGCAATGCCAGTAATAACAGTAAAACGTTGTACACATGGTCTGATTGTTGGACGACTGAGCGACTGATTTTTATCAAAAGGGTATGTGCAGGATTTTGTCTAGCATACTATCTGCAAATTGTCGTTTGACAAACACAAACGTAGTGATGTACTGTGCCGCATCACGAATTGCCACGTCACGAATGTTAATTCTAGATTACGAACAGTAGTTTACAAGACTAAACTCTTCCAGCTTGTTCCTTGATTCCGAGCATGCGTGTTTGTACTTTCGACTTTTGTGTGACGGATTTCTGTACTGATCATCAGAAAATCAGGCGCTGAGTTCACATCAGACAAAAGTTTTATAGCCTGCACATACAGCTTTTGTCTGATGTAAAAGTCAAATCGTCTGTCGAATGCAGCGTACAAACGATCTGAAAATCCGCAGACAGCTCGTCTTCAGACTTTTCCCTTCTGATTTTCGTACCGTGTGTACGAGGCCTACGTCAAGTGTTATGTATATCTGATGGGAGAATGCGCTCTGGCAGCTCCGAAGCAGGGATCAGGGATAGAGACTAATTATTTATTTACAGAGCAATTCTCTGTGCCATGCCTCCCAACAGATAACTTGAAGTCCCAGACTCTTTTTCTATATTCTCAGGGGCCGCTGGAACTTTAAAGCGGATTTCCACCCAAAAAATGGAACGTCTGCTTTTCGGAACCCTCCCCCCCTCCGGTGTCACATTTGGCACCTTTCGGGGGGGGGGGGAGCAGATACCTGTCTAATACAGATATTTTGCTCCCACTTCCAGGCATAGATACCCGTTCCTCCTACGGGTATCTACTCCACTTCCCGTCCCCCCCCCCGCTGGCTTCTAGGAGACACACGGGTCCCAGGAGACAATAGGGACCAGTGGGAATGCGCAGCGCGAGACACGCATGCGCAGTAGGGAACCAGGAGGTGAAGCCGCAGGGCTTCACTTCCTGATTCCCTTACCGAAGCTGGCGGTGGCAGCACCCGAGAGCCGAGGGACAGATCGGCTTCGGGTGCCGACATTGGGGGCGCCCTGGACAGGTAAGTGTCCATATTTTAAAAGTCAGCATCTGCAGTATTTTCTAGCTGATGACTTTAAAAATAAAATCGGCGGAACTCCGCTTTAATGTTCTTTGTTAGGCAGACTGTATGGGTTGACACGATATGTAATGGGGACCCTGCTGTTGGCACTGTGAAGTTCTTTTACACAGGCTGCCCAGGGTTCCTATGCCTGATAGGGTGGAAGACAGGGACATCACCCCAGGGACACCTTGAGGTGGATCCCTAACACCTCCCCTGTATTCATTGGAGACAAGATTGTCCCGCAGGGATCTTGCTCTACGAAAAGTAAACACTGGACGTTCCGGCAAAAGTGATCCAACTATAGGGTCCAATGCCAGAACCAGGGATGGGCCGAACACCCCCCGGTTCGGTTCGCATCCAGAACATGCGAACAGACCGAAAGTTCACGCGAACATTCGAACACCGTTAAAGCCTATGGGACTCGAACGTGAGAAATCAAAAGTGTGAATTTTAAAGGCTAATATGCAAGTTATTGTCCTAAAAAGGGTTTGGGGACCCGGGTCCCGCCCCAGGGGACAGGTATCAACGCAAAAGAAAGTTTTAAAAACTGCCGTTTTTTCCTGAAGCAGTGATTTTAATGATGCTTAAAGTGAAAAAATAAAAGTGAAATATTCCTTTAAATATCGTACCTGGGAGGTGTCTATAGTATGCCTGTAAAGTGGCACGTTGTTCCCGTGCTTAGAACAGTCCCTGCACAAAATGACATTTTTAAAGGAATAAAAGTCGTTTAAAACTGCTTGCGGCTTTAATGTAGCGTCGGGTCCCAGCAATATGGATGAAAATCTGTGAGACAAACGGCATGGGTACCCCCCCAGTCCATTACCAGGCCCTTTGGGTCTTGTATGGATATTAAGGGTAACCCCGCACCCAAATTGAAAAAAAAAAAAAAAAAAAAGGCGTTGGGCCCCCAGGTCCTATATACTCTGAACAGCAGTATACAGGCAGTGCAAACAAGACAGGGGCTGTAGGTGTGTTCTTTTGTAGAATCTGTTTGTAATTTGGAACAGGTACATTTTGTAAGTGTAGCTCCAGCCAAAAAATATATTTTAAAGCTTTTTGGAAAACATAGGGAAGGGCTATCATCACCCCTGTAACATTTGTTTTGCTGTCTGTGCCCCTGTTCAGAAGATTTCACCTCACTTTCTGTCCCAGTGACAATTGGATTTTGAAAATTTTGGGTTTTTTTAAGGGAAACAAGGATTGGTGATAAATCAGTGGAGCAGACACCTTTTTCCCATATTAACTCTTACAGGAGAGAATTTCCCTTCCTAGGGGTAGATTTCCTCTCACTTCCTGTTGTCTCCCTCCGTTTGTAAGTAGGAGTCATTTGTAAGTCAGATGTTCGAAACTAGGGGCCTGCCCTATATACTCTGCAGAAAATTGGGCCTTAGGTGTTGATGGTACCAGAACACTGTAAGCCCTCACAGGTACTGTTTCTGGGTGCTGGAACGGGCCCTGCTGTGAAATATTATATCAAGAATTGTAATTACATGCTTCTGTTGAACAGGGTCAGAAAAATTGGGCCTTTGGTGGTGGTGTGGTGGTGTTGCCACAACACTGTAAGCCCTCACAGTTACTCTTGGTGGGCGCTGGAACTGGCCCTGCTGTGAAATATTATATCAAGAATTGTAATTACATGCCCCTGTTGAACAGGGTCAGAAAAATTAGGCTTTAGTCACTGCTGCTGGTGCCACGACACTGCAACCCCTCACAGATACTCTAGTTGAGTGCAGGAACGAGCCCTGCTGCAAAATATTACAGCAAAAATTTTAATTACACGCCCCTGTTAAACAGGAGCAGAAAAATTGGACTTTAGGCACTGGTGCTGGTGCCACAACACTGTAACCCCTCACAGATTCTGTTGTTGAGCGCAGGAACGAGCCCTGCTGTGAAATATTAGATTTAAAAATTGTAATTACGCGCCTCTGTTAAACAGGGGCAGAAAAATTGGGCTTTAGGCACTGGTGCTGGTGCACAACACTGCAGCCCCTCACAGATACTTTAGTTGAGTGCAGGAACGAGCCCTGCTGCAAAATATTATAGTAAAAATTGTAATTACATGCCCCCGTTAAAGAGGAGCAAAAAAATTGGGCTTTAGGCATGGGTGCTGGTGCCACAACACTGTAACCCCTCACAGATTCTGTTGAGCGCAGGAACGAGCCCTGCTGTGAAATATTAGATTTAAAAATTGTAATTACGCGCCCCTGTTAAACAGGGGCAGAAAAATTGGGCTTTAGGCACTGGTGCTGGTGCACAACACTGCAGCCCCTCACAGATACTCTAGTTGAGTGCAGGAACAAGCCCTGCTGCAAAATATTACAGCAAAAATTGTAATTACGCGCCCCTGTTAAGCAGGGGCAGAAAAATTGGGCTTTAGGCACTGGTGCTGGTGCCCAGAACCAAAAATGTTCTTAGAAGCTATCAACATGAACATTGAGGAGGAATAGGATAGTCACTCAGTATAACAGGATAGTCAGTCAGCATCAGCATAGGCAGTCATCAAGGGATCTCAAATTCATAAAAAATGTATTTGGTTACATCAGCATCAGGTGCTTAGTAGCTGGGGATCCAAGACTGATCCATTTTTATGAAGGTGAGCCGAGTCGGTGGACAGGCGCACTCTGTGATCAGTTACAAAGCCTCCAGCGGCACTGAATGTGCGTTTCGAAAGAACACTGGATGCAGGACAGGCCAGTAGCTCAATTGCAAACTGTGCAAGCTCTGTCCAGTGATCCATCCTCAAGACCCAGTAACCCAGTGGATTTTTGTTTGGAAAGGTCTCCAAGTCTGATCTTGCCCCTAGGTATTACTGCACCATGTAAATCAGACGCTGGCGATGGTTGCTGGAACCGATCAGAACTTGGGGCTGCGGACTAAAAAATTGTCTGAACGCATCGGTCAGATGGCCACCTTCTCCACCGCACCTTCTGTGACTGACTGAAGCCCCAGCAACATGTTGTCCAGGACCAGGAATTTGTACTCTCCCAGGCTCTGGAAACGCATTGCACAAACCTTTCTGCAAGGCCTTCCGAAAGATGTTTCATCCTCTGCTCCCTCTGCAATGGTTGGATAAGTTACGCAACCTTACCCTTGTAACGTGGATCAAGAAGAGTTGCCATGATCCCTCTCCTTGATTACACGAATTTGAGGGTCCTTTCGCAGGCTTTGCAGGATCAGGGAGGCCATGCAGCGTAGGTTTGCTGAGGCATTCGATCAGGAGTCCTCTGGGTCACTAAGGACGACCTGATCCGCAGCCACCTCCTCCCAGCCACGTACAAGTCCATGAGTTTCTGGGGACTGTAGACGATCCCTTGAAGACTGCTGCTGATGTTAAGTGTTAGGCTCCACCTCCATACTGACACAATCCTCATCCTCCTCCTCCTCTTCCTGTGAGATCGGCGGGCCCGCAGGAATTCTGTCTGGATAAAGGGGCCTTGAGAGGTAAGGAAGTCCTCCTCTTCCTCCCTCTGTTCTGCCTCAAGTGCCCTGTCCATTATTCCATGCAGCGTGTGCTCCAACAGGTAGACAAGGGGGACAGTATCACTGATGCATGCACTGTCAATGCTCACAATCCTCGTGGCCTCCTCAAATGGTGACAGGACAGTGCATGCATCCTTGATCATGAGCCACTGGCGTGGCGAAAAAAAGCCAAGCTCCCCTGACCCTGTCCTGGTGCCATAATCGCACAGGTACTCGTTAATGGCCCTCTGCTGCATGTGCAGCCGCTGCAGCATTGCCACTGTTGAGTTCCACCTGGTGGGCATGTCACAGATGAGGAGGTTCTTGGGCAGGTTGCATTCCTTTTGAAGGTCAGCCAGCCGAGCACTGGCATTATATGACCAGCGGAAATGCCCACAGACTTTCCTAGCCTGCCTCAGAATATCCTGTAAGCCCGGGTACCTGCACAAGAACCTCTACACCACCAAATTAAGGACATGAGCCAAACAGGGCACATGGGTGAAGTGTCCCTGTCGGAGGGCGGAGAGGAGCCATTGTCGCAAACCACCATCCCTGGCTGAAGCTGGAATGGCATCAATCACCTCTAAGCCTGCCCCTGCAGAGCTGACAGAATCTCTGCCCCAGTATGGCTCCTGTCCCCTAAGCAGACCAACTCAAGCACCACATGGCATCTTTTTGCCTGAGTGCTTGCGTAGCCTCTAGAATGCCTACGGAGCACCGCTGGTTCTGAGGACAAATCTGCACAGGAAGAGGCCATAGAGGAAGAAGAGGAGGGGGTGGAGGAGAGAGGTGTGGCAGAATCACCACTACCAGCATTTTGGAGGCGTGGTGGTGGAACAAGCTCCAACAATACTGCATCCTGTCCTGCATCCTTCCCAGCTGCCAGCAGCGTTACCCAGTGTGCCGTGAAAGAAAGGTAACATCCCTGTCCATGCCTGCTGAACCATGATTTAGCAGTAATATGCACCTTACCACTGACCGCCCTGTCCAACGAGGCCAAGACATTGCCTTCCACATATCGGTAGAGAGCCGGAATTGCCTTACGAGAAAAAAATTGGCGTTTGGGAACCTGCCACTGAGGTACCGCACATTCCACAAATTCTCGAAAGGTGGCAGAGTCTACCAGCTGAAAAGGCAGCAGTTGGAGTGCTAGCAATTTAGCCAAACTAGCATTCAGCCGCTGAGCATGTGGATGGCTGGGACAGAATTTCTTTCAGTTTAGCAACTGGGGTAGGGAAATTTTCCTGCTACAATTGGACGTTGGTGTAGCGATAGCAGATTGCCCGTAAGTACTTGGCACACCTAATTTTACACCTTCATTCCTGTCAGTGCTGGTTTCTGAGAGAACTGAAGGTATAGTGGGGTTGGAGATCCCAGCTGATGAGGAGCAAGGAGAGGTCCACCTTGTTCTTTGGTGTGGGTCTTTTAAGTACTGTTGCCAACGGACTGCATGGGAGCTCGACATAGCAACAGTGCAATCTGCTGCACACGTCTCAAAAAAGGCCCACACCAAAGAACTTTTGGAAAAACTTGCAGAGTCAGCAGCGCCCTGCACATGCGGAGCTCGGTGGTGTGATGCAGTTGGTTGGCTGCCCTTAAGCTGGCCCCTGGAGGGCATCCTGCCTCGTTGGAGATGTGCCTCCTCCTCCTCCACCACCTCCTGCTCTCTTCTATCAGGCACCCACGTAGAGTCAGTAACCTCATCATCCCCTCCCTCCTCGCCACTGGAGCAAACCTGCCAGTATGCTGCAGCTGGGGGAACATAACTGCCAGTATCTTGTCCTACTTGGGCACCCCCTCTTCTCTCTAGGCTCACGTTACTGCATTCATCCTCAACCTGGGTACCATCATCAGAGTCTTCAAAACGCTGCGCTTCCTCCTGCAGCATGTACCCTACACTGTGGTCGAACAGTTCGGGGGACTACTCAGGACATGATGGTGGGGCTAGGGAAGGAGTGACTGATGACATTGAGCCGATGGAAGAGGCCGCTTTGGCAGCTGCATTGGCAGACAAAGTACCCTGAGCCTGGGTGACAGAGGATGGGGAGGATGAGGACGGCTTGGTCATCCACTCTACCAACTCTTCTGCATGTTGTGGCTCAACACGGCCAGCTGCCAAAAAAAAGACAAGCGTGTCCCACAGCCACGTGCTGAGGATGCACCATGTCCAGGACCAGCACTGTTTGCTGTAGACACAGAGCCTGCTTGCCCTCTTTTAGTGGCCTGTGAGCGTCTGCCTCTCCTTGGTTGCCTTCCAGACATACTGTACAATTAGATTAGCAAAACAACGCCTGAAGTTTACTAAAAACAGTACACCAGGAATGGCCTACAGTAAGGTATAGGCTTGGCTGGAATACAATGCAGTGGATATTTATTTTATGAACTGCAGCTCAGTGAGTCACCTGCCTGGCTGAAAGTGTCTTTGAACACGCATTTAGGCAATGGCCTAGTCAGGTATAGGCTTGGCTAGACATATATATATATATATATATATATATATATATATATACACACATATATATATATATATATATATATATATATATATATATATATATATATATATATATATATATATATGCCTGTATATATATTTATTAAATGAACTGCAGCTAGGTGAGTCACCTGGCTGGCTGAAAGTGTCTTTGAACATGCACTCAAGGAATGGCCTACAGTCAGGTATAGGCTTGGCTGGAATACAATCCAATGGATATATATATTTTATGAACTGCAGTTCAGTGAGTCACCTGCCTGGCTGAAAGTGTCTTTGAACACACACTCAGGCAATGGCCTAGTCAGGTATAGGTTTGGCTAGACTATATATATACAAGCCTGTATATATATTTATTAAATGAACTGCAGCTCAGTGAGTCACCTGCCTGGTTGAAAGTGTCTTTGAACACACACTCAAGGAATGGCCTACAGTCAGGTATAGGCTTTGCTGGAATACATTGCAGTGGATATATATTTTATGAACTGCAGCTCAGTGAGTCACCTGCCTGGCTGAAACTGTCTTTGAACACGCACTCAGGCAATGGCCTAGTCAGGTATAGGCTTGGCTAGACTATATATATATACAAGCCTGTATATATATATTAAATGCACTGCAGCTCAGTGTGTCACCTGCCTGGCTGAAGTTCATTAGAAAAAATAAACCAGGAATGGTGGTCTGCAGTGCGCTGAAGCTAAACTGTATACAGTGTATATATATATATATATATATATATATATATATATATATATATACAAAGCCGGGGTGTATATATATATATATATATATATATATATATATATATACTAAATACACTGCAGCCAACTGTCTCGTCCGCCTGCCTGAAGTATATTAGCAACAGTACACCAGGAATGGTCTGCAGTGAGATGAAGCTAAACTGTATACAGTGTGTATATATATATATCTATATATACAAAACCGGGATGCATAAATATACTAAATACACTGCAGCTAACTGTCTCGCCTGCCTGAAGTATATTAGCAATAGAACACCAGGAATTGCCTACCTGCTCAAACTAAATGAAATTACACTCTCTCTGTCTCTCTCTGAACAAACGCCACCAACACACTAAACGAGGCCGATGTGCGGGCGACTTTATATAGTGTGGGGCGTGTACTTAACCCCTTGAGCCATAATTGGCCACAGACACCCTGCCTGTGGCCAAGTATGGCTCTCTTCACTGATGGCGCTGTGATTGGCCAAAGCATGTGGGTCATAGTGCATGCTTGGCCAATCTTCAGCCAGCAATGCACTGCGATGACGTAGTGCATTATGGGCCATGACGCGCCACTCGAATTTGGCGCAAACGGCACATAATGTTCGAAATTCGGCGAATGGACGATGTTCGGGTCAAACTCATGCTCGACTCGAACAAACAACCCATCCCTAGCCAGAACGTGCCAGTATTTATGTACAATATTATTCTTAAAACATTCCTGTTGGTTTGAAAAACGAGAGTTAATTCTAATTTGACGATCATCCTTTTTCTGAACTTTGGTTCCATATAGTAATCCTTGCCTGGTTTTAGATGTTGCTTTCCTGAACGCCTTTTTAAGACATTTTTGAGAGTATCCTCGCATAAGGAGTCTTGACTTCAATTCGTCAGCTTCCTTATCCTTATTCCTTACCCCATCTGAACAGTTGTGTCTGACACGCAGCTACTGACCAAATGGTATCGATTTGGCTATATTATTTGGGTGAAAGCTGGTGGCATGTAGAATGCCATTCCCAGCTGTTGGCTTTCTATACAAACTGCTAGTTAGTGTCCTATTTGTATCATTATGTATATGAATATCAAGGAATCCAACAACATTGGTATTGGACGTCATGGTGAAGGTGAGATTAAAAGTATTAGTATTTAAATGTTGCACAAAGGTCTGCAATAGAGCATCAGGGCCACTCCAGATTAGTAAGATGTCGTCAATGTAACAAAACCATACCACCACATGGTCAAAAAATGGAACCAGGTCTTCTGAAGTGTTAATCTTCCGTTCCCACCCCCCCAAGTACTGATTGGCGTAGAAAGGGGCACACTAAGTGCCCATAGCTATGCCCTGCACCTAGAGGAAGTGGGAACCGTTAAAACAAAATATTTCTAATGTAGAATGAAGTCGAAGGCTTCAATGATATAATCATTGAACTTACGTTCAAATCTACTTTTCTCCGACAGAATCCTTTTTATACATGCCAAGCCCTTGTCATGTGGGATTGAGCTGTATAATGCTTCCACATCGATGGCTACCAAGATAGAATTTGATGGAACCTGTAGTCCATCAATATTTTGAAGTAGATATATAGTGTCTTTTATGTAACTTGGAATGCCCAAAACATGAGGGTGTAGGTAGCTGTTGATGAGTTTGCTTAGATTTTCCGTCAGAGAACCATTGCCGGAGATGATGGGCCGCCCTGATGGATGTAACAGACACTTGTGCAACTTTGGAAGTGAGTAAAAAGTAGGCGTGCAGGGAAAGAGAGTGTGAACGAATTCCCACTCATCCTAGACAGGATATTATGATAGAATCCTGAATCTACCAGCTGGTAAAATTCCCGCTGAAATTGATCAATTTTAGTAGTTATGACCCGTTCCATAGGAACCCATGTTAAAAAATGTCCCTGCATTTCTGCAAAATGCATAAAAAAACGCATTATGCCCCGTACACACGGTCGGATTTTCCGATGGAAAATGTCTGATCGGAGCGTGTTGTCGGAAATTCCGACCGTGTGTGGGCTCCATCGGATATTTTCCATCGGATTTTCCGACACACAAAGTTGGACAGCAGGAGATAAAATTTTCCGACAACAAAATCCGTTGTCGGAAATTCCGATCGTGTGTACACAAATCCGACGGACAAAGTGCCACGCATGCTCAGAATAAATAAAGAGATGAAAGCTATTGGCCACTGCCCCGTTTATAGTCCCGACGTACATGTTTTACGTCACCGCGTTTAGAGCGATCGGATTTTCCGACAACTTTGTGTGACCGTGTGTATGCAAGACAAGTTTGAGCCAACATCCGTCAGAAGAAATCCTAGGATTTTGTTGTCGGAATGTCTGAACAAAGTCCGACCGTGTGTACGCCCTATTAGTGTGAATTAAGCCTAACTCCAGGCTAAATATAACATTTTTAAAATATCCCCAAGGTTGTGGAAAAAATAAACAACCTGGTCTGCATTACACATCTTCAGGCCTGGTTCACACCTATGAAGGTTGCAGTTTGCATATTCCAGGTGCATTTTGCATTTTTCATAACACATTTTTGATCTATTGAATTCTATGGAACCAAAAACAACAAAGAAAAAAGTCCCTGGTCCTTTCCATAAAATGCACAGATGTGAACTACATCCATAGGAAACCATATTAAATCAACTGTAGTGTGTTTCTGCAAAACTGAAAACGCACGAAAAATGCATAGGTGTGAACCAGGCCTCAATCAGGAGCATTCCCCCTATTCTTTAACATTTGATGTCCTTAGTCTTAAATGACGCTCAGCATAACTCAACCCGGAGGACTGAAAGAAGACTGTAAATGCAGGTCATCATGTTTCCCCCACCTAAGCATAGCACCCTGCACCCAGTGTAACAGGAGAAAACCAAGAAGAAAGTTAACCCAAAAGGAAAAGCTAAGTAAAAAAACAGAATACAGCAGACTGTGGAAATATGGAACCCAGAATTGGTCCCCTTCAAACTTTTCTGTGAATTAAAGGCATAGGCTACATTTTGGAAAAATTTAATAAATGCACCTATGTTAATGAGAGAAACGGATGAAAGAAATGGACTATAAGTGCGGTTACAACATTGCACCTCTATTTTATTGTTATTTATGAGTCACTTTGCCACAGTGGAAGATGAAACATTATGTAATGTTTCCATTCACAGATCCCTATGAGTTAATCTGTGAATGGATGACACAGCCGTGCTGGAATGCTGCAGGTAATGGAAGGCTGTGGGAGAAGCACTCCCCCAATTCAGGTAAGTGGGGGGGTTTGTGGAATGTAATGATGTTTAATGTTATACCATAAATATGGGTGCAGCATGAAACATGGTTACAAAGGTGGACTAAGACTTTAAAGAGGTTGTAAACCTCCGGAAAAAAAACAAAAACCAAAAAAACTGGCAAGACAAAGGCATAATGAGCCAGTATGCATTGCATACTAGCTCATTATGAAATACTTACCTCAGAACAATGCCCTGAATTGGCGTAGACACTCCAAGTACACGGCGGACATCTTCCACCAAAGTTACTCCTGGGTTCGCCGGAGCCGTGATGATGTCACTCCCAAGCATGTCACTAGTGGCCGTTTCTTCAGTGCGCATGCATCGATGTCGTCAGCAGCAGTGCATATACTGAATATCTCCTAAACGGTGCAAGTTTAGGAGATATTCACGGTACCTACAGGTAAGCCTTGTTATAGGCTTACCTGTAGGTAAAAGTGGTTAACAGGGTTTAAAACCACGTTAACACACACATTTAAACACATGTTTTTTGTGTGCTAAGGCAGTCTGTGTTAAGGCAATCCATTCACTTTAAATAGACTGCCCAGGCACCTTAACGCACAAAATAAAATGCACCGTCAGCCTTCTTGGCATTGCAGTGCACCACAGATCATGCTGTGTGTATTTCTCTGCATGGCAGATGTTTTGCCCCCTACTGTACATATGCATTGGGCTGTCATTTTAAATGAAAGTCAAAGCAATGCACATAGTACCAAATTTTACCACGTGTTAATGCAATCGCACACTAAAAAACAAAGCAGGTGTTCCAACTCAAGTTTGTAAGAAGTGACTAAACGAAAATGTTACAAACTCTTAAAACAGAGGAAAAAATATATAAAAGACCAGATAACATAACAAAATCATAAACGTCATTGCACAAAATCTTACAGGATAACATTTCATTATGAAGCATTTGTAACTTTTTATCCTGAGTGGCAGGAAAGCCAAATGAGGAGTATGTTGTTCTTAACAGCCAATCAAAGACATTTATATTTTTTTAAGAGGTTGCTATGGGTAATGCATCCCCTTCCTTTTTCTTTCCTTCAGTTTTATATAATCTGTATTTTATGGCACTCTACCAGTTCTGGGTTGAACCATTTTACATGGAGCTGCTGCATGTCACCTAGATTGGTGCCGACAGTTTGTGTGTGACATTGTGCTCATTCATTATACCTTGAAGAGCATGAATTGTGCTGGAGGGGAGAAATGCTCAACTTCAATAGGTTGGAAAAAATGTTTCATGACATCCACCTGTTGTGAGTTAATTATGTTCCTCGACAGACTGCTGTAAACCTGTATTCCCCAGTGGAAGAGGGAAAAGAAAGAATTGTGCAATGGTGAAGTGGATTTGATGGACAGAAATTGTGCTGTGTCTGCTTTAGTCAATGTAAGCACTAAGGTGCCCTTTAATTAAAGCCAACTCTAAAGAAAATTCATTATTTTACATATTTGGAAGCTAGTTTAAAGAGAAAATTTAATGGATTTTTTTAGTACACATTTTAAATTATCATAAAGTTTAATATAGTTTTGCAATCTTATAACAAAAGGTATTTACACATCCCCACTTCCAGCACAAGACCCAAAAGCAAAGAGCTCAGTCTTTGTTTACGGGTAAGCCAGTGAAGCCATATCTTACACTAATTAGAGTCTGGACTGAAGTTTGTCAAACTTGGAAGCCAGCTGTCATTGCTGCGAAAATTGCTGGGAGATTCCCTGCCCTGCAACCAACGTACAAAAAGGGCAGGGATGCTTATCATTTGACTGATCTAATATGAGCACATGGCCATATTTGGTCATCAACATGGACTTGTCCCTAGCACTGATAAGCACTACAAAGCCTAAAACAGCTGTATGAAAGTTAGTTATACTGGCTCTGTAAAATTATGATTAATTTTGGGCTGTACACCAGTAGTTCTCGATGCACAGATGGCTAAAATGGGCAAAAAGGAATGATTTGCATGACTGTGCCCTCTTACCCATAAGCAGAGACTGAGTTCTTTGTCTTTGACTTTTGTGCTGGAAGTAATACTTCCTCAACACCTGTCAGACGCTGCTATACCACCCTCTGAAAAGCTATCCACCACAGTAAACTTACTGCCTGTCTGAAAGAAGCCTAAAAGCAAACAACTCGGGTAGACTGTCAGGTGGACCAGAAATGGTTATCTACAAAAGTCCTTAAAGCAGTAGTACAGTTTTACCAAACACATTATGCCTTTTGTTTTGCCTTTTAAATGAAGTCTTGCAGCTGTGCCCTGTCACTGCTGCTGGTGCTTTTGTCTTCACCCGGTCCTTTAAGGTTTGCCTGCTCCGGCCAAAGAAGCCACTGTTTCCTGTGCTCACGACTCTGCAAGTAGAGCCACACACTCTGACACACCTGAGCTGAAGGGGGATTTTTATTGCAAATGTATACAGTAGCCCAACAGTTTATAAGAAAAGAAGCAATAATTGTTCAATAAATATTTAAAAAAATGGTAATTAAGATATACGATTAGTGGCAACCAGTGGAAATCAGAACAGTCCCGAAACCCTATACTATGGGTAATCCTGCCTAAAGAGAGTAGCACCACTATAGTAGTACAACAGTCTATAATAAACCCCTTTCTCAACTTGCTAGCATGTTGGGGCCCAGATCTGATGTTGGAGCACTCAAGGTAAGGTTCACACATTGGTTAAGGCACCTGCACTGTGACCTACACAGGCAATAATGTTAACAGGATGTAGTGGGACTGGCTAGTGGCCTCTCACTGACTCCTCTGACAACAGATGACCTCTCTCTGTCCCCCTTCAGTGGCTCGATAAAGATAGCATCCACAGCACCCTCTCCAGTAACTGGGAAGTGGGTTTATTCAGTGATGATCCCAGGTACCAGGGAGTGTCCTCTGCAGTGTCTCTCTCTGTTTCAGATGTGGTGGTAAGTGTCTTGCCAAAAACCAGTTGCACAAGCTCCCCCTGAATGTTCTCCTTGCATCTCTCTCTGCCCGGGAACAACCCTCCTCCTCTTCCTCTCAGTTCAGAGTTCAGAACTCCAATAACTCCCCTTTATTCAGTCCATAAAGACTGTTTAGAACTATCTCTCCCACAATCCTTCTCTTTTTCCCAGAATTTGCATTGTTTCAAGCAGCCCCTTACTATGTGTTTTGGGTGGACCCAGCAGGCTACACTAGTTCTATAATCACTATCTCCGAATACAGCTTTGCCTGTCTCTGTAAACACAAGCAATGGCAGCAGCAGAAACAATGAAAACTGCAGACGCTCCTCTTCTTGCCAGCGCTGCAGACTAGGGCTACACAACATTTACCCTCACTTTTTGTTCAGTTGACAGGAGTCATGCAGAGCAGGAGTGAAGGATACCTCTAAGGCAGGGGTCTCAAACTGGCGGCCCTCCAGCTGTTGCGAAACTACAAGTCCCATCATGCCTCTGCCTGTGGGAGTCATGCTTGTAACTGTCAGCCTTGCAATGCCTCATGGGACTTGTAGTTTCACAACAGCTGGAGGGCCACCAGTTTGAGACCCCTGCTCTAAGAGGACACAAACAGCATCAAAGGTCTGACAAAAGTTGTGTGCTTATTTTTACTGTAAACGTGCATTGGAATGCCATTCAGAATAAAGGGCAATTCGCAATACGCAAATACGATACGTTAACGTGCATCTTGGTAATAGACAATGGCATTACTGCATGTAAATTAATAAATAACAAGCCTAAATAAAGAAAGAATACTTATTGTAGGACATTCAATCTACTGGATTACAGGGCAGGGGCATGGAAGCGAGTTAGATTCAATACCTGTGCCAATGGGTTTTTGTTTGCATAAGTTTTACATTCTATGCAAGTCTATAGAAATGCAAAACCCAATTAAAGCCCAACTCCATGGAAATGAAAACATCCACCCTTGCCCCCCCCCCCCCCATTCCTGCACTGCAAAGATTAGCTTCTGATTTATTCTGGAGGCAAAGTCCTTCGCAACTGGCTCTATAAGTTGCAACTGACTGCATTCACAGTCCAGTCTCCTATACATACAATACTCGGATAAAGTCCTTGTATTGCACAAGATGACTGAAAGGCTCCACCTATAGATAGGAGGACAGCACTGGAGCAGGTCCAAAGTGGGGTATAAGGTAAGCAAAGATGTTAGTACAGTAACGCCTATTTATAACACGCATTTAACCCTTGCAGTGCAGGGGGAGGGGGTGTCCCACTGTAAGTGTAAATTGTTTCATTTTCATGGAGTTGGGCCTTAAAGCAGGTCAAATACAGGTTAGAAGGAGGTCAACTGAAGCTCAGTAACTGATAGAATTGGTGCTTTAATCTGCCACAGAACAATCTCCAGCAGTTTGCGGGTGAAAACACTACTAATGCTACTGTAGATAGTGTAAGCAATAGCGGTCTCACTGGTTAATATCCAACAGGTCACACAACTTCAAACACAGAAATGCAGCGGTATTTCTTTAGGCACACTGTAGGCAAAGCTTACTTTACCAAGACAGCATCTGCAGTAGGGGTGGCTGACTCGCAAGATAGCAGGCTCAGCTGACAGTACATAGAGGCTTTTGTAAAGATGATAGCAGCTTTTGCGACCAGTGCTTGAGGGG
The DNA here is from genome assembly GCF_042186555.1 of Aquarana catesbeiana. NCBI lineage: Eukaryota > Metazoa > Chordata > Amphibia > Anura > Ranidae > Aquarana > Aquarana catesbeiana. Next base: position 134,940,906 of record NC_133329.1, read on the forward strand.
TGTCCAGCGGTATCCCTACACTTGCCCTCTTCCAACTGGAACCTTTCCCTGTCGCTAAATCTCTACCCCTAACGAGTGGGTTCCTGTCCTTTTTCTGTCAACTCACAAGTGCGTGCAAATCCCAGCAGGGTCCCTTATGTATAAAGGCTGCCCCATTCAAGATGGAAGCGAAAAGTCACTAGAGTTTGCAGCATCTGGCTGCTCTTCCTATGACACCTATGGAGCTGCTGAGGAACAGCATTCCTCTGAGTCTCTACTACACAGTGGCCATATGCCACCTACTTAATGAGGTGAGAACTACACCTGCCTACATGTTAATACATTTTGAATGAATTTCAGACATATTTCAGGATGGTGCCTTTGACACAAGCCCAACAGCCCTGACTTCTCATAACTAAAGATGAGCTTGGGCATCCTCCAAACTCACCACTAGCCAAACTCACTCTCTTTTGTTACTTAAATGAACTGCAGGCCAGGTCATTCCCACCCCACAGCTCACCTTAACAAAGAGGTGGACTGTGGGGAGGAAATGACTCAGCCCAAGAGCGTGAGTTCGGAGTTCGGCTATAGATGAATTCAGAGGACACCCAACCTCATCACTATTTATGATGTACTTCACTTCATGCAACTATTTCTAGAGATCCCTTTTAAACAAATCAAATTTTTATTATCAAAATACAGACCCTGACAGAGAGGACTCAAGGACACTTGTATTTTCCATGCTAAAATTTGCCACAAATAGTCCAAGATATACACAGTGAACAGCAGGATAAATGTCTCTTACCCAGCATGATGACAATTAAAAGAGATTGAAGTGTACACTGAGAGGCTTTCGTGCTACATGTTTTAACATGGAAAATCAATAATTATTCAGAGTGTTTTCTAGAGCGGTTCATCAACCAGAGGGTTATCCAGATTCTGAGAGAGATTCTCATTTATAATTAACATACTAAGTGCCCACATTGCAGGTACTGTGCGCCATTAATTTGTTTCTGTTATATGATGGTCTAGATAAGGCATTTACTGGCAAGGCAAACTGTTTTATAGGGCTATTAAATACACACACATCTAAGTTTTCTTAAAGGAAACCAATATACTTATCATTTATTGTACTATTTATATGAATAATGATTAATGTAAATATTTGTTAGTATTTATCAATGCTTCTGTATTTTAAACTGTAGATCAGGGGTGTCCAACCTGCGGCCCAAGATAGCTATAAATGCGGCACAACACAAAATCCTAAACTTACTTAACCACTTCAGCCCCGGAAGATTTGGCAGCTCAATGACCAGAGCACTTTTTGGCACTGCGTTGCTTTATCTGGTAATTGTGCGGTCATGCAATGCTGTACCCAAACTAAATTTGCGTCCTTTTTTTCCCCACAAATAGAGATTTTTTTTTATGGTATTTGATTACCTCTGCAATTTTTATTTTTTGCATTATAAATGGAAAAAGACTGAACATTTTGAAAAAAAATGTTGTTTTCTACTTTTTATTATAAAAAAATCCAATAAATTCAATTTTAGTCATACATTTAGACCAAATGTATTCAGCCACATGTCTTTGGTAAAAAAAAAATGTCAATAAGCATATATTTATTGGTTTGCGCAAAAGTTATAGCGTCTACAAACTAGGGTACATTTTCTGGAATTTTTGCAGCTTTTAGTTTATGATTGCCTATCTCATTTCTTGAGGTGCTAAAATGGCAGGGCAGTGCACCCCCCTCCCCGCAAATGGCCCCATTTTGGAAAGTAGACACCCCAAGGAAATTTCTGAGAGTCATGTTAAGCCCATTGAATATTTTATATTTTATGTTTTTGTCACAGTGATTTACAACGCAAAGTTGTCACTAAATGATATATTGCTCAAACATGCCATGGGCATATGTGGAATTACTCCCCAAAATACATTCTGCTGCTTCTCCTGAGTATGGGGATACCACATGTGTGAGACTTTTTAGGAGCCTAGCTGTGTACAGGACCCCGAAAACCAATCACCGCCTTCCGGCTTTCTAAGGGCGTAAAATTATGATTTTACTTCCTCGCTACCTATCACAGTTTCGGAGGCCATGTTGTGTCCATGGAATATTTTATATTTTGCCACAAGTTTCAGGAAAATAACAATTTATTTATTTATTTATTTTAGACAAAGTTGTCGCTAAATTATAGATTGTTCAAACATGGCATGGTTATATGTAGAATTTCACCCCAAAATACATTCTGCTGCTTTTCCTGAGTACGGGGATACCACATGTGTGGGACTTTTTGGCAGTGTAACCGCGTACAGGACCCCGAAAACCAATCACCGCCTTCAGGCTTTCTAAGGGCGTAAATATTTGATTTCACTCCTCACTGCCACAGTTTCAGAGGGCATGAAATGCCCAGATAGCGCAAAACCCCCCAAATGAACCAATTTTGGAAAGTAGACACCCCAAGCTATTTGCTGAGAGGCATGTTGAGTATTTTGCAGATCTCGCTTTTTGTCACAAAGTTTTGAAAATTGAAAAAGAAAAAAAAATACATTTCTCTTTTCTTTCTTAAATTTCAAAAACAAATGAGATCTGCAAAATACTCACTTGCCTCTTACCAAATACCTTGGGGTATCTACTTTCCAAAATGGGGTCATTTGGGTGGGGGGGGTTGTGCTATCTGGACCTTTCAGGGCCTCCGTAACTGTGATAGGTAGTGAGGAGTAAAATAGCAATTTTACGCCTTTAGAAAGCCTGAAAGGCTCCCAAAAAGTCTCACACATGTGGTATTCCCATACTCATGAGAAGCAGCAGAATGTATTTTGGGGTGTAATTCCACATATAACCATACCATGTTTGAACAATATATCATTTAGTGACAACTTTGTGTAAAAAAAATAAAATAAAATAAAAATTGTAATTTTCCAGAAACTTGTGGCAAAATATGAAATATTCCATGGACACAACATGCTTCTCAGCAAATAGCTTGAGGTGTCTACTTTCCAAAATGGGGTAATTTGTGAGGGTTTTGTGCTATCTTGACATTTCATGGCCTCCGAAACTGTGATAGGTAGTGAGGAAGTGAAATCACCATTTTACGCCCTTAGAAAACCAGAAGGCAGTGATTCGTTTTTCGGAGTCCTGTACACGGTTAGGGCTCCCAAAAAGTCTCACACCTGTGGTATCCCTGTACCCAGGAGAAGCAGCAGAATGTATTTTGGGGTGTAATTCCACATATGCCCATGGCATGTTTGAGCAAAATATCATTTAGTGACAACATTGTGCAAAAGAAAAAAAAAAGAAAAAAGTTTGTCATTTTCCAGCAACTTGTGGCAAAATATAAAATATTCCATGGACTCAACATGCCTATCAGCAAATAGCTTGGGGTGTCTACTTTCCAAAAAGGGGTAATTTGAGGGAGTTTTGAACTGTTCTGGCATTTTATGCACAACATTAGAAGCTTATGTCACACATCACCCACTCTTCTAACCACTTGAAGACAAAGCCCTTTCTGACACTTTTTGTTTATATGAAAAATATATATTTTTTTGCTAGAAAATTACTTTGAACCCCCAAACATTATAATTTTTTTTTAAAGCAAAGGCCTTACAGATTAAAATGGTGGGTGTTGCAATTTTTTTTTCACACAGTATTTGTGCAGCTATTTTTTGAACGCAATTTTTTTGGAAAGAAATGTGCTAAAACACACTATATTGCCCAAATGTTTGATGAAATAAAAAAGGTGATCTTATGCCAAGCACATGGATACCAAACACAAAATGCTTTAAAATTGCACACAAACGTGCAGCGGGGACAAACTACATACATTTTTAATGATACCAGATGATACCTAAACCTGCAGGCATTATTCTGGTATAACAACTCAAAGTCCAGCAACATACCAATATGTTGCTGGTCCTTGTTGGGCATATATTGTAATGTTCTTTTTTCATGCAGCCTGTGGGATGACCGAAAAAAAGGGATTTATCGGTGGGTATGCCCACCATTAGAATACCGCCCTTCCTCCACCCACTTCTAATGATGGGCATACATACACCATTTTTTTTAAATGTGAGGTGAAATCACCTCCTACAGCGCTGGAGTCGCTGATTTACGTATCGTGAGAGCAAACACTGTTGCTGTCAAGATAAATAAATCAGTGCTGCACCTGAATGGCATACCTGCTAAGCAAATGATGGTTAACAATAAAACAAAGTAATATTACAGTAACACAGGAAGACATACCATACCTGCAAAGCAAATACAATAAAACATAGTAAAAATAAAACATTTTTTAACACAATCTGTGCCTAAAAATATATGCCGAAGCATGGGGGCAATCCACCCCTAATGTTAGGAGCAAATCGGTCCTCCATCCCTGCCTCCATGCTTTGGCATATATGCTCTTTTTTATAACTATGGTGGAGAAATCACCTCCTACAGCGCTGGAGTCACGGTTTACGAATCGTGGGAGAAAACGCTGTTGCTGTCAGAATAAATAAACTTGTAACATTACAGTATAACAGTAAGACATACCATACCTGCAAAGCAAATACAATAAAACATAATAAAAATAAAACATTACAGTTCTAAAATACAGTAACAATAGAGAGAGAACAATAGATATAGAACAATAGAGAGCGAACAATAGAGCGGACAATAGAGAGCGAACATAAGAGAGAGAAGAAAAATAAAACCACAACTATTTTTGGCTTTTTTATTTTTTTTTGTGTTTTTATTTTTTTTGTACTTTTATATAAACTTTAAACTGTAAACGTTCCAGATTAGGGTCTTTCAAAATGTGATGGCCATCTCATCTTTTGAGACCCTGTGTAAGTATGCCCTGGGACTGTGCAATGCTGTACCCTACGCTAATACCCCACTAGTGTGTGGTAGCATTTGAAACATTCAACAATGGAAAGACCAGGTTGGTCAGGACAGGAGGGACAATAAAAGCAGGTGTCACGCTTAAATCTGTGCTTTCTACAGACACAACATCTTCTTTGGGGATTTCTTTGGGTAGGGGTACAAGGGAGGACATACGGAAAATGCCTCCGGCTCACTGCATTTGGATTGGGAAGTTGGGCCACAGCACCATCTGGAAACAGAAGGGCTGTGATGATCTCTTCCTGGAATTTAAGGAAGCATCCAGTTCGTCCTGAAGCTTTGTATAGCACATAAGCATTCAGCAGGGCCAATTGGAATAAATATACAGACACTTTTATATACCAGCGTCTGACCTTACGGGCAATTAGGTATGGTGCCAACAAGTGGTCGTTGAGGTCCACCCCTCCCATATTAAGGTTATATTCATGGACACAGAGGGGTTTCTCCACAACACCAGTCGCCGTTTGAATTTGGACCGTCATGTCTGCGTGAAGGGAGGACAGAAAAAATCCCTCCACTTCACAGCGTGAAAATTATTACACGTCAAGCAGGCTCTCTCCCCTAGCCTAAGGCGGTAATCTTTAAGCTGCTGGGGTAAGCCCCGGTGATTAGATCGCACGGTGTCAAATGTGCCAATTCCATGATCAAACAAGTGACTAAAAAGTGGCACGCTCGTGTAATAATTGTCCACATACAAGTGGTACCCCTTTCCGAATAAGGGTGACACCAAGGCCCACACAATCTTACCAGCGCTCCCTATGTAGTCTGGGCAATTCTCCGTCTCTACGTAACTATCTCTTCCCTCGTAAACCATAAAGCTATATGTATAGCCTGTTGCCCTGTCTCAGAGCTTATACATCTTGACCCCATATATGGAACGCTTGCTGGGAAGATACTGTTTGAATGACAAACAGCCAGAAAACTTAATCATGGACTCAGGGACCCGTTATCAGAGCTATCTGTCAGGTTGCCGCTGCTGTCTACAGGTTCGTATTCTGAGCCTCAATCTGACAGATGGGTGAGTTCCTTTTCACTCTCATCTGTCATGCTCAGAAACGTGTAGGCCTTGTCACTAGTGTACCTTCCATTGGACATTTTGGCCTCTAAATTTACTGGTACACTAGTGAGACTCAAAGGAAAAAAAGAGCACCCGACAGTCAGTGACTGCTTCAAATGCTTCCCAAAAAACTGTTAGCGTTCGCAGGGATCAGGCCTGACTCTGAAGATGCTGCAGTTGTGTGTTTAGTGTTTTGTAAGTGACAGTGATCGATTGATACTGCACTTGGGTGGGCAGGACTGGGCGGAGGGGCTAAACGCAGGTGCTAGCAGGTATCTGGGCTGATTCCACTAATGCTGCATTTTTGGGAACCCTAAACTATTGGCGACGCTAATATAGTTCTGATCAGATCAAAGATATCGATTCGTTCAGACACTATACTACTAAGGGAGGTGTATGGTGCGTGCGTGGGTGTTAGCGCTACTGGCACTAATCTGGCGCTGCCTGGGGCGACACAGACCCTGACTGATGCTAAAACCTAAGTGATGTCACTTGCCGGGTGATCAGGGGGTTAAACCTTTATTGGGTAATATATGGCGGGTGCCCTGACGCTATAAAAAAATAACTAGCTAACCAGCGTCACCCATAACACTAATACGGTGATCACTGGTGACAGGGGGTGATCAAGGGGTTAAACCTTTATTAGGGGGGTTTAGGGGGGGGGGTCCCTAGACCTATCTGAGGCTACTACTAAGTACCCCAACGCTGATTAGTGTCACAAATTACACCAGTACAGTGATCAAAGAAAAATATGAAAACTGCACTGGGTAACACAGTGACAGGGAGTGAAGGGGTAAACTGGAGGGGGGGGGGGGGCGATCGCGGGGTGATATGTGTGCCTATGTGTACTGTGTCGGTATAGTGTTGGTGCAACTCACATTTGGATGTCCTCTCTCCTCTCTCTGGAAAGGAAAAGAGTTCCACGAGGGGAGATGACATCACTTCCCCTGTCTGTGTTTACACTTACACAGGCAGGGGAGGATTTCATTTGTCAGGACCGATCAGCAGGTCAAGGCCAGAAATCATTGGCATGGGCCTGGAGACTGATCGGTTCTAAAACAAATCCGATCATCGCGACCGCCTAGGGGGCCGCGCAGCCGCCTTAAGGTAACGTCGCTTCGCTCACCTGTGCCACACTTAGCAAACACATGCGACCGCAGAAAAAGTAAAGTGTCTCTTTACTTGAATTTTATAAGTTTTATCTTCCCAAAGAAAAATATCCCACTCTTCACAATCACACCCTATTTATGTCATCAGTTTTCAGCAGCATCTATATTTGTGAGCAATTATTTTCAAGGGTGAAGCAAAGGGCAAAATTAGAACCAAAATATCTGATGAGCTTGAGAATTCAGTAAGAATTGCTGCGACATCCATTAAATTTCATCCAGATATTGATGTATTTGTTTATAAAAAACAGTGCCAAATATCACACTAGTTTTATGGTGCCGTCTTTTACTTTTAATATAAAAAATATTACAAACAAATAAGGTTTTTTACTTTGATAGGTACATTATCTATATCAGTGATCATCAACTTGTGCTCTGCCCAACTTATTCTGCTCATCAGCTATCCTTATTGTTAGTGTGACCCAAGACAATTCCTCTTCTTCCAAAGTGGCCCAGTAAGGTCAAAAGGTTGGACACCCATGATGTAGACAGAGAGGTGCAGCCAGATTTATAATTATCACTATTATTATTGCAAAATAAATAATGGGGTTGATTTACTAACCACTTCTGACCTGGAAGGTTTTACCCCCTTAACGACCAGGCCATTTTTTGCGATACTGCACTGTGTAGCTTTAACTGACAATTGTGCAGTCGTGCGATGCTATACCCAAATAAAATCAATGTCCTTTTTTTCGCTCACCCATGCCGCACTTAGCAAACACATGCGACTGCAGAAAAAGTAAAGTGTCTCTTTACTTGAATTTTATAAGTTTTATCTTCCCAAAGAAAAATATCCCACTCTTCACAATCACACCCTATTTATGTCATCAGTTTTCAGCAGCATCTATATTTGTGAGCAATTATTTTCAAGGGTGAAGCAAAGGGCAAAATTAGAACCAAAATATCTGATGAGCTTGAGAATTTAGTAAGAATTGCTGCTACAGCCATCAAATTTCATCCAGATATTGATGTATTTGTTTATAAAAAAACAGTGCCAAATATCACACTAGTTTTATGGTGCTGTCTTTTACTTTTAAGATAAAAAATATTACAAACAAATAAGGTTTTTTACTTTGATAGGTACATTATCTATATCAGTGATCATCAACTTGTGCTCTGCCCAACTTATTCTGCTCATCAGCTATCCTTATTGTTAGTGTGACCCAAGACAATTCCTCTTCTTCCAAAGTGGCCCAGTAAGGTCAAAAGGTTGGACACCCATGATGTAGACAGAGAGGTGCAGCCAGATTTATAATTATCACTATTATTATTGCAAAATAAATAATGGGGTTGATTTACTAACCACTTCTGACCTGGAAGGTTTTACCCCCTTAATGACCAGGCCATTTTTTGCGATACTGCACTGTGTAGCTTTAACTGACAATTGCGCAGTCGTGCGGCGCTATACCCAAATAAAATCGATGTCCTTTTTTTTCACACAAATAGAGCTTTCTTTTGGTGGTATTTGATCGCCTCTGCGTTTTTTATTTTTTACGCTATAAACAAAATAAAAACGACAATTTTGAAAAAAAAACAATATTTTTTACTTTCTGCTATAATAAAGTACATATACAAAAAAAAATGCAAAAAAAAAAAAAAATTCTTCATTAATTTAGGCCAATATGTATTCTGCTACATATTTTTGGTAAAAAAATCCCAATAAGCATATAGTGATTGGTTTGCGCAAAAGTTATAGCGTCTGCAAACTACAGGATAGATTTGGGACTTCTATTTATTTATTTATTTTTTACTAGTAATAGTGGCGATTTTTAGCTGGACTCCGACATTGCGGCAGACAAATCTGACCCTAAGTGACACTTTTTGGTGACCAGTGACACCAATAAAGTGATCAGTGCTATAAAAATGCACTGATCACTGTATAAATGGCACTGACAGGGAAAGGGTTAACACCAGGGGGCCATGAAGGAGTTAAATGTGTTCCCTGGGAGGTGTTCCTAACTGTGGGAGGAGTGGATTCACTGGAGGAAAAGAGAGATCCTGATTCAGCTTAGCTGAAACACAATCTCTCACTTTTTCTCCCTGACAGATCAGCGGTGTGCTTTGTTTACATCAGCACACTGCTGCTCCGTCTCCCCTGCGAATGACTGGTGGGTCACGGCGGCCGCTGATTGGGTCTCACTGTGTCCACTCACAGCCGGAGCGGCGTGCCCCCTAAACTGTGCGCACTAAATCATGTACAGGTACGTGATTTTGTGTACCCGGGCCACCCTGCCACAGTAAATGAACGTGGGGCGATCGGGAAGCGGCTAAAGGCAAATAGACTGTGCACTTTGCAAAGTGCAGTTGTACTCTGCAAGAGCAGTTGCTCCAGAGCTTAGTAAATGACCAGAAGCTCTGCTGACTTCCATCATCCAATCATGTGCAACCAAAAATGCTGTTTCTTAAATTTTTCTTGCATGTTATTGGGTATTCTTTGCACCTTTTTTCGAACCTTTACCTCATTTACTAAGCTCTGGAGCAACTGCACTTTGCAAAGTGCACAGCCTATTTGCGTTTAGTAAATCAACCCCATAGTGTCAATAGTTTACATGGTAAAGACAAAAGGGAGAGAAAAACCGCAAACCCCATAGTGTAGCAATAAATGGGAAAAGATTTATTAAGTAATAAAAATGCACTCAGAAGAGATAAAGCATGTGCAATAAGTCCTTGGACCGGTTATACCAGAAGATAAGCCAGAAGCCCCAGCCTTGGCCACTAATGTGGGGACGGATCCATTGATGGTTAAGGTTTGTCTACCCTCTTTCAGATGTAATATGTTCCTTTTAAGCTTATGACATGCAAACAGCTTCTTCGATTTTCCTAAGGAAGCAGAAGAATCACAAAACGTGTATACGGGGGCTCACAGTGCCTTGCAAAAGTATTCAACCCCTTAGCTGTTTACCTATTTTGTTACATTACAGCCCTTAGCTCAATGTTTTTTTTAATCTGAATTATGTGATGGATCAGAACACAATAGTCTAAGTTGGTGAAGTAAAATTAGAAAATTATATACATTTTAGATATATACATATATATTATATACAAACTATTTTTCAAAAATAAAAAAAATGATAATTGGCATGTGCGTATGTATTCACTCCCTTTGTTATGAAGCCCATAAAAAGCTTTGGTGCAACCAATTACCTTCAGAAGTCACATAATTGGTGAAATGATGTCCACCTGTGTACAATCTAAGTGTCACATGATCTGTCATTACATATACACACCTTTCTGAAAGGCACCACTAACCAAACACTGCCATGAAGACCAAGGAACTCTCCAAACAAGTAAGTGACAATGTTGTTGGGAAGTACAAGTCAGGGTTAGGTTATAAAAAAATATCCAAATCTTTGATGATGACTAGGAGCACCATCAAATCTATCATAACCAAATGGAAAGTAAGCTATTTAGAAAAAGCACTGCTGGCAACACTATATTGCATGCTGCCAGCTTCCACCCTAAACCTTTGATCGATTCCATACCTTACTCGCAATACATTAGGATCAAGCGTAACTGTACAGACAACGAAACCTTTCTTAAAGAAGCTGCTGCCCTACGAGATAGATTACTAATACGCGGATATTCTCACAAATCTCTAAAAAGGGCATTCAAAAAAGCAATCAACAAACCTAGGCAAATGCTCCTTCACTCTACTAAACAACAAAGGGACACACACCAACTAAGTATCATCACAACATATAATCAGCAACACCATCAAATTAAAAGAATAATTGAAAAATACTGGCACCTATTGGCTCTTGACCCCGGCCTTGGCCACCTAGTGCCAGAAAAACCCCACTTTACATTCAGGAGAGCGACTTCCATTGGTGACAAAATCACCAACAGCGAGTTTAGATCAACGACAACTCATTGCAAATACAGGTGCACATTTGCCTGTGGCTCTTGTCATTACTGTGGTTACATGTTGACCCAAAGAAATCCCACTCTCCCCAATGGGAAAACTTTTTATCCAAAACATTTTGCAAACTGCAGAACCACTGGAGTGGTTTATCTACTCCAGTGCAACTGTGGTTGCTTTTACATAGGAAAGACTAAACTAGAATTTTGGCGAAGAGCATACAGGCATATTGTATCCATGAAAACAGCTGACCCTGATCTTCCTTTGGGTCGACATGTGGCACTGGTACATGGAGGCAAGTTTCCCCTTATCAAATTTTTAATCTTGGATCGCATACATCCTAGCCCCAGAGGGGGCGACTGGAATAAAATCTTACTCCAGAGAGAACTTAAATGGATCCATTTATTAAAGGCCACTACACCCCCAGGCCTCAATGAGGCTGTCTGTTTTAAACCTTTCCTAGAAGGTTTCAATTCTGGTGGAATGGAAAAGTAATCTCATGACTACTAAAATGTACATCCCCTTTTCCCTTCCTTCCCCCCCTCCCTTCTTTCCCCCCCCCCTTCCTGTTCTTTCCAACTGCTGGTTATATTATCTGGTTGTTTTGTTCTTCTTTCTGTTATGTTATTTTGTACACCAAGCTGTGCGTCTGGCCATATACATGCACCCCTCCCCTTTCCCCCTTTTTCCACCCCTGCAGGCATATCCATATTATCGGCCTTAGATGCCGACATGTTATTAATCTATATTTATGTTTATGCAATTTCAAGTGTGTGGGGATATCGGGTGTTACCATTTTTTGTTTCTCCCCCCCCTCCCTCCCCCTTAATCGACAAGGAACATCCACCCACCGACAATCCTTATTTAAACTATTTATCCTTTTACCAACTCTTTCAGTTGGTACTATAGGGGACCATGTATTGGACTCACACAATCAGCTTGGGGGTTCCCCATTGGAACCTTTCTTCTGTCAACATATTATTTGTTTGTTACCGGTACATACTCTGTGCTATCATTTATGTACCCTCAATCATGGTTAAGTTTTTTGTTGCCCAATGCTGAATTTTCTATTGTCCATTTTTTATGTTTCTGCATATTACAATGTTTGTATGAAGGGACTACTTTGCTTGTTCTGTTACTACTCCCGATGTACCTATTGTTAATACACGGTTTAATATTCGATCGTGTCTGCCCTTTTTAAAAAACTCACATTAAAAAACTTACATTCTTTATCATCTCCCAGTCCCCATTTATTATTATTTTTAAGAAACCACTTTGATCAGGCATGGATGAGTCCCGACTTTAGTTCCTATTCTTCTGGATTAAAACTCCTTTGTGTTGTTCTTTAACCTTCATTACTCTTACCCAGCCATGCCTTGTTTTGGTTTGGCTATTTTTACTCCACTTACTAGGTATACATCTCCACACGCTCCCTCCTTTGTGGACAGTTCCCCCTCTCCCCGCCCCCCCCGAGGCGCGTGTGGCCAAAGCGATTGCCCGGCACGGAAAGCCGCCCAGAATTTTCCTTGGGCGGCGCTTAGGGAGGGACTTGGGCGTCTCTCCATCCCACGCCCATTGCCTCCATGTTGCCACTCTGGCGAGCATGCTCAGTTCGCCGGATGGGCACTTCCGTGTCGGTGGGGTGGGTGTGCGCGACGTCGCTCCAACGCCATTACGCTATGCGCGGTAGGGGCGGCGCCGCGCATCCTCGCTTCGGGGGGTCTGTACGTGGCGTCTCAGCTGACGGTCTCCATAACACAGCTGAGCGTCGTTCCGACGCCAGCTAATTGGAGCCCGTTCATTATTTAAACCGGCCCCACTCATTCCCAGTTAAGGCGCTGTACATGCCGGATGCTGGGTTGCGTGGTGAGCCGTACCGACATACTATCTACTCAAGGTACTTCATTTATTTTTCTTTACCTTCCTTCCTTTCAACGATCATTGTCACAAGTGCAGCATATCTCTCCTCCCATTATTTATATACATATAGTTACATTGTTGTATTGCTTTTGCTTCTTTACCACTTTCTAGCCTGCTATGGTTCCACTTCCTGCAGGCTATTGGGAACATATATATATGGCTACTCTAGCAATGCAACTGTCTTTTACATACTTGCCATATACTATTATGTTACATTTGATTACATCACCCCAGTTCCCTGACATATAACTATAGAATCCTCTATGATCTATGCATATCATAGACTCACTTTTGGGTATATATCTGAATTTATTATTATTTTTGATCATGAAACAAATTCTTTAGAATAAATATATATATATATATACTCCAATTACCCTAAGCATTTCAAGTTAGACTATATTCATTAATCTGTATTTAGTGTATTTCTCTGTTGCACTGAGCTCAGAAACATGCTGCCTATATATGCAGTACTTACAACACGCATGTTACTGCATAAGATTTTTTATACCAGTTTGTCTATTATTTTTTCATAAAATCACTTATATTGGACTCCCTCTAAGGTACCTCAATTTTTCATTTTTTAGGGGCGCCTCCTGTGACCTCAGTATATCGCTTTGGCTTATGCACGCCCGGGTCAGGCGGGATGGGTGCACTGTCACACTCCTCTAAGGAGATTGCAGTCTACCAACTCGTAGCTCTTACCCCCTAAGAACAGCACCTATATCAGCTATACCACAACTGCCCACCTATACATCCTGCCCTCTCTATGTGGTTTTCTCTCTTTTTTAACAAAAATCTGCTTTTCACAAGCATTTAATGAAATCCTTTCAGGTAGGTGATCAATGGATCATTTAAACCTCCTAATGGATATTCTGTGATAGTTTTACCAACATTTGACCTTTGTTTTCATTTTCTCAACTAGTTTAGATGAACCCCTCTTTTCAATTATGCCCCTGAAGAAGGACCCTACAAAATATTAAATACCCCGAAACGCGTCGGGCTTGAAAAGAGTCTTCTGGTTCCTCTCATCATTGTCTATCGCTTGATGTCCATTATGTCTACTAAGTAGTACTATTATGTTACTTAAGATATCCACTTTGTTTTTAACATTTGTATTTTCTAACCAAATAAAATATATACTTTTTTATTATGTATAATATTTTCTATTTCTATATTCTTTCCTTTTTTATGCAAGTGCCGGGAAAGTCCACTTAGGGGAATTTATTGTCTTGTGTTTATGCATTATTGGACGTGGCACGGCTTTCCTCCTAGACGAGTTGGTCTCCCCTTTTTTCTGTTTAACCAAATGGAAAGAAGCACCTTTGGCACCAATTACAGCCTCAAGTCTTTTGAGTATGATGCTACAAGCTTGGCACACCTATTTTTGGGCAGTTTATCCCATTCTTCTTTGCAGGACCTCTCAATCCCCATCAGGTTGGAAGGGGATCGTCCGTGTACAGCCATTTTCAAATCTCTCTAGAGATGTTCAATCGGTTCAAGTCTGAGCTCTGGCTGGGCCACTCAAGGACATTCACAGAGTTGTCCCTTAGCCACTCCCTTGTTATCTTGGCTGTGTGTTTAGGGTGGTTGTCCTGTTGGAAGATGAACCTTCGCCCCAGTCTGAGGTCCAGAGCACTCTGGAGCAGGTTTTCATCAAGGATGTCTCTGTACATTGCTGTATTCCTCTGTCCCTCAATCCTGACTAGTCTCCCAGTTCCTACTGCTGAAAAAATCCCCACAGCATGATGCTGCCACCACCATGCTTCACTGTATGGAGGGTATTGGCCAGGTGATGAGCGGTGCCTGGTTTCCACATGACACTTGACATTCAGGCCTAAGAGTTGATTCATCAGACCAGAGAGTTTTGTTTCTCATGGTCTGAGAGTCCTCCAGGTGCCTTTCGTTAAACTCCAGGCAGGCTGGCATGTGCCTTTAACTGAGGAGTGGCTTCCGACTGGCCACTCTACCATATAGGCCTGATTGGTGGAGTGCTGCAGAGATGGTTGTTCTTCTGGAAGGTTCTCCTCTCTCCACAGAGAAACGCTGGAGCTCTGTCAGAGTGACCGTCGGGTTCTTGGTCATCTCCCTGACTAAGGCCCTTCTCCCCCAATCGCTCAGTTTAGCCAGATAGCCCGCTCTAGGAAGAGTCCTGGTAGTTCCAAACTTCTTCCATTTATGAATGATGGAGGCCACTGAGCTCATTGGGACCTTCAATGCTGCATACATTTTTCTGTACCCTTCCCCATATCTGTAGCTCGATACAATCCTGTCTTGGAGGTCTACAGACAATTCCTTGGACTTCATTACTCTGACATGCACAGTTAACTGTGGGAGCTTATATAGACAGGTTAGATAAGAGAGATTGGGGAAATGGCACTACCCTGTATGGCCCTAATTGGTTAAAGAAAATTATAAAATGTTTAGGCTAAGCTCCCAAGCCTGACTATAGTGCATATATTGGCAGAGTGTATGTCTCAAAATAAAAATAAAGGTAATCGTGTAAGAAAGGTAACACCTTATAGATACTCACTAGGTGTGTGAATGAAATCTTGAAAGTGAATGAGTGTTAAGGGGTAGTGGCTGAGGAAGGTTAGGATGCAGCTCCACTAAATGAGTAGTGAGATGCACACCCACCCTCACCCATCCAACCCAAGACTAGATCTATACTTTACATAATCAATCCAATAACATAAATAAAAAAACATAGAAAACGTGAATAATCTAAAAGTACAGAGCTCTCCAACCCTGATTAATGTGAACACTCTTAATATATGCACCCCCTAATTTAACATGCAAAAAGAATCCACAACAGCTGCATACTATAGGTGAGTGTCCAATGTGTGGTCCAAGTCCTTGGACAAACGTAAAAACATAAAAACAATATGTGAACAAAGAAATGTGATCCGAAATTCCAAAGGTTCAGGTGACTTCGGTGCACAGCAGGCATGGTGACTTGATGCTCCCCCAATGGGTCCCCACTCACTGAATGTAGTTACCCCCTAGGCGGCCGCGATGATCGGATTTGTTTTAGAACCGATCAGTCTCCAGGCCCATGCCAATGATTTCTGGCCTGGACCTGCTGATTGGTCCTGACAAATGAAATCCTCCCCTGCCTTTGTAAGTGTAAACACAGACAAGGGAAGTGATGTCATCTCCCCTCGTGGAACTCTTTTCCGTTCCAGAGAGAGGAGAGAGGACATCCAAATGTGAGTTGCACCAACACTATGCTGACACAGTACACATAAGCACACATATCACCCCGCGATCGCGCCCCCCCCCCCCAGTTTACCCCTTAACTCCCTGTCACTGTGTCACCCAGTGTAGTTTTCAACTGAATCAACTGAATTTACAACAAGTGGGCTCCAATAAAGTTGTAGAAACATCTCAAGGATGATCAGTGATAAGAGGATGCACATGAGCTCAATTTTGAGTGTCATGGCAAAGGCTGTGAATACTTATGTACATGTGATTTTTTTGTTTTTTATTTTTAATAAATTTGCAAAGATTTCAAACAAACGTCTTTCACATTGTCATTATGGGGTATTGTTTGTAGAATTTTGGGGAAAATAATGAATTTAATCTATTTTGGAATAAGGCTGTAACATAACAAAATGTGGAAAAAGTGAAGCACTGTGAATGCATTCTGGATTCGCTGTGTTGTTATCATAGGCGTCGCCACGGTGTGGCTATCGAGGCTGGAGCCCCGAATGTGGAGCCCATAGCCCCGAGTCTCAACGGGTCATGGCTGCAGCGGGCAGCATTGGAGGTGGAGGAGAGACGAGTGGGTGGACAAGTAGAGATGACATCATCTCTCTCTGCCCACCCGTCACCACTCTTCTGCCCTCACAGCCGGGCCACTTAAACGCGGGAGCAGAGAGATTACATCATCTCACACTGCCGCCCTGCATCTCCGCTCTCCTACCCTCACTAAATGGACCAGTGCTGCCAGCCTGCCACCAACAATGCACATTTGGTGGCACTGGCTGGCATGGCAAGTGACAATCTACAAATGGTGGCAAGTGACATAGCAAGTGACAATCTGCAAATGGTGGCAAGTGACAATCTGCAAATGGTGGCAGGTGATGTGGCAAGTGACAATCTGCAAATGGTGGCAAGTGACAATCTGCAAATAGTGGCAGGTGACGTGGCAAGTGACAATCTGCAAATGGTGGCAAGTGACAATCTGCCAATGGTGGCAGGTGACATGGCAAGTGATAATCTGCAAATGGTGGAAAGTGACAATCTGCAAATGGTGGCAAGTGACGTGGCAAGTGACAATCTGCAAATGGTGGCAAGTGAAGTGACAAGTGACAATCTGCAAATGGTGGCAAGTGATGTAGCAAGTGACAATCTGCAAATGGTGGCAAGTGACGTGGCAAGTGACAATCTGCAAATGATGGCAAGTGACAATCTGCAAATGGTGGCAGGTGACGTGGCAAGTGACAATCTGCAAATGGTGGCAAGTGATGTGGCAAGTGATAATCTGCAAATGGTGGCAAGTGACATGGCAAGTGACAATCTGCAAATGATGGCAGGTGACGTGGCAAGTGACAATCTGCAAATGGTGGCAAGTGACAATCTGCAAATGGTGGCAAGTGACGTGGCAAGTGACAATCTGCAAATGGTGGCAAGTGACGTGGCAAGTGACAATCTGCCAGCCTGCCACCAATGCAGCGACAATGCACATTTGGTGGCACTGGCTGGCATGGCAAGTGACAATCTGCAAATGGTGGCAAGTGACGTGGCAAGTGACAAACTGCAAATGGTGGCAAGTGACGTGGCAAGTGACAATCTGCAAATAGTGGCAAGTGACAATCTGCAAATGGTGGCAAGTGATGTGGCAAGTGACAATCTGGAAATGGTGGCAGGTGGCAATCTGCAAATGGTGGCAGGTGACATGGCAAGTGACAATTTGCAAATGGTGGCAGGTGACGGTGGCAAGTGACACGCCTAAGGCTCCCACTGATTCTGCAACATGATGAGTTGAACCACTTCATTATATATTACAATGTAACAATAGAAACAATGCGCTTTGATCACCCTGACACCATATCAACCATAGTGCCATGATGATTGGAACTCCAACACCAGCCTTCCTTTGCCCATGAAAAATTGCTTACCACCGGCATGCCCCCCCCCCCCAAGTTGGTGACTGCTGCTATGGGCTTTAGCCCCAGATCTTTTGCTGACCTAGCAACGCCTCTGGTTGTTATGCTCCTGGATAAGTTGTAAACGTTATAATGAACAAGCCATGACATACATGAGGGTAGTCAGACTTGGGCTTACATGTCTAACATGTTATGTATATGGTCAACTTTAGCTGGATACACACTATACAATTTTCTGTAGATTTTTTCCTTTAGATTTACCAAAACCATATAAAATGAGGTCAAACCTAAGAGTTTCAATTTGTATGCAATCAGGCCGGCCCTTGCACTACATGGTTTTGGTAAATCTAAAGGAAATCAGACAACAAAAGTTGTATAGTGTGTACTGGGGCTAAATACAAGTTAGTCAAATCACTGGTGACTTTTTTGTATCTCTTAGGTGTATGGAAAGAGCGCTATACCTAAGTTGCTAGCTGCCTATCAATTTTTTTTCCATCTATGCTGGCATAGGGGTTGACTTACTAAAGGGGAAATAGACGGTCAACTTTGCAAGAGAAGTTGCACTTTTATGGGAATTTTCCCCAGAATTGAGTGAATGTTGTGAAGCTCTGTTGACTTCCATCATCCAATCATGTTCAAGCAAAAATGCTGTTTTTTTTTAAATTTTCCTTCCACATAAATGGGTATTTATTGCAAGGTGAAATTAATTTCACCACATTCACTAAGCTCTGGGCATAGTTTCTATGCAAAGTTCAACTTCACTTGCAAAGTGAACAGCCTATTTGCCTTTAGTAAATCAACTCTATACAGTAAGTACACTGGGAAGAATAGAGCTCCCCTTTCAGATTCTAGAAATGACGAGGATAGCAAATTTGCGATCTTCCACCAAAAAAATCTTGCAAAAGCCTCCAAAAGATATGAGAAGCCTTTGAAACCTATCATTATTCATCTATTACTACAAGCTAAGGAAAAATATGTCACGGTTGCCGACTACCTCGAAATGAAAGGGTTATAATTTGCAGATAGCTTTTATTGTATTCTTTGGGACATGAATAATTAACCTGTCTAGATATCTTATTGTGATTCTCTTTTCTACTGCAGCAGATCGATGCAAAAGCAATCCTGTCCACTAAGCATAACTGCCGCACGGAACCAGATCTTTCCACTTGCAAAAAAGACACAAATCCAGTTGTTTTTATTTTTAACTCTATAAACATTATCTGTTCTATTTCAGGACACTTTGGAGGGACTGCATAAGGCCGCAACGCGTCTGAGAAAAGTCTCCAAATGATATTTGTTCACCTAGCGAGATGTACGCCACTGCAGACAGACCTCCAAGCCTGCAAACCTCAAGCCACCTCTCCAACAGAAACAGTAATTAACACAAGGAGATCAGGAGGCTGGAATGAGAGTGGAAAACGTTTAAATGCAGAATTATGGTCATGGCTTAGCAGGTTTGCATTTGCTTGAGATTTACTTTTATGATCTGTTTGTGTATTCTAAAAACATACATGTTAATCCCTCTTGACATCACTAACCATAAAGTGCTCCTATGTTCATAGAGTTAGATCTGAACTAAAAATAGATGACATAGAAATAAGATGTGTCCGTAAAAAAAAAAAAAAAAAAAAAAAAAAAAAAAGATTTATGGAATCAGAACTCCATCTTAACATTTTGAGTGAAATTAAGTGACTGAAAGGTTACTATTTTTATTTTTCTGTCCTCATCTATGTAGCGATGACATATTCTGTAGAGCTCCAAAGCAGTATTATATCCCCCAAATTTTTTGTTTATCCCATATGAGCAAAATAAAATAAGCGTTCCTCAGTAATTTATTTGTTACAATTCTACGCCAGCACTTACAGTTTACAGCTTTCAATGCTGCTGGCTTCTGTTCTTAGTGCTGCTTCCCTGAACTTCCGTTGTTCACAGGAAAGGGTTAACATTGGGCAGTGCAGTCTCCAGGCAGTCTGGTCAGCTTGAAGAAGTGAGGGGGGAGAAAGAGGGAGTAGCAGAGGAGTGCTTTGCCATTCTAGCCCATGGGGCTGCGTGTTTCTATTGAGGCACACTGTGTAGGGAGATACAAATCTTGTTCCTCCATCCAGGGGTGGCTTTGTAGCAGTGGTTCTCAACTCCCGTCCTCAGGACCCACTAATTCTGGCCATACACTATACGAAAAATCGGCCGAACCCATTTTCTAAAAACTGACATTCAGCCGTGAGCGCAAATGATAGTGCCATCATGTAATGACCGATAATTTGTTCAGTGGACATAAATGAATGCATTTTTTGTTTGTTTTTTTATACATACCTAGTGCAGACAGTTCGGATGGGAAACACATTAACTTTTCAAATTATCGTTTGTTCGGCAGAAAATTTCCAAACTCGTCCTTCGTTTTTTCATCTCAAAAACGACCCAACGATTATCGATTTTGTGCTCATTAACTGGCCAAAAAATTAACAAACTGTCTAAATGACCGAATTTAGGCCAATTTTTTCTATAGTGTATGGCCAGCATAATAGGCCAGGTTTGCAAGATAACTCAAATACATCACAGGCAGGGGCGGACTGACAACTCATGGGGCCCCCGGGCAATAGGAGATCCTGGGGCTCCCTGTCCCCGCTCATGTGTTCCCACCCACACTCAAGCCACACCCACACAAATCCCCATCTACATTTTGCACTGCCCACACTACATGCGTTCGTCACAGAATTACATTAAAGAAAGTGCAACAACAGGTACCTTTCCAAAATTAATGTGATTGTAAAGGCTTGTTTTTTTTTAAATAACAAACATATCATACTTACCTTCACTGTGCAGCTCGTTTTGCACAGAGTGGCCCCGAACCTCGACATCTGGGGCGTCTATAGACACATGTTTACATACATGTGCTCACCCTACATAAAGCTTTTCATATAGAGCATGTGCGGGGATCATGGGGGTGCTTTACATTTTTTTTTTTAATTATTTTTATTAACTTTATATAATTTTCACTGATCACCACTGTAAGGAACATTCTTCTCACTGATCACCAATGTAAGGAACATTCTTCTCACTGATCACCAATGTAAGGAACATTCTTCTCACTGATCACCAATGTAAGGAACATTCTTCCCACCGATCACCAATGTAAGGAACATTCTTCTCACTGATCACCAATGTAAGGAACATTCTTCTCACTGATCACCAATGTAAGGAACATTCTTCTCACCGATCACCAATGTAAGGAACATTCTTCCCACCGATCACCAATGTAAGGAACATTCTTCCCACTGATCACCAATGTAAGGAACATTCTTCTCACTGATCACCAATGTAAGGAACATTCTTCTCACTGATCACCAATGTAAGGAACATTCTTCTCACTGACCACCAATGTAAGGAACATTCTTCTCACTGATCACCAATGTAAGGAACATTCTTCTCACTGATCACCATTGTAAGGAACATTCTTCTCACTGACCACCAATGTAAGGAACATTCTTCCCACTGATCACCAATGTAAGGAACATTCTTCCCACTGATCACCAATGTAAGGAACATTCTTCCCACTGATCACCAATGTAAGGAACATTCTTCCCACCGATCACCAATGTAAGGAACATTCTTCCCACTGATCACCAATGTAAGGAACATTCTTCTCACTGATCACCAATGTAAGGAACATTCTTCTCACTGATCACCAATGTAAGGAACATTCTTCTCACTGATCACCAATGTAAGGAACATTCTTCTCACTGACCACCAATGTAAGGAACATTCTTCTCACTGATCACCAATGTAAGGAACATTCTTCTCACTGATCACCATTGTAAGGAACATTCTTCTCACTGACCACCAATGTAAGGAACATTCTTCCCACTGATCACCAATGTAAGGAACATTCTTCCCACTGATCACCAATGTAAGGAACATTCTTCTCACTGATCACCAATGTAAGGAACATTCTTCTTACTGACCACCAATGTAAGGAACATTCTTCTCACTGATCACCAATGTAAGGAACATTCTTCTCACTGACCACCAATGTAAGGAACATTCTTCTCACTGACCACCAATGTAAGGAACATTCTTCTCACTGATCACCAATGTAAGGAACATTCTTCCCACCGATCACCAATGTAAGGAGCATTCTTCCCACTGATCACCAATGTAAGGAACATTCTTCCCACTGATCACCAATGTAAGGAACATTCTTCTCACTGATCACCAATGTAAGGAACATTCTTCTCACTGATCACCAATGTAAGGAACATTCTTCTCACTGACCACCAATGTAAGGAACATTCTTCTCACTGATCACCAATGTAAGGAACATTCTTCTCACTGATCACCATTGTAAGGAACATTCTTCTCACTGACCACCAATGTAAGGAACATTCTTCCCACTGATCACCAATGTAAGGAACATTCTTCCCACTGATCACCAATGTAAGGAACATTCTTCTCACTGATCACCAATGTAAGGAACATTCTTCTTACTGACCACCAATGTAAGGAACATTCTTCTCACTGATCACCAATGTAAGGAACATTCTTCTCACTGACCACCAATGTAAGGAACATTCTTCTCACTGACCACCAATGTAAGGGACATTCTTCTCACTGACCACCAATGTAAGGAACATTCTTCCCACTGATCACCAATGTAAGGAACATTCTTCTCACTGATCACCAATGTAAGGAACATTCTTCTCACTGACCACCAATGTAAGGAACATTCTTCTCACTGATCACCAATGTAAGGAACATTCTTCTCACTGACCACCAATGTAAGGAACATTCTTCTCACTGATCACCAATGGAAGGAACATTCTTCCCACTATTTATTTAATCCATATTGAGCACTATATTTGATTGGCTGCTTCTGCTTGGCACACACGCACAATCACAATCACGCACATGATGATGAAGTCATCATCATGTGTGATTGTGCATGTTTGCTAGGCCTAAGCAGAAGCAAACAGCCAATCAAATATAGTGCTCAATATGGATTCAATAAATATGCATAGCCATAGATATCATAAATGACTACAGGAGATAACCAGAGACTGGGGATGCGACTACAGGAAATAACCAAAGACTGCAAATGCAACTACAGGAAATAACCAGACTGTGAATGCGACTACAGGAAATAACCAGAGACTGGGGATGCGACTACAGGAATTAACCAGAGACTGGGGATGCGACTACAGGAAATAACCAGAGACTGGGGATGCAACTACAGGAGATAACCAGAGACTGGGGATGCGACTACAGGAGATAACCAGAGACTGGGGATGCGACTACAGGAAATAACCAGAGACTGGGGATGCGACTACAGGAAATAACCAGAGACTGGGGATGCGACTACAGGAAATAACCAGAGACTGGGGATGCGACTACAGGAAATAACCAGAGACTGGGGATGCGACTACAGGAGATAACCAGACTGGGGATGCGACTACAGGAGATAACCAGAGGCTGCGAATGCGACTACAGGAAATAACCAGAGACTGGGGATGCAACTACAGGAGATAACCAGAGACTGGGGATGCGACTACAGGAGATAACCAGACTGCGAATGCGACTACAGGAAATAACCAATGACTGCTAAATGCAACTATAGGAAATAACCAGACTGTGAATGCGACTACAGGAAATAACCAGAGACTGGGGATGCGACTACAGGAGATAACCAGAGACTGGGGATGCGACTACAGGAGATAACCAGAGACTGGGGATGCGACTACAGGAGATAACCAGAGACTGGGGATGCGACTACAGGAGATAACCAGACTGCAAATGCGACTACAGGAAATAAAAAGACTGCGAATGCGACTACAGGAGATAACCAGAAACTGCGAATGCAACTACAGGAAGTAACCAGAGACTGCGAATGCGACCACAGGAGATAAACAGAGACTGCGAATGCGACTCCAGGAGATGACCAGACTGTGAATGCGACTATAGGAGATGACCAGACTGCGAATGCGACTACAGGAAATAACCAGACTGCGACTGCGACTATAGGAGATGACCAGACTGCGAATGCGACTACAGGAAATAACCAGAAACTGCGAATGCGACTACAGGAGATAACCAGACTGCGAATGCGACTAAAGGAAATAACCAAAGACTGCAAATGCAACTACAGGAGATAACCAGAGACTGTGAATGCGACTACAGGAAGTAACCAGAGACTGCGAATGCGACTACAGGAGATAACCAGACTGCGAATGCGACTACAGGAGATAACCAGACTGCGAATGCGACTACAGGAAATAACCAGAGACTGGGGATGCAACTACAGGAGATAACCAGAGACTGCGAATGCAACTACAGGAGATAACCAGAGACTGGGATTGCGACTACAGGAGATAACCAGAGACTGGGGATGCGACTACAGGAGATAACCATACTGCGAATGCGACTACAGGAAATAACCAAAGACTGCGAATGCAACTACAGGAAATAACCAGACTGTGAATGCGACTACAGGAAATAACCAGAGACTGGGGATGCGACTACAGGAGATAACCAGAGACTGGGGATGCGACTACAGGAGATAACCAGAGACTGGGGATGCGACTACAAGAGATAACTAGAGACTGGGGATGCGACTACAGGAGATAACCAGAGACTGGGGATGCGAATACAGGAGATAACCAGACTGCAAATGCGACTACAAGAAATAAAAAGACTGCAAATGCAACTACAGGAAGTAACCAGAGACTGCGAATGCGACTACAGGAAATAACCAGAAACTGCGAATGCAACTACAGGAAGTAACCAGAGACTGCGAATGCGACCACAGGAGATAAACAGAGACTGCGAATGCGACTCCAGGAGATGACCAGACTGTGAATGCGACTATAGGAGATGACCAGACTGCGAATGCGACTACAGGAAATAACCAGACTGCGACTGCGACTATAGGAGATGACCAGACTGCGAATGCGACTACAGGAAATAACCAGAGACTGCGAATGCGACTACAGGAGATAACCAGACTGCGAATGCGACTACAGGAAATAACCAAAGACTGCGAATGCGACTACAGGAGATAACCAGAGACTGTGAATGCGACTACAGGAAGTAACCAGAGACTGCGAATGCGACTACAGGAGATAACCAGACTGTGAATGCGACTACAGGAAATAACCAGACTGCGAATGCGACTACAGGAAATAACCAGACTGCGAATGCGACTACAGGAGATAACCAGACTGCGAATGCGACTACAGGAAATAACCAGAGACTGCGAATGCGACTACAGGAAATAACCAGACTGCGAATGCGACTACAGGAAATAACCAGACTGCGAATGCGACTACAGGAAATAACCAGACTGCGAATGCGACTACAGGAGATAACCAGAGACTGCGAATGCGACTACAGGAAATAACCAGACTGCAAATGCGACTACAGGAGATAACCAGAGACTGCGAATGCAACTACAGGAAATAACCAGACTGCGAATGCGACTACAGGAAATAACCAGACTGCGAATGCGACTACAGGAGATAACCAGAGACTGCGAATGCGACTACAGGAAATAACCAGACTGCGAATGCGACTACAGGAAATAACCAGGTAGCCAGTTTTAAAATGTAAACTTTCAGCAATGCACAGCTATACAGGGGGGTAAACAACATTTCCAGGGATGGTTTAGCAAAAAAAAAAAAAAAAAAGGGGTCTACAGGCCGTTTATATAATGTAGGCAGAAGGACCTACCTGACCATTCGGGCTCACCTCCCGCTCTCAGAGGTCCGGGGGCGGAGCTTTCGTCGGTAGGGGGCGGAGCTTTCGTCGGGGAAAAGGGACGGAGCTTTCGTCGGTAGGGGCGGGGCTTTCGTCGGTAGGGGCGGGGATTTCTGTGGTCCAGAGCGGAGTTCTCAGAAGTGCAGGAGAGACGCTCAGACTCAGACTACATGAGGAGGGGCGGGGCAGGGCAGGGTCAGAGCGTCAGTGGAGCTCCCTGCCCCGCCGCTCCCTGCTGACAGAGCCTCTCTCAGCCTAAGCCGAGGTCTGCTCTGGCAGCGGGCTGGCCGCGGTGCTGGGAGCTGTAAAAATCCAGGAGGACGGGGTTTTCATGCGGTGCGGCGGGCGGCTTTTTTCCTCTGCTGACTGAGCCGCTAATGGGGCCCCTCCTGACGTCGGGCCCTCGGTCGGCGACCGAGTGACCGAATGGTCAGTCCGCCCCTGATCACAGGTAATGCAGTATTCTAGTCTGCATCTCCCCAAGGTAATGCTTAAAATCTGACCTGTTGGTGGGTCCTGAGGATAGGAGTTGAGAACCACTGTTCTATAGGATGCTGCAAGAGAAAGGAGCCGCCATGAAACAAGAAGCCTGGGGCAGTTATCTTGGCACCAGCCTAAATTGGAACATAGGAAATGAATAAGAGAAAAGCAGCTTAAAGTGGTAGTAAACTGCTGGGTGTTTTTTTCCTTTACACCTGCAAGGCAATGTCATAATGTGCTAGTATCGCATACAAGTACTTTATGTGAAACTTACCTAAAAACGAAGCCTTCCAGTAATGCACTGTTACTGCCGAAGGCGCTTCCATCTGTACCCAATCTCTCTTCCAGGTTTGTGGACTCTGGCTGTGTGAGTGGCCGAAACCGTGATGACGTCACTCCCGCGCATGCGTGCAGGAGCCGCCATTGGCAGCACAGGACTTGTAGGACTCTGAAGAAATGGAACAAGTATGCTGTTCCTTCAGAGTGCATCCCCTGGTGATGTCACTGGCTGCATGTACAGTAAATATCTCCTAAACGGTGCACATTTAGGAGGTATTTACCGTACCTATAGGTAATCCTAATTATAGGCTTAACTATAGGTAAAATTCATGCATGGGTGTTTACTCCTACTTTAATACATGGTATGTGATTAAATCAGCTGCTGAAAGTGCTTACAAATTAGGGTATAATAATACTTTAAATAGAACCATCCAAATCAGTTGCAACCAAAGCCAAAGTTACAGTCTATTGAAAATTATAAACCAACTTTAGGGTCTCTGCTCCAGTTTCTCTGTTCCCCATTCGATGTGTTTCACTGAGGGTTCAGGTCAGGCTAGGAGTCTGCCCTGACTCGATGTAATCCACAAAACAGAGAAAAATCTCAGACACCATACAAGCCCAGCATGTAATAAGTGATAGCAGCCGCAGCCTAACTGCATCCAGACCATGACCCCCAACATGTTTCATCCCACCCACGGGGCTTAGTCATGAGACTAACGCGCTCTTTTAAATACTGTGTTAGACTCCTGACATATTTTCCTCGTTCAAACATTTTATTGAAAAATGTAACACAGGGTACAGAAATAAGGGGAGGGACATTCCCAGAATGCAAAAAGAGAAAACAATGGTGCATACAAAGTTTTTAAAAGAGATAATCGGGAAGCAGCCCATGCACTTAACAGAAGTTTGAGAATCAGCCATAGGGCAAATAAAGGTGTGAGCAAATATCTTGACACCTAGAACAGTGGTTCTCAACTCCGGTCCTCAGGGCCCACTAACAGGCCAGGTTTTATGTATTACCTTGGGGAGATGCAGACCAGAATACTGCAATCACTGAACAGCAAATGATATCACCTGTGATGTATTTCAGTTATCTTGCAAACCTGGCCTGTTAGTGGGTCCTGAGGACAGGAGTGGAGAACCACTGACCTAGAAGATCTTGAACCTAAGGGTAAACAATGGTAGGTTATAAGGGTCAGGTAAAGGAGGATCCACGTGGGTGGGAGCCTGATATCAGGTGTGTCAAGAGATGCTGAGGTGCGGGGCCCACTAAGATACAAATGATCAAGGTCACATAATTCTCTATATCACAAATCAGTGAGGCTAGGCAAAAGGAAATGCCCTAATGGGGAGAGTGATCCGAAAGGGATCCAGGAGAAGAGAGGAGAGAAATAGAGAATGAGGAGGAGCAAGGGGAAGATCAGAAAGAGGACGGGGGGAGAGTTGGAATGTTGCTGGGAGAAGGGGTAGATTAAGGGAGGGGGGACAAAACCGGTGCCTATATGCAAGCAGAGCTAGGGAGGGGGTAGGCTAGGGGAGAAGTAATAAACTAATAAAATCAGGGGGGAGGAAGTGCTCAAGCCATGGCTGCCACAGGCTCTCATATTTTGTAACATTGTCGAGGATTGCCGCCTCGATCTTAACATCATTGCTCTGATGATTCTATTTTTGGTTTCTACTGAATTTAAATGGGCTGATCTCCAGGCCTTTGCGATTGTTTGCTTTGCGGCAGTGGTAACATGTAGATGTCCTTTGAATTGAAGCCAAGTGATCTCAGGGGGTTTGTGATTAATTAGGGCTACTGAAGGGTCAGGATCTAGAGTATTTCCGACTAGAATGTAGACAATACCAAAAATTTCACGCCAGAAAGATTGAGCAATGGGGCAATTCCACCAAATATGGAGGTGGGTGTCACTGTCTGAACAGCCTCGGAAACAGTTGGGCCTGACAAAGAAGCTGAATTGCTCTGAAACGCGCGCCTGTTATCAGGGGAGCATCACGGCACACAGCAGGTGGTTTCCTGGTTTGGATCCTGGACTCCGGCAGCTCCTTCCTTCTCTTTTTGCAGCGTCTGATCCTCCAGCAGCAGCCATCGCTTCTCCCCAGCCTGTGGCCAAGGCGGAAAGCCAGACATCCCTTTCAAAATTTCTAATAATTAAATAAGCGACAGATGATAAACTCTATTTTTCTTTTCTTTGCTGTTCACAAATTACCTGTAATACTACCTGAAAATACTCTTTAAAATCTATTGAAAGAGAAAATGTACCTTTTCTGTATAATTATGTTGTGTTTTTTGTTGATGTAATGAATTCTGGAAGCTTGATATTAGCTTTCCATTTTTTTTTTTAAGTATTGGAAATTTTGCAAGGGATGTCTGTCTCCCTGCCTTGGCCACAGGCTGAGGAGAAGCGATGGCTGCTGCTGGAGGATCAGACGCTGCAAAAAGATATGGAAGGAGCTGCCGGAGTCCAGGATCCAAACCAGAAAACCACCTGCTGTGTGCCATGATACTCCCCTGATAACAGGCACGCGTTTCAAAGCAATTCAGCTTCTTTGTAAACCTCAACTCAGACTTTTAGTCACTTTGGGCTTTACCGAGTTTTCCTGATTTCTTGAGTTTTATATGTCATTTGTGTTTTTCTGCATGACAATTTCTTTACAGTGTGTGTTTCTAAAACCGATTTGCTTCCTAGCGAGAGGTTAATTAATTATAAACATCACACACCCCCTGCGGGCGAGGGAAGTATAGTTTATAGGTATCCCCTGTGGTTCTTTTCCTGCGAGAGATTATTGAGGTGCCTCTCAAAAGGTTGTTTGGACACCAGAATTACTTTGCTGTGGTTGGTGGTGGTAGAGGCTGTGCCAAATTTCTGTCTTGCAAAAAAATATTTTCTTGCTGAGCATGGAGGGGCTCTGGAGGTACCCAAAGACAAATAGAGGGTATGTACTGCCACCTAATGGTACCTGCACCTGCATAGACATGTTGCATCCACTAAATAGGTGGTCTTTGCTAATTATAACGCTTGATTGATAGTCATCTAGCAACAATGGTTTTGTCTTTGAACTTATTCTGCCAAGAAGATGAAGAAATGTCCGATCCGGCATTGCTTTGTTCCAGGTAATGTTAGATTTAGAACTTTGTTCTGATGTAACAAACCATGTATGAATCCTGTTTGGATTTATACAAATCTTTTATTACAGCCAAGTTCTCTGTCACAGACCCTGCAGTCATCCAGTGTGTACATACAAAGAAACAGCTCATTGCTTTTAACACATGAATGCAAGCCTGGGAATAACCTTGTGTGGACTAGAGACAGCCCGCAGATTTTTCACATCATTCAATAAATGCAGCTGAAGGGCTACTGGAGATGAATGCATGTACATCATGTCAAGGGGTTTCATTTAAAGGGTGTATTTTTATACATTAGCTTAGGTATATTAAAAAAAAATTAACAAAAAAAAAGAAATTTTACATAAAAACATGTCATATTTACTTTACTAGTCAGCAAGCATCTGGAGCTGTAGGCTCATTTGCAGATGGGGGGCCTTGTTAGATCTTCTACTGAGTGCTCAGAGTCTCCATTGCAGTGTGTGTTGCCATCCTATTAAAAATATAATTTCAGTATTTGCAGAACATTGGTTCAGAGCATTTTTTTTTAACTTATGGCTGTTTTTGGAGCAATTTACTATTTATTTATTTATTTTTTGGTGGGAGGAAAGAAAGTGTACATAGGCGTGCGCAGGGGGTGTGCCAGGTGTGCCTGGGCACACCCTAATCACCCCAAGCACATTAGCATTATCACTCTGTGTGCCGACGGGGAGATGGGAAATATCTCCCTCTGACCAGTTCTGTCATTAATAAAGTGCTACCATACCTCTCTTTCACTGCATCGGGTCTGCCATAAGAGTGTGTGTGTGTGTGTAATATACATATACACATATATATACGTGCATGTGTGTTTGAGCGTTTCGGTGCACACCCTAATGCAATAGGCTGCGCACACCTATGAAAGTGTATGTGTGTGTTTGTGTGTGTGTGTTTCCTAAAACCCAGTTTTCATGCAAAGAAGATTCCCTAAAGTAGTGCTATAACTCATTTTTCACAGGACAGGACATGGACAATATGTGAACATTATAAAAAAAAAAGGTCTAGAAACTCTTCCAGTGGTATCCTGTTATATCTGCAGACACAGCCTACAGGTCTCTCTGCCAAACTTTCCCATACTTCTTGTTGGGGAAGCAGCGTCACATGACACCCTTCCATCATCCCTAGCTTGCATCCCCCCAGTCATCACAACATTAGTAGCTGCTTTCTATGTTTGGCTCTCTGTATCTGCTGGCACAGGCTTCAAGCTTACAGTGACATGTAGTCCTTTCCCAGAAACCCTTACCACACAGTGGCTCCAAAGGACTCTGCAAGCCAAGGAGCCACCCTGAAAACCAGAAAGCCGAGGCTAGCAATCAGAACCAGATGAAACTGTGGAAAAGATAACTTTAAAGTATTTTTAAAACATGAAACATGAAATATGAACAAAACATATCCCTCTATAGTGTGTACATGTCTCAATTAGGAGCAATAAGTGTCATTTCTCTCTGCTGCTTTGTTGCTCTGCTATCTACATGAATCAATTCTGACACGTTTTCCTGACACCGAGAGAAAAAAGGTGACGGGGGCTCTCCAGCTGATTGACAGCCTCGGCTGTGTTCCTGTGAGCTGTGTGAAGGGAAGGGGGGGGGGGTCCCTCCAATAAGCTATCGGTGCTCTCCTCACGGAACTCTGCAGAGTGTAACGTCAGCTCTCTGAACCCTTTTTTCTGACCGTACGGACAATCTTCATACATTATGCACTTTGAACGGATGTAAAGAAGAGGAGACCACTGATAAACAGGTACAACTTATGTAGGAGGATTTGTTTCATCTCTGTGTATCACCCAAGGCCAGTCACTTCACTGGGTATGTAAAGGTTTACAACCACTTTAAAGCATGGGAGGATGCTGGACACTATGGAAGTTTTACATTCACCTGCTTGATTTGTTTTAGAACTGAGTTTAATATCACTTTGAAGTGGAGCTCCACCCACTTTGAGAGGTGTTCTTAAATGAAAGACCACCTCTCCACCCCTCGTTTTTGGCTAGTTACATTTTTTTTTATAACTTACCTTTTTAAGAAGTACAGCCTGTACTTCCGATCCCGCCGGTCTGCAGAGCAGGACATCATTTCCTCTTCTTCGGCGACCCCCCCGATGTCTTCTGGGACCTGTGTCTGCCCCAGAAGACAGCTGGACATTCACAAGGCTCCATGTGACTCGCACATGCCCAGTAGGAAACGGGCAGTGAAGCCACAAGGCAAGTGTCCTGACCAAACAGTGTTTGTAGCTGCTAACTTTAAAAAAAAAAATTGGAACACCGCTTTAAGTAACATCAATTAAAGGCATTTCCAAATACTACATATTTCTATGGCTTGATAAGGGAAATGCATTATAAGATGTGATGGGGACATTGGGGTGTCAGGATATTTTGCATGTCCTTTTTGAGTGCCTTGATTTTCTGGATTAATTTATGAAATTTTAATGTAACGCGTTTATGTTAAGATATGTTAAGCATATGCATGCTAAGTAATGGGTAAGACTTATAGGTATTTATTGCTCTCCCAGAAATCATAGTATTCCCTTGATGTTTTCTCTCCAGAAAGATGACCCCATCTTTGTTCAGGTATTATCCAGGGTCACCATCTACTTCCTGTTATAATTTTGCTAATTTATTTGTGCAGATATGTACAGTTACTAAAAAGGTCCAATTTATCAAGGTAATGTATTGACAGAACCCCTACTCATCTGGTGTCACCAAGCTATGGAAAAATGTAATTTCATTTTGACATTAGTTAGCTATCCCCACACTTCTTGGACCAACAATCTGACAGGAAGCTAATGGAAAACTTAACAAACTTCAGGGAAATAGCCCCTTTGATAGTTGTCACTAGGGATGAGCCGAACACCCCTCAGTTCGGTTTGCACCAGAACCTGCGAACGGACTGAAAATTCGCACGAACGTTAAAACCCCATTGACGTCTATGGGACTCGAACGTTCGAAATCAAAAGTGCTCATTTTAAAGGCTAATTTGCATGGTATTGTCCTAAAAAGGGTTTGGGGACCCGGGTCCTGCCCCAGGGGACATCAATGCAAAAAAAAGTTTTAAAAACGGCTGTTGTTTCGGGAGCAGTGATTTTAATGATGCTTAAAGTAAAAAAAAAAAAAAAAAAAAGTGAAATATTCCTTTAAATATCGTACCTGGGGAGTGTCTATAGTATGCCTGTAAAGTGGCGCGTGTTTCCCGTTCTTAGAACAGTCCCTGCACAAAATGTGTTTTTTAAAGGAAAAAAGTCATTTAAAACTGCTTGCGGCTTTAATGTAATGTCGGGTCCTGGCAATATGGATGAAACTCAGTGAGACAAACGGCATGGGTACCCCCAAGTCCATTACCAGGCCCTTTGGGTCTTATTTGGATATTAAGGGGAACCCCGCACCCAAAATAAAAAAAGGAAAGGTGTGGGGCCCCCAGACACCTATATACTCTGAACAGCAGTATACAGGCGGTGCAAACAAGACAGGGACTGTAGGTTTGTTGTTAAGTAGAATCTGTTTGTAATTTTGAACTGGTACATTTTTAACGTGTTTAGCTCCAGCGAAAAAATCTGTTTTAAGCTTTTTGGAAAACCTAGGGAAGGGTTATCACCCCTGTGACATTTGTTTTGCTGTCTGTGCTCCTCTTCAGAAGATTTCACCTCACTTTTTGTCCCAATGACAAATGTTTTTTGAAAATTTGGGTTTTTAGTGAAACAAGGATTGGTGATAAAGCATCAGTGGAAAGGAGAAAAGTTTTTCCCATATTAACTCTTACAAGAGAGAATTTCCCTCCCTAGGGGTAGATTTCATCTCACTTCCTGTTGTCTCCTTCCCTTTGCAAGTAGGAGTCGTTTGTAAGTTGGATGTTTGAAAGTAGGGGCCTGCCCTATATACTCAGCATAAATTTGGGCCTTAGGTGTTGTTGTGGCCACAACACTGTAAGCCCTCACAGGGCCCTGCTGTGAAATATTAGATCAAGAATTGTAATTACATGCCCCTGTTGAACAGGGGCAGAAAAATTGGGCCTTTGGTGGTGGTGCCACAACACTGGAACCCCTCACAGATACTCTAGTTGGAGCGCAGGAACTAGCCCTGCTGCAAAGAATTGCATCCAAAATTGTAATTAGACGCCCCTGTTAAACAGGGGTTGAAAAATTGGGCCTTAGGCACTGGTGCTGGTGCCACAACACTGCAACACCTCACAGATACTCTAGTTGGAGCGCAGGAACTAGCCCTGCTGCAAAGAATTGCATCAAGAATTGTAATTACACGCCCCTGTTGAACAGGGGCTGAAAAATTGGGCCTTAGGCACTGGTGGCGGGACTGGCGGCGCCCAGAACCAAAAATGTTCTTACAAGCTATCATGATCATTGAGGAGGAAGAGGATAATTACTCAGTATAACAGGATAGTCACTCAGCATCAGCATAGGCAGTCTTTGAAGGGATCTGACATTTCAAAAAAATGTATTCGGTTACATCAGCATCAGGTGCTTGGTAGCTGGTGGTGATCCAAGACTCATTCATTTTTATGAAGGTCAGTCGATCGACCGAGTCGGTGGACAGACACACCCTGTGATCGGTTACAAAGCCTCCAGCAGCACTGAATGTTCTGAAAGAACGCTGGATGCAGGACAGGCCAGTAGCTCAATTGCATACTGTGCAAGCTCTGGTCAGTGATCCATCCTCAAGACCCAGTAACCCAGAGGATTTTCGGTGCAAAAGGTGTCCAAGTCAGATCTTGCCCCTAGATATTCCTGCACCATGTAAAACAGCTGGTGATGGTTGCTGGAACCAATCATACCTTGGGGCTGCGGACTAAAAAATTGTCTGAACGCATTGGTCAGACGGCCACCTTCTCCACCGCTCCTTCTTTGACTGACCGAAGCCTCAGCAACACGTTGTCCAGAAACAGGAGTTTGTAACCTCTCAGTCTCTGGGAACACGTTGCACAGACCTTTCTGCAAGGCCTCCTGAAGATGTTTCATCTACTGCTCCCTCTGCGACGGCAAGATAAGGTCCGCAACCTTACCCTTGTAACGTGGATCAAGGAGGGTTGCCAGCCAGTATTGTTCCTTCTCCTTGATACCACGAATACGAGGATCCTTCCGCAGGCTTTGCAGGATCAGGGAGGCCATGCAGCGTAGGTTTGCTGAGGCATTCGGTCCAGAGTCCTCTGGGTCACTAAGGACGACATGATCCGCAGCCACCTCCTCCCAGCCACGTACAAGTCCATGTGTTTCTTGGGACTGTAAATGATCCCTTAAAGACTGCTGCTGATGCTGAGTGCCAGGCTCCACCTCCATACTGACACAATCCTGCTCCCCGTCCTCTTTCTGTGTGATCGGCTGGCACGCAGGAACACTGTCTGGATAAAGGGGGCCTTGAGAGCTAAGGAAGTCCTCCTCTTCCTGTCTCTGTTCTGCCTCAAGTGCCCTGTCCATTTGTCAGGGAAGTCATCCGCAGAATACAGCTAATGCTCGCAAGCATACACTTGTGCGCAGGTGCCGTCAAGGGATTCACAGAACAACTACGGGCGCATCAGCGAATGCGCGATCGCGTACGCGTGCGCGCGCGCACGCCTGTCATCAGAACTGGCGCCAGACGGCCTATTTAAACACAGACTTAGTACTGGCTGGTTGCTGCTTGGTCTACAGCGTGTACCTGAATTCTTGCTACCTGTGTTGACTTCCGATCATCGTTCCGGCCTGCTACCTGACTTCTCTCCTGCCTGCTGTTTGTACCTGATCTGCCTACCTGCTGCCGAACCTGCCTGTGACCTGACCTCTCTCCTGCCTGCTGTTTGTACCTGATCTGCCTACCTGCTGCCGAACCTGCCTGTGACCTGACCTCTCTCCTGCCTGCTGTTGTACCTGATCTGCCTACCTGCTGTCGAACCTGCCTGTGACCTGACCTCTCTCCTGCCTGCTGTTGTACCTGATCTGCCTACCTGCTGCCGAACCTGCCTGTGACCTGACCTCTCTCCTGCCTGCTGTTGTACCTGATCTGCCTAGCCGTTGCCTAATCTGTCTGTGACCTGACCACGTTCCTGCCAGCCGAGTCATCTGATCTGTCTCTCTGCTGCCGAGACCTGCCAGTGATCCAGCGACTCCCCTGTCTACTTCCAGTCAAGTCCAGCCGTCCACCTGTGTGTTCCGGCAACTTCCTGCTCAGACTTCAGGACTTCCATAGGCACTCTTACTCCGCCGTGCTCCAGCGCCAGCTGTTCCACTACCAGCGGCCCTTGAGCCGGAGTTGTACGGGAGGCCTTCCTCTACACGTCAGGCTCGCCATCAGGTACGTGACACCATTATTCCACGCAGCGTGTGCTCCAACAGGTGGACAAGGGGGACAGTGTCACTGATGCATGCACTGTCACTGCTCACCATCCTCGTGGCCTCCTCAAATGGTGACAAGACAGTGCATGCATCCCTGATCATGGCCCACTGGCATGGGGAAAAAAAAACAAGCTCCCCTGACCCTGTCCTGGTGCCATAGTTGCACAGGTACTCATTGATGGCCCTCTACTGCGCGTGCAGCCGCTGCAGCATGGCCAACGTTGAGTTCCACCTGGTGGGCATGTCACAGATTAGGCGGTTCTTGGGCAGGTTAAACTCCTTTTGAAGGTCTGCCAGCTGAGCACTGGCATTATATGACACAGACTTTCCTGGCCTGCCTCAGGACTTCCTGTAAGCCTGGGTACCTGCCCAAGAACCGCTGCACCACCAAGTTAAGGACGTGAGCCAAACAGGGCACATGGGTCAGTTGTCCCTGTCGGAGGGCGGAGAGGTGGTTGGTGCCATTGTCGCAACCCACCATTCCTGCCTTAAGTTGGCGTGGCATCAACCACCTCTGAACCTGCCCCTGCAGAGCTGACAGAACCTCTGCCCCAGTGTGGCTCCTGTCCCCCAAGCACACCAGCTCAAGCACCGCATGGCATCTTTTGGCCTGCATACTTGCGTAGCCCCTTGAATGCCTACGGAGCACCACTGGTTCCGAGGACAAAGCACAGGAAGAGACCATGGAGGAAGAAGAAGAGGAGGGGGTGGAGGAGAGAGGTGTGTCAGAGTCATTAGTAGTGGCATTTTGGAGGCGTGGTGGCGGAACAACCTCCAACACTACTGCACCTTGTCCTGCATCCTTCCCAGCTGCCAGCAGAGTCACCCAATGAGCTGTGAAACTTAGGTAACGTCCCTGTCCATGCCTGCTGGACCATGAGTCAGCGGTAATATGCACCTTACCGCTGACTGCCCTGTCCAGCGAGGCATGGACATTGCCGTCCACATGCCGGTAGAGAGCCGGAATCGCCTTCCGTGAGAAAAAGTGGTGTTTGGGTACCTGCCACTGAGGAACCGCACATTCCACAAACTCACGGAAGGGGGCAGAGTCTACCAACTGAAAAGGTAGCAATTGAAGTGCTAGCAATTTGGCCAAGCTAGCATTCAACCGCTGGGCATGTGGATGGCTGGGAGTGAACTTCTTTCAGCGGTGCAGCAACTGGGACACGGAAATTTGCCTGGTACAATCTGATGTCGGTGTACCGAAAGCAGATTGCCCACATGTACTTGGCTGTGACACATCTAATTCTACACCTTCATTCCTCTCAGTGCAGGTCTCAAACAGGACTGAAGGTATAGTGGGGTTGGAGATCTCAGCTGATGAGGAGCAAGGAGAGGTCCTCTTTGTTCTTTGGTGTGGGTCTTAGATACGCTTGCCAATGAACTGCATGGCAGGTCAACATATGTCTGGTCAAGCATGTGGTTCCCAAGCGGGAGATGTCTTGGCCACGCGAGATACGCTTGAGACATATGTTGCAAATAGCAGCGGTGTGATCTGATGCACTCGTCTCAAAAAAGGCCCACACCAAAGAACTTTTGGAATAACGCGCAGAGACAGCAGCGCCCTGCACATGTGGAGCTTTGCGGTGTGATGCAGTCAGTGTGCTGCCCTTAGGCTGGTCCCTAGAGGGCATCCTGCCTCGTTGGTGATGTGCCTCCTCCTCCTATCAGGCACCCACATTGAGTCAGTGACCTCATCATCCCTTCCCTCCTCATCACTGGAGCAAACCTGGCAGTATGCTGCAGCAGGGGGAGCATGACTGCCAGATTGCTGTCCTTCTTGGGCACCCCCTCTGTCCATGCTCATGTTACTGCATTCATCTAGCTCAGTATCATCATCAGAGCCTTCTAAACGCTGGGCATCCTCCTGGAGCATGTACCCAACACTGTGGTCAAACAGTTTGCGGGACTCCTCAGGAGGACATGGTGGGGCTAGGGAAGGAGTCACTGAGCCGAGGGAAGAGGCCACGTTGGCAGCTGCTTTGCCAGACAAAGTACCCTGAGCATGGGTGAGAGAGGATGAGGAGGATGAGGATGGCTTGGTCATCCACTCGGCCAAGTCTTCCGCATGTTTCAGCTCAACACGGCCAGCTGCCGAAAAAAGGCCAAGCGTGTCCCACGGCCACGTGCTGATGAGGATGCATCGTCTCCACAACCAGCACTGTTGCCTCTAGACACAGAGCCCGTTTGCCCTTTTTCATTGGCTTGTGACTGTCTGCCTCTCCTTGTTGGCCTTCCAGACATACTAATGGCCTGCAGTGAAATGTAGCTGCACTAAGCTGGGATATATATATATAGATATAGATATAGATATATCTATATCTATATCTATATATACTGATACTGCAGCTAGCAGCGGCAAAAATGTCAGAAACCACCCACGGATCCAGAAAAGCGAAAGGAGCCGGGGTTTGTGGCTGGCCCCGCTCTATCTACACTGATCCACCCCAAACAAAAAGACACCAGATAGCACAGCCTGTCCAAAGGGATACTACCCCCAAGCGCAGACCCGAATGGATATCTGAAGAGTAAACATGTATTTATTTTATTTCAGGTACTTATATAGCGCCGTCAATTTACGCAGTGCTTTACATATACATTATACATTCACATCAGTCCCTACCCTCAAGGAGCTTACAATCTAAGGTCCCTAACTCACATTCACACATAATAGGGACAATTTAGACAGGATCCAATTAACTTACTAGCATGTCTTTGGAGTGTGGGAGGAAACCGGAGTACCCGGGGGAAACCCACGCAGGCACAGGGAGAACATGCAAACTCCAGGCAGGTAGTGTCGTGGTTGGGATTCGAACCAGTGACCCTTCTTGCTGCTAGGCGAGAGTGCTACCCACTACACCACTGTGCCGCCCTATACATAGTTAAATTAGGATATCTGTGTCAGACAGTCGGTCCAACAATCATAGTCTGATAAATTGCTGGTGTCATACCTGGGTGTTCACAGATGTGCAGTGATAGATCCAGGGGGAGTAGGGGAGAAGAAAGGTCACAAGGATGTCGGGTATTATGATAAGAGGTCATTAAGTGGCTCTCATAAAAACATTTATCTTCACACCAGCGGAGTCTACAAATGAAAAGAGACAGTGCTGTGTAAGCAAGCGTTGGTCAATGTGGTATGCATTGAGAGCAAAAAGTTACTATAAGAAAGCAAGGAGAACACTTACAAAAGATGTGAAGCTTCTTCCTACTGAGCACTAGGTACTAGTGCCAATTCGTCCAGACAGACCACCGCCGTGCAGAGCAATGGCAAAGTGACACCGATCAGCATGGCGTTTTAAAAGGGCTTTAGGGGGCGGAGTCAGACGTGGCCCCGTATTGGACGTACTGCGTCATCACGTCATTCAATGCAATAGAAAGGAGAGAAAGGGAAGGAACCTCGAGGTGAGAGTGATTGCTCAGCGACGCCACAGAGGGGCAGGGCAGACAAGACTGACAAGAGGCTCCGCCCACTGAGACGTGAGAGGAGACTAAGCATCACTAATGGTCTCCTAGTAACCAGGGCAATAGAACAAAGCAATGACGGGCCAGCAGGGCACAGGCTCATGATGTAAATATCATGTGATACAGATATGAACGATTCTCCACCGTTTATATAAATAAAACAGGCAGAAAGCAATCCCATCATATATCCTAGATGGGAACAGGGGCATCATGTCACAGGTGCCAAACAAGCGGGGGGGACCCCAAGCCACCACTGCACGGCACCCCCCACAGGAAAAACCTGAGAGGGGAGTCATGCAGCAACGGCCCACCGACGCAGAAAGGCAGCCAAGCGAACGGCCGATGCTGGACCAGCCTCAAAGACGCTCACAAGGACGCCAAAAAAGGAGGCCCCCCTCAAGGGACAAAAAAGTCCCAGAGGGCCCCCCTGCACCGGGCAGGACAGGACAGGGCCAGAAGGTGTACCCGGACACTAGTACATACACACCAGACACGCCAAGGGGAACGCCAACACAAACAGGGCACAGAAACAGGCAGAATATACATCATATTAAAAACTGAGCATGACAGGTAAGCAAGGAGTAAATGCTACCAGAAGGTAGTTGCAACATGACACTACGCATGAAAATCAGAGAAGAAATAAACGTTCAAAGTACATATCCAAAAGACATATCCAAAAAAAGAGGGGAAGGGGGGAAGGGGGGGGGTTTAGAGGAGAAGAGGAGGGGAAGCCACTGAGGGGGCTATAGATCCTTCTCGCATCCTCCTGATGTAAATCCCTCTAGGAATGGCCTATAACTAAGCTGCTCATTTAAGCCCGGGGGCGAGGTGGCAACAAGGTCAGCAATCCAACGGGCTTCCCGCTGTAGGAGGACCTTGTTCCAAT
Organism: Aquarana catesbeiana; assembly: GCF_042186555.1. NCBI lineage: Eukaryota > Metazoa > Chordata > Amphibia > Anura > Ranidae > Aquarana > Aquarana catesbeiana. Next base: position 134,981,184 of record NC_133329.1, read on the forward strand.
CCCCTCCCCTGGGGTTCGGGTGGATTCTGTCCAGGATCAGAAATTGAATTCCTGGGTAAATCCCATGATGTTCGTTGATATCAAGCCTTCTGGGTTTGCTTTTTTCATAGAAGTGATGTGCCTAGAGCCTCGGGTCTTGCCAACGTAGAATCATTGGCACTGGCAGGTAAGAAGATATATTACCCCCTCGGTCTTGCAGTTAAAAAAGTGATGAGGTTTTTATGGTCGTCCATTGGGGAGAATGATGTTTTGACTCGTATTCATGTATCTGCATATAGGACAGCCACCACAAGTAAAAGTCCCAAACCTTTTACATGGATCGTTCCGGAAATCGCCCACAAACTCACTGTGGACTAATTTGTCCCTTAGTGAACTGGTGTGTCGGTAGATAATAGCAGGTCGTGCAGATAAGTGTGGGCGTAAGGTAGGATCAGCATACAAAATATGCCAAAACCTATTGAGAATTGATTTAATGGATTCATGTTGATTACTGAACCTCGTAATCATCCTGACTGTAGCGCAGTTGTCAATTTTCCAGGTGGCCCTATATAGTGTGGGGCGTGTACTAAACCCCCTGAGCCATAATTGGCCAGAGCCACCCTGGCTTTGGCCAATTACAGCTCTCTCTACAGACGGCGCTGTGATTGGCCAAGCATGTGGGTCATAGTGCATGCTTGGCCAATCATCAGCCAGCAATGCACTGCGATGCCGCAGTGAATTATGGGCCATGACGCGCCACACGAATTTGGCGCAAACGGCCCATATCGTTCGCAATTCGGTGAACGGGCGAACAGACGATGTTTGAGTCGAACATGGGTTCGACTCAAATATGAAGCCCAGTTTTGGTCACTCTGTGGTTGATACCCTTTTTGCCTGGAAGTATGACTAAAGCTGGCCACACATATTACGATCTGATTGTACAACCTTCTGCCAACAACCATGTAATACAAGAGTGGCCAGGTAAAAAGGCGAGCTGGAAACTCAGTGACTCCATAGGAACCAGTAATCTTTATTATCTTCTCTAAAGGGGTGTGCAAACCAGCATACAAATGTGTTAATGTGTTTCAGCCCACAAGGGCCCTAGTCATAGCTAAAAAAATACCCATTCACATCCTCTTATGTTCCTCTTTACCACCATCCTCGAAAATCAGAGGGGAGGGATAAAAAAAATTAACCACTCAAGGTCCACAAGATAATATGTTACAAAATGATACATGGAATACAAAAAAAAAAAAAAAATGTCATATTATTTTTGTTTTTGTATTTCATAGATCAAAATTCAGCTGAACCTATGCATCTATCGCCATTCCCATTCAAAAACAACTGCTCTAGAACTGGCTTGTTGGAAATTTTTAGTTCAATTAGTGTGATCAGAGTATTCTGGCAGTGGAGGAGTCTCTGCTGTCAGAATACAATGGCACAGTGGGGAGGATCCCCCTTATCCACCTTCCTTTTGTGGATGGGGGAATCTGTTCAGTTTTGTTTTATTAGCCTGCTGGCTGATCGAAAAACAACTGACCCATTTTTGGTAAGCTTTAGACTGTCCAGAAATTATTAGAGACAGCTGCGATAACTTATACTGCGGCAGATTGGCTCCCATGCACGAAACCACATAGCTGTACGTTGGCTCGTGGGGGCCAGATAGCAGGCGTGCGCGCACGCTGCATAGCGGGGGTGCTGATGCTCAAGGCCGACAGTCGCAATGACCGCCGGCCACGAGCGATCGTGACCAGGAGACAGAGCAGGGACGAGTGTGTGTAAACACATACTTCCCTGTTCTGACAGGAGTGACAGATCGTGTGTTCCTATTGGCTAGGAACCACGATCTGTCATTTCCTGTAGTTAGTCCCTCCCCCTTCAGTTAGAATCACGTAGCAGGGAACACAGTTAACCCCTTCACTGCCCCCTAGTGTTAACCCCTTCACTACCAATGACATTTTTAATCGCACTGATCACTGTATTAATGCTAATGGTTCCAAAAATGTGTCAAAATTGTCCGATGTGTCCGCCATATTGTCGCAGTAAAGATAAAAATCACAGATATGTGGGAACACATATATTATGGTTTTCTCAAATTTGACTGCAAAAGAGGATCTACCGTTTAAGAAAGACCTTCTTGCCTCTGAGCACTATACCGGAACAGCATTGCTGTAAATTAATTCAGTATTAACAGATTTGTGTTATAAGCTAAGCAGTCCAAAAAAAAAGAAATAAGTACAAATCATCACTTATATGCTTCTGTTTCTAGGCATCAACTGTTCTCGGAAATAGATAATTAATAAGTTATAAATCTTGTGATCTGTAGACTAAGCGATGAAAGCAAATTAATTTAACGTGTGTAGTTAGCAAGGGCATAGTTTTAATTTTTAATCCCTGCTCCACATTGGATTCTATCTGTTTTATCGTAAATACACAATATTTGGTTTTGGATGATTAATTTAAATCTATTAGTACTTAAAAAAATAGGGGAAAAATAAAGATTATTTTATGGTTCATTGAGTGAATGGGGTAGTTGTGAGTGTTTATCGCAGTAAGGCTATGACCTTGCAGTGATATAATGGCATATCTCTAAATCTTGTCTACCAGTTGTTCTGCATGACTAAATGTCACTGATTTTCTAATTAATCATAAACTCTTGCCTTAAGTTAATTAGTGCCCTCATTATGTCATGCCTACTCCGGCTTAACATAGTCTTGTGCCAGTGAATCATTTCTACACCAATTAAAACTCGAGCTCAAGATGCAATAACAATCTCCAAGAGTGATTTTAGATGGCATAATGACACCATATTATGAAGCTAAATTGGATACCAACCACTGGTACGTGTAATATCGAGCAGGCCTCCAAACCTTTTCATTAGTAAATGTAGCAGCTAAGTGCTTTGCATACGCTCGTTTACCAGATGCGTTAACTATCTCAAGGCAGTAATGGTTCTGGAATTTGTGGAGTTTTAATATTTTTCTTTGCGAAACAGCAGTGAGTATGCTAAATGTGCCAAACGAACCCGCCTGCTTCAAGGTAAATTCAGAGAACAGATTGTGCTGAGTAATTTGTCTTTGGTGCAAATGAGAAAAGACAGAAATAAAGGTTTTTAGAGCCATTTGCAAGAGCTGGATTATTTAACGCAAATGTTATAAATTGTGCTTATTCATTTTTAAAATGACAGAGCTGAACTCCTGGCACATATTAAATACATGAATGAATGCAACTCTGTAATCATTAATTATTATTATATAGGATTTATATAGCACCAACAGTTTGCGCAGCGCTTAACAAATTTAGGGCAGACATTACAGTTACATTACAATTTGGTACAAGAGGAATTAGAGGGCCCTGTTCGTTAGAGCTTACAATCTAGGAGGGAGGGTTAATTGATACAAAAAGTAATAACTGTGGGGAATGAGCTGATGGAGGAAGTAAAACAGTGTATTAGTTAGATGCAGGATAAGCTTCTTTAAAGAGAAAGGTTATCAGGGAATGTCTAAAGATGCATAGATTAAGGGACAGTTGGACAGATTGAGGTAGGGAGTCCCAAAGGTTGGGAGAAGCTCTGGAGAAATCCTGTAGGGTGAGCATGGGAGGAGGTGACAAGGGAGCTAGAGAACAGGAGGTTTGGGGAGGACCAAAGAGAGTGGCTTGGTTGGTATTTAGAGGCTAGGTTAGTGATGTAGCTGGGGGCAGAGTTGTGAATGGCTTTGTAAATTATTGTTAGTACTTTGAATTTTATTCGTTGGGGGAGTGGAAGCCAGTGCAGGGATTGGCAAAGAGGGGTGGAGGACACTGAATGGTTGGTAAGGTGGATGAGTCTTGCAGCAGCATTCATTATGGACTGAAGGGGGGATAGTGTATGTAAAGGTAATCCAATGAGGAGTAAGTTGCAGTAGTCGAGGCGAGAGATAACCAGGGAGTAAATTAGAAGCTTGGTGGTGTCATTGGTTAAAAAGGGGCATATTCTAGAGATGTTGCGGAGGCTAAGGCAGCATGATTTGGAAAGGGATTGGATGTGAGCCTGAAAGGACAGTTCAGAGTCTAGGGTTACCCCTAGCACCCTGGCATGTGGGAATGGACTAATCGTTGTGCCATTGATTTTGACAGAGAAGTCAGGGGAAGGGGCACGTGGGGGAGGAAATATTATGAGTTGGTTTTAGATAGTTTCAGTTTGAGGAAGTGGTGTGACGTCCAGGATGATATGTCTGTTAGTAAATCAGTGATGTGTGAGGAGACTGATGGGGTGAGCTGAGGGGTAGAGAGATAGATTTGGGTGTCATCGGCATATAAATGGTAGTGGAAGCCATGGGAGGCTATCAGCTGTCCCAGGGAGGATGTGTAGATTGAGAAAAGTAGAGGTCCGAGGACAGAACCTTGGGGGACCCCAACGGTAAGAGGAGTTGTAGAGGAGGAAGTGGAGTTGTAAGTGACACTGAAGGTGCGGTGAGATAGGTAAGATTCGAATCAATGGAGAGCACAGCCATGGAGACCAAGCAAATTTTTTTTTTTTGAGGAGGGGGTGGTCAACTGTATCAAATGCAGCGGAGAGGTCCAAGAGTAAGAGTATGGAAATTATGACCGTTGGTTTTAGCTGTTAGTAAGTCGTTTGTGAGTTTTAGGAGAGCAGTTTCTGTGGAGTGCTGTGGACGAAATCCAGACTGAAGGGGATCAAGAAGGTTACTCTCAATGAGGTGGTCGCTCAGTCGGTTGTAGACTAAACGTTCAAGGAGTTTGGAGGCAAAAGGGAGTAAGGAGATGGGTCTTAGGTTGTTAAGATTGGTGGGGTCCAGTGAGGACTTTTTTGGTATGGGAGTGACTAGTGCATGTTTCAGAGGGTTGGGGAAGATATGAGTTAAAGAGTGTAGGATAGAGTCAGAGGGTGACCATAGTATTTGAGAAGGAACAGGGTCCAACGGGCAGGAGGTTAGGTGAACATTAGAAAAAAGTTTATTGACTTCCACTGTAGTAGTTGGGTTAAACAAGAGTATTGATTGTACAGGAGGACAAAGAGTGTAAAGTGAGGGAGATATCTGCAGAGTGGAGGAGATCTCGAGACGAATTGTCTCAATCCTATTTTTGAAGTGATTAGCAACCTCCTGGGCATTGAGTAGGTTAGTGGGTGGAGGTAATGGCAGATGAAGTAGAATGTTAAAGGTAGAAAAGAGTTCATGGGGAATGCTTGAGAGGGTGTTAATGAGAGTGATAAAGTAAGTATGTTTGGCAGTGTGGAGACAGGAATGGTATTTTTGGAGGGCTGATTTCTAATGGCTGAAATCTTGGTGTGACTTTGTTTTACGCCACAGACGCTCAAGAGCACGGCTCTGTTTTTTGAAGCTTCTGGTATTGTCTGTCTGTCAGGGTTGTAGCGGTCGGGGCCTGAATCTGTGGGTAGTGAGAGAGGCCAAGGTATCCAGGGTGGATTACAGTGAACGGTTGTAGATAGAAGTGGCCGGGTCGGAGCAGGACAAAGATGAGATTTTGGCATAGAGACAATCTGTATCAGAAAAAAAAAGAGAAGGGTTAAGATGGCGAAGGTTTCTACGGGTAATTGTTTGGTAGTTGGAAGGCAAGGAGGAGGAAGACAAGGAGAGAGTGAAACTAATAAGGTCTGATCAGAGAGAGGAAAAGGAATGTTGAAGAGGTTGTGTGGAATGCATAGGTAGGAGAATATGAGGTCAAAGCAGTTGCCAACAGAGTGAGTAGAAGCGTTTGCCCATTGTTTCAAGTCAAAAGAGGAGGTTAGGCTCAGAAATTTAGAAGTAACGGGAGTGTTAAGATTAACAGGGATGTTGAAGTCACCAAGAATGATTGTTGGGATTTCAGAAGAGAGAAAGTAGGGGGGCAAGACAGAGAAGTTGTCAAGGAAGCTTGATACTGATCCAGGAGGCTAATAGATCACAGAAATTCTCAACGAAACCGGAGAAAATAGACAAATACAGTGAGCTTCAAATGAGGATAGTGAAAGAGAGGGGGGTGGATGAAGAACCTGAAAAGTGCTTTGAAGTAGGTTGAAGGAGTTTGTGATAAATAGGTCATGGACGGTGGTAAGTTTGTTGCAAACCGAGCGGGCATTCCAAAGGTCACAGGAAAAGTGGAGGCTGGTTCTAGGCTGAAGAGGAATAGAAATTAGATTGTGTAGATTGAGGCTGCTGGCAGAGGATAGGGGGTGCTGGATATTATTATTATTATTATAATACAGGTTTTATATAGCACCAACAGTTTGCGCAGCACTTTACAACATGAGGGCAGACATTGCAGTTACATTACAATTTGGTACAAGAGAAATCAGAGGGCCATGCTCGTTAGAGCTTACAATCTAAAAAGGAAGGGTCAATTGATACAAAAGGTAATAGCTGTGGGGGGGGGGGGGGGGGAGCTGATGGGGGAAGTAAAACAGTGTTAGTTAGAAGTAGAATAGGCTTCTTTGAAGAGAAGGGTTTTCAGGGATCGCCTAAAGATGGATAAATTAGGGGACAGTCGGACGGATTGGGGTAGGGAGTTCCAAAGGATGGGAGAAACTCTGGAGAAATCCTGGAGGAGAGCATGGGAGGAGGTGACAAGGGAGCTAGAGAGTAGGAGGTCTTGGGATGACCGAAGAGAGCGGCTTGGTTGGTATTTTGGGACTAGGTTAGTGATGTAGCTGGGGGCAGAGTTATGGATGGCTTTGTAAATTATTGTTAGTACTTTGAATTTTATTTGTTGGGTAAGTGGAAGCCAGTGGAGGGAGTGGCAGAGAGGGGTGGAGGACACTGAATGGTTGGTAAGGTGGATGAGTCTTGCAGCAGCATTCATTATGGACTGAAGGGGGGATAGTCTATGCAAAGGTAATCCAATGAGGAGGGAGTTGCAGTAATCGAGATATGTTTATGTTTGATATGGATATGTTGGCGAAAGGTAAATGATGGCGGTCCAGGATTTGGAGAAATATATCCAGACATTAGGAGAAGCAGAAGGGTGAGAGAGGTAATATGGGAGTGTGACTTATGTGAGGGGACAGTGTCCAGTGTCCTGGAGGTTTTATTAGTATGTGGGTTCAAAATTAGCAGGAGCCGATGAGTGCAGTAATATGGTGAAGACAGGTGAGGGTGATATATATATAAGCTGTGGGGTGGAGAAGAGGGGTGAAGGAGAGAAAGTTTAAGGAGAGAGGGTGCAATTGTGAGAAGGAAAAGTAGGGAGTGCATTATACAGAGTGGTGAGATTGAGAAGCAGACTGGATGAGAGATGTTCTATGGGGAATCAAGTCACCTGTAGACTGTTTAGTGTGTTGCAGTAGTCTGTTGTAGATTTTCGATTTGTGCATTCGCTGAAGTGCCGAGCCGAAGTGTAATACCTAATCCAATATGAATACTTTATCCAAGATGATAGTTGCCAATGCAATCCCTGCCTGGGCATCCCCTAGAGAAGGCCTACATTTATGCTGAGTAGGGTGGAGGTATTATTGCCAATTAATCAGTCAGGATTGCATAGGAGGAACACATGGCTGACAAAATGAACTTCTCACAACAAAGACAGACTACAAGACACAGCAAGCGAGCAGGGGGTATTTTAGGTATGGACAATAGGTAAACATAACAAATATCACAGTGATATGGACAGAGGTAAAGAATTTTAAGGCAGCATAGATTACCATTTAAGCATATTTAAAACAATGAAGCAGTTGCAGTTAAAGGTGGAATTTGAAGGCAGCATAGATTACCTGTGGAGGGATAGAGAAGAGTTTTTTAGAAAGTGCTGAGCCGAAGTGTAATACTTAATCCAATATGAATACTTTATCCAAGATGATAGTTGCCAATGCAATCCCTGCATATGTAAATGTCTTTTATTAAATGCATGCAGTGTAAGTTCTTGGATTTGGTGTGTTATCAGTTTCTTGAAGCTCCCTCTACAGCAAAGCTCAGATGGGACAGAGGGAGAAGCAGCATAGTCAGTTGTGGAACAGGGTTCATGTGCAAGGAACATGCTGGTAGAAGGAGAGGGCTGACAGACAGATGAGCTCATCAGTCTGCTTCTTCTCCTTTCACTGTCTAGTCACAGGCTGGGGGAGGGACAAGACCTATAAGGCCTCATGCACACAGGGCATTATTACAGCTGCTTTTAGCGGCATCAGATGTTTTTTTTTTGTTGCAGCTTAAAAACGCCTCTCTATGTTATTTTCCTGTCGCATCATGGCAGCATACACCTATAGGTTGTGGCTCCGCCCCCCGCAACCTGATAGGACCGCATAGCTATTAAGGTCTGAGAGAGCCCCTGCCCCAGCATTCTCCTTTTTTTCCTCACCTGTCAAGGACCGAAACAGGCATCCCTTACCTAACATTCGCCCCAGCCAGGTTCTAGCCTCTCCTGGGTGGAAGTCCTATCCTGTGCAGCCTCTAAATGAGCTTAATGGAAGGAACCTCACTCTGATGGTCTCAGGGGTATGTTACTATGCATTACAAACCTTAAATAGGTTTATGGATCGCAACGGTCTCCAGCTCCTTTCAGTGCACCTGTGGGTAACTTCCCCTCCTGTCTGTCTCCATAGCTCCAGCTTGTCTCCCCTCTGCCCTCTGTGCCTAGCGCCGAGCGTCTCAGCTCTTCGCACATGCGCAAACAGCGGTATCTCGTCAGGGCATCCCACTTTCCAGCTTCCAAAATGGCGTCGGAGGCCTCGGAGTGCATCCGCGCATGCGCGAGCGTGACGTCATCACCGCCGCTATGGCGGCAAGTTTAAAAACGCTGTAAATGTCAGAATTTTCTTGTCTCTTCTCTCCTGAGCCTGTAAGGAGGAATTTTGACCGGATCTCTTTGCCACTCTACCCAGCTGTACTACCCTGTCTCTCTCTTACTATCTCCACGCCCAGGTAAGATCTCTGTTTTTTTCTTTGCTTGCTTACTAACTGCTATCCCATGCATGCTAAGCCACCTATATGTTATAGGTTGATTCATCACCTTTTCATGGAGACCGCTGCCCAGGTAGACCATCGCCAGCCTACTAGGTAAGAGGGGATGATGGGTAAGTATGAAGAAAGCGGAAAAAGAGAGCCCTCACTAATGCTGTTTAAATTGAACAGCCCCACCAGGTCTTCCAGATCGTCACATTCAAGACGAGGGGAGCCTTCAAGAAGGAGCCGCTCAAGCCACAGGCAGAGTCGCTCAGAGTGTGGCAGAAGTCGCTCAAGTCGCAGAAGCCGCTCAAGTCGCAGGAGGAGCAGATCAAGTCGCAGGAGAAGCCGATCAAGATCAAGGCATAGTCGCTCCCACCACAAGAAATCCCCTGCGCGCAGGAAATCTCCTGTCACCCAGCCTTCCTGTCCACCCGGGAACTCCTGCTGGATTTGCGGTGCTACAGCACTTCCAGACAAACTAGCCTGTCGCACGTGCTTCATCGAGGCAACTAAGGACAGAGAAACAGAGGCAAGGGAACCAAACGAACCATCACCACAAGCCGCAGGGCCAGAGGCCAGCAGACCCATACAAAATACCTCATCCACTGCTCCATCATCATCAAAGACGTCAGACCCTCTCTCTGACACTGATGATCTAGAGGCATCCACCGGCTTTGACTTTTCACTGATCGATCCATTCGTGAAGTCAGTAAAGGAGGCGATCGACTGGGTGGAGGAAAAAGAAACTCCTCAAAAAGTGAGGAAATATTTTCCAAATCTTAAAAAAGACCCAGAGAACTTCCCGTTCATTGATGAACTTGAGGATCTAATTAAGGATGTGCGGCAAAAGCCAGAGAAAAAAAACTGGCGTCAGCAACAGATTAGCAAAGCTCTATCCACTTAAAGAGCCTAACGTCAACCCACTAATATCTCCTCCAGTGCTCGACTCCTCTCTAATGCACCTCGCTAGGCACGTAACACTCCCAATAGAGGATGCAGTCACATTCAAAGATGTCCTGGATAGAAAGATCGATCTGGATCTTAAGAGGACCTACCTCTCGGCAGGTGGCGCTTGCAGACCAGCAATAGCATTGGCTGCTGTCGGCAAGGCTATCTCAAGCTGGTCCACGATGGCCGAGAAGCTGGTGTCAGAAGGAATGGAGCAAGAGAAAGTTATCTCAGCCCTCCAAGAACTTAGTCTCGCAGGCGACTTTGTCGCAGAAGCCTCTGTGGACATAATTAAAACCACTTCAAGAGCAATGTTAAGCTCAGTAATGGCCAGAAGGGCGCTTTGGTTAAAACCCTGGTCGGCAGATCCCTCCTCAAAGTCCAACTGGTGTAAAATACCCTTTGATGGCGTAAACCTTTTTGGCGAAAAACTGGACTTGGCTATTTCTAAAGTCACCGGAGGAAAATCGTGACTCATCCCTTCAGATAGGAGGCCCAGACAGCAGAGACCACCAGTTTCTAGAAGAAATCTGCCAGATAAATACAGAGAGGCAAGATCCTACAGGCCTGGAAAAGAGTATAGGAGGAACTGGAAGAATCCCCAGTCATCATTCCTCAAGCTCCAGAAGTCTAAGACCCCTACCACAGGGGAACAAAAGTCTTTTTGAAGGTGCGTCCGCCCAACCAGCTTTAGTGGGGGCCAGACTCATGAGTTTCAAGCAGGTCTGGGCGGATACAATAAAGGACCCATGGACGATAGACACTGTCCAGTTCGGGCACAAATGGAAATTCAAGACACGGGCTCCAAGAGACCAATTCTTTGTAACCAGATTACCGGCATCTCGGGAAAAAAGGATGCTACTGACAAAATACGTCCAAGACCTGTTACAAAAGGAAGCCATAGTGGAAGTTCCAATATCCCAAAGGTCAACGGGATTCTACTCCCCGTTGTTTCTGGTGAAGAAAAAATCCGGGGATCTCCGCACTGTCTTAGAGCTAAAGAATCTCAATCGCTCAATCTTAGTCGAGACATTCAAGATGGAGAGCCTCCAGTCAATTCTTCGGGCCATGAATATTGGGGATTGGATGCTTTCCGTCGATTTACAAGACGCCTATCTGCACGTCCCCATTCACATCTCATTCCAAAAGTTTCTCCGCTTTGCGGTAGGTCTTCATCATTTTCAATTCCGAAGTCTCCCGTTCGGGATCTCCACCGCTCCAAGGACATTCACAAAAATCTTACTGCCAGTAATAGCCTTACTAAGAGAACAAGGATTGAGAGTCCATCATTACCTGGACGACATCCTCTTGCTAGCAGACAATCAGGATTCCCTTCTACTGCATCGATCCATTCTGATTACCACCCTACAAAACTTCGGCTGGATCATAAACTGGGGGAAAAGCAATCTGCAGCCCACTCAGAGAATGATATTCCTGGGGGCGGAACTAGACACCCGTCTCAATACGGTAGAACTTCCGCGGGAAAAAATTCCCAGTCTCATTCAGAAGGCGAGAAAGTTATTAGCCTCTACCACACTACCAGCCCGGGAGTACCTCAGCATACTGGGGTCATTCTCAGCAACCATCCCAATGGTACAATGGGCCCAATGGAACACCAGACCTCTGCAAGCATCACTGTTAAAACAATGGAACGGGGTAACATTGTCTCAGCCAATCATAATCCAGAAGGAAATAAAACAATCACTCTGGTGGTGGACCAGATTGAACAATCTGAAGAGATGCAGGCATATAGTCCCTCTTCCTCAAGAAGTAATCACTTCAGACGCCAGCCTGAAGGGCTGGGGGGCACACTACCGCCATCACGCAGTCCAGGGTCTTTGGACATTCAGAACACAGAACGTGGTCTCAAATATATTGGAGATGAAAGCAGCATTCCAAGCTCTGTTAGCCTTCAGCCCCCTCCTCAGGGGGAAAGAGGTCCTGCTAAAATTGGACAACAGAGTGGCAGTTGCCTATATCAACAGGCAGGGGGGCACCAGGAGTCGCTCCATGATGCAGGAAGTCCGTCCAGTCTTCGAGTGGGCACAGCTGAACCTGTCGGGGTTAACGGCAACGTATGTCCCAGGAGTCCAAAATCAACTAGCCGACTCTCTAAGTCGGACCTTTGTATCAAACAACGAGTGGGCCTTAAGTCACCAAGCCTTTACCCTCATAACCCAAACCTGGGGGATACCGGATATAGACCTGGCGGCAACACCGGTCAACACGAAATGCCAGAGGTATCTATCCAGAATTCCTTTCCCATCGGTAGAAGGCACAGATTGTCTACAGCACGACTGGAACTTCCGTTTGGGGTACATCTTTCCGCCAACGCCACTCATTCTGAGATTCTTACTCAGACTCAAGAGATTGAAAGCCACAGTGTTAGCAGTCCTCCCATTTTGGCCGAGACGACCATGGTTTACGACGCTCCTCCAATTGAGTACAATATCCCAAGTACCCCAAGGTGGCGACTAGCCTCTGCTCCGGAGTGATGGCTTGCCTCATGCAGGTATCCTGCCTGCTGATATAAGGGGTCAGCAAAGCCAACACATAGTGAAAAACGGGGTCTGTCATCCTGAGATAATTCCTGAAATCATCGGGATTATTCTCCTGGATCTCACGAATCAAAGGCATGTGCGAGAATTGGTCATGCTGGAGTAACCAATTCTTGGTCCATGAACTCCTCCTCACCCTGTTCATGGACAGGGCTTGTGTCAAAGTCTGAACCCCAACACCAAGCCTCCACACAGCACGAACTTTAGGACGAGTACGTACCCGCACCATGGTTTCAAAACGGTTGGCTGGTCAGAACAAACTTAACAGAACGCACTGAAGAAAAGCAAGGCCTGCGAAGAGTGAGCTGAAAATCTGCAACGGGCGTACCAGAACGCAATGAAAAACAGATACAAACTGACTACACACACTGAAAACCAGATACAAACCCACAAGCACAAACTGAACAGCAGTAAAACGATCTGGAAAAGCTGGAGTCTAAAAAGCGTGAATCGTCTCTAACCAAACTTCTACTAACACGAGATTAGCAGAAGGAGCCCAAAGGGTGGCGCACTGGGTATTGAACTTCCTTTTTCTAGTCCCGTCATACGTGCTGTACATCACCGCGTTCTTGACGATTGGACTTTGGTGTGATCCTGTGTACGCAAGACAGTTTCAGCAGAATTCCATCAGAACATTGTCGGAAAAACCTTCAGAGTTTATTCCGACGGGAAAACCGGTCGTGTGTACAGGGCATTAGAGTCTGCAAAAGACTTGAGACTGGGGTGGAGGTTTACCTTCCCGCAGGACAATGACCCTAAACATACAGCCAGAGCTACAATAGAATGGTTTAGATCAAAGCATATTCAGTTAGAATAGCCCAGTCAAAGTCCAGGCCTTAATTACAATTGAGAATCTGTGCAAGACTTGAAAATTGCTGTTCAGACGCTCTCCATCCAATCTGACAGAGCTTGAGCTATTTTTCAAAGACGAATGAGCAAAAATATCACTCTCTAGATGTGCAAAGCTAATAGAGACATCCCCAAAAAGACTTGCAGCTGTAATTGCAGCGATAGATGGTTCTACAAAGTATTGACTCATGGGGGCTGAATACAAATGCACCCCACGCTTTTCACATACAGTGGAACCTCGGATTGCTAGTAACGCGGTTACGAGCGTTTCGCAATACAAGCTTTTTTTTAAAAAAAAATCCAAACTAGCTTTGCGAGCATTGTCTTGCAAGATGAGCAGGATTCAAGCCCCTGGGGTGACAAAGTACTGCATTTGGCCAGAGGTGCGGGGGCGCTGGTGACGCTCTGAGCTGCTTGGAGACACTCGGAAACACTCTGTTCCCAAGTGTCTCCGAGCGTCTCCAAGTGTACGAGTGTCTCAGAGCTCCCCCGCACCTCTGGCCACATGTGGTATTGCATAGACAAGCAGTGGCTGTGGAACAGATTATCTGACTTTCCATTATTTCCTATGGGGAAACTTGCTTTGACATACGAGTGCTTTGGATTACAAGCATTCTTCTGGAACAAATCCAAAGTATTACTGTATTTATTTGTAAAACATTTTAAAAGCCATTTATAATTTTCCTTCCACTTCACAATTATGTGCCACTTTGTGTTGGTCTATTACATAAAATCCCAATAAAATACATTTACGTTTTTGGTTGTAACATGACAAAATGTGGAAAATTTCAAGAGGTATACTTTTCATAAATACTTTTTCAAGGCACTGTATATATGCTTCAGTATGTCACATTACATGTTGGCATTCATGGTTCCCTCAATGAACTGTAGCTCCCCGGTGCTGGCAGCACTCATGCAACCCCAGATCATGACACTCCCACCACCATGTTCAACTGTAGGCAAGACACACTTGTCTTTGTACTCCTCACCTGGTTGCCGCCACACATGCTTGACACCATCTGAACCAAATAAGTTTATCTTGGTCTCGTCAGACCACAGGACATGGTTCCAGTAATCCATGTCCTTAGTCTGCTTGTCTTCAGCAAACTGTTTGTGGGCTTTCTTGTGCATCATCTTTAGAAGAGGCTTCCTTCTGTGACGTCAGCCATGCAGACCAATTTGATGCAGTGTGCGGTGTATGGCCTGAGCACTGACAGGCTGACCCCCCACCCCTTCAACCTCCGTAGCAATGCTGGCAGCACTCCTACATCTATTTCCCAAAGAAAACCTGTGGATATGACGCTACGCACATGCACTCAACTTCTTTGGTCAACCATGGCGAGGCCTGATCTGAGTGGAACCTGTCCTGTTAAATCGCTGTATGGTCTTGGCCACCGTGCTGCAGCTCAGTTTCAGGGTCTTGGCAATCTTCTTATAGCCTAGGCCATCTTTATGTAGAGCAACAATTCTTTTTTTTAGATCCTCAGAGAGTTCTTTGCCATGAGGTGCCATGTTGAACTCCCAGTGACCAGTATGAGAGAGTGAGACTGATAACACCAAATTTAACACACCTCCTACCCATTCACACCTGAGACCTTATAACACTAACGAGTCACATAACCCTGGGGAGAGAAAATTGCTAATTGTGCCCAGTTTGGACATTTTCACTTAGGGGTGTACTCACTTTTGGTGCCAGCGGTTAAGACATTAATGGCTGCGTGTTGAGTTATTTTGAGGGGACAGCAAATTGACACTGTTATACAAGCTGTACACTCACTACTTTACATTGTAGCAAAGTGTCATTTCTTTAGTGTTGTCTAGGGATGAGCGGAACACCCTCCTGTTTGGTTCGCACCAGAACTTGCGAACAGGCAAAAAATTTGTTTGAACACGCGGAAACCGTTAAAGTCTATGGGACACGAACATGAATAATCAAAAGTGCTAATTTTAAAGACTTATATGCAAGTTATTGTCATAAAAAGTGTTTGGGGACCTGGGTCCTGCCCCAGGGGACATGGATCAATGCAAAAAAAAAGTTTTAAAAACGGACGTTTTTTCGGGAGCAGTGATTTTAATAATGCTTAAAGTGAAACAATAAAAGTGTAATATCCCTTTAAATTTTGTACCTGGGGGGTGTCTATAGTATGCCTGTAAAGGGGCACATGTTTCCCGTGTTTAGAACATTCTGACAGCAAAATGACATTTCAAAGGAAAAAAAGTCATTTAAAACTACTCGCGGCTATTAATGAATTGCCGGTCCGACAATACACATAAAAGTTCATTGATAAAAACAGCATGGGAATTCCCCACAGGGGAACCCTGAACCAAAATAAAATATAAAAAATGCCCTTCAGGTCTGGTATGGATTTTAAGGGTAACCCCGCGCCAAAATGAAAAAAAAAAAACGGCATGGGGTCCCCCCAAAAATCCATACCAGACCCTTATCCGAGCACGCAACCTGGCAGGCCGCAGGAAAAGAGGGGGGGACGAGAGAGCGGCCCCCCTCCTAAACCGTACCAGGCCACATGCCCTCAACATTGGGAGGGTGCTTTGGGGTTGCCCCCCAAAACACCTTGTTCCCATGTTGATGGGGACAAGGGGCTCATCCCCACAACCCTTGCCCGGTGGTTGTGGGGGTCTGCGGGTGGGGTGCTTATCGGAATCTGGAAGCCCCTTTAACAAGGGGACCCCTAGATCCCGGCCCTCCCCCCTGTGTGAAATGGTAAGGGGGTACAAAAGTGTCAAAAATGTTTAAAATGACAAGAGACAGTTTTTGACAATTCCTTTATTCAAATGCTTCTTCTTTCTTCTATCTCAGTGGTTCTCAACTCCAGTCCTCGGGACCCACCAACAGGCCAGATTTTAAGTATTACCTTGGGGAGTTGCAGACTAGAATACTGCAATCACTGAGCATCAAGTGATATCACCTGTGATGTATTTCAGCTATCTTGCAAACCTGGCCTGTTGGTGGGTCCTGAGGACTGGAGTTGAGAACCACTGTTCTATCTTCTATCTTCTTTCTTCTATCTGCTATCTTCCTTCGGTTTCTTCCTCCATCTTCTTCTTCTTCTGGTTCTTCTGGTTCTTCTTGTTCTTCCTCCGATGTTCTCGTCCAGCATCTTCCTCCGCGGCGTCTTCTTATCTTCTTCTCCTCGGGCTGTTCCGCATCCATGATTGCATGGAGGGAGGCTCCAGCTATGTGACGCTTCTCTCTTCATCTTTTTCTCTTCATCTTTTTCTCTTCATCTTTTTCTCTTCATCTTCTTCTCCTCATCTTCTTGTCTTCATCTTCTTGTCTTCATCTTCTTGTCTTCATCTTCTTTTCGGGCCGCTCCGCATCCATGATGGCATGGAGGGAGGCTCCCGCTGTGTGATGCTTCTCCTCTTCTGACGGTTCTTAAATAACAGGGCGGGGCCACCCGGTGACCCTGCCCCCCTCTGACACACGGGGACTTGACGGGGACTTCCCTGTGGCATTCCCCGTGACGTCAGAAGGGGTGAGGTTACGTAACGGGTGACCTTTACAGGCATACTATAGACACCCCCCAGGTACGAAATTTAAAGGGATATTACACTTTTATTGTTTCACTTTAAGCATTATTAAAATCACTGCTCCCGAAAAAACGGCCGTTTTTAAAACTTTTTTTTGCATTGATCCATGTCCCCTGGGGCAGGACCCAGGTCCCCAAACACTTTTTATGACAATACCATGCATATAAGCCTTTAAAATTAGCACTTTTGATTTCTCCCATAGACTTTTAAAGGGTGTTCCACGGCATTCGAATTTGCCGCAAACACCCCAAATTGTTAGCTGTTCGGTGAACTGGCGAACAGCCGATGTTCGAGTCGAACATGACTTCGACTCGAACTCGAAGCTCATCCCTAGTGTTGTCACATGAAAAGATATAATAAAATATTTACAAAAATGTGAGGGGTGTACTCACTTTTGTGAGATACTGTATATAATTGGCAGTGCCTCCACCTAGAACAGGGCTCCAGCGTATGTAGAGATGATCCCTTTCTAGGACAATAGCTAGTAACCCACCCAAAATAACTGACAGCAGTAGTACTACTATACGCAGCATAAATTTCTAAGAGTAAAGATATGCAGACATACCAGCAGGTGATAGTGTAACTTTATATGTAATAAAGTGATGGCATTACATTGGCAGTAATATAACAAACAGTGAGCTACACAGTGCAGTAACACTTGCCTTTTGCCCCTTTTCAGTCTGGATGGATGGATACAGCACACAATCAGTCTGCATCACCTCTGGCTTGCACCGCATGTGGCTAGCCACACTCTATTAACTTCCTGTAAGTCATCCATATATGTAGCCTTGAGGGGTCTCCTGACCCTTAAGCAGGGACAGGAAACAACCTCTTAACAAAAAGAATCTGTTTGTAACAGAACTCTATGGTAGTTACCAGGCATGAATGTAAACAACCTCCAGACACATAACTCAACTTTTTGAGATGGGAATGAGGGACACCTACTAGCAAAAGCATGTAGGTATAGGACATGCCCTCTGCCACGCCCCCTTAAAGGAGAATTAACCTAAAAAAATTAGTTAAACCCACAAGGCCTTTTTTTTACCACTACTATTCCTTTATACTGGCTTTTGAAATTTACAAATGCAGCAATTTACATTTTGGATGAAAGGTTTAGTACTGGGAAACACTTTTTAAAAGATAAAAAGTGCATTTTATACGCAACTATATAGATCAGACCAAAATGAGGGACAAATGAGGAGTAAAGAGGGACAGAGGGACATTGCTCCAAATCAGGGAAAGTCCCTCGAAATCAGGGACAGTTGGGAGCTATGCAGGCGGTGTACAAAAGAACAATTCCTTACACAAGTTTTAATGAGGCAGAGAGCACAATGATAGTTTAGGTTATAGTTATATAATCTGTGTATTTGCTGTGTGCCTGAAGTTCAGCTGTAATAGAAAGTTTTGACATCTTCAATGCTAGTATCGCTAAAGTAACTATTCAAAAATGATGTTTCAATAACCTGCTTTATATAATACTATTTAATGTTATTACAATGGAGTTTATTTTATATTTTGACAATATTTTTATGCCATGGATTTACCATCAGATCCAGTGGGTCTTTGGTAGAGGCAAAAGTTGGCCTTTCCCCAGAGGTGTAGCTAGAACCTTCAGGGCGCCTGGTGCAAGAAATCATGAAGGGCCCCCGACCTCTGACCTGAGCCATTCCCTCCGAGCCCGAAGCCCTTCCAACTGATCCCATGACCCTTTACGGCCCACAGCGGATCCCTTTCACATGTTGTGCAGTCCTTCAGTCTTGGGCTTCGCCATGGTGGCGGATGGCAAGGGCCCAGTCACAAGTACGACCTCTGCAACCCTAGTTCGGCCAGTGGTGTCAGTGTGGACTGGGAATGATGTCAGTCAGTAGGGCAGTGGACGTGGTCAGTAGGGTAGTGGACATGGTCAGTAGGGGAGTGGACATGGTCAGTAGGGCAGTGGACGTAGTCAGTAGGGCAGTGGACGTAGTCAGTAGGGCAATGGACGTAATCAGTAGAGCAGTGGATGTAGTCAGTAGGGCAGTGGATATGGTCAGTAGAGCAGTGGACGTGGTCAGTAGGGTAGTGGACATGGTCAGTAGGGCAGTGGACATGGTCAGTAGAGCAGTGGACTTGGTCAGCAGAGCAGTGGACGTGGTCAGTAGGGCAGTGGACATGGTCGAAGTGCAATGGACGTGATCAGTAGGGCAGTGGACGTGGTCGGTAGGGCAGTGGACGTGGTCGGTAGGGCAGTGAACATGGTCAGTAGGGCAGTGGACAGGCTCAGTAGGGCAGTGGATGGGGTCAGTAGGGCAGTGGACATGGTAGAGAAGTGGACATGGTCAGTAGGGAAGTGGATGTGGTCAGTAGGGAAGTGGATGTGGTCAGTAGGGCAGTGGATGTGGTCAGTAGGGCAGTGGATGGGTTTAGTAGGGCGGTGGACGGGGTCAGTAGGGCGGTGGACGTGGTCAGTAGGGTGGTGGACGGGGTCAAACAGGGCACATGGGTTATTTTTCCCTGTCGGAGGGCAGAGAGGAGGTTGGTGCCATTGTCGAAAACCACCATTCCTGGCTTAAGTTGGCATGGCGTCAACCACCTCTGAACCTGCCCCTGCAGAGCTGACAGAACCTCTGCCCCAGTGTGGCTCCTGTCTCCCAAGCACACCAGCTCAAGCACCGCATGGCATCTTTTGGCCTGCATACTTGCGTAGCCCCTTGAATGGCTACGGAGCACCGCTGGTTCCAAGGACCAAGCACAGGAAGAGGCAATGGAGGAAGAAGAAGAGGAGGGGGTGGAGGAGAGAGGTGTGTCACAATCATTAGTAGTGGCATTTTGGAGGCGTGGTGGCGGAACAACCTCCAACACTATTGCACCTTGTCCTGCATCCTTCCCAGCTGCCAGCAGAGTCACCCAATGCGCGGTGAAACTTAGGTAACGTCCCTGTCCATGCCTGCTGGACCATGAGTCAGCGGTAATATGCACCTTACCGCTGACCACCCTGTCCAGCGAGGCATTGACATTGCCTTCCACATGCCGGTAGAGAGCCGTAATCGCCTTCCATGAGAAAAAGTGGCATTTGGGTACCTGCCACTGAGGAACTGCACATTCCACAAACTCACGGAAGGGGGCAGATTCTACCAACTGAAAAGGCAGCAGTTGAAGTGCTAGCAATTTTGCCAAGCTAGCATTCAACCGCTGGGCATGTGGATGGCTGGGAGCGAACTTCTTTCGGCGGTGCAGCAGCTGGGGCAGGGAAATTTGCCTGGTACAATCTGACGTCGGTGTACCAAAAGCAAATTGCCCACAAGTACTTGGCTGTGACACACCTAATTCTACACCTTCATTCCTCTCAGTGCAGGTCTCAGAGAGGACTGAAGGTATAGTGGGGTTGGAGATCTCAGCTGATGAGGAGCAAGGAGAGGTCCTCTTTGTTCTTTGGTGTGGGTATTTTAGCTACGCTTGCCAATGAACTGCATGGCAGGTCAACATATGTCTGGTCAAGCATGTGGTGCCCAAGCGGGAGATGTTTTGGCCACGCGAGATACGCTTGAGACATATGTTGCAAATAGCAGCGGTGGGATCTGATGCACTCGTCTCAAAAAAGGCCCACACCAAAGAACTTTTGGAATAACGCGCAGAGACAGCAGCGCCCTGCACATGCGGAGCTTTGGGGTGTGATGCAGTCAGTGTGCTGCCCTTAGGCTGGCCCCTGGAGGGCATCCTGTCTCGTTGGTGATGTGCCTCCTCCTCCTCCTCTCTCCTATCAGGCACCCACGTTGAGTCAGTGACCTCATCATCCCCTCCCTCCTCATCACTGGAGCAAACCTGGCAGTATGCTGCAGCAGGGGGAGCATGACTGCCAGATTGCTGTTCTTCTTGGGCACCCCCCCTGTCCGTGCTCACGTTACTGCCTTCATCTAGCTCAGTATCATCATCAGAGCCTTCTAAACGCTGGACATCCTCCTGGAGCATGTACCCAACACTGTGGTCAAACAGTTCGAGGGACTCCTCAGGAGGACATGGTGAGGCTAGGGAAGGAGTCACTGATGCCATTGAGCCGAGGGAAGAGGCCGCGTTGGCAGCAAAGTACCCTGAGCATGGGTGAGAAAGGATGAGGAGGATGAGGACGGCTTGGTCATCCACTCGACCAAGTCTTCCACATGTTGTGGCTCAACACGGCCAACTGCTGGAAAAAAAGGCCAAGCGTGTCCCACGGCCACATGCTGATGAGGATGCACCGTCTCTACGACCAGCACTGTTGCCTCTAGACACAGAGCCTGCTTTCCCTCTTTTATTGGCTTGTGACTGTCTGCCTCTCCTTGTTGGCCTTCCAGACATACTAATGGCCTGTAGCTGCACTAAGCTGGGATATATATATATATATATATATTTATATTTATATATATATATATATATATATATATATATATATATATATATATATATATATATATATATATATATACTGATACTGCAGCTAGCAAAATTAACTGCCCGCCTGTAGTATGAGAACACCACCAACCTTCTACATGTAGCTTTAGCTGAACACTGTGCAGAGCTCGCAAAAAACTAACTTGTAGCTTATTTAGCTGCCTGCGGTAGTGATAGGATCAGGAAAACACCACCAAACTTCTACAGGTAGCTTTAGGTGAACACTGTGCAGAGCTCGCAAAAAACTAACTTGTAGCTTATTTAGCTGCCTGCGGTAGTGATAGGATCAGGAAAACACCACCAGCCTTCTACAGGTAGCTTTAGGTGAACACTGTGCAGAGCTCGCAAAAAAATAACATGTAGCTTATTTAGCTGCCTGCGGTAGTGATAGGATCAGGAAAACACCACCAACCTTCTACAGGTAGCTTTAGCTGAACACTGTGCAGAGCTCGCACTACACTAACTTGTAGTTTTAGCTGAACACTGTGCAGAGCTCGTAAAAAACTAACTTGTAGCTTATTTAGCTGCCTGCGGTAGTGATAGGATCAGGAAAACACCACCAATCTTCTACAGGTAGCTTTAGGTGAACACTGTGCAGAGCTCACAAAAAAATAACTTGTAGCTTATTTAGCTGCCTGCGGTAGTGATAGGATCAGGAAAACACCACCAACCTTCTACAGGTAGCTTTAGCTGAACACTGTGCAGAGGTCGCACTACACTAACTTGTAGTTTTAGCTGAACACTGTTCAGAGGTCACACTACACTAACTTGTAGCTTTAGCTGAACACTGTGCAGAGGTCGCAATACACTAACTTGTAGTTTTAGCTGAACACTGTTCAGAGGACGCACTACACTAACTTGTAGCTTTTTTTTTTTTTTTAATTTTCAAAAATATTTATTGAAAAGCAGTACATTACACTTAAAGGCAAACAATTGTTGGTAGGGCGCAGCCCACCTCTAATATATAACTTAGGAAAGCCATATTCATAGGAACCAACGGTAGCCATAAACAACATAATGGTTACAGAGTAATTCATCCCAGGAATGTAAAGGGAGACACCAATTGCGAACATTAGGCCTGACACCCCTAATGGGAACAAACTGTGTCGAGCTCCAATAGAAAATGTAATATTATAGGTGTATGTTTAATCTGTCAAGACCCTCCGCGGGGTATAGAGGATTCCCGGACTGCGCGAAAGGACCTTCCCAGACCTTCCCGAGGATAAGGCTAGGAGTCCTGGGGATGCCAGGAGAATCTCCTGGGATCCCAGACTCAGGAGCTGAAGAACTTAGAAGAAGGCTAAAAAATAAAAAAAATAAATAAAAAAAAGCCCAAAACACAAGCATAATGTACTTCTGCAATACGTGTTGAATCTACAATTGCTGTAGTGTTATAATTTCAACAACTGGAGAGAGAAAGGGAAAGTGGGAAGAAAGAGAAGAGAAAGAACTAGAGTGAGAGAAAGTGGGGTTTTGGGGGGTTGTCAGATTTCTTTAAAATAGCTACCAGATTCTAGACTCCTACTCCTGGTGTGAGGGAGATGCCTACATGCTTCGCCCAGGGTTCCCAGATTGCCACAAATGCTTTGTTTGAGTCCGCTAGAGCACTTACTAATTTTTCTTGGAACATGATCCACGAGATCTTTCTTTTAGCTGTTACCATAGAGACTCCTGGTTGTTTCCAAGCCTTCGCTATGGAAATTTTGGCACCCGTCAGCATGAAAGATATAAGTTTAGCAGATGTTTTGGGGATTTTGGGAATATGACCATTTAAAAAAGCTATCTGGGGGGATTTCGGGATGGGAATGTCCGTTATTTTTCTAATTTAAGTTAAAGATCTTATTCCAGAATCCCCTGATTTTTGGACATTCCCACCAAATGTGTATCATGGAACCCTGGGCTTGGCAATTTCTGAAGCATAGAGGAGACGAGGATGGATACATCTGTGCAAGTTTGGATGGGACCAGGTACCATCTTGTTAGGACTTTCAAATTAGCTTCAATTAGCAAAATGTTCACCATACCTTTGTATGCTCTCGTTCCCATTTTGTGCCACATCTCCAGGTCCCAAGATTCGCCCAGGTCTCTCTCCCAGTCTGTCATGTATGGAAGTTTGGAAAGGGGAGTTGTTAGTGCTAAGTAAATCAACGATATGCCCCCTTTTTGCTCCGTTGCTTGTCCGCACCATCTTTCATAAGGTGTGAATTCTGGGGGTACAGATTTGTTTTTCCAGATTGTGTGTAGGAAATGGGAGATTTGGAGGTGTCTAAATTTTTCCGAGTCGGGGAGCTCTAATTTGTCAATACATTGTTTCAGGGAAATTGGTCCGGAAGCTGAAAAATAGTGTCCAATGCGGTACATCCCCTTGTCTAACCACCACTGAAAGGATTTGATGTCTAACCCCGGTTTGAAAAGGGGATTGTGGAACATATGCGATAGTGGGCGTAATTGTGAAGTCAAGGAGGGTAAATGGATCATGTCATCCCAAAATTTAAAGGAGTGTGAGAGTGTGGGCGCCATAATGGCTGGTCTATATTTACTGGGAGTCCATAGGAGAAAATCTAAAGTGTATGTTGGGACCGCCTGCCGTTCTATATTAACCCAGTCGGGTTTTTCACCCCTGAAATAAATAGTTGATAATTGGGCCAGTCTAGCTGCTTGATAGTATTTGAATAGCTCAGGGAGGCCCAATCCTCCCTTAGATTTCGGGGTATAAAGAGTGTTCCTGGAAAACCTGTACCTCCCCCCCAGATAAATTTTAAAATCTTCCCCTGACAGCTCTTGAGGTGATCTCTTTTAATTGGGATTGGGAGGGCTCTAAAAAGATATAGGATTCTGGGGAGAAGGGTCATTTTAATTGCGTGGATTTTCCCTAGCCACGATAATTTGTGAGATGACCACGCTCGTAGGTCTTCTTCTAATCTGCGATGCATGGGAAGGTAATTAGCTTGATAGAGGGATTCTATTCTGGGCGTGAGGTTTATTCCTAGGTAGCGTATTGAGGAATCGCTCCAATTGAATTTAAAGGCCGGTTTTAGTCTTTCAACTAAAGCTGGGTTGAGGTATATGTTTAATGCTTGAGATTTAATCATAATGACTCGCAGGCCCGAGACAGGCCCAAAATTTTGAAGAAGATTGTTAATGTTGGGTAAGGAAGTAATTGGGGAGGTGATAAATAAGAGGATATCGTCCGCGAATAGGGCGCATTTATGTGTATTCATTCCACAGTTAACACCTTTAATATTCGGGTCTGACCTAATTGCTATGGCGAGAGTCTCTATTGTTAGAGCAAACACTAGGGGGGATAGGGGACACCCTTGTCTCGTGCCCCTGGCAATTTTAATGGGGGATGATAAAAAGCCCTGCAATTTGACTTTTGCTTCAGGCTTAGAATAGAGCGATTTGAGGATTCCAGTGAAATTTTCGCCGAACCCCCAAGATTTGAGAGAGGCGAATATAAAGGGCCATGTCAGAGAATCAAACGCCTTTTGTAGATCTAACGATAGCAGAAGGCCCTCCTGTGGTGATCCTCCGTCCCAGCCCGATTGTAGGATTGAAGCGATGTCTATGGCCCTTCTCACCTGGTCTGGGCCCTGTCTGCCGGGGATGAATCCCACCTGATCTTTGTGGATGTACTTGTTAATAAATGTATTTAGTCTATTAGCATAAATTTTGGTCAAAATTTTTAAATCATTATTTATTAGTGATATGGGTCTGTAATTTTCTACCAGTTCGGGGTTTTTGTCAGGTTTGGGGATGACTGAGATGTAAGCTGCATTTAACTGAGATTCCATGGGGTCACCCTTCCGTTTGGAGTTGAACAGTCTAGTTAAGTGAGGAGCCAGAGTCTCGGCAAAGGTCTTATAATATAAATTGGATAGACCATCTGGGCCGGGGGCCAAGCCCCCTTTAAGATTTTTAATGACCTCTACAGTTTCTTCTACTGTGATGTGGGCTTCCATGATTTCTTTGTGGGACTTGTGTATAGTGGGGATAGGCAGTTTTTCTAAAAATGCATCTATAGCTTGTGCGTCCTCGCTATCATTCGCTCTATAGAGCTTTGAGTAGAAAGACTGAAAAGATTCTAATATTCGTTGGGGATTTTGGGAAGACGTCCCGTTTTGTAGTTTTATTTTGGGAAGTGCGAAAAAACGAGTTTTAGGAGATAACTTCAAGGCCAGCACCGTGCTCATTTTATCCTGATTTAGATAAAATTTCACTCCGTTCCAACGTAGAGAACTCTTGGCTTTGACCGTAAGTGCCAAATTTAACTTAATTCGTGCAGCGTCAAGCTGTGCGGTTTGAACCAGGGACGGGTTTGTTTTGTGTTTCTTGCGAAGGAGGTTAAATTCTCTCTCCAACCTTTAGAATGTCCATGGTTCTCTCCTTTTTTAATTGGGAGGAAATTTGAATAAACTTGCCTCGTATCACAGCTTTGTGTGCCGCCCATAAGGTTTTGGCCGAGATTCCCTCTACGTTGTTCAAGTTAAAGTACTCTTTTAAAGCCCTAGTTATTACTGAGATCTGAATGGGATCTTTGATAATATGATCTTTGATGCGCCAGAGGGGAGATGGAGGTCTAAGGAGCAGTCCCTGGAGAGTTAGGGTGATCATCGAGTGGTCCGAGAGGGCAGTTTCCTTAATTTTAGCTTTAATTACTGCAGGTATATGGATGGAGGAGATAAGAATATGATCAATTCTTGAGTAGACTTGATGGGGTATTGAGAAATGAGAATAGTCCCTTGTGGAAGGATTGAGTTCCCTCCAGATGTCTGTAAGTCCCTGTTGGTGGATTAGTTTAGCGATTTTGGAACTGATTTTGGTGGGCCTAGAGAGCTGTTTAGATGGGGATTTCGATTTGTCAAGGCTCTGGTCGAATGCGACGTTCGAGTCTCCCCCCATAATTACTGTCCCATCTAAAAGTGGTCCTAGGGTTTGAAATAAGGAAGTGAAGAATTTTTCCTGTCTTTGTTTGGTGCGTAATAGGAAACTAGTGATAAAATTTGGTCTTCAATCTGGCCTTTCACTAACAAATACCTGCCCTCAGGATCACTAAGGGTCTGGCTAACTTTAAATTGACAGTCCTTAGCGAAGAGGATCGCTACCCCCCTGGTTTTGTCTTCAGCGTTTGCTAAATAAAACTCGGGGAAGTGAGCGTGTAGAAATGAGGGGGAGTATCGAGTAGGAAAATGGGTTTCCTGTAACATTACCACTGAAGCCCTTTGGTTGCGGTAGGATTGTAGGATTTTTCTCCTTTTGATTGGGGAGTTGAGGCCTTGGACATTATGTGAGATAATTTTTATATGAGAAGGAGGCAGTGTGTTCTTAGGCATAATCTTTGGGGTGTAAGTATGTTTCTGTATTTGAGACACTTACCCTCCCCGCGTTGATGAAGACCGAGCAGGTGGAGAGCGAGGAGTAGTGCCTGGAACCTGGAGATGCTGGATGAGAAGGAGATGAACATTATCTGAAAACCCGGGGGGTATAAAGAGAGGGAGAGAGAAACACAGAAGGATTAAAGCAGAAACACAGAAGAATATAGAAGAAAAGAACATTTTGGCCTAATATAGGCCGGAAACAGAGTGGGGTAAAAATTTTCCCCACTCCGTAACCCAGTAACAAACTAAGGTGGTCCGTAAGGTGGGCCACCGTTCCATCGAACGAGAATGGCAACTCCATTATCGTCGGATGGATGGAGTCGCAGGGCAGCTGCCTCAGCCCGAGCCAACCCTGTTACCTGAAACTTAATGCTGAGAAAAGAGAAATAATAAAAACAATAAAACATACAAATGAAATTCAAGCGATGAATTTTTCTTTCCAACTAGAAGTAAAACCGACATGTGGTAGAGTTACAATCTTCTGTATAGCCGCTGTGGGACCTGCTGTGGAAGAAGAAAACCAGGGAGAGGCGGGATAGTACAAGCAGACAATAGAACTAATCGATCTGCTGTGGGCGGGTAAGACGAAGGGGGGAGGGCCAGCACCTTCAAAACCAAAAACTTAAACTAAATATTCATAGAAAAGCCAACCCCTCTTCTGGGGTAGGGGGCCTGAGCAGGAGTAATAGGAGTGTATTTCAAAGAACAGATATAATCAATCTTGCTTGGGATTATGAACAGAACCGTAGAGTTCCCATGGGTGGAAGTTGGGTAACCAGACCAGCCTAAGGTCTCAGGAAAATGTTAGAGTAGAATAGCTGGGGTGGAATTATAAATGCTAGAGTTAGTGAACAAGTGGTCAAATGTCCTCGAGAAGGTTTAAAGAACCTTGGTGGAAGATCTTTGTAGGGTAAAATTCCTCAATGGAGATCCAGGTGCCGACGGATCAAAAAAAAAAGGGGAAAGTAACAAATCAGGAATCTTGCATCTAACATCCTCAGGTTGGCATTTGTTCCCTCAGACGTCTGCTTTTATTGGATTTCCAGGAGGGGGAGATTGGGCTGTTGGGAGTTGGACGTTTAGATGAGCCTGCTTGCATATTAGTCGTGTCCATTGCAGGATCCAGCGATATGAGTTTAAGTGATAGTAGAACTTGTTCGCCCTCTGGGAAAGTGGTGAATGAGTGGGTTTTGCCTTTGAGGGTAAATTTTAGCGCGAAGGGGAATGCCCACCAATATTCGATCTCCCTCTGAGTGAGAATTTGCAGTAGAGGCTTCAAGGCTCTGCGTTTTTGGATGGTCGTGGGTGAAATGTCAGCAAATATTTGGATTTCCTGATCTTGGAAGAGAATACGGGATTGCTGGCGTGATATTTTCATGATCTCTTCCTTCACGCTGTAGAAAACTTCACAACTACATCTCTGGGGGACCCGTCTTTTCTAGGGGGGCCCAGGGATCTGTGTGCTCTGTCCAACTCCAATTTAATGGAGGATAGCTCCGGAATGAGGGATTTAATTAATTCTTGAATCGCTTTCGGGATATCTGTTATTAATTCAGGGATTCCTCTGACTCTGAAGTTGTCCCTTCTTGACCTGTTCTCTAGGTCATCCATCCTGTTCAATGCCACCTCCAATTGCTCTTGAATGACATGGATGTGCTCAGTGTTCTGATTAGCTCTGGACACTGTGATGTCCAATTTGTGTTCTATTGCTTCCATCCTTGCTTCTAGGTTTTGAAAGTCAGCACGTATTTCATTCGTGATTTTTGTGGCTGTGTTTGCTAGCCCCCTGTCCAGGAGGTCAGAGAGCTTGAGGAATAAGTCTCCTGCATTAACGGGTATGTTTCCCCTAGAGATCCCGACTCCCTGATGAACCGGTGTGTTGTTCAGTGGGGACAGTGTATAATTGTCAAAAGTGCACTCTAATAGCGATTCCGTGGAAGCCGGTGAGGGTGTCACCATAGCTTGGTTGTGGGGAGCGGATTGGGGAGTGAAAGCTAAGACAGCAGGAGCTAGCACTTGCCTTGTGTCTGCGTGTCCCCCTGCGTGAGGCTCCTTGAGCTGTGTTTCGGCCACCATCTTGGATATGGCCCGGGAATCCTCTGCTGTAAACTGCGGTCCCAGGTCACGGCGGACCGAGCTGTTTGGCATGGATCGGTGCTAGATGTGATCCTGATTCCGATTCCTCGGGTGGTGGGTGTCCTGTTGGACTTACTCCGGTGCTTGGGTGACTTGTTGGGCTGGGCAGAGCGGAGCTCCCAGCTTACGCGGCCATCTTGGGAATCCCGCGCCTGCGCAGCCTAACTTGTAGCTTTAGCTGAACACTGTGCAGGGGTCGCACTACACTAACTTGTAGTTTTAGCTGAACACTGTGAGGAGGACGCACTACACTAACTTGTAGCTTTAGCTGAACACTGTGAGGAGGACGCACTACCCTAACTTGTAGCTTTAGCTGAACACTGTGCACTACACTAACTTGTAGTTTTAGCTGAACACTGTGAGGAGGACTCACTACACTAACTTGTAGCTTATTTAGCTGCCTACGGTAGTGATCAGGAAAACACTACCAACCTTCTACAGGTAGCTTTAGGTGAACACTGTGCAGAGCGCGCAAAAAAATAACTTGTAGCTTATTTAGCTGCCTGCGGTAGTGATAGGATCAGGAAAACACCACCAACCTTCTACAGGTAGCTTTAGGTGAACACTGTGCAGAGCTCGCAAAAAAATAACTTGTAGTCTATTTAGCTGCCTGCGGTAGTGATAGGATCAGGAAAACACCACCAACCTTCTACAGGTAGCTTTAGGTGAACACTGTGCAGAGGTCGCACTACTCTAACTTGTAGCATTAGCTGAACACTGTGAGGAGGACGCACTACCCTAACTTGTAGCTTTAGCTGAACACTGTGCAGAGGTCACACTAAACTAACTTGTAGCTTTAACTGAACACTGTGAGGAGGATGCACTACACTAACTGTAAATAGTCTAGCTGCCTGACTGTGGTACTAATAGGATCAAAAGAACACCAGCAATTTTCTTCAGGTAGCTGAAAATACTGTAACAAGACAAGCCTGCCTCTCAGTAGGAAGATAACAGGAACGGATCTAGCTAAACTGAATACAGTGTATATATATATATATATATATATATATATATATATATATATATATATACACACAACACCTGGGATGCATATATATACACAATACACTGTAAGTGCAGCTAACTCACTGACTGTCCTGCCTAATCTATCTAACTTAAATCAAATGACACTGTCTCTCTGTCTATCTCTTTCAACGCCGGAACACACACTACACAGGGCCGCCATGCAGGCAGCCTTATAATAGCGTGGGGCGTGTACTAAATCCCCTGAGCCATAATTGGCCAAAGCCTCCTTGGCTTTGGCCAATTCCGGCTCTCTGTTCATCAGGCGCTGTGATTGGCCAAGTATGCGGGTCATAGTGCATGCTTGGCCAATCATCAGCCAGCAATGCACTGCAATGCCGCAGTGAATTATGGGCCATGACGCGCCACACGAATTTGGCGCGAACGGCCCATATCGTTCGCAATTCGGCGAACGGGCGAACAGGCGATGTTCGAGTCGAACATGGGTTCGACTCGAACATGAAGCTCATCCCTACTGGGGAATCCTGACCATTCCAAAAAAAAAAAAAAACACTACTCCAATAAGTACAACAGAGTCAAAAACTAAATTTAACCTAACCAGGGAACATGCTTTCCAATCCAACATATAAAAAAAATTGTTTGGCAACTGAGTAAGGAGTTTTTTGGCAGCAGAGACATGTAGAGTCTCTTTATCCAAAAAACGTCTCCCTCTTGTTCCTACAATTTTTTATTATGTATATATTGCCTGAGGACTATGTGCAATGCAATGTGCATTTCAAATTCATTCCTGGCATCTAATGCCGCATGCACACGAGCGGAATGTGGTGACAGAAAAAGTCAGACGGAAGCTTTTCATCGTCTATTCCGATCGTGTGTATGCCTCATCGGACTTTTCTTTTTGAAAATTCTGACGGACCTAGAAATGGAACATGTTCTAATTATTTCCGACGGAACCAATTCCTACCGGGAAACCCGCTCATCTGTATGCTGTTCCGACGGACCAAAAACGACACATGCTCTGAAGCAAGTACGAGACGGAAGCTATTGGCTACTGGCTATTGCACTCCCTTTTTCTAGTCCCGTCGTACGTGTTGTACGTCACCGCGTTCTGGACTGTCGGACTTTGGTCGACTTTGGTGTGACTGTGTGTAGGCAAGACGGCTTGAGCGGAGAAGCCTTCGGAGTCTATTCCGACGGCAAAACCGGTCGTGTGTACAGGGCATTAGAGATGCAGAGAATGGAGCCAGGTTGCAGGACAATGTCGCTCCTGTGCTCATGTGGCCTATCACTGAAGAGGAGAGATACAGGAACCAGAAGAAATGGCTGAAAAAATGGAGGAGGCCACATTGAGCCTGGACCTGCCAGCAATGGAGAAAGGCACACTTGTACCTAATGGCAAAAGCGCACCCAGCGGACATAATTTACCCTTTAAAGTATCTATGGTCTGAGCAATACTTTATGTACAATGTTTAAGATAGAGTTCTGGTCATAGATTTGCCCTGTAATAAAAGGGGCAGTAAAGCATAACCACTATGCTTGAGCTTGAGCTATGTAGAGGGCAGATATGGCACTGCTCATGTGGATATACTGCGTATATATATATATATATATATATATATATATATATATATATATATATATATATATATATATATTGTATATAAATATATATAATATTTATTTATTTTATTTATTACAGGCACTCATATAGTGCTGTCAATTTGCGCAGCACTTCATATATATATATATATGTATATATACAGTATCTCACAAAAGTGAGTACACTGCTCACATTTTTGTACATATTGTATTATATCTTTTCATGTGACAACACTGAAGAAGTACTTAGTTTTGTTGCCAGCAGTTTAGACATTAATGGCTGTGTGTCGATTATTTTGAGGGGACAGCAAATTGACACTGTTATACAAGCTGTACACTCCCTACTTTACAATTTAGCAAAGTGTAATTTCTTCAATGTTGTCATAAGAAAAGATATAATAAAATATTTACAAAAATGTGAGGGGTGTACTCACTTTTGTAAGATGCTATATTATATTGTACATTCACATCAGTTTCTGCTCTCAAGGTCCCTAATTCATATTTATACATAATCATACTGGGGCCAATTTAGACAGGAGCCAATTAACCTACCAGCATGTCTTTGGAGTGTAGGGGGAAACCAAAGTACCTGGAGAAAACTCACGCAGCCACAGGGAGAACATGCTTATGCCCTGTGAACACGATCGGACATTGATCGCACATTCCGACAACAAAATCCATGGATTTTTTCCGACGGATGTTGGCTCAAACTTGTTTTGCATACACACGGTCGCACAAAGTTGTCGGAATTTCCGATCACCAAGAACGCGGTCGCGTACACCACGTACGACAAGACTATTAAAAAGGGCAGTTCAGAACCAAGTGCAGCACCCTTTGGGCTCCTTTTGCTAATCTCCTGTTAGTAAAAGTTTGGTGAGAGATGATTCACGCTTTTTCAGACTCTTGGTGTTTAGATCATTTTCTGATGTTTAGTTTGTGCTTGTGGGTTTGTATCTGGTCTTCAGTACGTGCAGTGAGTTCGTATTTGATTATTCATTGCATTCTTGTCCGCTCATTGCTGTTTTTCAGGTCGCTCTTCACAGGCCTTGCTGTTCTTCAGTGCGTTCTGTTACTTCGTTCCGAGCAGCTGACCGTTTTTTAGCCATGTTGCGTATACGTACTCCTCGTAGAGTTCGTGCTGTGTGGGGGCTTGGTGTTGGGGTCCTTACCTTGACACAAGTCCAGTCCATGAACAGGGTGGGGAGGAGTTCATGGACCAAGAATTGGTTGCTCCAGCATGACCAGTTCTGTCATATGCCTTTGCTCCGTGAGATCCGTGAGAATAATCTTGATGATTTCAGGAACTTTCTCTGTATGACGGACCCCGTATTTCACCGTTTGTTGGTTTTGCTGACCCCCTATATCAGCAGGCTGGATACCTGCATGAGGCAAGCCATCACTCCGGAGCAGAGGCTAGTCACCACCCTGCAGTACTTGGCGATGGGGAGAAGCCTGCAGGACTTGAAGTTCTTGACAGGCATCTCCCCCCAGGCTCTGGGGATCATTATCCTAGAGACCTGTTCTGCCATCATCCAGGTACTGCAGAAGGAGTATATGAAGGTAAGATTTTTATCCTTTAATATCAAATGTTATTGTCTAGAATGTTTGTTAATATATTGTATTTCTTTCCTCATTCCCTAATTACCATGATTGTAATATGCTGTGAATGTCCCCTTTGTCCTCATGCATGCTGGAATTTATGTATTTTATTTTTGTCCTTCATACATATTTGCCTTCACTTACCTCCCCAGCATGCTCTCCTGGGCCTATATTCACCTCATGTAGTCACTTAACAATGTATTTTGTCAGCTCCATAGTAGTGCTTTACCCTAAAAACCCCTTAGTGCCAGAGACTTTTTTTTGTGTCCCAAAATCATTTGGAACCCTCCCTCCCCCCCAACTGCTAACTCAGCTGATAACAATCCTCTATCTGCTGACTTTGCCAAACCCATACACACTATACCCACCTCTTTAGTGGTCATATTTATGGATGAATTCCCCAAAGCATGTAGTGCAAGGGCCTGCCTGAATACTTTCAAATGGTACTGTTTAAAGTTTTTTTTATCCTATTATTATCTTGATAGGTAATAGCAGAATGTAAAAATGTGCTCAAATGTGTACAGTGTGTATTTATCTCTTTGTATTATGACACTTCTTACCTGTCCAGTGGGTTGCCAATAGTGAAAAGTAAGGAGGGGCTGGCCAAAGTAATACACATTATTTAGGCATTCATCTCTCAATGAAGTAGAGAGGGTTACCTGTCCAAAACATACCCCCCCATAACATTTTACAAATGGCCCATGAGAGGGGGGGGGAATCTGATAGCTGTACCTTATACCTTGGTCTTTAAATACTCCCAAAAATAAACGTTATACTGATGTTGGCCAAGAATGTTTGTGTCTAATCTGCTTTCCATGTTTATGTGCAAAATGATTAATTTCTTTTTCTTGTTTGACTCCACAGTTTCCTTCCACGCCACAGGAATGGCAGACTGTGGCCTCCCACCTGCCCAGACTTTCCTAACTGTGGAGGGGCAATTGATGGGAAACGCATCCACATCGTCCCACCACCCAACTCGAGGTCATACTATTACAATTACAAGGGATTCAATAGTATTGTGATATTGGCAGTGGTGTCGGCTACTTATGAGTTCCTGTATGTGGACGTAGGGAAGAATAGCTGGATGTCCGATGGTGGAGTCATCGCCCAGATGGAGTTCTACAGGCTACTCCAGAATGGCAGCTTGGACTTGCCACCTCCAGAAGACAATGTGGAAGGACTCCCATTCGTCTTCGTTGCGGATGAAGCATTTGCGCTGGGGGACCATCTTATGTGGCCATTCCTTATGAGGACCCTCACCCCGGACCAGAGGGTTTTTAATTACCGGCTGGCCAGAGCCAGAAGAGTGGTGGAGAACACTTTTGGAATCATGGCCAGCCGGTTCCGCCTGTTTCTTACACCCATACAAATGGTGGAGTATAAACTGAATCATATCATCCTGGCGTGCTGTGTTCTCCACAACTTTTTAAGGCAAAATTCTGCCAACTATGCTGCCTCAGTTGGGCCTGAGGTCGGAATTCAAGTAAATGAACCAACCCTGACAGAGCTTGAGGCTGGCCATCCTGAGTGCCCGCGAGTTCTGTCTTAGATACCTTGATTACTTTGCGGGTAGGGGGGCCATTAATATGCCAGACAATGTCTGATACATTTTTAAAATAAAAAAATCATTTTAACTACTAAAATCTTTGGTGACATTTACTGCTTGTGTTTCTTTTAGCTGACCCTAACAGAAATGTGGGGAGTCCTGAAAATGTTGTGATTGTGTAACATTAGAAAGCACTGTTGGGTGTTATTTACTAAAGGAAAATAAACTTTGCACTACAAGTGCACTTGAGCCTTCACTGAAACTGCACTTGTAGTGCAAAGTGGATTTGCCCTTAGGAAATAACCCCAATTGTCACTGAAAACAAAATTTTACCACTACAAAATTTTAGGAGCATTGAAACAATATTCCACACATTCTTGAGTATCAATCTTTTTAATACCAGCACAATCACATGTGCATTTATAAAAGGTTTTTAAAACAAACCAACATGTTTGTTGTATAACAATTTTTTGGTTCATATTAATAAAAGTAGAAATGTCCATTTAAGGTAAAACAGGCATGTTTCAAACAAAGAAGAAATACACAAATCTGGAACTTACAAAGTTCAACTTTTGTAGAAATTGAAGGCAATATCAGACATGAGTATTTATAAACTGTGTTTGATATTGCGTTCAGATGGGGTGAAGTCACCCCTGGAAAAGCCAAATTTTGAAGATGCACGCAAATTGCTGAATGTCAACATGTGCTAGCTGCCATCACGGGGGATCAAGGGACGTGTTTTGGGGGTGCAACCCCTTCCTCTCAGCTAATTTATTATTGAGGAAGGGGTTGCACCAACAAAACGCCTACATTGATCTCCCGTGATGGCAGATATTACATGTTGAAACACTGTGTGCATGTTCAAAATTTGGCTTTTCTATAGAAATCCATCACAAAAAGTCATGGATTTGGAGGTGTTTTAAACTCTCCCTAAAACATCAATGATGTTCTTCATTTTGTTTTTAACATCATCAATGTTTTTCTGGATGTTTTCCAAGTCCCTATTACACCCCATGATCTCCCCGATCAGGATATGTGCACTTTCACTGGTGAAATGACCTGGATCCACAACATCACGATCACCTAAAAATATAGAAACAAAAACATACCATGTGTTTTAAATCTATAATCCATCTCTTACTTGAGCCTGTGGTCGCAGACACTCACCTGTTGTGGTGACTATTTCCACCACGTCTCCTTCCTCCTCCTCCTCCTCCTGTTGGCTTTGGGGGATTTCTCCTTCTTCCAGAGGTGGGGGATCTGTTGTCTCCTCTGATGAGTGGTGTCCTCAGAGTCACAGATATTTGATGGCAGAAATAGGAATATGAAACATTGCTTGGAAGTGGGGTACAATTGTCTGTTTTGGCAGAGTTACAAGATGAAGAAATATTTTGTCACTTTGTCAAGCTGGAATACTTACCTGTTTTGTACAAGCTTCACAGATGGAGACACCCCCATAGAATACACTGGAGCACCTGTGTGGCCCCATAATAAAAAGGGTGTTCTGGTGTCCCACACTAGTGCTCCAGCGTCCAGATGTGTAAACAGCTGCTGAGTGTCCTCTCCTTACACAGAATCTAGTTTGCATTACATTCTAGTTACCAACCCATCTAGACACCAAATTATTTTAAGAGAAGTAGGCTAGCAAAAATGTATTCAAATGCATATGGCCAAAACAATGGTGTTTTCTATGGCAAACAAACAATGTTTCGTACGAATGTGCCCATGAACATGAAAGTTGCCATTTTAAACTGTACAACAGTAAAGAAAAACACATGGAGCAGCACGAACATAATCAAAATAAAGAATAGGAACACAGCACACCTACTTACTTTTTTGCAGCACTCTCCTGATCCTTCTGTACTGCTCGTGCTCCATTAATTTGAGGTCCGACCACCGCTTCCTGAGATGATCCTTGGATCGTCGTACCCCGAAATTCTTCTGCAGACTTTTGACTACTTTCGCAATGATCTTGGCCTTTCTGACATTGGGGTTGGTAAGGTCCATACTTCCCGTCATAGTCGGCCCTCTTCATTATGTCGACCATCTCCAACATCTCCCCAAAGGACATATTTGAGGCCTTAAATTGTCTCTTCCGGGATCGGGACGTTTCTGGCTCTGGGCTTTCCTTCTCCTCCTCGTTGCTGTAATTAGCACGCACCTGTGGTGTCTCCGCCATGTGCTCTTCCCCCACTGCGCCGAATGAGAAGGGGCGGGGAATAGACTAGAAAGAACGTCATGGGTGGGCGGAGTTTCACGCATGCGCAGTGTATATAAAGCGTAACACGCGTGCGTAGTACGTACGATCTGTGAGGGGAGGAAGGAGTATCGGAGGCTCCGATCGTGATAATGAAGGTAAGATCTAAACTTGGGCCTATACTGCTTCTAGATTGAGGCCTATATTGTAACAAGATTAGGAGAGTTTAGCTTGACATTAGGGTTTGTCTTGTGTCTTGCCGATAAAATGGATGGCTTCAATGACCACAACTTCCTCCCCCTGTTCATAGACAAGTACAGGGAGCTGCCCTGTCTGTGGCAGGTGAAACACCCCCAATATAACAATAAACAAAACAGGTAGGCAGTGCTGGAGAAACTGCTGGAGTTGGTGAAGCTGGTGGTCCCCACGGCAACCATCCCCTATTTAAAAGACAAAATTGGTGCCTGAGGAGCACTTATCTTAGGGAGCACAAGAAGGTCACAGATTCCCAGAGATCCAGAGCTGCAGCAGATGATGTTTATGTCCCCAGGCTGTGGTACTATGAGAGACTGCGATTTCTGCCAGACCAGACTGGAGTCAGGGAATCCCTCTCAACCCTTCCACTCTTCCTTCCACCCTATCTTCCACCCCAGCTGAGGCTTCCGATGTCCAACCTGGGACTTCCAGCCAGGAAGAAGTGGAGGAGCCCAGCTGGAGCCAGGTATAGCATTCTTCTACAGATTTCTGGTCAATAAGTAAATGATGTTTATTAGATGTTATTATTGATCACTAATTGCTGATTTAATAAAGTGTTTTACATATCAATAGACAGTAGTGGGCACAAAAAATTGGGACAATAATGAAAAATGCTGGGCTCAGAATGATAATCTGTTATATTTATTAACATTAAATTTGCAACAATCATGAGATAAAAATTGTGTGTGATTGATGAAGAAAAAACTAAAACGATGTCCCTTTTTCATACACAGGAAGACCTCAGCCAGGACGAGGCTCTGGAATGTGGCACACAGGAGGAGGCTGTGGAATGTGGCAGCCAGGAGGAGGCGGGGGTAAGTGGCAGCCAGGAGGAGGCGGGGCTAAGTGGCAACCAGGAGAAGGCCGGGCCCAGTAGGAGCCTGACAGAATCGCAGGTTCCTCCCCTCCGCCTTCCAAACAAAAGACCCAGGAAGGGGAGTAACGTGCAGGATTCAGCACTCTGGAAGGAAGACCAGAGAGTGATGACCTGGGTTCAGTCTGGTCTGACAAAAGATGCAGGCTCTTGTATGACCACAGCCTGGGGACATAGATGTCATCTGCTGCTGTTCATGATCTCTTGGACTTCTGGACCAGACTGCACTCCCTTAGATAAGGACTCCTCAGGCCACCAATTTTGCAGGAAAATAATTGATGTGTGCCCTGGGGGCCAAAGGCTTCACCAATTTCTGCTGTTTCTCCAGCGTTGCCTCCCTCATTATTTGGTTCTGGTCCCTTAATAAAGGAATTTTTGTTTCAATTATGCTTGCCTATGTGTGTTTTCCTTCAAAAAGGACAGTTTGTTTGTGAGGAGACAGGTACATTTCAAATATACAATGTGAAATTAACAAGAGACACCAACACCAAGCAATCTCCTTGAGATTAAATAATACAAGATAATAATGGTGCTGTGGTAACTTGACACACAAAACACACCCAAAAATATTCTGGAGTAAAATAATAAAAAAATAAAAATAAAAACACGATCAGGCTTGAAAAAAATACAAACCCAAAAATAAAAACATATATCTTTTTTTGTCAGATGTGACTATTTAAATTATATTGATGAAATCACGATAAATAATAAAGAAAGGAGTTTGTGAGAACTCTGTGTGAAGATCAGCAGCAAAACTACTTCATTTTTCTAGCATTATAAAGAAAAAGAGAGTGTGCTGCATTAAACAATTTTAAACATTGCAGCCTGACGAAAGTGCTATATCCATTCCAAACGCTAATTTTACCAGACTGAGCTGTTCCGTCTCTGAATTTCTTCTGAGCATGCGTGGCACTTTGTGCGTCGGAATTGTCCACACACGGTCAGAATTGACGTGATCGTATTTTGTTGTCGGAAAATTTTATAGCCTGCTCTCAAACTTTGTGTGTCAGAAAATCCGATGGAAAAAGTCAGATGGAGCCCACACACAGTCGGAATTTCCGATAACAAGCTCCGATCGCACATTTTCTGTTGGAAAATCCGACCGTGTGTACAGGGCATAACTCCAGTGAGGTAGTGTCGTGGCTGAGATTCGAACCACTGAACCTAATATATTGGTTAGCAGTCTGGGAGCTCATGCTTAACATGGACGCCGGCACCAGGAAGTGACTACCCTTTGTGGTCCATCATCTTTAAGTGTCTCTTCAGTAGCACCAATAGAAACGTGATGCAGTTTTCTATACAACGGTGTGAACCCTTTTAAGGAACTATGGAGTAGCCCTGTCTCCTCTCGCATAGCTGCCTTTTTACAATTGATATTGTGCCATCAGTCCTCATGAGCTCCCAATACATATATTTTCCTATACCACGGGGTGTTGATACTGTAATTATTTTCTCTGCCTGTGATGGTCTTCATCTATAAGAATACACATCCCTCCCTACGGGTGATCAGGCATTTTTCTGGACTACAGGGGGGAGTCAACTCTGGGGGTACCCCTCCTCCCCTCTCCTCTCACTTGACACTTCAGGTCCTGCAAATTCCCCGGAACTCTCTACAGAGGTTGCTTTTATCATGAATATTGTTGTCAAATACTTGAAAAGCCTCGTCCATTTTCCTGAAGAAGCCTTCCTGGCGAAACATGTTGAAATTAGTGGACGTGGTTATGATCAGAATTTTTTGTGACTACAACTCTTTCCCTTCATTTGTCAGTATTAGGTTGAGGATGTTTACCTTTGACTATGAATGTAAAACTGTTCTCACATTTTACTGTTCTTTTTTGTAAATTTGTATTAATAAATATTTGGTATAATTTTTAATTGATAGTGCTCTTTCTTATACTAGGTGTACCTTTAAAATCCCACTTCTCACATATAATTTTTTGCTTTAATACAAGATAATAATGGTATTGTGGTAACTTGACACACAAAACACACCCAAAAATATTCTGGAGTAAAATAAAAAAAAATAAAAAAATAAAAACACGATCAGGCTTGAAAAAAATACAAACCCAAAAATAAAAACATATATCTTTTTTGTCAGATGTGACAAATCAAAATATATTGATGAAATCACGATAAATAATAAAGAAAAGAAAAGAAAGAAGTTTGTGAGAACTCTGTGTGAATATCAGCAGCAAAACTACTTCATTCTTCTAGCATTATAAAGAAGAAGAGAGTGCGCTGCATTAAACAATTTTAAACATTGCAGCCTGACGAAAGTGCTATATCCATTCCAAATGCTAATTTTACCAGACCGAGCTGTTCCGTCTCGGAATTTCTTCTGAGCATGCGTGGCACTTTGTGCGTCGGAATTGTCCACACACGGTCGGAATTGACACGATCGTATTTTGTTGTCGGAAAATTTTATAGCCTGCTCTCAAACTTTGTGTGTCGGAAAATCCGATGGAAAAAGTCAGATGGAGCCCACACACGGTCGGAATTTCCGATAACAAGCTCCGATCGCACATTTTCCGTCGGAAAATCCGACCGTGTGTACAGGGCATAACTCCAGTGAGGTAGTGTCGTGGTTGGGATTCGAACCACTGAACCTAATATATGTATATATATATAATTGCAAACTGTGAATCGATATGAAGTTTTAAAATCCTTTAAGTGTAATTTCATTCCAAATGACTCCAAATATCCTGACCACCCCTCAAGACCCCGGTGCACATAGTAGCGATGATGTCCCGTGCTACCGATTACACAATACGCAGCCCTGGGGTGAGTATCCATAATAATGCTTGTAATGGCAAGCACTTATTGGTTAGTGCAGCCAGGTTACCATGCTGACCAATGGGAATCTCATCTGAGACTTTTTCTTCTGTTAGTGTGTGCCTTGCCTTTGCACGCATTATGATGGTTACTCATTCAGGGCCTTGTGATGTATGCACCACTGTATGGGCAGCATGGGGCATCACAGCTACAGTAGGGCAAATAGTTATTTGATCCCCTGCAGATTTTGTAAGTTTGCCCACTTGCAAAAAGTAAAGGGTCTATAATTTTTATCATAGGTGTATTTTAAATGATAGAGACAGAATATCAACCAAAAATACAGAAAAAACACATAAAACAAATGCTGCAAATTAAGTTGTAGTTCACTGAGTAAGTATTTGATCCCCAAGCAAAACATGACTTAGTACTTGGTGCAGAAACCCTTGTTGGCAAGCACAGAGGAAAGATGTAGTTGGTGACCAGGTTTGCACACAGGAGGTATTTTGGTCCAATCTTCTTTACAGAACCTAAATTCCTAAGGTTTCTTGACTGTCTCTTGGCAACACGAAGTTTCAGCTCCCTCCATACATTTTCTATAGGATTAAGGTCTGGAGTCTGGCTAGGCCACTCCATCACCTTAATGTACTTCTTCTTGAACCACTTCTTTGTTGCCTTGGTGGTATGTTTTGGGTCATTGTCATGCTGGAAGACCCATCCACGAACCATCTTCAGTTTTCTGCCTGAGGGAAAAAGATTCTCATCCAAGTATTAAGTCATGTTTTGCTTGGGGATCAAATACTTATTTTACTCACTGAACTGTCACTCAATTTATAACATTTGTATCATGGTTTTTTTCTGGATATTTGGTTAATATTCTGTCTCTATCATTTAAAATACACCTATGATAAAAATTATAGACCCTTGATTTCTTTGTAAGTGGGAAAACATACAAAATCTGCAGGGGATCAAATAATTATTTTCCCCACTGTATTATGTGCAGTGGGGTCTGGAGGGTTGGCCAGCACATTTTCAGTTAATTCACCTTTTTATTTTTTGTGAAATGGTGAACTTACTCTTTAAGGGCTTGCTCACATCAGGTGCGGTGGGACTGAACTGGGTAGGCTTACCCAGCAAAGTCACTTTGCAAGAAAAGGCAAAATGTTTGGTTCCCAATGAGGGCAGTTTACACACTGCCTTGCTGTGGTATGTGCTGAAAAAATGTACTCCATGCAAAAAAAAACAGGAAAAAGGTAAACGGTATGTAAGTAAGTGCTTAATAAGGTATTGCTGTGTTGCCTGTGTAAATTGTGTGTGTTTTTTTTTTTTTTTTTGGTTGGGTTGTATTTTCTATTTAAGTGGCTGTGTTAATTTCACTACTTGCCCAGAAGAGGTGGTGCTGCCTAATAGGAAAGAGTAAAACGGAAAATTGTATACTCACCTTTCCGTAATTTTCCTTTCCTGTCATATCTTCATGGCAGCATACACTTTGGGTTGTGACTCCGCCCCTCACAACCTGATAGGACCACATAGCTATAAGTTGTAAAGATGGCCCCCGCCCCAGTATTCTTCGTATATATCACCTCAGACGGGTGGGAGATTGTATGCTGCCATGAAGATACGACAGGAAAGGAAAATTACGGAAAGGTGAGTATACAATTTTCCGTTTTCCTGTCGCATCATGGCAGCATACACTTTGGGGAGTAACTCGCAAAGACTGGGTGGGAATTCAAACTAAGTTTATTAACAAAGAACAGAAGAATTGGCCTGGATAACGGATCTTCCGAAATCCACCGTGGATAAGCAGGCGGAATCCACCTTGTAATGGGACATAAAGGTGCTCCTGGAAGACCAGGTGGCCGCTCTGCAAATTGTCTCCGCCGAGACTCGACAATATGCTGCCCAGGAGGTTGCCACTGCCCTAGTGGAGTGTGCCCTTAAGCCCTCAGGTACTTGATGATTGCTTAGTGAGTAGGCCTTTTTGATGGTCTTCACCAGCCATGACGCAATTGTGCGTGAGGATGCCGCTTGACCTCTCTTGAATCCATGCGGAATGATTAGGAGACTTTCGGTCTTCCTGATGGATCTGGTAGCTGAAAGATACTGCAGGACATTACCCTTGACGTCCAGAGGGTGAGGGTCGCCTTGTTCCGTACTGAGGGCCAGAAGGTTAATCTCCTGGTTGAAGTGAAAGGACGAGGATACCTTGGGGATGAACCGGTCCGAAGGTTTCAAGACTAACCTGTCTGGCAATACAATCAGATATGGATCACTGGCCATTAAGGCTTGCATCTCTGACACCCTCTTAGCCGATGTTATGGCTATCAGGAATGAGACTTTCAGCGTCAGATCCCATAAGGATATGTTCTCATTAGGAAAAAACAGCTCCTTAGATAAAGCTTCCAGTACGACTGAGAGGTCCCAGACTGGGAAGGAAGGTTTCCTAGGTGGCCTCAGCTTTAGACAGGCCCTTTGGAACTGAACCACAAGGGGATCTTGTGCCCATCTGACTCCTGTCAAGGCAGACAGGGCCGAGACTTGGACCTTTAAGGTACTTGACCTAAGGCCCTTCTCTAGGCCTAACTGAAGAAACTCCAGGACCTGTGACACCGATGGTGAGGATGGGTTCCAACCTTGCTGTTGAGCGAAGGCGGTAAACTTCTCCCAGACTCGTCTGTAAGTATTATTCGTGGTAGGCCTCCTGGCCTGGAGAAGGGTATCCGCTACCCTCTGGGAACAGCCTTGCTCTAGGTACCTAGCCCTTTCAGTCTCCAAGCCATCAAATGTAGCTTCTCCGGGTTCGGGTGAAGAAGATGACCTTGGGAGAGTAGGTCTGATGACAACGGAAGGGGCAGGGGATCTGCCGTATTCAGCTGCATCAGAGTGGTAAACCATGGCCTCCTCGGCCAGAAGGGAATCACTGCCACCACCAGTGCCGATGACTCCTTGAGTCTCAGGAGAAACCTCGCTATGAGAGGAGTTGGAGGGAAGATGTATCCCAGCTGGAAGTTCCAGGGGTGCAGGAGACAATCCGTCCCCTCCGCCGAAGGGAATGGTATTCTTGATAGGAATCTCCGGCATTTCGCATTCTCTGGGGTTGCCGCCAGGTCTATCTCTGGTAAACCCCAAGTCCGGGATATGAGGGCGTAGGCCTGCGGGTTCAGAGACCACTCGTGGTTGGAGGTGAAATTCCTGCTCAGCGTGTCTGCCAGCACATTCTGGACTCCCGGAACATAGATTGCCCTTAGGCTTAACAGGTTCACTTGTGCCCACTCTAGGACAGGACGGACCTCCTGCATCATGGACCTGCTTCTGGTGCCCCCCTGCCTGTTGGCATTGGCAACCGCAACCTTGTTGTCCATTCTCAGAAGAACATGTCTTCCTCTCAAGAGGGAGCTGAAGGACAGGAGCGCCTGGAGTGCTGCTCTCATTTCTAACACATTTGACACTGTGTCCTGTGCCCTGAATGGCCAGCGGCCTTGAGCCGCAAAGTGCTGATGGTGAGCTCCCCACCCCTGCAGACTGGCATCTGAGGTCACTGTCTCCTGGTGAGGGGTGATAATGTTCTTGCACCTTCTTAAGTTGCGAGGCCGAGTCCACCACAGCAATGATTGCTTCACCTCCTGAGGGATGTGAATCGACTGGGACATTGAAATCCCGTTCCACTGGCGCAGGAAGGAAATCGAGTTCCACTGCGCCCACTGAACCATCGGAATGGTGGATGCCAAAGAGCCCAGGATACTGAGGCATGTTCTGGCTGGTAGCCTCTTGGCCGAGATAGCCTTCTTCACCTTCTGAATCAGGGGAGGAATCTTCTCCTCTGGAAGCTCCACCTTGTTCTCTCTCGTG
This sequence comes from Aquarana catesbeiana, assembly GCF_042186555.1. Taxonomy (NCBI): domain Eukaryota; kingdom Metazoa; phylum Chordata; class Amphibia; order Anura; family Ranidae; genus Aquarana; species Aquarana catesbeiana. The sequence goes on from NC_133329.1 coordinate 135,025,538, forward strand.
TCCAGCTCGGCCCCTAAAAAGACCATTCTCTGAGTGGGATGGATACTGCTTTTCTCCCAGTTTATCAGCCACCCTAGAGACTGTAAGGTGGAGACCAGGATTCCCTGATGCTGGATGAGAGATTCCTTGTTGTCCGAGAGAAGCAGGATGTCGTCCAGGTAATGGTGGACTCTTAATCCCCTCTCTCTCAAGTGGGCTATCACGGGCAATAGGACTATCGTGAACGTCCTGGGTACGGTGGAAATTCCAAACGGAAGACTTCGGAATTGGAAGTGCCAGCTGTTTATCGTAAATCAGAGGAATCTCTGGAACTCTGCGTGAATCGGGATATGTAAGTATGCGTCTCGAAGATCGATTGAGAGCATCCAGTCTCCCTGATTTATTGCCTGGAGAATTGATTGAAGGCTCTCCATCCTGAATGTTTCTACCCGAATTGACCGGTTGAGTTTCTTTAGGTCCAGGACGGGACGAAAGTCCCCTGACTTTTTCCTTACCAGGAAGAGTGGGGAATAGAAACCTTGACCTCTTTGAGATGGTGCGACCTCCACTATTGCTTGTTTCCTTAACAGGTCCTGGATATACTGGACCAAGGACAGCCTTTTCTCTCTGGAAGGAGGAAGTTTGGTTGCGCAGAAGTGACCCCTTGGAGGGCGGTTCTTGAACGACCACCTGTGCCCGACCCGGATGGTGGATACTGTCCATGGATCTTTTATCAATTCAAACCAACTTGAAACTTGTGAGCCTGGCACCCACTACCGCTGGTTGGGTGGGCGTACCTTCAAAACGGTTTCTGTTCATTGGAGGCCGGGGTCTTGGTTTTTTGGAACTTGAGGAAGGACGTCTGAGGGTTCTTCCAAGTTCTCCTGTACTCCTTCCCAGGTCTATAGGATTTTGCATCCCTGTATCTTTCCGGGAGATTGCGCTTGAAGGGAGGCGCTCTTTGCTGTTTTGGTCTTCTGTCTGAAGGGATAAGACCAGACTTCCCACCTGTCACTTTGGATATTGCTGTATCCAGCTTTGCGCCAAAGAGGTTAATTCCATCATATGGAATCCTGCACCAGTTGGACTTTGAGGCCGGGTCGGCTGACCAGGGTTTAAGCCACAACGCCCTCCTGGCCATTACCGCGGCTAACATAGATCTCGAAGCGGACCTAATGGTATCCACCGAGGCTTCCGCCATGAAGTCTCCTGCGAGACTGAGTTATTGTAGGGCTTTAACAATCTGGTCTTGATCTGCGCCTTCAGCCACGAGTTTCGCGGTGTTTGAAGACCACCCGGAAATAGCTTTCCCGACGGCGGCCAGTGCCACTGCTGGTCTGCAGGCACCCCCTGCGAAAACGTAAGCCCTTTTAAGGTCCGTATCCACCTTTCTGTCCAGGACATCCCTGATCGTCACTGCGTCCTCAATGGGAAGCGTCACATGCCTGGCTAGGCGCATCAAAGAGGCATCCACCACTGGAGGGGAAACCAGGGGAGATACCCTGGGTTCTTTTAGAGGATACAACTTGGTAAGCCTGTTAGAGAGACTAACTTTCTTCTCTGGATTCTGCCATTCATCTTTAAGAAGCTCATCCAGTTCCTCTATGAATGGAAAGGCTTCAGGTACTTTCTTGAGATTTGGAAAATACTTCCTTTGTTTCTGTTGTACCTCTTCAGGTTCTTCCCAGTTAATCGTTTCCTTGACCGATTTCACAAAGGGGCCTATGAGTGAAAAATCAAAGCCTGCTGCCGCCTTCAGTTCTTCCTCATCTGACGGGAATTCTTGTTCCCTAGATGTACTGGGATGGGATGGGGAGGTGCTTAGGGCTGTAACCTCCACGTCTGGAGTTGAGATATGCGTAGCAGGGACTCCGGTAGGCTCTACAGTGACCAGTTCTTTCTCTCTGGTGGCTTCGTCCATGCATTTGCGGCAGGCTAATCTGTCTGGTAGGGCTGTGGCCCCGCATACCCAGCAAGCATTCCCTGCCGGCCGGGAGGGATGTGCAGGAGACTGACGTCTACGTGCAGGGGATCTCCTGTGATAGGAACGCCTATGCCTGGAGTAGGAACGACTCCTCCTACGGCTTCCTCTGTGGGCTGAGCGACTTCTGCCGCGTGAGCGGCTTCGCCTATGGCTGGAGCGGCTTCTCCTGCGAGAGGTCTCTCTTCGTCTTGATTTTGACGACCTTGATGACCTGGTAGGGCTGACCAATTAGGCAGCATTAGTACGATCCTGCTCTCTTTTTCAATCTTCACTACTTACCATGGAAATCCCCTCCCCTTACCTATTGGGCTGATGGTGATCTGCTGGGGCAGCGGTCTCCATGGAAAGGAAACTGTGATAGACCTGGCAGAGATATAGGCAGGTATAAACATGCAGTCAGCCAAACACAGGTACCAGAAGAAAGGAGAAACCACTTACCCCAAGGGGGAACGCCAGAAGGAAAAACAGAGCTGATAAAGCAGTCAGGGTGTCTTCAGGAACCAGAGGTATCATATAATGACAGATTGAGGCTTTTAAAAGAACTACCATGGCCACCGAGGTCACGACCCGCCCGCACATGCTCAGTAGCGGCGCGCCCCGCTCAGCGCCATCTTGGAACCTGGCAAACCGACCAGGCCACCCTGAGAGCGCGCACCGCACACACAGAAGGAATGAAAAGTGTAATGGAGACCGCTGCACACAACTAAGCCTATTTAAGGCTTATACTGGAGCCGCAACATACCCCTGAGATCACCAGAGTGGGGTTCCTTCCATCTAGCTCATTTAGAGGCTGTACAGGTAAGGACTTCCACCCAGGAGAGGCTAGAACCTGGCTGGGGCGAATTCGGTAAGGGGGTGCTTCTGACATCTTCAGTCCTTCAGGTGAGGAAAAATAAGAGAATACTGGGGCGGGGGCCATCTTTACAACTTATAGCTATGTGGTCCTATCAGGTTATGAGGGGCGGAGTCACAACCCAAAGTGTATGCTGCCATGATGCAACAGGAAACTCTGTTGACCAGGTTTCCTGGGCTTTTTGGAAGGTACCTCCCTCTGCTGGGGAAAACAGTTAAAAGGGAAGTTTTTATAAAAGGGAAGCTGCTTCTATGTAAAAATAGGATCCTTTTCTTGGGAATACATCACGGGACACAGCGCCTTTGATAATTACTTAGTGGGTTTGATAATCACCATCAGGTGATTGGACACAGGCAACCCTATTACAAAATGAGTTCCTCCCCTATATAACCCCTCCCATATGGAGAGTACCTCAGTTTTGTAGCAAAGCAATAAGTATCCCCATGTATAATCCCAAAGAGAGGCGGGAGCTCTGTGTCCCGTGATGTATTCCCAAGAAAAGGATTTTACAGGTAAGCTGTTTTAAAAAATCCTATTTTCTTGTTCATACATCACGGGACACAGATCCTTTGATAATTACTTAGTGGGATGTCCCAGAGCAATGCCCAAATTTGAGGGGAAGGAGAGACAGATCAGAAAACACAGAACGCCAACGGACAAGAGGACTTATACCGTTGCCTGCAGCACACTGCGCCCGAAGGCGGCATCCTCATGCCCTCTCACATCCACTTGGTAGAATCTAGTGAATGTATAGATCAAAGACCAAGTTGCAGCCTTGCAGATCTGAGCCATGGAGGCCTGGTGATGCACTGCCCATGAAGCACTAACTACCCTAGTCGAGTGCGCTTTAACCTGAAAAGGAGGAATTTTCTTCTTTACACCATAAGCCTGAACAAAAACCTGTCGAATGCCTTAACGATTCCATGGGATCAGTACTCTCTGATCTAGGAATGCCAGGAAAAGTGGAACTGGAGGGAATTTGTCTGGACCAAGCCAGGGCCACCAGAATTACCGGCTTCCCTTCCCTTTTCACCCTCCAAAGGAATCGCGGGAAAAGCAGAACTGGAGGGAACACATAGATCAGAGAGTACTGATCCCATGGAAACGTTAAGGCATCTGACCCTTGTGCTAGTGGATCCTTTGCTCTTGACACAAAACTGTCTAGTTTTCTGTTGAACCTGGAAGCCAACGGGTTCACATCCAGGGTAGCCCATTTCCGACATATGGCCTGAAATATGTTGGGGTGTAGAGACCATTCTCCTGGACACAGCTGCTGGTAGCCTAGAAAGTCGCCAGGAAGTCCTGGCATCAAAGATACATAGTTACATGTGCCAATATTTCCCGCTCACTAAAAGTTTCTAAGGTTTGCGATGAATCAGCACCACTTCCAGTTCATGGCCCTACCTTTTGGTCTTGCTACCGCACCTTGAGTGTTCACAAAAATTCTAGCCCCGCCCTTGGCACTGCAAGTTTAACGCTATATATTTCAGTGCGTTACTGCAAGTTTAACGCCATATATTTCAGTGCATTACCGCAAGTTTTACGCCGTATATTTCAGTGCATTACTGCAAGTTTAAAGCAGTATAACTCAGTGCGTTACCCTGCATTTATTGCTGTATATTTCAGTGTATTACTGCAAGTTGAATGCCGTATATTTCAGTGTGTTACCCTCCATTTATTGCTGTATATTTCAGTGCATTACTGCAAGTTGAACGCTGTATATTTCAAAGTGTTACTGCAAGTTGAATGCCGTATATTTTAGTGCATTACTGCAAGTTTCATGCCATATATTTCAGTGCATTACCTTCCGTTTAAGGCAGTATAGTTCAGCGCATGTTTAACACAGTACATTTCTGTGTGTTAGTGCACACTTAACGCAGTATATTTCAGTGCGTTATTGCAAGTTTAACACCATATATTTCAGTGCATTACCTTCCGTTTAACGCCATATATTTCAGTGTGTTACCTTCCGTTTAACGCAATATAGTTCAGTGCGTTACTGCAAGTTTAACACTGTATATATTTCAGTGTGTTACATGGTGTTTAATGCGGTACATTTCTGTGCGTTAGTGCACGCTTAACGCAGTATATTTTCAGTGCATTACTGCAAGTTTAATGCCGTATATATTTCAGTGCGTTACTGCAAGTTTAACGCCATATATTTCAGTGCATTACTGCAAGTTTGATGCAGTATATTTCAGTGCATTACCTTCCGTTTAACGCAGTATAGTTCAATGCATTACTGCAAGTTTAACACCATATATTTCAGTGCATCACCTTCCATTTAATGCTTTACCTTCCGTTTAATGCCATATATTTCAGTGAGTTACCTTCCGTTTAACGCAGTACATTTCTGTACATTAGTGCACACTTAACGCAGTATATTTCAGTGTGTTACTGCAAGTTTAACGTTGTATATTTCAGTGCGTTACTGCAAGTTTAACACCATATATTTCAGTGCATTACTGCAAGTTTAACGCCGTATATTTCAGTGCGTTACCTTCCGTTTAATGCAGTATACTTCAGTGCGTTACCAATATGTTTAACGCAGTATAGTTCAGTGCGTTACTGAACGTTTAACGTAGTATATTTCTGTGCGTTACTGAAAGTTTGATGCAGTATATTGCAGTGTGTCAGTGCAGCTTTACTGCAGTATATTATAGTGTATCGGTGGAGTGTGTCTGTGTAGTGAGTACTCAAGTTAAGTGCACCAAACACTACTTTCTATTGATTAAAGTGCATCCACGTACACATTTCCACATCTTATATTACATTTTTGTGAATAAGCAGCCCCCCATCATGTCCGGGATGACAACAAGGAGTGGCAGACGTTCCCATGGCACTATGAGGGGGCCAGCAGCATATGTGTCCACAGGCAAAGGTGGACATGGTTAGTCCTCAGGCAGGGCATAATTTCATCTGTTTAGTGATGTTGTCCATGCTATCCAGCCACAGCATGCAGAGGAGGTGGTGGACTGGCTTACTAAACCATTCTCATCCTCCTCATTCTCCATCACCCAAGCAGAGACTAGTGCCCAGTCCACTGCAGCTGCCAGAGTTGCTAAACCTGCCTCCTTGTCCACAGCTATTCCTGCCATAGCCCCAGCATCAGGCATGGAGGAATCAGCAGAGTTATTTGAACACAACATCAGCCACTTGCTCCATGAGGATGCACAGCCGTTACTTGATTTGGATGTTGGTTCTGAGGTTGAGGAAGGCAGGAACATGAGCCTACAGAGAGGGGAGAACACTGGTACACAAATTGGCAGTCATATTCCCCCAGCCGCAGCGTATTACCAAGTTGTCTCCAGTGGTAATGAGGATGGAGGAGATGATGATGATGCAGTCACTGATGTGACTTGTGAGCAGATAGAGCAGAGGAGGAAAGTGAGGGTGAGGCACAACCCCAATGAGGCAGCCATCAGGGAAGAGTAGAGAGCAGCCACCCTATTCCATCACATTGGGGAGTTGTTATCTCCTGGCCCACTTCCCACAGCTCAGCTATCTGGGCCTTTTTTAGCACGTGTGCAGCTGACTGTTACAATTTGCAAATTTTGTCTGAAGCACATCAAGCATGGCAAAAACACCAGCCATTTGGGTACCACAAGCTTAACAAGGCATTTTACCTCCTACCACTCAGCCCATTGGCAAAAGCACCTGAAAGCCATACAAAAGGGGCGCATATCTGTTCCCCCTTCTTACTCACCTCAGTCTGCCCCCGCTATACCTCATGACCTCTCAGCAGCCTCCACTGACAGGGATGATGGTATTGCGCAGGGTATCCAAGGACCTTGCAGCACATCTGCCAGCAGTATACCACCAGCTGTAGACTTCAGCCAGCAAATTTCTCTGCCCCATCTGCTGCAGCAGAAAAAAAATACAGTCACTTGCACCTACATGCCCAGCATCTAAATGCAAGCTTGTCAAGGCTGTTGGCTCTACAACTTCTGCCTTTCCATCTGGTGGATTATGCCCCCTTCCGTGAATTTGCAGAATGTGCTGTACCACAATGGCAGGTTCCCAGTTGCTATTTCTTTTCACGTAAGGCCATTCCAGCTCTGTACCATCATGTGGAAGGCAATGTTGTGGCATCATTGGGTAAGGTAGTCAGCCACAATGTCCTTGTTACTGCTGACACGTGGTCCAGCAAGCATGGTCATGGATGATATATTTAGTTCACAGCACACTGGGTAACTCTGCTTGCAACTCGGAAGGATGTAGGACAGGGCTCAGTGCTGCAGCTTGTTGTGCCCTTACGTCTCCATACAGCTAGTGGTGATGATGTGAGATTTGTCAGCTCTATCCCCTCCTCCTCCTGCATGCCCTCCTCTGATGAACTGTCCTATGAACCACAAGTACTACCTAAGTGTTCAAGGGGCTATTCAGTGGGAGTAGTACGCGGCTAGGAGGAGGCAGTGCCAGATACTGTAAACCTCAATGACCCAAAGAAGTCTGCTTTTCATGCCTCCGCAAATTTGCGGTGCATGGGCTCCTTCATGCTTCAAAGCCTGCGAAAAGACCCAAGAATACATGGTGTAAAGGAGAAGGATCACTATTGGTTGGCATCCCTTCCCAGCGTTACAAGGAGAAAGTCTCAGAACTCATCCCGTCCCCACAGAGAGTACAGAAGATGAAATCTCTTGAGGACACCTTAAAGTGGAGTTTATCTAACTCTTTTCCTGACTCTGGTAGGTTACAGTGTCGTGGAAAGTTTTTGAGGCTTCTGTTGGTCAAGAGAGGAGCGGTGGAGAAAGCGGCCCCCTAAGTGATGTATTTCACTATTTTTTTAGTCCTTGCTGCCCAGGGCTGTCAGCTTCCACATCTCATCAGCAGCGTCTGCATCCCATGGTGGATGATTATCTAGGGGCAAAAACAGAGACGGAGACCTTTCCAAGCTTTCCTTGGCCAGTATGCAATTGAGCTGCTGGGCTGCCCTGCATCCAGCATGCTTTCCGAACGGGCATTCAGTCTGACAGTTAGCAAAATGAATCAGTCATGGATTACCAGCAGCTATGAAGCCCCTGATGCCAATGTCGCTGATTAAGTGTTTTTGTGATGTGGAATCTCTGCAGGACTTCTAGGCTGCCTAGCATTGTGGGTGTTGACTTTTGACTGGAAGAATTTTTTTGATGTAGGTTTCACACCCAAAGACCAATTTTTCCGCACCTGTTTAACAGGTGCATGTCATTGCAATTTTGGACAGCAAGGCCAATTCTTGCTTTCATCAAGCGTACCTCTTATAAGGTTACAGTGTGAAGGTGCCACGGACACCCAAAACCAATTTTTCAGCACCCGTTACTTCTATCCAAAGTCTGTGGAAGAGACACCAAAATTTTGCCAAAAAATCTCTAATCTTGTTCCCAGTGCACTACATTGTGGCCTCATCATGCAGACTGGCTCCCCAAGCAGTTGCTTACAAAATAAAGAAAACCTGCAGGGAAAATGTCTTTTTTTGGGGGGTTTATAAATGCAATTATTGCTGCAGCAGCCTCTATACACAGTACAGATGTGCCACTTTACAGGTAGACTAAGGGGACCCCACAGGCACTATATTGAAAGGAATTTTTCATTTTTATGCTTTCACTTTAAGCATCAATAAATCACTGCTCAAATCACTGCTCAGACCCCCATCTGTCATGGTTATGCAGAATGGTTTGTCTGTCAGCTTACCTCTCCATGTGTTCATATTAAGAGGCCAGCCACTCTCACCTGGCTGCTTAAGTAATCTCTCCTCAAAGCATGGCTCCACCAAAGCCCCTATCAGGGGAACTGTGCACTGCAAGCCAGCTCTGCTGATCAACATTGTGTGTTTAGCTTTCATGTGTGACTTTCTGTGTCTTCTACATCTGATTCCAGTTACTGATCTTGGCTTGTTCTTGACTATCCTTACCTGCTTGTTACCCTGATCTTTGGCTATCTCCTGACTATCCTTACCTGCTTGTTGCCCCGACATTTGGCTATCTCCTGACTATCCTTTGTTGTTGCTGTCTGCCGCTTCCACTCTACTGTGAGCTGGGAAGCCCTAGGGGTCGCGACTTGGAGCCAGACTGCAGCTAAATCCATCCCCCCCACTAGGGGCTTCTGGTCAACACCCACTGGCTCAGCGCCCTGGAAAATCTCATGCTTTAGCTCCCAGTGTCATCCGTGTAGTACAGAGTACCTGCTCTCCTGTATATCCTAGAGCTCCATCTGCAGCAGTCAGCCGTAGAGTTCACTACCTTGAGGTGCAATCCAGACCCCAATGGGGTGTATGTGTCACCTGGACTCAGGTGACCTGACATAATCATTGTATGCTCAATTACGTGCATATAAGCCTTCAAAATGGGCACTTTTGATTTTCCTAGTTCGGGTCCCATAGACTTTAATGGTGTTCATTAGTTCCGAACTAATAATACCAATGGAATGGGGCTTATTTTACTCCCACTGACACAAATGATACGGGCTTATTTTATTTCACTAACACTGATAATGTGAGGCTTTTTTTTATCCCACTGACACCAAGGACGGGGCTTATGTTGTTACCAACTGGACCAGCAGTGTATTTTTTTTTTACACACACAGACACCAGTAATGGCCCAGAAGAGGAAAAGGACTATTATGTACATGAAGGGTGGGGGTTTTACTAGGGAATCGACTCTTCCCAGAGTAGTCAAATTTCCCAGCAAGCTAAAATGCACATTGCAAGTAAATAAAAATAATTAATGGAAAGGAAAAATCCTGCAAGTAAGTATTTAAAGCGGACTTCCACTGGTTTTTGAGTTTATAAAAAGTCAGCAGCTACAAAAAGTATAGCTGCTGACTTGTAATAAACAGGCACTCACATATCCCATGGTCCAGCAATGCGGCTGCCCCAAGCCTCCGTTCTCTCCCCCTCCTCTTCGTGGCGCCGACATTGTGAGTGTGGACGCCCGGCTGTTGAAGTTTGTGTCTTCACAGCCGGGCGCGCACTGCGCATGTGTGAGCCACGCTGCACTCCATCAATGGCCAGGCAATGTTCTGGGACCTGTCACATGTCCCAGAACATTGCCGGGAGGGCCGCTGGGCCGCCTAGGAATCCCCTAGGCTGTCAGAAGGAGGAAGTGGGACAGGAAGTCCCACTCCAAACAGGTACCCAGCCCCCCCCCAAAAAAAAATTACATGCCAATTGTGGCATGTCAGGGGGCGAGGAGCACTTAAAGTGGAAGTTCCACTTTTGGGTACCTTTAAGGTGGTGACAGGGTCCTTTCGAATAAATGCCAATTCACATTGAGTTGTGCTAAAATGTATGGAAAAATGCATGGACATTTTGTGTTTTAATGCGCGCTGACGTCGGTTGACATGCATGTGCAGCATTATGGTGTGAATAGGACACATTGGGAATTATTGTTTTTCAGATTTCTTTCCGTTGATCTACATTTTACAACTGTGCTAAGATGCAGATCAACGCGCACGGGTGTGAATTGGCCCTGAGGGATGTTTAGGAATACCCCATTTGTCAGTGGCTCTGGTAGAAATGGTTAGAACTTTGCTCCTCGCTTTTGACTGAGATCGCATGATGATGGCATTTGATCATTTGACGGCCACCAGAGGATTCCTGAAACAGCAGTTTCTTCAGTATAGGTAAGAATTTAGGCTACTTTCACTTACACATATGCAGTGGCGACTGGTGCCCAATTTTCTTGGGGCGGGGGGGTGGCCTACGTACCCCCCAGCCAGCAGCCAGCCAGCCGACCAACCAACCCCCGACACTCGCTTGATCCATCTTCCCTCCCCCTCTCCATCGCTCGATCACTGCATCACTCGACTGTCACCAGCCAGGCCCCCTGCCAGGCCCGCACTTACCCCATCCAGTTTGTGCCTTTGGCAGCTTCTCCCCTGCATCTCCTCCCGAGTCCCTATGGGTTGCTTCTCCTCAGGACTTAGGAATCCCGTCCAATAGGGTCTCAGGTCCTGCTTCCTGATTGACTAGGAGGAGAAACAGGAAGACATTAGCAAATATTAATTTGCTAATATCACACAACTGGGTGGGCTTGGGGCTCAGTACTGTGCGCCCCGATCCCACCCTTTTTTTAAGCCAATTAGAGCCTCAGGCTCTAATCATGTGCTTCTAAAAAAAAAAAACATTGGAATCCATGCACCTGGTGCCCTGCGTGTAGATTAGGGGCCTGGCGCATGGGTTGGGGGGCTGCGCCCCTGCATCCTGCATGAGCAGCCACCACTGCACATACAGTGGGGATGGAAAGTATTCAGACCCCCTTAATTTTTTATATTGCAGCCATTTGCTAAAATCATTTAAGTTCATTTTTTTCCTCATTAATGTACACACAGCACCCCATATTGACAGAAAAACACAGAATTGTTGACAGTATTCAGACCCTTTGCTCAGTATTTAGTAGAAACACCCTTTTGATCTAATACAGCCATGAGTCTTTTTGGGAAAGATGTAACAAGTTTTTCACACCTGGATTTAGGGATTCTCTGCCATTCCTCCTTGCAAATTCTCTCCAGTTCTGTCAGGTTGGATGGTAAACGTTGGTGGACAGCCATTTTTTGGGTCTCTCCAGAGATGCTCAATTGGGTTTAAGTCAGGGCTCTGGCTGGGCAATTCAAGAACAGTCACGGAGTTGTTGTGAAGCCACTCCTTCTGTGTACTTAGGATCATTGTCTTGTTGGAAGGTAAACCTTTGGCCCAATCTGAGGTCCTGAGCACTCTGGAAAAGGTTTTTGTCCAGGATATCCCTGTACTTGGCATTCATACATTCATCTTTCCCTCGATTGCAACCAGTCGTCCTGTCCCTGCAGCTGAAAAACACCCCCACAGCATGATGCTGCCACCACCATGCTTCACTGTTGGGACTGTATTGGACAGGTGATGAGCAGTGCCTGGTTTTCTCTACACACACTTAGAATTAAGGCCAAAAAGTTCTATCTTGGTCTCATCAGACCAGGGAATCTTATTTCTCACCATCTTGGAGTCCTTCAGGTGTTGTTTAGCAAACTCCATGCAGGCTTTCATGTGTCTTGCACTGAGGAGAGGTTTCCGTCGGGCCACTCTGCCATAAAGCCCCGACTGGTGGAGGGCTGCAGTGATGGTTGACTATCTCCCATCTCCCGACTGCATCTCTGGAGCTCAGCCACAGTGATCTTTGGGTTCTTCTTTACCTCTCTCACCAAGGCTCTTTTCCCCCGATAGCTCAGTTTGGCCGGACAGCCAGCTCTAGGAAGGGTTCTGGTCATCCCAAACGTCTTCCATTTAAGGATTATGGAGGCCACTGTGCTCTTAGGAAACATAAGTGCAGCAGAATTTTTTTTTGTAACCTTGGCCAGATTTGTGCCTTGCCACAATTCTGTCTCTGAGCTCTTCAGGCAGTTCCTTTGACCTCATGATTCTCATTTGCTCTGACATGCACTGTGAGCTGTAAGGTCTTATATAGACAGGTGTGTGGCTTTCCTAGTCAAGTCCAATCAGTATAATCAAACACAGCTGGACTCAAATGAAGGTGTAGAACCATCTCAAGGATGATCAGAAGAAATGGACAGCATCTGAGTTAAATATATGAGTGTCACAGCAAAGGGTCTGAATACGTAGGACCATGTGATATTTCAGTTTTGCTTTTTTAATAAATCTGCAAAAATGTCAATGTCAATGTGTTTTTCTGTCAATATGGGGTGCTGTGTGTACATTAATGAGGAAAAAAATGAACTTAAATGATTTTAGCAAATGGCTGCAATATAAAAAAAAGTGAAAAATTTAAGGGTGTCTGAATACTTTCCGTCCCCACTGCATGGTAAGGATAAGGGATTTTAAGTCATGCTGCTATCCTGTTTTTTTGCTAACATATTGTCCAAGAATTGATATTATCCGTTCTGGAAAGTGGTGTTGGAACAAGAAAAAAGCAGCATACTATACAAAGTTTAGTAAGACATAATGTAGCTGTAACATGTATAAGTTGTTTACAATGTGCTGTACAGTGCTGTAAAAGTCAAGACTTTAGTTAGACAAGAGCCTTGGAGGCCTGGTCATAAGACTGTAAATTGTAATAAAACAGTAAAAGTCTCTAGGAAACCCTAAAGGGTTCATTTACAAACCTATTATTATTTCAGCTAAATTCCATGTTATTCCTATGGAATAACCCACCATTAATTTTAGTGCTGGCCCTTTCTCAACCTGCTATTAAACATCTATAATATAATATTTTACCTATTCTTGTCAATCTACAGCTGGATTTTTATTACAGTTCTGCGGTAGATGTTATTTATCCATATGGACTCATAACTGTGATTTATTTTCCAATATATTGGAAAATAGGAAACAAGGTAATGGCAAAAGAGTGCTGCAATCCACAAAGCCAATAAGATACTTATGTTTTTTTAAGACAGTTTAGAAAATGAGAAAAAAAAGATATTCAGATGTTAAGAGTTATTTTTCTGTACAGTTAGAGTACAACGCAACAGTGGACATGGAGCTAACCTTCTAATGTAAGGGGCTTAAGTAATAAAATCTCACTTGTAGGGTGATTACATCATCATTGAGCCCATGACACTACCAGGAGCATTACTCTTTTGCCTACCTTCATGGCAGGCTGAACATAAAGTGGCTTTAGGGCTTGATTTACCACTAGACCACATAGGCCTTGGCCTAGGGCATGATGGTCAATAGGGGCTCACCAATCTGACCAGAGTTAAAAACTATGGTCCTCATTGCTAAAAATAGTCTTTTAGACCCTAATACCTGCAGAACCAGAACCCTCCTTACTCCTTGGGCATTCCTCTGCTACAAATTAATCTTCATAACCGCTCACACACTTCTATGCCTATTCCTGAGACCTACCACCATCTTTTTGGATACTGTGCTAATTGTGCCAAAGAGGCAAAGTATCAGGCAGGAACTCTGTCAGAGTGCCCTGGTGTATTTTAAGATCTGTAACAGTCTGAGAGCAAGCTGCCTGGTTGCTCTTCAGGGGTCTTCTGTGTGGCGTGGGGGAGACTGGAGATGCCGACCAATGTGGAAATAAGTGATGGAAGTCAAGAAGGCAACAAAAAAGATTGTTGTTACTGCTCGCATGGAAAAGGATAATTAAAAAAATGTGTTGAGGTGTTGAACCTTAGCCTTTGGTCTATTTGATTCCCTAATTCCTATGTAGCTTGGTGCCAGCTGGCTGTGTAATTTTCCACCCGCTTGCCCTCCCACCCTGCTGTACTAAGACAGAGCAGACTGTGATTTTCTACCTGCTTGCTCCCCCCTCCTCCTGGCAGGAGCAGAACCTGTGAGGAGCAGACTCGTAACACAGCAGCTGCATGGGACACTGGAATTTGTAGTGCTGAAGGAGCGCCATTCCTAATGGGGAATGAATACAGTTACTGTAACAATTACATCACCCAGGATTCTCTGCTGACAAAAGGAGGAGGAGAAACAGAACTTTTCCTGGGCAGTTTGAGAGGTTAGGGTCTTTTGCTGAGGAAAATCAGAGTGTAAAGGTCTGCCGTATGGACCTGCCAGTGCCCACCAGAGACCGCTACAAAGAATAAAGATTAGTACAGGAACCAGAGTGTGAAGATCCATTGCAGTTTTCTGAGCATCCAGAGAGCTGAGGGAATGAGCCATAGAGAGAGTTGCTATTTCTTAAAAGCAGGGCTGGGGAGATCTGTCGCTGTGTGTGCCTACATCAGTGACACTCTGATCGCGAGAACCCAAGACTTCTGGAACAACTTACTGCCAAGCGTATAGGACCAGACCTGTTGCATCCAAGGAGTGGTGAGCGGAACTGCAAAGCTTGGTCCCTTGTTGCACACAGTTAATGCCAATAGAGGCTGCTCCTTACTTGGCAGCCCATCAGTCAACTATTGCACAGGTTTAAAGGGACAGCTCCATGTGCACCACCTTACAGAATGGCCCCAATGTCAGCTGGCTTGACATTGTACATTAGGTGCCAGGTATCATGTGAACACCTTCCAGGGATACCCAACTCAGGAATACTTACACATCCCCACATCTGGGGGGGTATCACTGCAGAGTGCACTCCAGGACACGTTCTCTGATTGGTTATTGCAGAGATTACTGTGAGTCTTCTTTTACTGTCATTATATATCTCACTGTTAAGGTAATTGCCATACTTAACGCTAGTATTCAAATTAGTTAGCCTAACGTGTGCTAATGCCGCGTACACACGAGCGGACTTTTCGACCGGACTGGGGCAGCTATTGGCTACTGGCTATCAACTTCCTTATTTTAGTCCAGTCGTACATCATCACGTATGAATCCGTCGGACTTTGGTGTGATCGTGAGTAGGCAAGTCCGTTCGTCCAAAAGTCCGTCGGAAGTCCGTCAAAAGTCCGTTGGAAAGTCCGTCGGACCAGTCCGGTCGAAAAGTCCGCCTGTGTGTACGCTGCATTACGTGATCTTTGACCATTTATTGGTTTGTCCTTGCCTTAATACACTTATTTTATTTATCATTAACCACTTAAGGACAAAGCCTCATTTTGAGATTTGTTTTTTTGCTAGAAAATGACTTGGAACCCCCAAATATTTTATATATATATTTTTTTTAAGACACCCTATAGAATAAAATAGCGGTTGTTGCAATACTTTATGTCACACCGTATTTGCGCAGTTGTCTCACAAAATCAATTTTTTGGGGAAAAATACACTTTTTTGAATTAAAAAATAAGACAACAGTAAAGTTAGCCCAATTTTTTTTATATTGTGAAAGATAATGTTACGCCGAGTAAGCTGATACCAAACATGTCACGCTTCAAAATTGCGCCCCCTCATGGAATGGCAACAAACTTTGACCCTTAAAAATCTCCATAGGCGACGTTTTAAAAATGTCTACAGGTTACCAGTTTTGAGTTACAGGAGGTCTAGTGCTAGAATCATTGCTCTCTAACATTCGCGGCGATAGCTCACATGTGTGGTTTAAACATCGTTTTCATAAGCTTACGTATGCGCGAAAGCTCTCCGGGACGGGGCACTTTAAAAAAAAAAAAATTCTTATTTATTTTACTTTTTGTTTTTTATTTTTACACTGTCTTTTAAAAATAAAATGTCACTTGTATTCCTATAGCTGCTTTGACGTTTTTCTTCATCTGACTACACATACAGTTCCTAGCGCCTCTTTGAGTATGTTGTTCTGGAATCCAAGTTTCTGGTATTGTCAGTATGACACCGATAGTGTATCTGCGGACATGTTTCTGATTGTGTCCATACAGTGCATCAGTGATTATTTTTTCGTGAATATGTTCATGGTGCTTACATATTTAGTCTGGTTGAAAAAAAGACACAAGTCCATCTAGTTCAACCAATAAAAGGGGAAAAAAAATCCTAAAAAAAAAGTGACAATACAGCGCATCAGAAGCTGTGTTTCCACTCACTATAGAAAGTTGGGTGCTAAATGCATATATGACACAATCAACAGGTATTTTTTTTTTTGCACTTGTCGAACAGATATAACAAAATGTTTTTGATGGTAGGTTTAACAAACCACAAGAGGGGAAATAAAAGAGGTTCATTGTTAGGGTTTACATATACAGTCATCCATTCTTTTCAGGGGTCTCCCTCACCCACTCACGCACCCTTACTAAGTCACAACCTTTCTTATGTTAGGCCTTATCAACCTGTCCAGAATCTAAATTACACTGTATTTCTCAAAACCCAAGTATATCCACAGGGCAGGTGGCAGATGAAGGACTTTGAGGTAGGTTTCAGAATCGTGACCCATGATGAATTAGAATTCCATCCCATGAATTACATAATATTCACATTGCCCCATTGCAAAAATGGTTTTGGCTTTATAATCAGTGGAGTGACATAACCTACTATTTTTTTTTTTTTCTGTTGCAATGCATGATTACGTTTTCATCACTTAATATTTGACATTTTCATTTGTAACTATGTTTTTTTTTCTTCTTTCAAATGACTCATTGGATTGTGTGAGCCTGTGTATTCTGAAGGACCCTTGCCCTTTTCCATTTGTGATTTTGTACATTAAACAAGGCTGCACAGTGAATGGAGCAGAAGGAAAGCCCATTTGTTCATCTGACCTGCCAAAGGCATCAATTTTATCCCTCTGTTAACGCCATTAGCAACATTACTCATTACACATTATTACAGATAAACGACAAAAAACAAGTTCAGGGTCAGTCTTGATGGTGCATGAATAAATCTACTGCAGAGTAATTATACATTTTTTCTTGCATCCCTGTTTCTAATTTAAATAGTTATAGGTCTATTTTACTTACATTTATATGCAAATTACCTTACCAAAAAAAAAGAGAATGGATTTGTGTGTAAAAGCTGTTTTACGTGGCAGGCCTATAAGTAAATAACTCACCAACAGGGAGTTAAAGTATATTTAAATCGAGGAACAAAAATGGAATATATTGGAGCTTACCAGTCCTTAGATGTTGTGACTGCATTTGTTTTCTTTTTCAGGCTAAGAACATTTTCTGTAAATACAAAAGATACCTGTTGATCTTGTCAGAAATCCAGTGTCTTTGCAACTTCCTAGTGACAATGGCATTAACTTACCCAGCTATCTAAGGTGAACTATAAAACACTTCCCCCATTAGAAGATGACCCTAACCTTGGGACAAAAAGCGTGTTTCTGGCAGGACCGCCAGGTGAAAAAAAAATGTTTTAACCACCACCATAGGAGTGTGCATAAAGTGTGCGCAGTGTGCCTGTGCACAGCCTAATCACCCTGTGTGGTGCAGTTTCCCCTCATTTTCATCATGATATTTCAGCAAAGCCCCCTAACGGGGCTCCTAAAAAAAATAAAAAAATAAAAATTAAGAAGATAAAATTGTAAAAAAATTATAAAAAAAAATTATAAAAAATGTAATAATAAAAACTACTGACACTATCCACAGCCCTACTGACACCAATCTCTGCCCTACTGACACCGTCCACTGCTCTCCTGACACCATCAGTATATATATATATATGTGTGTTTGGATTTTGAGGGGCACACCCTAATGCAATAGGCTGTGCACACCTATGGCCACCACACAAGTAAGCAGAATATAGTACATTTTTAGTTTTGGGTTTCGCTGTAACACATTTTTGCAATGCAGTGCATTTTAAATGGCATTTCAGTGCATTAAGCTAATTCAGCTCTGATGCATATGCAATGCAGTCAGTTGCGGCTGGTGCTAAAATATTTGGGGGGGGGGCAAGAACAAACCCCTCCAGGTCCGCACTCACCCTACAAACTGAGCCCTCCTGTCCTGATTGGCCGAGACAAGAAGCCAGAAATCAGTGGCGAATATTGATTCGCTAATATCACAAAGTGGGAGGGTTCAGAGCACAGAGCACATAGGAAGGCATAAAACAAGCTAATTAGAGCCTCAGGCTCTAATCACGTGCTTGTTAAAAAATTATGGACCTAATAGAAACCTATTAATCTGGCGCCCTGTACAGTGCATAGCCACACACATAATGATTTTTAAATAAATGATAATATGACTAACATTTTTTAACTTTAAGATGTTAAAATATGTAAGCCATATTATTAGTTATTTAACTAAGCCCCTGCCCCCCCTTATGGACCAGCCCCCACTGGTTGCAGTGCACCATAATATATGGTAACACACTATGCGCTGTGGTGCACTGCATCATAAAAAATGCTGCATATCCTGTTTTCAGTGTGTGCTTGTGTGGTGGCAGCCCATTTAATTTGAGTGGCCTGCCTTAACACAATACACGTTAATATATGACATACTGAGCATCGATGCACCTACATTAACCACTTCAGCCCCGGAAGAATTTACCCCCTTCCTGACCAGAGTGTTTTTTGCGATTCAGCACTGCGTCGTTTTAACTGACAATTGCACCCAAACAAAATTGACGTCCTTTTTTTCCCACAAATAGATCTTTCTTTTGGTGGTATTTGATCACCTCTGCGGTTTTTATTTTTTGCGCTATAAACAAAAAAATAGCGACAGTTTTGAAAAAAATGCTTTATTTTTTACTTTTTGCTATAATAAATATCCCCAAAAATTTTTTTTACATTTTTTTTTTCCTCGGTTTAGGCCGATACGTATTCTTCTACATATTTTTGGTAAAAAAAAATTGCAATAAGCGTTTATTGATTGGTTTGCGGAAAAGTTATAGCGATTACAAAATAGGGGATAGTTTTATGGCATTTTTATTATTAATGTTTTACTAGTAATGGCGGTGATCAGCGATTCTTATTATTATGACTGTGACACATCGGACATTTTTGACACATTTTTGGGACCATTGCACTGATTCCTGTGTAAATGACACTGGCAGTGAAGGGGTTAACCACTAGGGGGCAGGGAGGGGATAAGTCAGTAATAGGGAGTGATTCTAATGCCCTGTACACACGGTCGGATTTTCCGACGGAAAATGTGTGATAGGACCTTGTTGTCGGAAATTCCTACCATGTGTAGGCTCCATCACACATTTTCCATCGGATTTTCCGACACACAAAGTTTGAGAGCAGGCTATAAAATTTTCCGACAACAAAATCCGTTGTTGGAATTTCCGATCGTGTGTACACAAATCCGACGCACAAAGTGCCACGCATGCTCAGAATAATTAAAGAGATGAAAGCTATTGGCTACTGCCCCGTTTAGAGTCCTGAGGTATGTGTTTTACGTCACCGCGTTCAGAACGATCGGATTTTCCGACAACTTTGTGTGACCGTGTGTATGCAAGACAAGTTTGAGCCAACATCCGTCGGAAAAAAATCCTAGGATTTTGTTGTCGGAATGTCCGATCAATGTCCGACCGTGTGTACGGGGCATAACTGTAGGGGGGATGGGCTAACTGTGACACATCACTGATCTCTGCTCCCGATGACAGGGAGCAGAGATTAGTGACACTGTCACTAGGTAGAATGGGGAGATGCTGTTTACATCAGCATCTCCCCGTTCGTCCTCTCCCTGAGGCGATCGCGGGTATCCCCACTGCGATCGAGTCGGCGGGACCCGCAACCCGACTCACCGAGCTCCCGGCCGGCGCATGCACGCAATAGCATGGCGGCAAATACAAAGGGACGTACGGGTACGCCCAGGGGCGGACTGACCATTGAGCCACTCGGGCACTGCCCGAGGGCCCTGGGCCACTAGGGGGCCCCATCAGGGTTGCCAGCCTCAGTAAAACCAGGGACAGTATGTATAAATCTGTGTTTTTTTTACATCTGTCTGTGTATACTGTGTGTACATGTATGTGTATGCTGTGTGATTGTATACTGTGTGTGTGTATACTGTGTGGCCCCATAATCTCTGATTGCCTGGGGGCCCCATAATCTCCTATTGCCCGGGGGCCCCATGAGTTATCAGTCCGCCCCTGGGTACGCCCATTTGCCCAGCCTTGCCAGTCTGCCGACGTACATCGGCGTGCGCTGGTCGGGAACCGATTTACTCGAACCCAAAGTGTGAATTAGGTCCTCATGGGAATATCTCAAAATGCAAAAATATATAAATTATCTTTGCTGGACTGACTTTAATGAGGGACTTAAATAATTATCTTTTGAAATGAGTGAGGAAGGTAAGTCAAATGCTCTAATTACACTTACCTCCATACTGTCCTCAGCAAAATATTGCACTCCTATTATCTGACTACTTCTGGTCCATGAGCATTATAAGCATTATGATAAATTAGTCAGCTCATAGACCTTTATTGCAGTGACTGCTTCAATTTAAATAATGAAGAGGGGTGGGAAGCAGCTAACAGTACCCCTGTGTGTACAGCTGAGCTTAAAGCCCCATACACACTATTAGATTTTCTGCATATTTTTGTCTTCAGATTTACCAAAACCATGTAGTGGGAGGGCCTGCCTGATTGCATACAAATTGAAACTCTTAAGGTTTGACCTCATATTATATGGTTTTGGTAAATCTGAAGACAAAAATCTGAAGAAAATCTAGTGTGTATAGGGTCTTAGGAGTGTAGTTTTGGAAGGGTGGCATGGAGTTAGGCATAGGTGTGCGCAGCCTATTGCATTAGGGTGTGCACATCAAATCTCAAACACACATGCCTTTCTCTGCAGCCTCAGCTGGACTGAACAGTGAATGAATGGGAAGTGCTGAGCAGCCTTCTGTTCATTCGCAAACTGAAGCATAGTAAAAGCAGCTTACTATGCTTCATTTATGAAAAAACACAGTGAGTGAGTGTGTTCACTATATTCATTTAGAAAAGTAAGGGACTGGTAAATGACATATTGACTAGCTCTTTCCCCGCTCTCCATCCTGAAACATCCCTGCAGTAGCAGAGGGGAGAGGAGAGGAAGGAAGCCAGCAGTACTGCAGGAGGGGAAAAACATGGGGGGAAGCCTGGTGAAAGAAGGGGGAATTGGCACTGCACAGGGTGATTAGGGTGTGCCCAGGCACCCCTAGCACACCCCCTGCGCACGTCTATGGAGTTAGGTGTAATTACCATATCACACTTACTTTCTGCAGCCCTTTCCAACAATAATCCTCAGAGTCCTCCTATAAAAGTGGATGCTGGGTTGTCATACAAATCCTTGATGCTCTATTCAGTACTGTAGATCACTAACCTGGACCAAGCATGCACATATCAGTTTTCCTGACACTCATATCCACATAATTTTCCAAATTAGTGACCCACCTAATAGTAAAGGAAGGATAATCCTCTAGCTTGCGCCTTCAAAACGAATTAACAGTGCCAGCTCCGATAGGTCTGGCAGAGGCTTTTAAAAATATCACACTCATGTAATGTTTCAGAACAGCAACCCATGAACAGTACTGTTTTGACTGTAGTAGTAGTACTGTCCATTACTACATTTTCTTTGTGAGCAGAGGCCTGTCTACATACGCTCCAGAGATGGCTGCATAGTTTTTCTCAATGTGTGTCTCCTGATGATGACTGCTGTGGACCATGCCTGTGCTACGCATGTCAATTCCTTCCCTTAACCATGTAGAGGAGTGTGCATTTACTCACCTTGCACAGAGGCAGGTGCAGGCCCCTTTACCTTCATTTGCCATAGTTCCCTTGGTTCCTGGACACAAGCAGGGAGTAAACATTTTTCAGCTTCTCTACCTCAGCAGTTCAGATAGGCCACATAGGATGAAACAGAGGTAGCTGGGCAAGTAATCTACAGCCAGGTGAGAGGCTCTTCACTGTCAGAACCAGCGCGGATACAGCCCAATACCAGGCAGATTTTCCAGAATGTCCCAGTTGCTACCAGAGTATTCCATCTGCAGTGGAGTGGCCTTTTTTTCATTAGTCCTTGGATCCTTCCAGCTGTTCACCTGTGTTACTAGAGCTACCCTGGACATTGCTGTGAGGGACGCTTTTTATGAGGATAATCGCAACTAACTGTGTTCTGAACTGTTTTACTAAAATAGTGATTCTCACCTAGACTTTTTGTTGTTATACTGGGGTTGATTTAGTAAAACTGGAGAGTGCAAAATCTGGTGCAGCTGTGCATGGTAGCCAATCAGCTTATAACTTCAGCTTTTTCTATTAAACTTTGATAAAAAAATAACATGAAGCCGATTGATTTCTATGCAGAGCTGCACTAGATTTTGCATTCTCTAGTTTTACTCAACCCCAACGCCTTATAAAGAATATGCTATGAGTAAGCTCGAGTGACTCGAGTGAAACACGTCAACATATTTGTATACCTTGTGTAATTGTCTGGCTGGATTCCAATAAATACTTTAACTATGTCTGTGGTGTCCCACTATTTCCTGTTTTTCCTATAAAGAAAATGCAATACAGCCACATGTTAGCTTGATTGAATCGCAGAGACATTGCTATGAAGAGTCCATGGGGTCGATTCACTAAGAGTTAAATAACGGCTAATCTTATGTGGTAAAATACCGCATGCGGTAACAATTGTGCAAGTGTTCAATTTACTAAGAATTCGTAGTTAAATACCACATGCTGTATTTGTTCGATTTAGGGGTAATTACCGCATTAGTTAATGCAGTAATTTACCGCATAGAGCTGGTTGCTAAGGAGCGGGCCGGGAAGCCGCCTGCCACGTCCTTAACAACAGATGACTCATCAGTAGTGGGCTTCCCCGCTCACAGCTGATGGTAAAAAAATGCAGATACTTAAAAAGTATGAAAAAAACAGGCGTGGGGTACCCCCAGTCCATACCAGGCCCTTCGGGTCTAGTATCCCCCAAGAGGCAATAGGATTTTCCCTAGATCAACTTTACCTATAAATGTTAGTACCCAGTTATATTATGTACATTTAGGATAGAACCCAGGCCTTTTTTTAAGCAAAATCTACTGAGCTGGCCAGAACTACCTCTGGAGGGAGTCTATTCCACATTTTCACAGCTCTTACTGTGAAGAAGCCTTTCCGTATTTGGAGATTAAATCTTTTTTCCTATAGACATAAAGAGTGACCCCTTGTCCTCTGTGATGACCTTAAAGTGAATAACTTAACACCAAGTTCACTATATGGACCACTTATGTATTTGTACATGTTGATCATATCCCCCCTTAATCTCCTCTTCTCAAGAAAGAATCAATTCAGTTCCTCTAATCTTTCCTCATAGCTGAGCTCCTCCATGCCTCTTATCAGTTTGGTTGCCCTTCTCTGCACTTTCTCCAGTTCCCCGATATCGTTTTTGAGAACTGATGCCCAAAACTGAAGACCTGAGTGGCTATCATGTAGGTGGGCGGTCGGGGTGGTAAAAACACTGATTAAACACCTATTTTTACCACCTTCCCAGACTCTGTGTGAACTTAGCTTAACACATAACTGGTATTTGAACTCTTTTCACTATACTGTCTCATCAATGCAAATAAAGTGTGTACTTTTGTGGTTATTATAATTGCAACCTTGCGCAAAAATTATTGATCATTTGCTGGAATATGTTTCATGGACTGGATGTTGGCATCACCAAAATGATGAAATCCATATGAATTTCCTTTAGGGGTTATTTATTGCTAATTCTTTAGTCAAAAGGCTCCCGTAGCACCATAAATTATGCAGCTGGTCATTTTCAGGAAGCACATGTTTTGACAGCCAAAACCATTTGAATTTTTTCGAAGGTTACCAAACTGAAATATGGTATGCACTGGTTTACCACAAGGTCCACATCTTAGGAGTCATGTCTGATTGTACCATGGTTAGCGGTAAATAAAGTTTGGTACATGAATAAGATGCTGATTTCCACACTAAAATCTGATAACTGACCACATGAAAATCTGAACATCTATTTTTGAACAAGCTATTTTATGCAACTCTGAAATCATAACTGATGAATCATTACAGCCCATGGTGCTGTTAGCTGGAGCTAACACAAATCTGAGATGTACACAGCAGTGTTCAGGCTCGCAATCACATTTTCACTTATATAACATAATTAAAGCATATATCAAAGAAAATAAAGTAGATCTCAGCAATAAATGCACATTTCTCCATTTTTTATTCCTTTAAAAACCCTACATATACAGAAAAATACCTGATTTGCCAGGCATACACTCAACTCCTAAGCCTTGTTGTGGGCTGACAACAGACAGTTTTTTGGAGGACTGAATGTTGTCAGCCTTCCCAGTGTCTTATGCTAAACTTCTCAAACACACCTAGTCTCAGATATCCATAACATAAACGCTAATAATTCTGTAGTCCAAGATAAGGAACTAGGAGGTTGTAACATAAATGTAAGGGTAGGATGCTTTTGCGAAATGTGCTGTGATGATCTGTAAAAGTAGTATAATCATAGATGTAGTTTAGTTGTGTCTCTGCAGTAAGTGCATCACCTCCAGCTACAGGCCTCACAATTCAGACTGTGTCTCTGCAGTGTGTGTATCACCTCCAGCTACAGATGGTGGTGCGGTTAGACGCAGCGGCTACTCCGGGTCCAAAAGATGGAGCTTTTATTTCTTTTAATGTTGTCTCTTTGTCTTCAGATAGTCTTACCTTACCACAAAGTCATCTGGAAACTACTTTAAAACATAACTACAATTGCCAAAGTCTTTTGGATATCGGCAGTATACACAATCATCAAATTTCACCCGCTGCTATCAAGAAGCTTCGAGACCTCTGTTTGCTGAAACTTGACCCCAAGACTGCGGTCTCGCCTACTGAAGCTACCCACACAACGACACAAGCAGTGTGAGAGGAGATGGAAACACGGCAAGCGTGGAGGTGTCTGAGCTAGGCTAAGGGCTAACCCCACAAGGCCGACTCTTCCAACACTACTTTCTAATGTTCGCTTACTGGAAAATAAACTGGACTTAATTCAACTCAGTCGGTCTACAGAGCAAGAGACAAGAGATTGCTGTGTGTTTATCTTCACTGAAACATGGCTAAATAACAACATCCCGGATTCCGCCATTCAGCTACCCAGGCTAACCTGCTACCGAGCGGATAGAGATTCATCACTGTCCGGTAAGATTCGCAGAGGTGGTCTCTGTGTGTGTATTATTATTATTATTCATGATTTATATAGCGCCAGTTTACGCAGCGCTTTACAATATAGAGGGGGGGACAGCACAATTACAGTACAGTTCAATACAGAAAGGACAGGAGGGCCCTGCTCGTAGAGCTTACATTCTAAAGGGAGGGGGTGGTGGTAGAAAAGGTAATAGATGCGGAGAATGATTTGATAGGGGTGGCTAGGGGACAGTTGTTAAGTAGGTGTGGGATAGGCTTCCCTGAATAAGTGAGTTTTCAGGGATCTCCTAAAGGTGGACAGTTTAGGGGCTGATCGGATATACCGGGGCAGGGAATTCCAGAGGATGGGAGAGGCTCTGGAGAAGTCCTGAAGGCGAGCATGAGAGGCGGTAACAAGGGAGCTAGAGAGCAGGAAGTCCTGAGAGGAGCGGAGGGGATGATTGGGTGATATCTGCAGATGAGGTTGGTGATGTAGCTGGGGGCAATGTTGTGGATGGCCTTGTATGTTGTGGTTAGCATTTTGAATTTTATACGGTGGGGTAGGGGAAGCCAGTGAAGGGATTGGCAGAGAGGGGCAGCAGTCACAGATCGATTAGTGAGGTGTATTAGTCTAGCAGCAGCATTCATAATAGACTGAAGGGGGATAGCCTGCGTAAGGGTAGGCCATTAAGGAGAGAGTTGCAGTAGTCAAGGTAGGAAATAATCAAGCAGTAAATAAGTTGTTTTGTGATGTCATTAGTCAGGAAGGGTCAAATTCTGGAGGTTAAGGCGGCAGGATTTAGCCAGTGATTGGATGTGGGTGCTCAAGGAGAGGTCAGAGTCAAGGATTACACCCAGGACCCTGGCATGTGTGGAGGGACCAATGGTTGTGCTGTTGATCTTAATGGTAAAGTCATGGGGGGGGGGACCAGGAAGGAGGAAATATTACAAGCTCAGTTTTAGAAAGATTGAGTTTGAGAAAGTGGTGTGACATCCATACCGATATGTCATTCAGTAAGTTTGAGATACGTGAGGAGACCGAGGGGGTGGTTGAAGAGTGGAGAGATAGATCTGGGTGTCATCGGCGTAGAGGTGGTATTGGAAGCCATGGGAGGTTATCAACTGGCCCAGGGAAGAGGTATAGAGCGAGAATAGGAGGGGCCCAAGGACAGAGCTTGGGGTAGCCCAACAGAGAGAGGAAGAGGAGCAGAGGAGATGGAGTTGTAAGTGAGACTGAAAGTGCACTGAGATAGGTAGGAGGAGAATCAGGATAAAGCAGAATCACAGAGGCCAAGGGAGTGTAGTTTGCTGAGGAGGAGCAGGTGGTCAACTGTGTCAAAGGCAGCAGAGAGGTCTAAGAGTATGAGTGTGGAGTAATGGCCTTTGATTTAGCAGTTACTAGGTCATTCGTGAGATTTAGTAGGGCAGTTTCAGTGGAATCTTGTGGACGGAAGCCGGACTGTAATGGGTCGAGAAGGTTGTTGTGAATATTAACAAAGAATGGTGTAACAATGCTGTGGTAGTAACAAAACACTGCTCATCGCTGGTAGAGTTTATGTTTTTGAAGTGTCGACCATTCTATCTGCTGAGTTCGCGGCCATTGTTATTGTCGCGGTTTATATTCCCCCGTGTGCAAACGCTAAGGACGTGCTTTGCGAACATTACAGCTCAATCAGTGAACATCAAACAAACAACCCTGACGGCTTTTTCATTATTGCTGGTGACTTCAACTATGCAAATTTAAAGACAGTTTTGCCGAAGTTCTACCAACTTGTGAATTTTGCAACAGGGGGAAACAACATACTGGACTTTGTTTATACAACAGAGAAAAATGCATACAAGGCTGAACTCTGCCCCCACCTTGGGTATTCAGATCACATCTCTGTTATGCTAATTCCAGCATGTAAACCATTGCTTACACTTGAGAAACCGGTTCAAAAACAAATCACAGTATGGCCAGACAATGCTACCCCAGTACTGCAGGACTGCTTTCAGCACACAGACTAGAACATGTTTAAAGAGGCAGCCACTTACAACAATCATACAGACTTACAAGAGTACACTGAAACAGTGGCTGCTTACATCAAAAAGTGCATAGCTAATGTGACAGTCACCAAGATTATCACCACATGTGCCAACCAGAAGCCATGGATGACAGCAGAGTTTCGTGGGCTGCTAAAGACCAGAGATGAGGTGTTCAGATCAGGAGATAAAGCAGCTCTCAAAACAGCAAGAGTCAATCTGTCTCATGGCATCAAAAAGGAAAAACAACAATATGCTCAAAAAATCAATAAACACTTTAGTGACAGCAAAGATACATGGGCCCTGTTGCAAGCAATCCAGACCATCACTGACTACAAGCCCCTGCCACAGGTCAGTGACAGTGATACTTCCCTCCCGAAAGCACTCAACCACTTCAATGCACGGTTTGAGATGCAGAACCAAACAGCTTCACAAAAACTACCCATATCCTGAAACGACCGGGCGCTCTGCTTTTCTTCAGCTGACGTAAGGAAGACCCTGTTCAGGATCAACTGATGGAAGGCTACTGGCCCTAATGACATACGTGGATGTGTACTGAGAGACTGTGTTGTACAGCTGACAGATGTCCTTACAGATATCTTTAACATTTTTCAGAGCCAGGTGGTTGTCCCTACATGTCTTACATCCACCATCATAATTCCAGTGCCAAAGAAGACACCTGTGTCCTGTTTGAATGACTATCGTCCCATAGCACTAACTCCAATAATGATGAAGTGCTGTGAGAGGTTAGTCATGCATTACATTAAGTCCAGTCTTCCATACACGCTGGACCCATATGAGTTTGCATACCGTCCAAGCCATTCCATGGACGATGCAGTATCTTCTACCCTCCACCTGGCCCTTACCCACTTAGAACAGAAAGACTCTTTTGTTATAATGCTGTTCATTGACATTAGCTCAGCATTTAATACAATAATTCCTCAGCAACATATCATTAAACTGAACTCACTGGGTCTCAACCTGCCCCTCTGTATTTGGATCCTGGACTTTTTAACCAGAAGACCATAGTCAGTCCATGTTGGCTGCAGCACCTCGAGCACTACCACACTGTGCACAGGTGCCCCAAAGGAACGTGTGCTCAGCCCACTGCTCTTCACACTGCTGATCCATGACTGTACTGCCAAGTTCAGCTCCAACCATGTCATCAAGTTTGCGGATGACACAACTGTGGTAGGTCTCATCAGCAACAATGATGAAACACTCTACAGAGAGGAAGTGGCTAACTGGTGTAGTACAAACAACCTGTCCCTTAATGTAAGTAAAACAAAAGAGGTTGTGATGGATTTCAGGAGAAATTCTGTTGATCACCCCCCACTGACTATTGACAGATTGACTGTGGAGAGAGTCAGCAGTACTAAATTCCTGGGAGAGCACATCTCAGAGGATCTTACCTGGGCAACCAACATCACGTCACTAACCAAGAAGTCACAACAGCGCCTATATTTTCTCCGCCGCATTAAAAAAGCCAGTCTGTGAGTTTTAGGAGAGTAGTTTCTGTGGAGTGAGTGCACAAGGGGGAATAAATTGTTTGTGAGTTTTAGGAGAGCAGTTTCTGTGGAGTGAGGGCACAAGGGGGGACTATAGGGGATCAAGAAAGTTACCACAAATGAAGTGGTCAGTCGGTTGTAGACCAATATACATTTTAACAGAAATCCTTAATAAAGGTTACGTTTTATAGCAGTGACTTCCAGTGCATAGGGCACAATATCTTGCTAAAGAGGCCACTGCCATCATGGGATCCCACTTCCATGAAGGGGTGCACTTGTTCAGCAACAATGTTTAGGTACGTATCAAGTAACATCCACATGAATAACAAGACCCAAGGTTACAGAGTAGAACACTGCTGAAAGCATCATACTGCCGCCGCAAGCTTGCCTTCTTTTTATAAAGCATCCTGGTGCCATCTCTTCCCCAGGTAAGCGACACACACGCACTAGGCCACCCACACGATGTAAAAGAAAACATGATTCAGCAGACCAGGCCACCTTCTTCCATTGCTCTGTAGACTAATTCTGATACTTTCATGCCCATTGTAGCTGCTTTTGGCTGTGGACATGAGTCAGCATGGACACACTGACTGGTCTGGGGCTATGCAGCGCAATAAACAAAATGGACAACTATGGGCTGATTGACCTATTTTATATTAAAATATATTTATTTTCTTTTATTAAAAACATATTGGGTGTGCAATCCTGCTTCCTAAATGTTGTTACAGGAAACATAAATGTAAAGCAAGCTCCCACTTCTCTCTACCATTTATGCTGTTTAGGACACCATTGCATCAGCCCAAGAGAAATCTTATGTGGTTGACAAATGAAAGTATAGAAGAGAATTTCCATTTCACAGGCATGGGATTTATTTTCTATGTTTGTTTTCTCTTTTCTCTTTTTGTTAAATAAAATTCCAAACAAATATGTTAATAAACAGTTACAAGATCAGACTGCCGGTTTCTCATGCACTTGGAACCTTTGAGTTGACATTACATTCGACTCTGTTGACCAGCTAACCCTTGCAGTTCCTTCTTATTATTCCTTACTTAATGACCCGGTTTGCAGATGGTCCCAAGAAGCAGAGTAAATACAGCAAGGGTCAATGCAAAAGTAGCTTTAAATGCACATATAGCATAATTTATGTCTGTTCCCTTTGCCAAGTCCAGGGATGTCTTAATTGCCTTGGAAAATAATGACTGGGATGGTGTTATTTGAGCTGTGAATGTTTTCACGTGAAATGATCCAGCTGGTGTCCTCTATTAGGGTCTTTTCTCATTCACAGTCCCAGTGAGGTCAGGAGACAATCACTGGGGGGGAGATAATTGTCAGGATTCCTTTTCTCTCTCTGGTGTTATTGTTTGGGTATTACATCCAAGTTTTGCCTGTACAGACCCCAACAACAATTTAAGTTATTCTCTATATAAATCATATGAACATTTAGACCCACAAAGCTGAATACGGTATGTTTAAAGTGGCTGATAGTGTAGTTATGGATAAATGCAATTGGGCAGAATAGGCTATTACCGTCTTATACATTTAGAAGATTATTATATATGTAAAAGCAGTCCAAAACAAATGTATGTGCCCAAATTCAATTGCAATTATGCAAAAAAAAAAAAAAAAACATCAAGTCCATATCTGTGATACACAAAATGTCCCTCGTGCTAGAAATAAATTGATAATTTGTGTTTTACATGAATTCCACCACTGCTCAATCCAACCTTTGCCTTATGTGCACCAATCTACCACACTTGTCCTCCTACCTTCTTTATACCTTTATGTTTTAAAGGTCATAAAATGCCCTTTCCCCTCTATTTGGCACGATGAGCCGAACATCCCCCGGTTTGGTTCGCACCAGAACATACCCAACAGGCAAAAAATTCAGAAGAACACATCAACACTGTTAAAGTCTATGGGACATGAACATGAAAATCATAAAATCAGTGCTCATTTTAAAGGCTTATATGCAAGTTATTATCATAAAAAGTGTTTGGGGACCTGGGTCATGTATCAATGCAAATTTTTTTTTTTTTTAAACTGATGTTTTTTCGGGAGAAGTGATTTTTTCAATGCTTAAAGTGAAACAATAAAAATGAAATATTCCTTTAAATACCCTGCCTGGGGGGTGTCTATAGTATGCCTGTAAAGTGGCACATTTTTCCCATGTTTAGAACAGTACCGCAGCAAAATGACATTTCTAAAGGAAAAATTGTCATTTAAAACTGTAATGAATTGTCGGGTCTCCGCAATATAGATAAAACTCATTGAAAAAAACGGCATGGGGTCCCCCCCAGTCCATTACCAGGCCCTTTGGGTCTGGTATAAATATTAAGGGGAACCCCGAACCAAAATTTTAAAAAAAATTGTGTGGGGGTCCCCCTAGAAACCATACCAGGCCCTTCAAGTCTGATATGGAAATTAAGGGGAACCCTGCACCAGATTTAAAAAAAATGGCGTAGGGGTCCCCCCCAAAATCCATGCCAGAACCAAAGTTCGGCCCGAACTTATGCTCGGGCTGAACCGTTCACCCATCCCTAAGTAGCACAAGTAGCACCATTCACTTCATTCACTTTAATGATCTTGTTTCCTCCTCATAGGTAATAGCACTCAGGAAAAAACATACACATATCTCATAGTTCTTTCCATAAAATTCCACCAATGTATTAAAAATTATTGAAAACATATGCACTCACAAGTTCCAGTGCACTTTGAACTAAGTGCACTAAAGTAAAGAGCTTTTCTTTTAATACATAAATTCTGTCAATTGGTACTGTGAACAATCATCCTGCCACTCTTTGTAAAATCCACTTTATAAGCAATAAAATGACATATACTGCTCTTCTCTACGTGAAACACCAATCTATTCCTGCCTCTGTGTGATGATGTCACCTGAGTCCGCCCTGCGTGTTGCATCACAGTCATGTGACTTCCTCAGGGGCTCTGAGCAATATTCCATTTCCTGGTGTAACAAAAAGTCTTACGTTTCCTTCTGTAAAGTAAGTAAAAAATACAACATGGAGATCAAAGGCAGGCTATGGAACTCAAATGTAGACATCTTACCACTGGCATCCCTAAAATATATCAAAAGGCTGATAATTGATTCAACCTGCCAGAATCTACCTGAAAATCAAACTGTAGAGAACACAGTTTTATTTAAATATTTCTTCATTATTTTTTTATTGGTTAAAAAGAATAAATCTAAAATAAAAGCCCACCCTTCTGACAAATTCATTGTGACAGTGAAATAATCTTTGTGTAGAATAGAATTTAAAGTGTACATTTCTAAAATACACCTATTCCCATTCTGTCAAGATCCCAGCTGTGCAGACTCCTCAGCACTTCCTAGCCTCCTGTCCAAATCTTCTACCTCGGACAATGCCAAAATGTCTATTCAGTCATATGGAGCAGTCTTATTCTGTCAGGGTTTTCGTCTACCACCCAGCAGGCTAAAATTCATAGCTGAAATTATTTGCTACAATTGCTCAATTGCTCAAATATGTATAGCTATGCAGTGACATAATGGATCTCTTCCTCTTTCCCGTCACTGGTGGCAGCATGTAGTCCTTACTCTTGCTTACGTAATGATGTGTAAGCACAGTTCAGTTTAATAGTATTCTGATCGCAGGCCGACACGATGATGCATCCCCAGGTAAGTGCCCATGACAGCCAAGGCTCAGGGTAGTGGGTTAAATGATTCAACTTGAAAGAATTCAGAACATGTAGTAGCCAAAAGGACCTACTGCAGAGGACAGCTCTGTATTGAAGATGAGTTTTGTGTTTTACAGTTTATGGGCATATTCATTATATTTTGGAGTCCTGCTATAAACTGCACAAGGACAGCACCAGTACCTGCAGCAATAGCAAAAATTACACACAAGAGCATCATGTGTACATACAGGAGAGCCCTGGGGCCATTCTAAAATGTATTAAACATAATTCTAATATTAAACAAATCTCCAGTGGCGTTGCTAGGGGGGTGCGGGGGGTGCGGTCCGCACCCGGGTGACACCCGCTAGAGGGGTGACACCATCCCGACTCTCCCGAGGGTGAGGATATCCCTGGAATTTTTTTTGCAGCTGACCCCGCTGGAACAACACCTCCAGCGCCGCGGCCGCGCCTGGTGTTCTTCCTCCTCCCTACTGAGCCAGTGAGCCTGTCACATCTCACAAAAGATGATGTCAAACACTATCTCCACCCCCAACGCTGTCCTTGTCTCCTCTCCAGCTGCCGCCCGGCGCCCGGAAGTATGAGTACAGTAAGGCACCTGGTCCCTGATAGCATGCGAGGGGGTTTCCACCGCCGCCCCGAGCCAGAGGTAAGGTGTCATAGGTGGGGGGAGGGTTACCCTTGTCATGGTACTGACACACCACCTGAGAGCTGGTGTGGAACAATGGGAGGATTCAGTGTCTGGCGCCCTCTGTGCTAGTCTGATAACGAAAGGGGGGTGTTGTGCAAGGTGGTCTTCTAGACACAGCTTTATAATATATATATATATATATATATATATATATATATATATATATATATATATATATATATATATATATATATATATATATATATAATAGCTGTGTCCAGCCGCCCCCCCACCAGACCAGCTCACTCAGCTACTGTGCCTATATCTAATATAATATAGCTGTGTCCAGCAGCACCCCCTCCCCTCCTGGCCCTGTGCCATGCCAGCCTGCCCTGTGCCATGCCACCCTGCCATGTGCCACCCCAACCTGCCATGTGCCACCCCAGCCTGCCCTGTGCCATGCCAGCCTGCCATGTGCCACCCCAACCTGCCCTGTGTTGCCCCAGCCTGCCATGTACCACCCCAACCTGCCCTGTGCCACCCCAGCCTGCCCTGTGCCACCCCAGCCTGCCCTGTACCACCCAGCCTGCCATGTGCCACCCCAACCTGCCCTGTGCCACCCCAAACTGCCCTATACCACCCCAACTTACCTTGTGCCACCCCAACCTGCCCTATACCACCCCAGCCTGCCCTGGACCAGCACAGCCTGCCCTGTACCACCCAGCCTGCCATGTGCCACCCCAGCCTGCCATGTGCCACCCCAGCCTGCCATGTGCCACCCCAGCCTGCCCTGTACCACCCAGCCTGCCATGTGCCACCCCAACCTGCCCTGTACCACCCCAGCCTGCCCTGGACCAGCCCAAACTGCCCTGTGCCACCCCAACCTGCCCTATAACACCCCAGCCTGCCCTATACCACCCCAACCTGCCCTGTGCCACCCCAACCTGCCATATACCACCCAGCCTGCCCTGTGCCACCCCAACCTGCCCTATACCACCCTAACTTGCCCTGTGCCACCCCAACCTGCCCTATACCACCCTAACTTGCCCTATACCACCCACACTGCCCTGTGCCACCCTAACTTACCCTGTACCACCCCAGCCTGCCTTGTACCACCCCAACCTGCCTTGTACCACCCCAACCTGCCATATACCACCCTGCCTGCCCTGTTCCACCCCAACCTGCCCTGTACCACCCCAACCTGCCATATACCACCCTGCCTGCCCTGTACCACCCCAACCTGCCCTGTACCACCCCAACCTGCCATATACCACCCTGCCTGCCCTGTGCCACCCCAACCTGCCTTATATCACCCAACCTGCCCTGTGCCACCCTAACTTGCCCTGTACCACCCCAACCTGCCCTATACCACCCCAGCCTGCCTGTACCACCCCAACATGCCCTATACCACCCCAGCCTGCCCTGTACCACCCCAACTTGCTCTGTGCCACCCCAGCCTGCCTTTTACCACCACAACCTGTCCTGTGCCACCCCAGCCTGACCTACACCACCCCAGCCTGCCCTGTGCCATTTCAACTTGCCCTATACCACCCCAACCTGCTCTATACCACCCCAATACTGCCTTAACCTGCCCTGTACCACCCTAACCTGTCATATACCACCTCAACCTGCCACTATACCACCCTATACTATCATTTACAGGGGCTGGTTTGAGGTGACCTCGTGACTGTGCGCTACCTGAATGGTGCTGGGCAGCCTAGACAAGGGGGGGTGACACCATGTTTTACCGCACCAGGTGACACCAACCCTAGTGACGCCACTGCAAATCTCTAAAGCAAACCTGGAAACTTACAGCAATCTGCTGAAATAGTATACAGACATGAGCCAATCTACAAGCTCTGGAGGTATGCAGTGTGTCATTGCTACAAGACTGTGCTGTAGGTGAGCTTGTCTTTGGTACATTAGAGATAAAATCAGCTGAAATTTTTTTCAGTCCCATGCGGCTGACATGCTGTGCATCCATGTAGTTCTTGGCCAGTGAGACCCACTGTCATTCTGCACATCTCTGTCTTCAGGCTACCACAATTATGTCCTTCCTTCATTCAGCCTCTCAAGCAGTATTTTCTATTTTTTAGCTCAGTGCTGTGCACTATATTTGCTGACTCACACTTCCTAGGCTGCTATCTACCATTGCAATCTGGAAGTGTAAATATGGAAATTAAATTAAAAGCAGCACAGTAACTTAAAAACTTGCACTGTAAACACTTTATGCCTTTAAAGGAGAGAATGAGAACTATGGTAAAAAAAAACCAAAAAAACACAGGATACCTCGTTGGATAGGGAGCTGCTAAAATGACTAAATATGAATAATTATCACATTTAACCTACCCCGTTGTGTTGGGAAAGCAGCTAATAAACAAGACAGAATTCAAATGCTGTGTTCACACATCCCATCTACTAACCAAAACAAATAACCAAGTACCGAAACAAAAATTCAAACCTTTCATGTTTGCTAACGCTACACATACTGTACATGTATTTATTTCTTCATCAACGCTAAACAGTGTCAGTGAAGAATCTTCAATTTTGGGTATTGTATTCAGACAGCCGGCAACCATTTTAATAATAATTCCAAGACAAACCTATCACACACCATCACTTACCATCTGATATTCCTTTATTTTTATTTCTGTTGCATGTGTACATACGAGGTGTATCTAAAAAGTTCAGTGAATAGTCCAAAATCTCAATGGCAACATGGGCCAGGTGTGTGCACATGCACATGGCTATCCGGAGAAAAAGTGCCACCTAGCATGGAGTACACATGAGTACACGTGGCTTTCAGGGAAAACCTGCTGTGGGCAGTCGAACGTAGTCAGTGTGAGAAGGAAGGTCACAGTGCAATGGAACAATGAGTGAACAATCAAATTCTGCTACAAATTGGGGAAAACGGCGATGGAGATGCATGAAAAGTTGGTGCAAGTATACGGGACAGAAGCTGTTAGCAGGAAATGTGTTCACGACTGGTTCAAATGCTTTCACGATGGGAAGGAAACGTCTGAGGATGAGCCACGTTCACGTCGATTCAGGAGATTGGCGACTGACTCTACAATTGATGGTGGAGGAATTGGACATTAGCAAGGACACGGCTCACAACATCGTCTGCAAAGATTTGGATAAGCAGAAGATCTGTTCCCAGTTTGTGCCGCACAAGCTGACAGAGGAACAGAAAGCAAAAGGGATGGAAACCTCTGGAGATTTCATTACCATGTGTGACCAGGATCCATCCTTTCTGCAAACCATCTTCACAGGGGATGAGACCTGGTGCTACCAGTTCGATCTGGAATCCAAGCGGCAATCGATAGAATGGCGTTCAAAGTCTTCCTGGTCACCCAAAAAAGTCTCCTGCAAAAGTCCAAGGCCAAGACAGTGTTTTGCAGACATGACGTACATATAGGTACACACACACACATATATACTGTACATATGTGTAAGTTCCTCATGATTTTCTACATTGTTAGACTTATGATTATATCAATCACTTTTTATTATATTTTTATTTTATTGTGTTATTTTGTAGCCCTAATAAAAGGGGCATCTCATTTGTCCCTGAAACCCTTTGGTTGTTTTTTGTGTAAACCAATCAATTTATTTAATCGTTTGGTCTTGTAATCCTTCTATTGGTATATTGAATTGTTTGGCTGGCAATATTCCACCCAACTCTTTCAACTAATTGACTTTTGTTGAGTCAGGTGGTGCCAACAGGACCATCCACAGCTCAAATGTAGTCCGATGAAAATTCAGCTGTCTATGACACCCTTTAGAATCTGAGAAAGTAAAATTACCTAATAAGCTTATGTCAAAGGAGGCTTTTATATCAATTTGAGTGGTTGCCATTTTTGCTTTGCTTAAAATGTCACTGTCAGTGTAGCCTACCAACTTTATAAAATGCAGGTAAATGCACAGAAAAATCATGTATTTTAATGCTTATGTGTGGGGTATTTTCTTTCCATAAAAAGTTTTTATATCGCTTTGCAATGTGCCACTGAACTTTCTAGCAAATATGTCTGTTTCAGGAAGATTCAGTTCAATAGCACAGTCCAATGCCTCCTTGAATATCATATCAAGCTCTTCTTCTGGAAATGTCTAATTATTGTCTGTGCTGGTCTAGATCCTCTGCCCTACCCCTCACCTCCCTACATACATTTTATGTAGCTGCTGGGGAAGAGTAAAGGAGAAGACTTACAAAGGAACAACACTGCATCTGAGCACCACAAATCAAAAATGCTATTAAATTATATTTTAATATTCAAAGCAACCACCCCCAATCATCCATGTTTTATTTTGCTGATAACTCAATTTGAAAAACACTCCCTTGAATTTCTGGTCATGGCCATCTTAAGTAAGAGCAGATGATTCATGTAGCATTTACTTTCTGGAATCCATCTGCTCTTAGCTCAGGCATACAGGCAGGAGGGTGTGCTTAGCTGAGAATGCCCCTCCTCCCCTCTTGAAGACTCCTGGGATGCATGACATCATTTGCCCAGGCATGGAAACCATGTAGTAACCGAAGAAATTTAAAAACAAGTTTAACAGGGGGCAGGAGGCGGAGCCTAGCAGAGCAGACATGCATTGTTAGAGCTCCACACCGCTGAGGAGAGAAGAGAAGAACAAAGCGGAGCGTGCAGGCTCAAAAGGTATCCATTTGAACCTTTTTACCCCAGGGAACAAACTGTGAAAGTTTGGGCAGGAAATATGGTACTGGGAGGAAACCGTGGCAGAAATAAAAATCACCTCACAAAAAGCTCACAGGAACTCACTGCAGCTGAAGGAGCTCCAGTCACCTCACAAGATACAGCATCAGGGCGCTCTCACAGACAGAAAATGTCACAGCAAGACTCTCCATTTGAGTCAGATACAGAACAAATCCTCTCACAAACTTCTCCACAAGCCTTCTCAGTATCCCCAGTAATATTATTACAATTTGAAAAGATGCTTCATAAGGCTTTAAAACAAACCTCAGACCAAATAACAAAAAGCCTAACCAAAGAAATAAGAGAGCTGGGAAACCGCACCGCAGCCCTAGAAATAAAAATGGATGAAATTGAAATTACAACCCAAGAAAATATAACAGAATTGGAACAATTAAAAAAAGAGAATTTAATACTTCAAACTAAGCTCGAAGATTACGAAAATAGAGCCAGACGTTCAAACTTGCGCATAAGGGGAATACCTGAAACTGTGACAGACCTGCAATCTACTATTACTGCTCTATTACAAGAACTAAAGCCAGATATCCCTATTGAACGTTTAGAACTGGACAGAGTACACAGAGCCCTCACAGCCAAAAAGAAAGATGGACCCCCACGTGATATAATCACAAAATTTCATTATTACAGAACGAAAGAACAAATACTAATTGCTGCAAGAGAAAAAAAGGAACTTAATTTTCAAGGACACAATTATCAAATTTTTGCTGACCTATCCCAACTTACTATTACTAAAAGACGATCCATGAAACCCCAACTAATGGAACTGCAACGCCACAACATTATGTATCAATGGGGCTTCCCCTTTTCAGTCAGATTTAACTACCAAGGTACAATTTACAGAAGCAAATCAGCAGATGAACTACAACAAACCCTTTTAAAATTAAATCTGACAGAACCCACAAGTGGCAACACTCCCACACGCAGAAGAATGGCATCATCTTCACCTTCAGGCAGTACCCAGAAAATTTCAGAGCAAAATGGGAATCCTCATTCTCACAAAAGAGGCCGTTATGCCACATCATCCATGGACCAAGAAGATTCAATGGACTGACATCCTAATTCCTGATATCTCTTCATTTATTATACTAAGAGATGGTTCTCTATAAAAAACCTGTATTTATAACTGAATGTAACTGCATTCTGATAGTCACACACTGTGTGGGATCATGTTACATTCCAGTTATATTTCTTATTACTTCTGATTCATATAGCCTTAGAATATATAAGTGAAATAAGGAAATTCTTGTTCAGTTATATATTTTCAGGTAATAACAATAGATTTATTACTTTTTAGGACAAATATGTTCAATAATCCAGAAGTAATGGAAGCTTTTTCTTTCTTTTCTTAAAACAAATATATTATTACCTAAGTAGTTCCTAGAATTATGTTTTTGTTTATTCTAATCTGAAGCAATACAACCTCAATTTTATGAGTTAACATATCTAAACAGTTGCATATGAATAAAATATGTAATTGTTTACTCTAAAAGTGTTAAAATCCCAAAATAATTCAAACTATCTTCATCAATACCAAAGTTATTAACAGTACCTTTCTAACTGAATTATTTAGCCTAGGGCAAGACTAACCATATACAACCACCCTGGAATAAATAATTTCAACAAAAACTATATTCTGCACTCCAATTAATGAAACATCATTTTGATGTCTTTTGACATAGCACTTCTCTCCTGTAAGCGGAAGATCCGTGTACCCCCATTAGCCCTCCTCATTCTCCCAACCATATTATGTGGGAGTGTGACGAAGGCACTTATTCCCCTGAGAGAGATATTTATTCTCTTTCACGGGTAAATTGTGATTACTTGCAAAAAATAATTTATACAATGTATCATCTAATCTCATATGTTTTTTGTTTACTCTTTACTCCAGAATTCACTGGTTTCTTTTCTATCTATTCATCTCTTCAGTCCACACAGGTTGATCTGCGCAGTCAGCTCTGCATAACAAAAAGTAAGTCAAAACTATTTGATCTATTGCCATGGCACCACTGAATATACTTTCCCTGAATGTTCAGGGAATAAATGTCCCTCAAAAAAGGACCAAAGCCTTCCGTACTTTCCATAACAAGAAGGCTCACATAGTATGCCTCCAAGAAACACACTTCACCAAAGATTCTACTCCAAAATATATTTCTCCTTTTTATCAACAAATTTACACGGCTTCTGCCTGTACCAAGCAAAGGGGAACTCTAATTGCATTTCACCGATCCACACCATTCACCTTATCATCAGAAATTAAAGACCCAGAAGGTAGATACCTGATACTCATGGGTTATATAATGGATACAGCAATCACGGTGATTTCCTACTACGCTCCTAACAAACAACCTACACCATTCCTCTCACATATATTACAAGTGATTAATACACACAAAATAGGAACAGTGATAATGTGTGGGGATTCGAACCAGGTCCTCCTCCCATTTCTAGATAAATCACCTTTTACACCATCCAAAATAACCTCTAGATTACCTTTTTCTCAACTTCTTTCCAAATACAATCTGGTAGATTCGTGGAGAGAAAGTAACCCAATGAAAAAGAAATTCACTTATTTCTCGCACCCTCATCAAACCTTCACCAGAATAGATCATATTTTTCTAACAATAGGAATGATACCAGAAATTATTGCATCAGATATAATTCCGATTCCGTGGTCTGACCATAATGCAGTATACACTACTATAGCCTCAGCCATACCAAAAGCGCATGACCCAACGTGGTACCTACCGGACATAATGCTCAAACACCCACTACATCAGATGGCCATTGAACAAGCTTTAAAGGAATACATATCAATTAATAATAAAACAGACATCTCCCCAATAACACTGTGGGAAGCTCATAAGCCTGTCTTGCGTGGTACAATACAAAGACAAATGGCACTATTTAAACGGGAACGCAAAAATCTAGCAAAAAAACTAGAACTCAATTTTAATGCAGCCTACATATCATTTCAAGATAATCCATCTCAGAGTACAAAATCTCATCTGGAAAAATCTAGATTGGAATACGATCTATTTCTCACTGAGTCAGTTGATAAATCCCTCAAACGCTCCAAACACAATTTCTACATGAATACAAACAAACCAGGTACATATTTGGCTCGGGCATTAAATTCAACTAACAAATCTTTCAAACCAATACGTTTGAAATTATCAAAAAATGTTTACACTTGTAATCCAGTTAAAATAGTCCATAAATTTCACTCACATCTCGCAACTTTATACAAGACAAACAATGAATTTAATCCTACAGAGGCTGAATCCTTCTTCTCAAAAATAACCTTACCTGAGTTATCTCAGAATCAAAAAAGCAGTTTGGATGAGCCTATAACTATAGATGAAGTTGCTAACGCCATAAAAGACCTAAAACTTAACAAAAGACCAGGCCCAGACGGCTACTCGGCTTTATACTATAAAACATTCTCAGAAATACTCTCTCCCATTCTCACTGAAACTTTTAACAAACTTCTAGATGGACATTTTTTTCGGCAAGAAACACTAATGGCAATTGTTTGTATGATCCCAAAACCCCTTTCTGATGATACTTCCTGTGTGATTTATCGGCCTATCTCTCTGTTAAACCTCGATATTAAATTATTAGCAAAAATAATAGCAAAACGCCTCAATAGCATTATGGAAAATTAATACATAGAGATCAAGTAGGCTTCATGCCAAATAGACAGGCAGGCGATAATATACGCAGGGCAGTGTTATTGGCACATATTGCTAAAAAACGGAAAATCCCTTTATGTTTTCTATCTCTCGATATTAAGAGGGCATTTGACACTGTATCCTGGGAATATATATGCAATATTCATTACAAAAATGGGGTTTTGGACCCCACTTTTTAACATGGATCAAAGCATAATATAATAAACCCAAAGCCTATATAAAATATGCTGGATACAAATCTGATGCCTTTAATATCGAAAGAGGTACCCGACAGGGTTGCCCATTATCTCCCTTATTATTTGCCCTTATACTAGAACCCATGGCCCAATACATCAGAACAAACCAAACTATAACTGGCATTGAAGTAGGAGGTATTACACACAAATTATGTATATTTGCAGACAATATATTACTTTTTCTATCATCACCACAGGTCTCTGGTCCTAACTTAATACCAACTCTTGATGGATTTGCAGCCCTATCCGGCCTTATGATTAATCCTAAGAAATGCCTAATGCTTAATATTTCACTCACAAACATGGAATTGATCCCGGCTAGGGCTGCACTCCCATTCACATGGGCAGAAAAATCAATCCCATATCTTGGAATTCATTTAACAGCATCTCATTCTGACTTATTCTCAACCAATTATCCTCCTGTATTAAGACAGATCACAAATCTAATAAAACAATGGTCGCAACTTCCTTTATCCTGGATAGGGAAGATTAATGCAATCAAAATGACTATTCTACCCAAATTGTTTTATCTATTCAGAGTCCTCCCTATTCCAATTCCTTCCTATTTTTTGAGAATAGTACAAAAAAGAGCAACTTCGTTTATATGGGGCTCTTCTAAACCACGTATACCTATACACACACTACATCTTCCCA
The DNA here is from genome assembly GCF_042186555.1 of Aquarana catesbeiana. Taxonomy (NCBI): domain Eukaryota; kingdom Metazoa; phylum Chordata; class Amphibia; order Anura; family Ranidae; genus Aquarana; species Aquarana catesbeiana. The sequence continues at coordinate 135,067,805 of NC_133329.1, forward strand.
AAAATAAAGGAGGCCTGGGATACCCTAATTTTACTAACTACTACAGAGCAGCACATTTGGCCAGTCTGTCCAAATACCATGCAAAACAGGAAATCCCATTATGGGTATTTATAGAGGCTTCAGAAAATGACCCTCTATTAATATCAAATTTATTATGGCTTGATCCTAAAGACCGCTTTAAAATTCATAATCCCATAACTAAACACTTCTTATCTCTCTGGGATAAACTAAAAACCAAATATCAGTTACAATCTCCACACAATCCTCTCCTTTCTTTTATCAGAAATCTGGCCTTTTATCCGGCATGGATCTACCCAAATTCTTTTAAAGCTTGGACAACATCAGGCATTCAGACACTAAATGACTTCATAGCATCTAAATCATTCCTTTCATTCCCATCGCTTAGAGAAAAATATGATCTACCAAACTCTGAGATATTTAGATATCTCCAAATCAAAAAATTCTATACACCATTCCTAAAGAGGGATACACCATTATCCCAATTATCCATTTTTGAATCAATCTGTACAAAAGATCCATTTGCTAAAGGTACAATTTCATCACTTTATAATCAATTATATGGAGTAGCAAATCTTAATAGACCCTCTTACGTTCAGAGGTGGGAGGAGGACCTGGGACGAACTTTAGAAGACACGGACTGGTCTAACATATGGCTCACATCTAAGTCATCTTTACCCAACATCTTAGCACTGGAGACAAATTATAAAGTCCTAATTCGCTGGTACCTTGTACCCGCTAGAGTGGCAAAATATTCACCTAATACCTCAGCTCTTTGTTTTCGAGGATGCCCAGAAATAGGCACATATTTACACATATGGTGGACGTGCCCAGTAATCCAAACCTTCTGGAAGGAAGTCTTCGTGATTGCATCTAAAATATTTAAAAAAATAATACAACCAGATCCATATTTAACTTTACTTAATCTAAAACCGGAATGGTTAACACTCTCTCAATTCAAACTTATGATCCAACTAATAACGGCTGCAAAACAAACAGTGGCCAAGGCATGGAAATCTCCTACATTGGTACTAGCAGAAACAATTCACAGAATGAATAATACAATGTCCCATGCTAAGATGGTAGCCATCGATCAAAATCAAATTCCAAAATTTGAAAAACTTTGGCATCCTTGGATAAAACAACAGTTCTTGTCAAACTTCAATGACTCTGTCCTGTTGCCATGGTAACAGATTAAATGACTTACAGAGACACCCATTCTAAGGCTTCAAAGAGAACTAAAAAGAATAATAAACTGACGAGCGGGACAACCTTGTGGACCATACCTCTACCTTTCAACCCTTTTTCTTCTTTTTCTTTCCTTTTCTCCACCTTACGATTAAAGCTCATTATCAGAATTTATTTGACCTATATACACTCTACTTGTAAACAATATGTATAGTAGGTATAAATCATTTAAATACCTACAAAAGTAACTAAGGAAATGATATGTATCTTTAATTTAGGTTTACGTAAACCCAATGTTTAATATTTGAAATTTCATGATATTTACCTATATAAACCCTACTGTAAAACAATGAGCTTACTTTATAGATCCTTGTAAACTTACTTTATATATCTTTATAACATTGTATACTTAATAAACTTCTTTTGACAAGGAAAAACAAGTTTAACAAAGTTTAACTAAAAATAGTCAATGTTGACTGAGAGAGTTAAGTTCCACTTTAACCGCTTGCCGACCAGCGCACATTTACATTGGCCAAAGTCCAAACTTTGAAGGGGGATACCGGGGTTATGGCAGCAGCGAACAGCTGTGAGATGACAGCGGGTGATGTGAGACTCCGCCCCCGTACGCGGCGTTACGTCCACGTCCACAGGGCGGAGTCTCACGTCACCCGCTGTCATCTCACAGCTGTTCGGATGCGAACAGTCTGGTTTATCTCCGCTCGTGGATGTTTTTAAATAGCGCTACCTTTTTTATGGACTGTATTCCGATCCATTTAAGTTAATAAAATATATTGAGCTATATGGAACGCTCTTAGATGTCCCTTCCTTTTTTCCTGCTTTACCGCATCTTGTAGTGACTGTATCACCTATCGCATTGGAGGACAAGCTGCCGGACATTATTTCAGACTGTCAGATCAGCTGATCCAAGTATCCCCAGCATCGGTGGTAATTATGCCTACTTTGATTTTCCATCTGGTAAGCAGTCAACTTGCTCAATAATGCTGAAGTATGTGGGTTGTCTTTTAACAAGAAGAAAGTTTACAGAAGAGAAATATATGCCCTTTAAATTACTCTATTTTTTCTCAAGTTTTTTGCGCTGCACTTTTATTGCTTTGTATATGAAAACTGTGGTCAAACCAAACGTGAGTTATCTCCGTGACCGGTAGAGCGGGAGCAATACTTCTAGCCCTAGACCTCCTCTGTAACGCAAAACATGAAACCTGTAGAATTTTCCATGAGCGGGCGCAATTTTGAAGCGTGACATGTTGGGTATCAATTTACTTGGCGTAACATTATATTTCACAATATAAAAAAAATTGGGCTAACTTTACTGTTGTCTTATTTTTTTATTCAAAAAAGTGCATTTTTTCCAAAAAAAGTGCGCTTATAAGACCGCTGCGCAAATACGGTGCAAAAAAAAGTATTGCAACGACCGCCATTTTATTATCTAGGGTGTTAAAAAAAAAACATATATAATGTTTGGGGGTTCTAAGTAATTTTCTAGCAAAAAAAACAGTTTTAAACATGTAAACACCTAAAATCCAAAACGAGGCTGGTCCTTAAGTGGTTAACAAACAACGACCAGTGCCACTGCTACCAGGGTCTTAAAGGTCGCAGTTGTGACCCGGATCCTGGTGTTCAAATGCGCCAACCTGAAAAATAGACATGAACTATTAGCTTTCAAACAAATTTCAACCACCAATGAGACTTCAAGAATAATTACCACCTATACCAATGACCATAGTAAAATCAGACAGATATGTCAAAAATATTGGCACCTACTGACCTCTGACCCCACTATAGGTCCTTTTGTGCCCCCCATGCCTTTAATTACTTATAGACGAGCCACCTCGGTGGGCGACCTTTTAGTTCAAATCGAATTTAAGGGCTATAATAGAGGTGATCCCTGCACATCAGTAGGCACATTCCAATGTGGATCTTGTTCCTATTGCAGGTACATGGATACGAGGAAAAATGTATACTTACCCAATGGCATACACTTTGTACCGAGACATTATGCCAACTGTCAGACAACGGGCGTAGTGTATATGCTACTATGTAACTGCAACTGTTTTTATGTGGGAAAAACCCTCCAAAAACTATGGCAAAGGCTTTTCTGCCACATTAGGAGCCATGCAAACAGCTGACCCCGACCTCCCGTTAGGCAGACATGTGGCACAAGTACATGAAGGGGTCTGTCCAAAAATATCCGTTTTGGTATTGGATCGCCTACACCCGAGCTCTCGTGGGGGAGACTATAATAAGATGCTCCTCCAACGAGAACTCCATTGGATATCAAAACTTGGCACAACCTTACCACCTGGCCTCAATGAAGCTTTTAACTTGAAGCCTTTCCTTCCAGGCTTCGCCACAGGGGGTTTTGATAAGAACCTCCAAAATTAAATTTATTCATCTTCGCCCATTCTTTTCTTCCCCCCTTTTCCTTTTCCCATTTCTTCTTCTCTTTCTCTTTTCTTTTTCTTCTTTCTTTTCTCTTTCCCCTCTTTGTTTTCACTTAGTCCCACGTCTAACAAATTCTGCTTATACTTTAATATTAGCCACAGGAAGGTTGCCTATCTAATGTATTCTGATGTTTTTATCAAGCTAGCATGCCTATCCTCAGTACCCATTAATTATTTATTCCTTTTTATGTACTATTATATATTTTGTAATTATAATTGCATATTTTGTAATTGTAATTTAAACTGCCTTTTCTTCTTTCTCGTTCTTTAGGGAACAATACATTCCTGTACAGATGGGATCCCCACGTCTTGCCAGTAAAGAGGATATCGGCAACATTCCTCCCAAATGAAATTCTCGTATTTTATATTCACAATTTTTTATAATAATTCTGAATTGTCTTATTTCCCCAAATGCCCACGGGAATGGCTCGGCGGTGCTCCCCGACACGGAAAGGCTTCCGTTTCTGCTTTATAGTGACGGAGGCTTCCCCTCAGCAGCTTCTATGCGCATGCGCTTGATTTGTTGTCTCGGGCATGCGCACTAGACTCTTCATCTAGTCCTGGCAGGCTGCCCTTCTTCCGTGTCAGCGGCCTTTGTCAACGCCGGACGCCATTGCGTCATTCGCGCGATGACGTCGGACGCCGCTCAGGCCGGGGAGCCGTGATTGGCCGACGCCTCCTATCTACCACCACATATCTCCTTTGGCACTTTGAGCCTGTCATACTCGCCCCTCATCCTATATTTATCTCCCTCACCTGGACCCATAATGTTCTAAACCAGCAGGACTGGTTGTCTAGCCACAACCACTCCCACATTTTCAGGTATTTAACCTCACTCTTTAGCAAACACAGAACTCTGCTACAAAGTTGGGAGGAGTACAGCTCTTCATACCGGTCCTGATTGCTTTGAGTGGTTAAGGTCAGTTACCTGTCTATATATCCTGCTCCATATATCCTGTTTTATGCTTTGCGCTGATACAATTACTGGGAGTGTTATACGTCATATCTCTCCCTCTATCCCAATGCATATCACATTTATGGTACAGAGATATATACAATGTCCCTCTCTCTCTTTTTTTTGTTTTAGATGTGCATCAATTTTGCCTTTTAGTGGAGGCTCTCGTGAGCCCTGCCCTGCCGTCTCCCCCTCCAGGCATAAGCATAAGGTTAATCCCATACCAAAACGAGACTTTGCTACTTCGTGTATTATTCTTGTTTTTGAACCTAATTGGGAGGATTGCCTCTATCTGCTGGCTTCCCGAATGTGAGAGTTCCATCTCGCAACACCACTGTGCATACCTTTGTTATAATAGAAATTCAGATATCCTGTGAGTACTCTTTTTGGATTAATATCTAGCTTGTTGCTGTTTCTGTCTTTTCTTGTGAATTGAAGCCTATTGATCAATGCTAACTATTTCTTATTACTTATGCAGATGTAAAACCTATATATATATATATGTAAATATATTTTTTCTTTTTAGAAATCTAATAGCCTGCTTATCTGAAACCCCTGAGGAAGGAAGTACACATCATAAAAAGAAAGGAATCTTTTTGTGTTTTTCTGAAACATGTAGGGTATCTTGTAGCAGTTGCACTACTTCTTTTGACCATTCATTGGCCGTTGTAGTTCACCGCCTACACTCCAGCTGCTTTATTTCTGACACCAACTGTTCCTATTGTATTGTTGATTTTAGATGTCAGTATGTATTTTTGCACAATTTGTACTAATAAAATTTGATACTTTTATCTAAAAAAACTTCTTTGCATTCCATCTGCACTCTTTGATCCTTGCTGATCCACTGCTCATATGATCCCTTGGGGCGCCCAGCTTCTATATTTATTGTTTGTTCAATGGGATGTGGCAGTGGTTCCCAGGATCAGCTCAATGCCAGTTCCAATTTCATTAACTCATTAATTTTGTGACCCGGACCCTGGCATTCCTCCACCATGGGGGGGGCCCAAGATAACAGAAAGGGGGTCTGCTGGATATGTGGGAAGAACTCTGGGCCTGGGGGTCAGGGGGCCTTTCTTGGTTTCTTGCACCGGGGCCCTAAATATTCTAGTTACAACTCTGACTACGACGATGATGTTGGTGAACATGATGATGTGTGTGATGTTTTCCAAATTCTTGGTAAGGATCCCTAGATATACCACACCATTAATATATATGTAAACTCTAACAAATAACTTTTGTTATTTGCTCCCTTTTGGTCTGTTAAATATATGATTTGAAGCATTTTCATATCTGCTTGATAAGTGAAAACAAACTGTTGAACTTGTAAGAAATTCAGAGTTGTATTGTGTTCTCTGCACACTTCCTGTGTCATCTTAAACAGGCCTCCTGGTTCTTAGGCTACAGAGCAATTAGCCAACACAGTACAGACAGGATTAATTATGATACATATAACTCCCCTGACCCTCCTTAACATTACATAGAAGTTTAAAGCTAAGATTTTTAGGTAAATAAAATAGTAAGGGTTATATTTTCAATTTTCCAAGTTATGTAATGCGAATTGAAACATGTGACAAATGTGAAGTATTGTAGGTGTTGTCCCAATTTGGCTGCAAATGTGATAATACACTTTAAAGCAAATGTAAACCAGAACACTAAAATCTTGTGTAAGTTTTAACATGTTGATACAACTTAAAAAATGTTTTAAAGCGTTTTAAACCCACAACTTTTCCTTAAAATATTGCCTAATGATACTAACATGAAGGTCTTTGTTCAGGCACTTCCTCTTATGCGGTGACAACTGTGTCCCATTTGTGCTCCTGCGCTGTCACCCCTGGTGTTTACACATATGGAGCAGGCATGGTCAGCTGTTGTCACTATCAAGAAACTGGTCCAAATGAATTATGTGCAGCTGACAGGAAGTGTCTGAAAGAGGCTGGAAGAGAACAGCCATGCTGAGATGCAAAGGAAGGATGAAAAACTTGTGAAAACATTATTGTATTATATAAAGACACAGAAATTGTGTTTGGTCAACAATGCATTAGCATGCTAATTGAATTCTGTTGAGGTCTGGATCTAATGTAACTAGTTAACACTTAGAAATTCTAGGTCTGATGGAAATACAACTTATGTTCTTTGCAAACCCCAATGTCCCTTACAAAATCATAAAATCTTAATTCTCCTTGTCAACCAGAAACTAAAAATGAAACCTGAAAAAGAATAATAATATTCGTTTCCACGCTGATCTCTGGGGGAATAAATCTACCCTTTCCCGTTTCACCCCCTTTAGTTAAGTTTTTTAAAAATAAAACCTATATGTTAACTAAAAACTCAAATGACTTACCTTAAACAAAAGTATTTTAACAGCCTTGGTGGTGTTGTGGCTTACTGGAGATATACTGATGGGTACTAATAGGTGGCACTGATGGGCACTGATAGGTGGCAGTGATGGGCACTGATAGGCAGCAATGGTGGGCACTGATGGGCACTGATGGGTGGCACGGATGGGCACTGATAGATGGCACTGATAGGCAGCACTGAGGAGGAGGCACTGACAGGTATTACTGATGGGCACTGATTGGCATCTGTGATGGGCACTGACAGGCATTTCTGATGGGCACTGATGGGTGGAACGGATGGGCACTGATAGATGGCACTGATAGGCAGCACTGAGGAGGAGGCACTGACAGGTATTACTGATGGGCACTGATTGGCATCTGTGATGGGCACTGACAGGCATTTCTGATGGGCACTGATTGGCATTTGTGATGGGTACTGATTGACATCTGTGATAAGCACTGATTGACATTTTTTATTTGCACTGATTGGCATCTGATGGGTACTGGTTGGCATCTGTTGTGGGCACCTCTGATGGGGGCAGCGCTGATAATCAATGCGCTGATTATCAGTGCAGACCCCCCATCAGGAGATTCGCTGATCGTCTCTTTTCTGCTTGTGCCTTGTCAGCACGAACTGAGGAAAGACGATCACCGGCATTTCCTGGTTACCGCTGTGATTGGTCACAGCTGATCACGTGGTAAAGAGTCTACATCATAGGCTCTTTACCGAGATTGGAGATACAGTGTGTCAGAGCAACACACCGCACCACAGATCGCCACTCTGTGCACCCATGGGGGAGGGGGGGCACGAGCAGCTTATCCTGCTGGGTGTCATACGATGCCCAGTCTGGATAACTTATCCCCCGCTCAGCCATCATTCTGTGATAGGCCGGGCCAGATGTGGTTAATCTATATGTAAGTAATATAACTAAAGGTTTGTTGGGCAAGATATGTATTTTGCTGATGACACACAGGTGTGTAATAGGGTTGATATCCCTGGAGGTGTCTGTAAGGCTCGGTTCACACATGGGCGGCACGACTTGCAGGTCGCCTCAGCGAGGCGACCTGCAAACGACTGCGGGGCGACTTGCGAGACGACTTCTGCATAGAAGTCTATGCAAGTCGCCCCAAGTCGCCCCCAAAGTAATACAGGAACCTTTTTCTAAGTCGGAGCGACTTGCGTCGCTCCGATTAGAACGGTTCCATAGCACAGAACGGGAGGCGACTTGTCAGGCGACTAGGTCGCCTGACAAGTCGCCCCAGTGTGAACCGAGCCTAACATGGATCGAGATTTGGCATTGCTCCAAGATTGGTCAAAGCAGTGGAAACTACAGTTCAATGTTTTTAATTTATAAAATAATGCACCTAGGGAAAAATAATCCCTTGAGAGAGTACAACATTGGGGGTACAGTGTCAGCCAGCCCTATAGAAGAAAAAGATTTGGGGGTACTTATTTCAGATTACTGCAAAATGAGCAGTGTGACCAGGCAGTGGGAAAAGCGAATAGAATTCTAGGATGCATCACTAGAGGTATCACCAGCATGAGGGAGGAGGTCCTGATTCCTCTATATAGATCTTTAGTGAGACCTCATTTAGAATACTGTGTCCAGTTGTGGAGACCTCACTTACAAAAAGATATTGATAAGATAGAACGAGTCCAGAGACAGGTAACAAAAATGGTGAAATGTTTAGGGGATAAAACATATCGAGAGCGACTTCAAGAACTTAATATGTACAGTCTGGAATAAAGAAGGGAAAGGGGAGACATGATTATAACCTTTAAATACATCAAGGGGGTGAATATGGTTCAGGAAGGCAGTTTTTTCAATATAGAACCAAATTCAAGAACACCTGACCTTAAACTAACTGGAGGGAAGTTCAAAACTGATCTTAGAAAGTATTATTTTATTGAAAGGGTAGTTGATGCTTGGAATAAACTACCAGCAGAGGTAGTGAGACAGTCAACAGTAAATGGCTTCAAACATGCTTGGGATAAACATAGATCTATAGTAAGACAACAAAGTTAACAAAAAAAAATACCAACAAACCAAAAAATCAAAGAACCCCCCTCCCCCCCAAAAAAAAACAAACAAAAAAAACAAGTAGAAAATACAAAAAAAACCCCGAAAACAATAAAAAATAAAAATTGGCGGCCTCGATGGACTACTCTGTCTTTTTCTGGCGTCACTTTTCTATGTATCTATGTTACATTGGTAGCCACTGGGAAAAATTTCCTTACATTGCTGGGCTGGTCAGTGGAAACAATGTCCTTATGTTGGTGGTCAGTGGGAACAATGTTCTTACATGGTGGTCAGTACAACATCTTACACATAGCTAAAAAAGATCATTGGTGTAAGTGGTAACTTAACTGAGAGGCAGAGATCGCTCATATTTCAAGGCACCCCTAGCAAATTCTAAAGGAATCCTAGGGTCCCAAAGAACACCAGTTGAGAAAGGTTGATCCAAATATTTGATGAACACAAAACAGATTAAAAAAAAAAAAAAGATGGGACTATGCATTGTGAAAATCAGATCCTGAAATCAATTTCTCTAATTTTTCACTGCTCTTAAAATGCAAGTCTCGTGCTACTGAGCTGGCAGTAATAGTTACACCTGCCAGCATTAAAAAGTGAACTGCAAATCAGATCATTAAGAAAATTGTATGAAATGGTAATGATGTTGAGTTTAGCACATCTCAAGATTTTCCCCTGCCTCAGTTTTGTCAAGGTCTAATTATTGCTGAAGCTGTAATATATTAATCATGATATGTTCTTAACTTTCCTCCCCCCCACCCCTCTAGGGTGAAGAGTTTGGATAAGCAGGATGTAAGCTTTACATAACCCTTTCTATGCCAGTAGCTGGTTTTCTTGCAACTCCCACCCCTTACATCTACTCACTGGAGCAAAAGCAATCTTTGTTACTGGCAAATTGCACTGGACTTAAATGTTTCTGGCTAATTAAACATAAGTTAAATTATTAGTTGGGTATTAAAGCTATAATTACGACTTGATAAAAGCACCTTAACCTTCTCCTTTATGTTAAACAAAATCATGTAAAGACTCATGTTCTGTATATAAGAGCAATATGGCAATTCATCTAGTGCAGGAATAATGTAAAAGCACCTAAGAGAAGAGGAACTACTGCAGACAATTACAAGATAGGCAGATACTTGCTGGGAGTGATCTTTTACCCCTCATTCCTCAATTAACGGCACTATAGTAATGTGTAAAATATGTCACACTAGACATATTGAAGTGGACAGATGTTAGATGATTTAGCTGTAATTATTATTCCTCTTAAATGGTCATTCAGTTCTTTTCTCTGCTTATGGGAGGTTTGCTTGTCTTTGCTGCCTCCACACTTATAGTTATCATTTAAAGAAGGGAGCAAAAGTTATGGGTCTAGCCCAGGGGTAGCCAGTCTTTTCATACAAAAGGAACAGTTTACTGTCTTTCAGACTTTAGGGGGGCCAGACTTTGCCCAGTGGCAGTAAAAAAAATGGCCCGATGTCAGTGGATGTAACCAATGCTCCATCACTGGTATTAGTGGGAGGAATAGTGCCCCATCCTTAGTGTCAGTGGAAGGAGAATGCCCCATCGTTGGTGTCAGTGGGAGAAAGAGTGCCCCATGGTTGGTGTCAGTGGGAGGAATCATGAATTGTATTAATGGGAGAAATAGTGCCCCAAGGGTAGTATAATGGTAACCAAAGGGCCACATTCGGCCCTTGAGCTGCAATTTGGACTTTGGAGACCACTGTCTAGCCAATTGCTGCTCTGTTACATAGTTATATAGTTTAAAAGGATGAAAAAACATGATGTCCATCCAAGTGGAACCTTAGAACTCAGTCAAGAGAAAGGCAAATATGCCCTGGGCAAGGGTTACTGATCCTCCAAAGACAAGTTTTATTTCTTGACCTCCAACAGCAGATCAGTTTCCTGGATCAAATATTGCTCTATTAACATCAAGTAATTACCATTTTCAATATTATTAAGTGATAACTTACTGCCTTGGAGGATTTTAAATAAGTACAGAGAGGAGTCAGGATAAAGGCTGAAGGGAATGTGAGTACAAATTGAGGAGACAACATGCTTGTGTGGATTGTGAATTCATATATTTCACTGCAATTGGATGCTGCCTTGAGAAGATAATAGTGCCTAAATACAATGTTACAAATACTGTAATTCATTATTACTCTGCTAGTGAGCTGCTTTTTTTTGTATTTTAATCAAGAATATTGGCAACAATAACCAAAGCCTCAAGGCTTTGCTGCATTGCATTGTCCCAGTAAGGATCAAGCCTGCTCTGGAAAGTGACATTAGGACATTGCATCTTTTAATAGAATGAGTTGTTGATAATTGATAAAAGAAGCTCAATTTATTATATTTGTGTATTTGCATGTATGACAATGAATGCATAGCTTACTTTATTTCTCTACCATAGAGATTAGTCTGCTGAGATTGGATGGAATAATGGACAATCTTGCACAACACAATGCTGCAGTGCCATCCTGTGGCCATCTTGTCAAGGTAGTGTCATTAGGTAACACATCCATATGCTTATGGTTAAAACTCTCTAACAATTCTAAAAAAACACAAAATACAAAATGTTTTGTTTTCATTAAAAGCCTCAAAGTTTCCAGTGAGTAAAACATTGAGTCTTTCCAAACTTTGAACATCTACTACTACTAGTCAAAGCATTTTACCTTCTGCATTAACAACTCTTACAAGATCATAATATATGATAATGCTTGTGTATCATCAAGCATGTTTTATCTTATTAAATTATGTTTGCATTTTTTAAATTTAATTCCATCTCCTCCAGCCAGTCTCTTTCAGCCATTTCATGTCTACATGCACTTGGCTGCTATCGCCCTTAAAGGTGCAGACTTTTCCATACGGCGATTAGCAGGAATGAACCACTTTGCCGCTGTATATCGGCGTGAGGCGGTCAGCAAGCGGTTAAGGTAAACCAAAACAAGCACTGTAATATCGCTAAAGAGTTTGTTTAATGAATTTCCCAGCGTGCGTTAATTGAAAAGCTGAGATCTCATATAATGCTATAAAACATTCAACCACAAAATTGCTTCCTATTAGGAAAATGATCCTTCCTTTGATCTTGTTTTATTGCAAGTGCTAACCTGACTTTGTTTCCAAATACAGCCATGGTATAGAAAGACATCAAATTCATTGAAATATTAGGAAATGTTTTACTTGACTTATTAGGCGACTTTCCATGGGCTAACACAAACCTGCAAGTTTTAAGAGCACAATAAGAGCCAATGTTTTTTTCTCTTTGAGATTTAATAAAGGGAAAAATAACCCATAAATTATCATTATGGCAACACTCCAAATAACTCAAAGACTCGTCTGCACTCATAATACTCCACATAACTAAAAGATTAATATCAATGACAGATGATTTGATATACATCTAACTTTACCGTTTTTATTTCTTATGCTTTTGCACATACTTGGTTAACAGACAGTTCTTCTATCATAACATACATATAACATTTTAATTACTGTAAATACTGTATATATAATTGTTATTTCACATTCAGTAAAATACTATTTTCAAACAGGTAAGTATTGGGTTTTTATTGAGGGGAATCTAGACAATATGGCTAATAAAGAAAATGTTAACAAATGTGACAAAGGATTCTAAGGGCACTATAGGTTACCTAAGCAGCCAGCACAGTAGGACTGCTTGCTTTTAGGTGTAATTTGGCTTATGGAAACTTTGGAACTATGTTGTCCAATAATGAACAAGTCACTGCCAAACCATCATTAAGTTGTGTAAACAACATGAAAAAAGCAAACTTAGATCCGTTAACACATGGAAAGGAACTGTATTTCTTATTTAGCTGATAATGATGATGGCCATACTAAATAAAAAGAAAACCCTGTTAATTTAAATGACAGCTCAAAGAAAGTGAGTAGAAAAATAGCATTTTACACTATACTAATAACACTGCAAGAAAAGTTACACATGAAATAAGAAAACACAGGAAAATTAATGATTACCATGAACTGCATGTTGCTGCGCAGTAAGCAGATGATCATGTTTCAAAACTGCCACAGAAGTTCACAGCTAACCGCATCTTGGCAGCTCTTATCGAAAGGGTCTACCAAAGCAAAACATGCAAAAGGACTGAATAACCTCATTGCTTAGGGTGAAGCTTCACAGCAAAGTACAGCAAATATTAATGTTTGAAAGCTGATAATATATTTAATGTAGAACACATTATAATTATTATTTTTATTCATTTTAAATATTAGGATGAATTCTTATAACTGTTTTATTCTAAAGTACATTACAGACCAATGAATTAAGTTATATGTCAGAAAGCAATAAAAAGTAAGTTAAAAAAGTAATAAAATGCTTATAAGTTTAGGTGTAACAGGAAACCTGTACTGAGAGAATATATACATGACATGTTACCTGCTCTACCACATGGTTGTCCTAGGCCAATGACTCAAAATATTTAGGCCAAACACAGTCCAGCAACTATTATTCATCGAAGGAGGTAGGAAAAGCCGTCCCAATATTTCTCTCAGATCCTTTAAATATGCGGCTGTCTTTCCATGTATGACCCACAGGGGGTGTCTTGTTCAACATAGGTCACACATGGACAGCTTATCAGAAAATTTTGACAAGTTGGTTACTTTCTTTCCAATATAAAAACAAAGTGCAGCACTAAAGTATGATAAGTGAGGGGGAGTGGCCAAGAGCGGCATGTGAGCGGTCGCATCTCACGGAGCTGCCGACATAGATCCTTCTTTGATCCTGCTCCCAGCCTGCTAGCTCGGCTGACCCGGGTTCATAACTCACCTGCACCTCTCACTGAAACAGCGGCGGCTCGCAATACCTGGTGTGCCCATCATGATGATCAGAAAAATAGGCAAAGAGGACAGAGCTCAGCCGACTCAAATACGGCGTGGTGGCCCTCTCCCAGCACGGCCCACATGGTGAAGACAAATTAAAGGACACAGTTAGTAAATCATCCAAATCCCTTAAGGCAGTAGGGGAAAAACCTCCTAGGACATGGTATACTATGCCCTGAATCTGTCGGGCCCCACGGGACAGGCTGCAGGGGATGATCTAACAGCCACAGCAGCTATCTTTCACATTGGCCCTATGGATGACCAGTCAGTGCAGGAATCCATTGCTAGCATAGATAATCCTCTTACAGACACTAAGGAGGGAGAGGAGGAGAGAGAGCAATCCACTCTGTCTTAAATACTACAAGCAGTACATAAGTTGTCAGAGAAAGAGGCACATCCCTATGCGCAATACTGCAAGGATGGTGAACCGTCATAGGCAAGGACACGCTGATGCACATTAGTGCACAAGGACGCTGGTCACAACCAGATGGACGCGGGCACAACGATCAGGCGAACACGCATGCACAACGGCATGTGCATGACATGATAGGGGAGCCACTGCCTATTTAAACTCACTTCTGGCAGTGGCACATTGCTGGTTTATCGTCAGCTTCCCCTGCGTTCCTGTGCCTTGTGCTTGTCTGATCTCCAGTGTACTAACCCAGCTTGTCTGACCTGTTCCTTCTGATTCCTTGGCTTGACCTCCCGGCTTGTACCTGACTTCCTCCTGCCTGCTTCCTGCATTTGACCCGGCCTGGCTAACGGACTCCGCCTATTCCTGTCTCCTGTACTAAGGGCTCAGCTGCTTTTGATCTCGGACTGTCTTGCTGTGTTTGACCCCTGGCCTGGCTCCAGACTCAGCTACCTGAACATTTCACTGGTCCCCATCCACTAGACCTCCTAAGCACGCCTGCTTCCAGTAACGTTGCCTGTCCTACCAAGTTTCTGGCAACCAGCTTCACCAAGCAGGCAACCTGTGCTTCTGTGGGCACCGCATCCCTGTGTCATTTTCAGGGTTGTGCTGCGCTCGGCCGCAAGGGGAGCCCTCCCAGAATCTCAGCCTCCTACCAAGCTCTTGACAGTATAAACCAGCCAATGTCAGAGGCCGACGGAGGCGGCTCCCTGATGGAAGCTGTACTTCAACAAATCATGGCCCTTACCCAAATCATCCAGAGGCTTCAGGAGGGATACCTTCGGTTAAAGGGGCGCCTGCAGCACCTGCCAGAATCACCCACTTCCTCTGATCAGGGCTCGCCTTCAGCCGCACCTACTGTGGTAATGTCCCCTCCAGAACCACGAGTCCCAGCACCAGAATGCTTTTTTGGAGATCTGAAAAAATCCAGATCCTTTAGGAATTCCTGCTACTTGTACTTTGCCTTGCAACCACTTTTTCCACCGAAACAGTGAAAGTAGGGTTCATCATTTCATTACTAAGTGGTGAACCTCAGACATGGGCCCTTGGTCTATTGGAACGAGAGAGCCCAGTCATTAACTCTGTGGACCAGTTCTTTGAAACCATGGCTCAGTTATACGATGATCCCCTATGGGTGGCTCCTGCCGAAGCTAATCTGCATACCCTACGGCAGGGTCAGTGCCCTGTGGAAGATTATACGGTGGAATTCCACACATGGTCCACAGTCTCCAGTTGGAATGAGGCAGCCTTAAGATACCAGTATCGGATGGGGTTGTCTGAATCCCTCAAAGATGAAGCCCTGTCTACATCAAAGCCCATACAGTCTGGCATGGTCCATCCAGCATTAATTACAGAAGAGAGACTTCATCGTAGGCAGGTGAACCTTTGCTTCTACTGTGGGGGAACAGGACATTTTATAAGCAGTTGCTCCATAAGACCAAGGAAACCAACCCTCCACACTCCGGTCTACTTCAGGTGGCCAAGTCTTCTTCGGCCTATATCTCCCTTCCTGTCACATTACTGGTGGCTTGTGAAGAAGTTCATCTCCAGGCAATACTTGATTCCGGGGCGTGTAGTTGCTTCTTGGATCTGGCTTTAGCAAGGAGTCTCTCTATTCCTTTCAACCACAAGAAGCAGAGACTGACAGTCCATCTGGCCGATGACTGAATGCCTAGTTCACCCAAGTTGACATATCACCCAAGAAACAGTACCTATCCTTACCTCCACCAACTCAGGTCACCAGGAATTTCTTCGATTTGACATCCTACACTCCCCCATATTCCAGGTTATCCTGGGGATTCCATGGCTACAGGCGCACAATCCTTGGATTGATTGACCCAAGAAAGAAGTACTCTTTACATCCTTCTACTGCCGGCAACATTGTCTTGCTCCCGAATCCAGGGACTTTTCCAGATGTCTGACTGTACTACCCACTCCCAGTGTGGACTCCAATATACCAGCAGCCTACCAGGAATTTATAGATGTTTTTGATAAAAAGAAGGTGGATACCCTACCTCCACGTCATCCTTACAACTGCCCCATCAAGTTACTACCAGGGGCCGAAATCCCTTTTAGTCGTATATTTCCTCTTTCCGAGACTGAACTTGAGACCCTGAGGCAATATATTGACGAAAATCTTGAGAAGGGATTTATCCACCCATCCTCCTCTCCTGCCATTGCTGGCATTTTCTTTGTTGAGAAGAAGGATAAGACTTTGAGACCATGTGTAGATTACAGGGAACTAAATAAAATTACCCTTAAAAATCGCTATCCGCTTCCTCTCATCCCCAAACTCTTCCAGAGGTTCCGTACAGCCCACATCTTTACCAAACGACCTACGTGGAGCCTACAAACTCGTCCGTATCCGGGAGGGGGACGAGTGGAAAACAGCGTTCAGAACAATATTTGGACATTTATAATATTTAGTAATGCCGTTTGGATTATGCAATGCCCCAGCTACATTTCAGCACTTTATAAACAACATTTTCCGGGAATACTTACTTTGTTGTCGTCTATCTTGACGACATTCTCATATTTTCAGCCATTCTGGAACTTCACAGAATGCATGTTAAGAAAGTGCTGTGCATCCTCAGAACACATTGGTTATTTGTTAAGGCCGAAAAATGCGATTTCGAAAAGGGGTCAATCCAATTCCTGGGGCTCATCATCACCACAGGTGGGATAGCTAGGGACCCACAAAAAGTGAAGGCTATCTTTGACTGGCCAGTTCCATCCGACAAGAAGGGTGTTCAGAGGTTCATCGGTTTTGCAAATTTTTACAGGAGATTTATAAAAAATGTTCCACCATTGTAGCACTCAGATAACCCGCCAACCTACCAAATTCTATTGGTCGGTAGCAGCACAGGCCGCCTTTGACCAACTAAAAACCTTCTTTACCTCTGCACCGATCTTACAGCATCCTGATCCCACCATGCCTTCTGTCTTGGAATTTGACGTTTCGAAAGTGGACACAGGGGCGGTACTATCCCGACGTCAGGGCCCCAAAGCATTACTGCATCCCGTGGCTTTCTCTTCACGGAAGATGAGCCCTCCAGAGAGGAACTACGATGTGGGGACCAGGAACTCTTAGCAATTAAAACTACTCTAGAGGAATGGAGATATCTCCAGGAAGGTGCCACTAATCCCATCTTAATTTTTATGGACCATAAGAATTTAAAGTACCTCCGCACGGCCAAACAGTTAAGACCCCGACAGGCTAGATGGGCCCTATTCTTTTCAAGGTTCAATTTCCACATAACCTGGTTCAAAAAACGGAAAAGCGGATGCCTTGTCTCGAAGAAGAGATCACACATGTCTCCTCAAAATTTCCTCTTGATCCAGCCTGATTTAAGATCCTCAGTTGAGCAGGCCTCCACTCAGTGTACAGAAGCAGAAGTCTCTTCCCTAAGAAGTCAGGAGGGGCTCCTATGGCACCAAGACAGGATTTTCGTCCCACAGCAAGCCAGGCTACAAGTGTTAAAAACTTTTCATGATCACCAGCTGGCTGGCCACTTTGGGGTCCGAAAGATGACCGAACTTATCCAGCGGTACTTATGGTGGCCCACTCTGAGATCTGACTGTAAGGAATACGTCAACTCTTGTACAACCTGCCAGTGGAATAAGGGGTCCAACGCCAGATCTTGGGGCCTGTTAAGACCTTTGCCAGTCCTGGAACAACCGTGGAAAAAGATTTCCATGGACTTCATAGTGGATTTGCCCCCCCTCAGAGGATTTCACAACTATCCAGGTTGTGGTGGACTGCCTGTCTAAAATGACGCACTTCTTGCCAATGATGGGCACATACTCTGCCATGGACACAGAAAAGATTTTTATAAAGGAAATTGTCCAATTACACGGCATACCAGACAACATAGTGTCAGACAGAGGTGTGCAATTCACCTCTAGGTTTTGGAGAAACCTCTGCAAAATACTGTCAATCGAGATATGCTTGCCCACAGCCTACCATCCACAAAGTAATGGTCAAACTGAAAGGACCAACCAAATGTTAGAGCAATATCTACGATGTTTTTGTTTGTTTTCTCAAGATGATTGGATTTCATTATTACCTTGTGTGGAATTTGCATATAATAACTCTGTGCACACTGCTACCAACCAGTCACCCCTTCTGGGCAAATTACGGCTTTCATCCTTCTTTTTTACCTAATATCATTCCCGAGTCCTCAGTTCCGGCAGTTCAGGACAGAGTAAACTTCATCCAAGCAAACTACCAAATACTCCAGGACACCATAAAGAAGGCTCAAGAAGGGTACAAGAAACAGTATGATAAAAAGAAAAGAGGAAATCCTACCTTTAAGATAAGGGACAAAGTGTGGCTTTCATCAGTAAATCTCAAATTGCCATGTCCATCCCAGAAATTGGGACTCAAGTTCCTGGGTCCTTTTGAAATCAAGTGTGAAATTAACCCTGTAGCTTTTGAACTTGCCTTGCCAGAATCTTTTAAGATCCATCCGGTATTTCATGTCTCACTTCTTAAACATGTTATTTCCAGTCCTTTTCCAGGGAGAGAAGAAGTACCCCCACCTCCGGTCCAGGTTGGAGAGGAAACTGAATTTGAAGTGGAGTCCATTCTTGACTGTCGTCGGAGAGGTAGGACAATTCAGTTCCTAATTTAGTGGAGGGGGTATTCTGCAGAGGAAAACTCTTGGGAGCCTGCAAGTTATGTACATGCTTCTAGGCTTATACAGAGGTTCCGCAACAGTCACCCCGAAAAATGGGCACGTCTGGGCATCCGGAGGCTGCCCCTTGGGGGGGGGCACTGTCAGGGAAATAGGCACATCCCTATGCGCAATACTACAAGGATGGTGAACCGTCATAGGCAAGGACACGCTGACGTGCATCAGTGCACAAGGACGCGCATCGTCACAACCAGATGGACGCGCTGCGCCATGATCAGGCGAATGCGCAACGGCACGCGCTCGACGTGATAGGGGCGCCACTGCCTATTTAAACTCACTGCTGACAGTGGCGCATCACTGGTTTATCGTGAGCTTCCCCTGCGTTCCTGTGCCTTGTATCTCCTGCTTGTCTGATCTCAAGTGTACCGACCCGGCTTGTCTGACCTGTTCCTTCTGATTCCTTGGCTTGACCTCCCAGCTTGTACCTGACTTCCTTCTGCCTGCTTCCTGCATCTGACCCCGGCCTGGCTAACGGACTCCGCCTATTCCTGTCTCCTGTGCTAAGGGCTCAGCTGCTCTTGATCTCGGACTGTCTTGCTGTGTTTGACCCCTGGCATGGCTCCTGACTCAGATACCTGAACATTCCACTGGCCCCCATCCACTAGACCTCCTAAGCACGCCTGCTTCCAGTAATGTTGCCTGTCCTACCAAGTTTCTGGCAACCAGCTTCACCAACCAGGCAACCCGTGCTTCTGTGGGCACCGCATCCCTGTGTCATCTTCAGGGTTGTGCTGCGCTCGGCTGCAAGGGGACCCCCCCCCCAGCATCTCGGCCTCCTTCATAAATACAAAGACCAGAGGCTTTATTTCAAGTTTCTTATTGCAGCACTGTTAAGGCTGGGAGACTAGCTTACCCTAGTTTTATAGAGAGCGGATTCACGAGGCACAATCTTACAAGAGCTTATTTTCTTGTCCTACAAACTATTACTGATGAATTTTGGCCACAGGTTCTTGGAATGGAGAGACCTGTTGTCCTCTCTGTTGCTGTTACAGCTTGTGCTTATAACTTTCAGTGTGAATATACTGCCCCTGCCATTATGTGTGATATGGGCACTCAGTGCTGTATCAATAGTACCACAGTGGCCCTTGCCTGTTACCAGTATCACTGATCATACCACCTTGTTGTTACAAACAACCGGTTTGGTTTGCCTTTTTTTTGTTTACTGCTCCACAGAAGTCCACTATATCCCTTATCATCTGCTAAAGCAACCTCTGACTCCACTGCCCTGGCCCCTTGTAAACAGACCCAGTCAAAGTGCTTGGTTTCTTCTCCTTACCTGGGGGTTAGCACCTGTGGGCCGTGGATGCCCCTTTTTTTCTACAAGTTGCCAATACTAAATACATTGATTCATGATGACTGCAGTACCTATTGTCTCCTGGAATGTAAGGGGGCTCCACAATCCACTTAAACGTTCCATGTTTTTTTCATTAATGCGGAAATACCTTTCTGCTATCTGTGTCCTTCAAGAGATAAACCTCACAACAGATACGTTGTCATGCCTAGGTTACTCCTGGGTTGGGTGGGCATTCCATTCCACTCACACCTCCTATTCTAGCTGGGTGAGTGTGCTGGTCCACCTTACTCTAGACTTTCAGGTGTATGACAAGCAAGTGGACACTGAAGGACATTATGTGATATTGTTGTATATGCCATATTTTCAGGTTAAATGTATTGTAGCATTTGTGTATATACCTCCTCCGTTTAACTCCGCAGTGCTGAGGGTTATATTGACATACCAGCAGGGCAGCCCCGGGATCCCCTTGTATTTGGTTGGGGACCTTAATTGCTAAATGGACCCAAGCCTACATAAACACGTCCTGATACAGATGGGAAGTGGTACCCATCTCACAGCACTTTTAAAATTTGCTGAAGAAGCAGATTTGATAGATCCCTGGCATTGCAGCTGGTGTGGTGAGTCGATTGGAAGCAGAATTTATCTCTATTCCATCTGACTCCACTAGAGAAGCTATGTTCCGTATTAACACTTCAGCTGCGGATAGAAAAAAGGTTCTTTAGTAAACTGATCTTTTACGAAGAGGGGGAGATTGGGGAAGATTGTTTAATCTCACCAGTCCTCCCTGTCCATTGATCCCCTACACACAAGGAATAGGAATGTGGTAAATTCTCCAGATCAAATCATGAATGAACTAGTAGAGTTCTATTCTAATTTATATCAGTCCAAACAACAGTATTCCTGGGATGCTCTATATAATTTCTTGCACGGGTCTATGAGTATCCTTGTCAGATACTCATAGAAGCTTTTTGGACTCTCAGGTAACATTGAAGTAACTGCAGCTGGTGACTTGTTTGTTCCCGAATTCCAAGGCATCGGGGGATGACGGCCTTCCCATGGAGATATATAAGCAGTATGGGAGGTTGTCCTCCCTTACTAAAAGGGCTTAATGCTGCTAGACGGCAACAGTGCCCACCCCTGGCCATGACTATAGCAAATATTATATCATTATTGAAACCCGGTAAAGACTCATTGGACCCAGGTTCTTATAGGCCTATATCCCTTTTGCAAATGGATATAACATTTTTGGCTAAGGTACTATCCTTGCAGTTGAATACTGTTATCATAACTATTATTCACTCGGACCAGTCAGGACATAATCCTCAAAAATCCACGTCAATTAATTTATGTAGGCTAATTCTTAATCTTCATTCTAATGCGGATAATATGGGGGATAGGGCTTTGTTATTGTTGGATGCCCATGAGGCCTTTGACAGTGTAGAGTGGTGGTGGAAATTTGGCTTCAGGGCGAAATTCCCACCCTTGGTCCGCTTATTGTACAGCTCTCCCCAAGCAGTAATCAGAGTAGCAGAACAGCTTTCACCTACTTTCTCCCTAGGCAGGGGTACTCTGCAAGGGTGCTCGCTGTCTCCTCTCCTATTTGCTATAGCCATTGAGCCTCTAGTGGTTGTAAACCGCTCTAATCCAGCTATCGTGACTTTCAATATGGGGAAATATAAGATAAGATCATGCTATATGCCGATGATGATACTCTGATCCTGTTGGGAGACACCAATGTGACCTTATAAGAAGCCATGTCAGTTATTACTAACTTTGGGAAATACTCTGGTCTTCTCATAAATTGGACAAAATCTGCCATTATGCTTTTAGATGCTGGTCCAGGTAGCTCAAGCACAGCCCTTTATGATATCCCAGTATTCTCTAACTTTTAGAGCCCTTTCACACTGGGGCGGTTTGCAGGCGCTATTGCGCTAATAATAGCGCCTGCAAACCGACCCGAAAGTGCCGCTGCTTTCATTCCAGTGTGAAAGCCCCAAGGGCTTTCACACTGGGGCGATGCGCTGGCAGGACAGTAAAAAAAGTCCTGCCAGCAGCATCTTCGGAGCGGTGAAGGAGCGGTGTGTATACCGCTCCTTTACCGCTCCTGCCCATTGAAATCAATGGGATGGCGCGGCTATACCGCCGGCAAAGCGCCTCTGCAGAGGCGCTTTGCGGTGGTATTTAACCCTTTCTCAGCCGCTAGCGGGGGGTGAAAACGCCCCGCTAGCGGCCGCATACTGACGGTAAAACGCCGCTAATAATAGCGACGTTTTACCGCCGACGCCGCCCCCCGCCCCAGTGTGAAAGGGCTCTAAGTATCTGGGCATATACATCACTCCGGAACCCCTAGACTATATTTTTCTGAATTTGTCACCTCTGCTTACCCAAAGTTAAAATATGGACTAGACTTTTCTGTGGTAGGGAGCACTAACTTTTTAAACGGTTCCTGACCAGCGCACGCTGATGTACGTCGGCAGAATGGCACGGCTGGGCAAATGGGTGTACCTGTATGTCCCTTTGAGTTTGCCGCCGGCCGGGAGCTCCGTGAGTCAGGATGCAGGTCCCGCAGACTGGATACCTGCGATCGTCTCACGGAGAGGAAGAACGGGGAGATGCTAATGTAAACAAGCATCTCCCCATTCTGCCTAGTGACAGTGTCACTGATCATAGCTCCCTGTGATTGGGAGCTATGATCAGTGATGTGTCACAGCTAGCCCATCCCCCTACAGTTAGAACACTTCAATAGGACACATTTAACCCCTAAAGCGCCACCTAGTGTTAACCCCTTCACTGCCAGTCACATTTACACAGTAATCAATGCAATTTTAATCGCACTGATCGATGTATAAATGTGAATGGTCCCAAAATCGCACCAAAATTGTCCGACGTGTCCGCCATAATGTCGCAGTCATGATAAAAATCGCTGATCATCACCATTACTAGTAAAAAAAAAAAAATAATAAAAATGCCATAAAAACTATCCTCTATTTTGTAGACGCTATAACTTTTGCGCAAACCAATCAATAAACGCTTATTGCAATTTTTTTTACCAAAAATATGTAGAGGAATACGTACCGGCCTAAACTGAGGAAAAAAAATGTTTTTTTATATATTTTTGGGGGATATTCATTATAGCAAAAAGCAAAAAATAATGCGTTTATTTCAAAATTGTCGTTATTTTTTTGTTTATAGCGCAAAAAATAAAAACCACAGAGGTGATCAAATACCACCAAAAGAAAGCTCTATTTGTGGGGGAAAAAAAAGACGTCAGTTTTGTTTGGGAGCCACATCGCACGACCGTGCAATTGTCAGTTAAAGTGACGCAGTGCCGAATCGCAAAAAGTGCTCTGGTCTTTGGCCAGCAAAATGGTCCGGGGCTTAAGTGGTTAAAAATTATAGTCATGCAACATTGCACAGCTACTTTATATATTACACAACCCCCCCATGGTTATCCCCCTAAAGATGTTTTGAGTTAAAAACACAATTTTCCGCTCACTCATATGGCATACTAAACCCCCAAGAATTAAACTAGAACAGCTTTAAAGACCAAAAGAGAGTGGTGGCCTAACAATGCCAGCAATCATACACTGCAATATGTGACAGGGGTGAAAAATGTCACTATGGGTCTGGAAGCTTTAACATTTAGCAAGTCTAATAAACTTTTTCCCACATACAGTACACCCTCATGCAGAAGGTCTGGAACAAAGCAAGACAAATGCAGGAAATGGTGGGCTTTACTAAATAAAGTTCTTTATGGGGTAATGCATATTATTATGAGTTGAAATCGTTGCAATATGGGGCCAAATGTCAATATTACGGTATTACATTGTTGTTTCATATGTTTGAAAATTGCAAATTGTGCTCTCTCCCCACTTTGCAATCCAAATTTCAGCTTGCGCAAAATATGTATTATTTTATTTTATTACTTACAACTACAGCATGCTGTTAGAGCGCAAACTGGTGCTGATACTTGGGTGCAGTCTTCGATGCCTATTTTTAATTATATGTCTGAGGTGGAAATCTATAAGAGCTTCTTATATATCAATGCTATTATATGTTGTTTATCATTTTCTTGAGGGAATTTCCTTCACCAGTGGAGGCTAGGTGGGAGAATGACGTGGGGACATTTCAAGAGGAACAATGAGAGGAAGCCCTACAGGCCGAACAATTGTGTTCTCTTAATGTTACACAGAGATTATCACAACTGTACATCCTTCTTAGAGCTCATCTTACAGCTGCAGGGCTTTTTAAAATGTGAGTAAGAGAGGTTTCTTTATGTGCCAGATGTGCTAGGGACCATGGGGATCTAATTCACCTATTATGAAGGTGTCCCAAGCTATCGCTATCGGGGGGAAAGTCTTAGATACCCTTAATAGTGAATGTCAGTTCACTATTAGTCGGGATCCTAAATCTTGCCTTTTGGGTGTCCTGGATGACCTACTGGTGGAGGATGCTACTAAACAGGCAATAGCTTGAGCCTTATTTCAGGCTAGAAAGGTAATTCTGCGGCATTGGAAATTGGCTGAACCTCCCACGTGGAAGGAATGGGTTGCCACCATGGGGGGACACATTACGTCTAGAAAAATACACATTCCAACACAGAGGTTGCCTGAATAAATATTAAGTGGCGTGGTTGCCTTGGCTTGACACCCCAGGGTCAACTGCGGTTGATTTACTTCTAGACAGAATCTTGTGAATATAGTTTCAGGTGTTGTACAATTGTACAAGAAAACAAAGTCGGGTATTTTCATAAGGTTATTGAACAGTAAATGTTTATCAAATTCTTTTGTGACGATGTCGGGATATGGTACTATCATACATGTGTATTGGATGTAATTACTCTGGAATAGATATCTGATGTATGTTTGTAAAATTTTTCAATAAAGAACTTCTTTGAGTTAAAAAAATAAGTATGATAAGTGACTCCCAGTAAAAGTCTGAAGAAAGTATAGGCTGATAAACAGCTAAAACATATAAAACATGTGAAATGTAATCACTGATAATTCTCTAAAGATGAAAGAAAGTCCAATGTGTGAAAAAAGTGGTGCCACTTATCCACCACCTATCTGAGTTCATCAAATTATAAAATACATTAGTCCTGTGAGGAATCTTTAAAATGCACCACGTGAAGAAATGCACCTGGTGATATATCTCCGCCACCATATATGCACTCACCAGAAATACATTATATATGCGCGTGTCACAATACACATATTAATGAAAGATCCACTAGGTCTCCACGTAATCCGACTGGTGACGTTCCCATATATTCTGAAGTGCTGCAATGAATAAGCTCACCACAAGAATCTATATATAGTATAATAATTTATTGCACTAAAATTAACAAAAAAAGCTGTAGCATAATTAAGACATCCTGCAAGACTTTTTTTTACATGTTTTAGCTGTTTATCAGCCTAGCGCTATACTTTCTTTAGACCTTTACTGGGAGTCATTTATAATACTTTAGCACTGCACTTCGTTTTTATATTTGAGTTACATGGTTTGTGCAGTCACCTTGTGTGCTAGTCGCTGAAGACCTTAGTGCGCTCACTCATTTTCTTATTTTTGACTTTCTTTCCAGCTGTCCAAATTTTAAAAAAAAATATACTGTATATATTTGGAAATATAAACAACGATTAAAAAGGGGTTTATAAAGATTTACCAAGAATTTTATCCAAAATTGAGAACTTTTTGGACGCATTGGGGTCAAAATGTATATGGATTTTGTTGGTTTTTACAAGTGCAATGGGATTTTAATTGATCCTGTGGGTTACTGAAGTCAATTTCAACTGCCCCAGACCTGTTTTTGTGTCAAAAATGAGTCCCTCATTATCTTATTTTTTTTTCTTCTGCAGGAGAAATAACAGACAGTGGAAAAGGTAAATAAAAATGTAAATTTAAATTGAAAGTACAAGGCACAAACAAAGAAAAAAAAAAGAAAACCACTAATATATTGAATCCAACATTAAACGATCTTAAATACACCCAAAAACATTCCCTCTGAATAGGGGAAAAAATGAGTAGATCTGGTTTATTTCAAATTTCACCTAAACTGCTTAATAAATTAAACTTAAGGGGGGTTGGGTACAGCTAAATTTGCCAACAATAAAGTCAATCAATCACTCCCCAATCCCTAATTATGTATAGGATAACCAAAATGCTTGTCTTTATTAAATTGTACTAAGTGCAACTATATATTCATCTTGTTATGTTGAATATCCAAAGATACACCTACACCAGCTTAACTTTTAAATCAGGTGTATATCTATCCTTCTCTAGCTGGTCATAGAAACTAGAAAAGAAGCACTGGGTGACTTATGGAGCAGAGACATTAAAATAAGAGCACAATGGAGTCTAAGAGAAGAGGTGGGATCCATATGTTTGCTGCTCATTGGAATATGTCACCTATTAAGGTTGTGCACCTTCTTTTCAATACAAACATAATATATTAATACAATAATAATAATGAAAAATATGACATTATGGAGTACATGTCAATAACTATTTTGAAACCCACTATTGACTACTGCAGCTTGATCCTCTTATTAAAGTCTCAGCTAACCCTTTCTATATGGACAGCACAGTAGCTAAGTGGTTCGCATTAGGGTTGTTGGTTCGATTTACAACCATAACACTACCTGCCTGGTGTTTGTGTTTGCATGTTCTCCCTGTGCCTGCGTGGGTTTCCTCTGGGTACTCTGCTTTCTTCCCACACTCCAAAGACATGCAAAAAGATTAATTGTATCCTGGCTACAGTATGTTTGAATGTGTGTTAGAGACCTTAGATTGTAAGCTCCTTGAGGACAGGGACTGATGTGAATGTACAATATATATGTAAAGCGCTGTATAAATTGAGGATGCCTGTAATAAATAAATACATTTGGCCACTCTTTTAGCAAAGGTCCGATTATACAAAAATTATTGTTTTTATTACACCTGTTGCGCTCACATCCAATACCAAGGGGCACACGTGGAGAGATGAGGTGTATGCCCATAGAAAGGTGTTACCTGTGAAGAGGCTGTCACTGAGGTTCGTGTTAAAAAGAGCACTGTAATCCCCAGGGTTAAATGGGTCTTAAAGTACAGCAGAAAGCCGGGCAATGTAAGATGGATCATGTTGCATCTAAGGTCTGATTTTTGGTAGAGCAGCTAACTTGGTGGTGGTGAGGAGGAGCAAATTTAGTTTCTTCTTTAATATATAAAGGTACAGCTATATTTTAATAAGCAGCCTGAACATAAAAAATACCTAAATGTGCAAAATCAAAAGTCCAAATGCTACTTATGTGTTAGCTTTCTGCCAGCTATAGCACAGTGGGAACCAGAAGCAGAATATGTATAAGTTACGCCAATTTTCACATGACTACAGAGTCACCACAGAGGAAAAAGATTTGGGGGTACTTATTTCAGATGATTGAAAAACAAGCAAACAGTGTGACCAGGCAGTGGGAAAAGCAAATAGAATTCTAGGATGCATCACTAGAGGTAGCACCAGTAGGAGGAACGAGGTTCTGATTCCCCCATATAGATCTTTAGTGAGACCTCATTTAGAATACTGTGTCCATTTCTGGAGATCTCACAGAAAGATATTGATAAAATAGAATGAGTCCAGAGACAGGTAACTAAAATGGTGAAAGTGTCTGGCGGATAAAACATATTGAGAGCGACTTCAAAAACTTAAAGGGGCTGTAAAGGCAGAAGGTTTTTTTTTAAGATAAAAAAAATCTGTGTGCAGCAGCCCCCCTCAGCCCGCCTAACACTTAGCCGAGGTCCCTCTCTATCCACTGATGTCCACGAGTGTATCAGTCGTCCAAGATTCTCCTTCCTGATTGGCTGAGACACAGCAGCAGTGCCATTGGCTCCCACTGCTGTCAATCAAAGTTAGCTGGCCAATCAGGGGAGAGAGGAGGTGGGGCGGGGCTGGGCCAGGGCTCCGTGTCTGAATGGACACAGGGAGCTCTGACTCAGCTCAGGGGCCCCAATAGCAAGCTGCTTGCTGAAGGGGCACTGAACAGGAGGGGCCAGGATCACAGAAGAGGGACCAGAGAAGAGGAGGATCTGGGCTGCTCGGTGCAAATCCACTGCAACAAAGCAGGTAAGTATAACATATTATTTTTATAGGGAAAAAAATGAGACTTTACAATCACTTTACAATCACTTTAATATGTACAGTCTGGAGAAAGAAGAAGGGAAAGGGGAGACATGGCTGAAACCTTTAAATACATCAAGGAGGTGAATGAGGTTCAGGAAGGCAGTTTTTTCAATATGAAGGCATAATCAAGAACACAAGGACATGACCTCAAACTAACTGGAGGATAGTTCAAAACTAATCTTAGAAAGTATTATTTTAACTAGGGCAGTTGATGCTTGGAATAAACTTCAAGCAGAGGTAGTGAGACAGTCAACAGTAAATGGCTCCAAACATAGATCTATACTTAGACAAAAAGTTAACGAAAAAAAAACAAAACAAAAAAAATAAAGAATGGGCAAACTACTCAGTCTTTTTTTGCCATCACTTTTGTTTGTTTCTATGAATTAAGGCAAAGTTAAATTAGCATGGGGAGCTTGTTGAATCTCACACTAGTCTTTAGATGCTCAAAAATACTAGCCCCAGAATTACTAGAATTCTAGCCCTGGTCTGCTACTCAAGTACTCCTAAAAACGAACATAATTATGCAAGAGTTATGCAACACGCTAATGCCAGACTTGGGGAAACCCCTTTTTCTCTGTGTCTTTTTCCTTTTAAACAAATACATTTTGTATAATGCCTCATTCAGATATGATTTGGAAAAATCGACTCTATGCTTGGAAATGTAGACATACAATCCCTTACGTAAATACAATTATAAAGAACGACAAAGACCTTTCTTTTTAATGAGCTTCCAATGACCTAATAGCTTTGCCATCAGGTGGTCTCTTGTAGTCTACACAATTCTAGGTTTTTATCCCATTGGGAGGGACAACCCAGTGGCACCTGGAGTATTCGAACCAAGGTCAAGGTTAGAAGTTACTCTACATAATGAGAAGTCGTATCATTAACTCTGAGAGGTCACAGAGAAACCAGCTCATCTTACTAGCTCTCCCCAGTGAGTAATTAATTGATTGTGCAAAAGCACAACATAGACCTTCATATTTCTTCAAAAGCTGCAACAATGAAACCGGAAATCTAGCTAAAAATACATAGAAAACTGGAATTCAAATTTAAAACTGGATTAAAACACATGACATTTTATTCTGAGCACTGTGTATCATAAACAATAGTCACATTTTTATTTGGTAATAAAAATCTTTTTTTTACCATTTGTATCTATTGTTGCATCCCTCTACTGTTGCTCCCATACTGCCCCTTTACAGCCACGTCCTGCCTATCTACATTTCAGAGATGGCTGCATTTCTCGGGGTGGGTTTTCTGATGGCATCAACAGTGGATCATGCCTGCGTGTTGAAATGAACACTTGTAGTTTGGATCAGAAGCCCATGTGGCAGGCTGACAATGCAGAAGCACAATTGGAGGACAAGGACAGAGCTTTTGTCAGCATATAACAGAAAGTGCCCCAACAAGTACCTTCATGACAGAATCAAATGAGATGATTTTATAGGGGTTGTAAACCCTCAAGATGCAGCAGCCCCCCAGAGCCCCCCTCTTACTTACCTAAGCCAGCTGAGGGACCTCAGAAAAGGAGGATCGGGGCCAATCTGTGCAAAACCAACTTGTTTTTTTTGTTTTTTTTTAAAACAAACCTTTACATATTACTTAATGAAAGTTGCAGTTTTAAAAATACGGTATTGAAAATGACTTTTGAAATAACTTTGACATGTAAAGGCTTATATAAAAGATTGTAGTGATTGGGTTTTGGATTGATATCTGCATTGTTATTTTAGTGTGCATAGTATCTGTTAAATGAAATACTTGAAATCCTTTTTTCAGTGTTTTAATCTATTATTTCACATAACATAAAATAAAGAATTCAATATTTATTTCAGATGAAATACTTTCAGCTTTTTTTCAGTGAAGCTACACATTTGTTCGACATAAAAAGATTTTAGGGTATATTGAAAGGCTGTTGTTAAAGGATAACTATTGTCCAGCTTCAGCCAAATTTTTATTGGTTTTGTAGCAGCGGAAGAATATCTGTCTGTGTTTTAAATATGCAATGATGGGTTTGGTATTTTTGTCTCTTATTTTTTGGATGTGGTTTGTTTTTCCATTGAGCTTTATTTTTGGTATATGTGTTAATAGAAACTGGCCAGTTTCTATTAACAGGCACAGGGACTGCCTCAGAGAACTACTGGCCAATTCTATCTGCCGGTTCAAGTGAGCCTATTACAGTTTGATCAAAAAGCAGGTGTCACAGCTAAAGCTACCTAAAAAATATATATATATATATATTTTTTAACTCAAAGCTGGATTTAGTCACTTTCTAAAAACGTTACTATGCAACGTTCAATACAGGGCACTTTCACCCCCTTCCTGCCCAGGACTATTTTCCGCTTTTAGTGCTGTTGCGCTTTCAATGACAATTGTGCGGTTGTGCAACGATGTACCCAAATTAAATTTTTATAATTTTTTTTTTTGAGACAGATATAGAAATTTCTTTTGGTGGTATTCAATCACCACTTTTTTCTTCACTGATGTGCAATGATGAGGCTGCATTAATGGGCAGTGGCACTGATAGGCTGCGTTGATGGGCACTAATGAGCCGGCACTGATGTGCGCTGATAAGGCAGCACTGATAGGCTGCATTGATGGGCACTGATGAGGCGCCCATTGATGAGAAGACACTAATAGGCGGCATTGATTGGCATCACCAATGGTCACTGAATAGCAACACTGATCGGCACTGACTGGTATCACTGATGGGCACAGTTGGGGCTGCACTGATAATCAGAGCACTGATCATCTGTACAAGTCTCCCCTGTGAGGAAATGCCGTTAATTGGCTCTCCTCACCTCACACTCTGTCAGTGTGAGTAGAGGAAAGCTGATAACCGGCATTTCCTTGTTTACATGTGATCAGCTGTGATTGGATGCAGCTGATCACATGGGTAACGAGCCGCGTCATCGGCTCTTTATCCAGATCTGGGATGAGGTGTGTCCCGGGGACACAGCACACCACTGATCTATGCACGCCGAGAGTGGGGCGACATCGTCTCAGAACAACCGGACCACCCCGCCGCCATCATTTCCTTATACGGCAGGCAGTAGGTGGTTAACGTAGTGGTGCACCAAAATGAAAATTCCCGTGCCGAGCCAAAAAACGTTTTTTAAAAATATATATTTTTAATATGTAATTGTATTGTATTCGACTTTTTAATAAATATCATAAATTTAAATGAATATGAGTCTATTGTAGACCATTATTGGCACCTTTAGCGCAAGAAAAGCTCAAGAAAAATTCATCCCTTTAAATTCTATGTATGTCCTAACACTGGTTCGTTGCGCTTTCAATGTGGTGTTAAAAATCCTGCTTGCTACATTTTTGGTCTGTTAATAAAAACTGCACCAAAAACGCACCTCCCCATTGAAATGAATTGAAAACGCAGCAAGAACACATCAAAAACGCACCCGTGTTGCGTTTTTGATTACGTTTTTAAGTCACATGAAAAACACACGATAGGCACAGTAATATTTTGCTGCAAAATCACATATCGTCATTGACGGTTACACTGTAACACTCTGGGAAGTTGATCAGGATTTTTTACATACTATATTTGCTTATAGCAGTGGATTGCACTGTTATAAGCAAATATGTTTACTGAATGACAGTGTGTAGACACTGTTTATTGTTGTAAACAGCTGTGATTGTTCACAGCTAATCACATGGTACAAATGGGCTATGATTGGCCTGGTCTTCACCATCTGATCACTGCGACCAATAACAGCTAGCCATTCATTGTTTACAAGACACTGGCAGCGGGCTGGTGTAGTGATCAGTCATTTGCTGTGTAAAAGCGGATCTGTCAGCGGGTGACAGATCGCGCTGGAGCGTGGCCCATTTTCGGGAGGACGTCATATGAGGGCTGGGCAGTAAAATCAATTTAAAAATTATAACAAATCAACTAATGTGCATTTTTTAAATGATTTTATGGAGTTTTAAAGCTTTTGAAATAAACAGATTGATCCTCTTCCCTGCTGTAAACCTTATGCTGTTGGCAGTGAGGTTTTACTCACAGTCCCAGCTGTACAACCACCTGATTTTATTTATTTATTTATTTATTTCAGGTACTTATATAGCGCTGTCAATTTACGCAGCGCTTTACATATATATATTATACATTCACATCAGTCCCTATACCCTCAAGGAGCTTACAATCTAAGGTCCCTAACTCACATTCATACCTATACTAGGGCCGATTTAGACAGGATCCAATTAACCTACCAGCATGTCTTTGGAGTGTGGGAGGAAACCGGAGTACCCGGAGGAAACCCACACAGACACAGGGAGAACATGCAAACTCCAGGCAGGTAGTGTCGTGGTCGGGATTCGAACCAGCGACCCTTCTTACTGCTAGGCGAGAGTGCTACCCACTGCGCCACTGTGCCGCCTGATCACTTTCTGTGAACCCCCCCCCGACATGCTTCCTGAACTCTATGTCCCACCAGCCAGGACCCTCGTAGTGGGTGTTGCTGGTTGAAGGGGAGGATCTCCCCTAGCTAGAGTGAACCCAGAAGCAACATGTAAAACATCACTTTACCTGGCACTTGTGTCCAGGGAAGAAGCTAAAGGAGTACAATCTGTGCTCCATTAGATTCAGACCCCTGATGTCTCATTAAGGAGAACCTGTCATAAAAATACTTCACATAGGGGACTTTTTGTCCCATATATGATATATTTAACATTTTAGTGAAAATAAAAAAAAAGTTGCACCCAAGCATTTAAAAATTCCCCCCATATACACACATACTTGAACATAAACGCACCCATCAGGACCACTTGTGTGTGTAAATTAAATATTCTGAATGAACCCTCTGCATATTGTTCTATACGATTTGTAGCAAACTTTGCATAAAAACAGGGATTTTCAGTTTACATATATTGCAATGCATTACATGTTTAACCACTTCAGGACCGGAAGGATTTGCCCCCTTAATGACCAGAGCACTTTTTACAATTTGGCACTGTGCTGCTTTACCTGCACGTTGTGGAGTACAAGTACAACACTATACACAGGAAATACAACATATCATAGAAAACTGCACAGCACAGCATACCACTGAGCATTAGCGACATCTAGTGTCCTGTTTGAGAACTGCAGTTAATAGGCTAAGCTGAAATCTGTTGTATCTCCAACAAAAACCAATCACCGCCTTCAGGCTTTCTAAGGGCGTAAAATGGTGATTTCACTTCCTCACTACCTATCACAGTTTCGGAGGCCATGAAATGTCAAGATAGCACAAAACCACCCCAAATGACCCAATTTTAGAAAGTAGACACTTCAAGCTATTTGCCGAGAGGCATGTTGAGTCCATGGAATATTTTATATTTTGCCACAAGTTTTGGGAAATTTAATTTTTTTTTTTTTTTTTTTTTTTTTTTTTTTTTACACAAAGTTGTCACTAAATGAGATATTGCTCAAACATGGCATGGTTATATGTGGAATTACACCCCAAAATACATTTTGCTGCTTCTCCTGAGTACAGGGATATCATGTGTGGAACTTTTTGGCAGTCTAGCCGTGTACAAGACCAAGAAAACCAATCACCATCTTCATGATTTTTAAGGGCGTGAATTGGTGATTTCACTCCTCACTGCCTCCTCACTACAGTTTCGGAGACCATGAATTGTCAAGATAGCACAAACCCCCCCAAATGCCCTCATTTTGGAAAGTAGACACCCCAAGCTATTTGCTGAGGGGCAAAAACAAATGAGAGCTGCAAAATACTCACCATGCCTCTTAGCAAATACCTTGGGGCATCTACTTTCTAAAATGGGATCATTTGGGGGGGGGGGGTGTTGTGCTATCTTGACATTTCAGGGCCTCCATAACTGTTATAGGTAGTAAGGAGTAAAATCGCCATTTTACGCCCTTAGAAAGCCTAAAGGTGGTGATTGGTTTTCGGGGTCCTGTACATGGCTAGTGTCAGGAGAAGATCCCGCAACAGACTTAGTACCAGGCGCCCTGGGGTGCACCGGTGCACGCCATTGTATCGGCGCAAGCGTGGCGTTTAAACTGTTGGTGCACTTTGCTCGGTGCTGTCCGATCTGCAGCTCCCAGTATCCGTGCTTCCTGTTAACCTGTCTGAATGTTTGATCTCCTTGATACCCAGCTTGTCTATTGGATTACTCTCTGCTGTCTGCCTGCATCTGACCCCGGCCTGCCTTTGACCTTGAATCTGCCTGCTCCTTTGTACTACGCTGCCCGCATGTTGCCAACCCTGCCTGTGACCTGGACTCTGAACCTGCCTGCTCCCTTGTACTGTGCTGCCCACCTGTTGCCAACTCTGCCTGTGACTGGACCTGCCTACCCTGCTCATGCTCTGCATCTGCTGCCTGTGCTCCAGCTTACCAAGGATCTCCAGTCCACGTGTACCAGGATCCTGGGCCTTACTTCCGCAAGTCACCTGCCAGGCTCTCATACCATTCTGTGCTCCCGTGCCTCCTGTTCATACTACCAGGTGCCAGGAACCAGATACGTAAGGGAGACCTTCCCCTGCTATATCGGGCTTGTCAGTCAGGTAAGTGGAAGTCTGACAGCTAGGCTCCCAAAAAATCACACACATGTGGTATTCCCATACTCAGGAGAAGCAGCAGAATGTATTTTGGGGTGTAATTCCACATATAACCATGCCCTGTTTGAACAATATATCATTTAGTGACAACTTTGTGTAAAAAAACAAAAAATACATTTTCCCGAAACTTGTGGAAAAACATAAAATATTCCATGGACTCAACATGCCTATCAGCAAATAGCTTGGGGTGTCTACTTTCCAAAAAGGAGTCATTTGGGGGGATTTTATGCACGCCAATAGAAGCTGATGTAGCACCCTGATGTTTAGGCAGGGTTGCTAGTAAATTTACCTGTCAGGTATAGTTGCCTTGGCCAATTGATAGGAGATCAATTGATTCCACCCTAATTCTGGAATTGCTGCACTTCTCTCTTCTGTCACTAGATGGCAGGGTATCTGGTGGCATTAGATAAGGCAAGGGCATTGCAAGGACAGCTTAGAAATAGATGGGGTATCTCAGTCAATGGGCAGGAATCTTCTTGGGTCCCTTGGCCTGCTGGAAGAGCCTATTTATTTGGGTGAGGTCAGGTGATCGGGGTTCTGTGCCACCTGGATGGCTGTCTGGTTGGACGTGTGTTGTGCTGCCCTGGGCTGCTAGGCTCTGGCCTATCCCAGGGACATCTTGCTGCTAGGCTGTCTGAGGGCCTATCCAGAAGCAAAAGAGCAGCGTAGGGTGGGGACTGCGGCTTGCAGTCCAATGAGAAGTGACGGTTCTGCTGGCCAGAGAACCTGTCATGGTCAGAGGTAGTGGGGAAGCTGTGGCCACTTATGGACCATCCACCTTATTACCAGGGACCACTGTGAGTAGCTGAAGAAAGTACCAGATCAGTATTCTCACCAACCGGGTATGGTGAAGAAGTGGGAAACTTCAGCAGGTGTCTAGCCAGGGACCCAGCCAGCAGAGGTGACGCTTGCAGAGCAGATTTTTGTGCCAAGCCAGGGTCCAAGCAGGCCAGTGGAGTGACGCTTGAGGAGTATCTTGGATGCCAAGCTAGGGACCCAGCAGGGACACGGGGGTAACCCTTGAGGAAGATACTGACAGAGAAGGTTGGAAGAGCCACATGCTTTGGGTCCCCCACCGTGCCGCGGGCGTGCCTTCAGCGGCTCTTAAAAGGAGAAACGTACCCGTACGTTGTTTTGCTCACCTGTGCCATGCTGTCGCTGTATATTGGCGTGAGCACAGTGGCGACAAACTACATACATTTTTAAAAGCCTTTACAGGTTACCACTTTAGATTTACAGAGGGGGTCTACTGCTAGAATTACTGCCCTCGATCTGACATTCGTGGTGATACCTCCCATGCATGGTGCAATTGCTGTTTACATACAACAGGAGACCGATGCTTGCATTCACATTTGCGTGTGAACACGGGGGGACAGGGTGCTTTTTCTTTTTTATTACTATTACTAATAATAATAATAATAGTAATTATTATTACTATTTTGCTTTTTTATTTTATTTTTACACGGGTTCCCTTCATTTTTTTTTTCTTATCATTTTTATTGTTATTACAGGGAATGTAAATATAACCTATGATAGCAATTGGTAGTGACAGGTACTCTTTTTTGAAAAAATTGGGGTCTATTAGACTCTAGACCTCTCCTCTGTCCTCAAAGCATCTGACCACACCAAGATCGGTGTGATAAGATATTTTCCAAATTTCCCAATGGTGCTGTTTATATCCGGCGAAGCCGAAGTCATGAAATGCTCGTAGCTTCCGGTTTCTTAGGCCATAGAAAAGATTTTAGATGTTCTGGTCTCTGATCAGCTCTATGGTCAGCTGGCGGAACCACTGGCTGCATTCTCAAGTTCCCCCGGTGGGACAGGAGAGCCCAAGAAAAGCATGGAAGACGACGAGAGAGGGGGGGACAAGTTCCCTCCCACTGCTTGTAAAAGCAGTCTAGCGGCTAATTGGCTGCTAGGATTGCTTTTACATGAAGGCCGACCTCTGGCTGAAAAGAATGATACCAAGATGATACCTAAACCTGCAGGCATCACTCTGGTATAACCACTCAAAGTCCAGCAACACACCAGTACGTTGCTGGTCCTTGTTGGGTATATATTGCAATGTTCTTTTTTTATGCAGTCTGTGGGCTGAACAAAAAAAAGAGATTGATCGATGGGTATGCCCACCATTAAGAATACCGCCCTGCATCCACCGACTTTTAAAGATGGGCATACATGCACCGTTTTTTTAAACTGTGGTGGTGAAATCACCTCCTACCACACTGGAGTCGCTGATTTACATATTGTGAGAGCAAACCCTGTTGCTGTCAAAATAAATAAATCCGTGCTTCAGCTAAATGGCGTACCTGAAAAGCAAACAATGGTAACAATAAAACATTAGCTCAATAAAAAATTTATTTTTATAGCAATCTGTGCCAAAAAAGGAGTATAAAATATATGCTGAAGCATGGAGGCAATCTGCCCCTTATATTAGGGGCGAATTGCCCCACCACCCCTGCTGCCATGCTTTGGCATATATGCTCTTTTTTTTTTAACTGTGGTGGTGAAATCACCTCGTACAGTGCTGGAGTCATGGCTTTACGTATTGTTAGAGCAAACCCTGTTGCTGTCAGAATAAATAAACCCGTGCTGCAGCTGAATGACGTACCTGCAAAGCAAATAATGATTAATAATAAAACAAAGTAACATTACAGTATAACAGTAAGACATACCATACCTACAAAGCAAATACAATAAAACAGTAGCAAAAATAAAACATTAATGTTATAAAATACAGTAACAAAAGAGAGAGAACAACAGAGAGAGAACAAAAATAAAACGACAACTATTTTTTTTTCTTTTTGCACTTTTGTTTTAACTGTAAACTTTCCAGATTAGGGTCTCTCAAAATGATGGCCATCTCATCTTTCGAGACCCTGTGTAAGTGTGCCCTAGGACTGTGCAGTGCTGTACCCTATGCTAATACTCCACTAGTGTGTGGTAGCGACAGAAACAGTCACCGATGCAGAGACCAGGTTGGTCAGGACAGGAGGGACAATAAAAGTGGGTGTCATGCCTATATCCACATTTTCTGCAGACACAACATATTCTTTGGGGTGTTCTTTGGCTAGGGGTATCAGGGAGGACATACGGAAAATGCCTCTCATGCAGCCGGCTCACTGCATTTGCATTGGGAAGTTGGGGCACAGCACCGTCTGGAGACAGAAGGGCTGTGATGATCTCTTCCTGGAATTTAAGGAAAGATACAGTTCATCCTGACACTCTGTATAGCGCATAAGCATTCAGCAGAGCCAATTGGAATAAATATACAGACACTTTCTTATACCAGTGTCTGGCCTTAGTGGCAATTAGCTACGGCGCCATCATCTGGTCGTTGAGGTCCACCTCCTCCCACATTAAGGTTGTATTCATGGACACAGAGGGGCTTCACAACAACAATTTCGACTGTCGTATCTGCATGAAGGAAGGACAGAACGAAAACATTCTGTGTATCCCTCTACTTGACTGCGAGCAAATTATTACATTTCAAGCAGGCTCTCTCCCCCCGTCTAAGTCGGGAATCTACAAGCCGTGGGGGAAGCCCCTGCGATTAGATCACACGGTGCCACATGCGCCAATTCCACAATCAAAAAGGTGATTAAAAATTGTCACGCTCGTATAATAATTGTCCATGTACAAGTGGTACCCCTTTCCGAATAAGGGTGACACCAAGTCCCAAACAATCTTGCCAGCGCTCCCTTTGTAGTCTGGGCAGCTGTGGGACTCCACGTGACTATCTCTTCCCTCATAAACCATAAAACTATATGTATACCGTGTTGCCCTGTCACAGAGATTATACAACTTGACCCCATATTTCGCATCCTTGCTGGGGAGATACTGTTTGAAAGACAAGTGGCCAGACATGTAATCACATACTTATCAACACAGACAACTTGACTGGGAATAAACAAGGCTGCAAACTGTTGGTTGAAGTGGTTTACGATGGGCCGAATTTTGTGGAGCCTATCGTATCCAGGGTCACCCCAAGAATGACAGAATTCATTGTCATTGAAATGCATGAACTGCAAGATCTGCTCGTATCGTGTCCTGGTCATGGAAGCAGAGAACAAGGGCATATGGTAAATTGAGTCAGTGGATCGATATGACCACAACGCACACTTTTTAGTACTGCCCATGAGGAGGGCTAGGCCCAGAAAGGTCTTAAATTCGGAAACCGTAATAGGTTTCCAAGTGTCAACTGGGGATTAGTGGCGATGAATTGACCAGCTTACAAATTGCTTTGGTCCACAATAGATCTATAGAGATCTTCCATGAAAAACTGTGAATAAAAATCATGTTACGTAAAATCAACTGTTTACACCTGAATTCCTGGTTGGCCAGTGAATGGGGGAAGTACAGGGGCTGCAGAAGTGGTGGGCTCCCAATTAGGATTGGCATAGGCAGCGGGAAGGGCACTATGGGCTCTATGGGACAGTGTTCGAGCTCTTGGTGGCTGCGGGACACTACTTGTGCTAGCCACCGCACCAGCTTCAACTGCACTTATGTATGGAGGAGATAGACGGAGGGAGGAAGCCGCAACTCTGACCTGGATGGAAGAGAGAGACAGAGGGGGTGGGGGAACATCAGCAGTGACGTGGATGGAGGAGACAGAGGGGGGAAGCCGCAGTCACAAACTGTATGGAGGAGACGGAGGGGGAGGCCACAGCCGCGACCTGGCTGGAGGAGAGAGACAGAGGGGAGGAGCCACAGCGGTGACCTGGATGGAGGAGACAGAGGTGGCAAGCCACAGCCACTACCTGGATGGAGGAGAGGGATGGAGGGGGGAAACCGCAGCCACGACCTGGATATAGGAGAGAGACTGAGGGGGGAAGCCGCATTCCGCAACCTGGATGGAGGAGAGAGACAGAGGGAGGAGGCTGTGATCTGGATGGAGAAGAAGGACCGAGGGGGGAAGCCGCAGCCATGACCTGGATGGAGGAGACGGAGGGGGGAAGCAGCAGCCATGACCTGGATGGAGGAGACTGAGGGGGGAAGCCGCAGGCGCGACCTGGATGGAGGAGATGGAGGGGGGAAGCAGCAGCCATGACCTGGAAGGAGGAGACTGAGGGGGGAAGCCGCAGGCGCGACCTGGATGGAGGAGATGGAGGGGGCAAGCCGCAGCCGCGACCTGGATGGAGGAGATGGAGGGGGAAGCCACAGCCACAACCTGGATGGAGGAGACAGAGGGACGAAGCCATAACCTGGATGAAGGAGATGGAGGGGGAGGCCGCAACCTGGATGGAGGAGCGAGATGGAGGGAGGAAGCTGCAGTCGTGACCTGGATGGAGGAGACAGAGGGGGGATGCCGCAGCCACGACCTGGATGGAGGAAATGGAGGGGGGTAGCCACAGCTACGACCTAGATGGAGGAGACGGAGGGGGGAAGCCACAGTCATGACCTAGATGGAGGAGAGAGGGGGAAGCTGCAGCCACGACCTGGATGGAGGAGACGGAGGGGGGAAGCCGCAGCCACGACCTTGATGGAGGAGACCTAGGGGGGAGGCCGCAGCCGCAACTTGGATGGAGGAGATGGAGGGGGGAAGCCGCAGCAGTGACCTGGATGGAGGAGACGGAGGGGGCAAGCCACAGCCGCGACCTGGATGAAGGAGATGGAGGGGGCAAGCCGCAGCCGTCTGAATTCCTGGTTGGCCAGTGAATGGGGGAAGTACAGGGGCTGCAGAAGTGGTGGGCTCCCAATTAGAATTGGCATATGCAGCGGGAAGGGCACTATGGGCTCTATGGGACAGTGTTCGAGCTCTTGGTGGCTGCGGGACACTACTTGTGCTAGCCACCGCACCAGCTTCAACTGCACTTATGTATGGAGGAGATAGACGGAGGGAGGAAGCCGCAACTGTGACCTGGATGGAAGAGAGAGACAGAGGGGGTGGGGGAACATCAGCAGTGACGTGAATGGAGGAGACAGAGGGGGGAAGCTGCAGTCACAAACTGTATGGAGGAGAAGGAGGGAGAGGCCACAGCCGCGACCTGGCTGGAGGAGAGAGACAGAGGGGAGGAGCCACAGCGGTGACCTGGATGGAGGAGACAGAGGTGGCAAGCCGCAGCCACTACCTGGATGTAGGAGAGGGATGGAGGGGGGAAACCGCAGCCACGACCTGGATATAGAAGAGAGACTGAGGGGGGAAGCCGCATTCCGCAACCTGGATGGAGGAGAGAGACAGAGGGAGGAGGCCGTGATCTGGATGGAGAAGAAGGACCGAGGGGGGAAGCCGCAGCCGCGACCTGGATGGAGGAGACGGAGGGGGGAAGCAGCAGCTATGACCTGGATGGAGGAGACTGAGGGGGGAAGCCGCAGGCACGACCTGGATGGAGGAGATGGAGGGGGGAAGCAGCAGCCATGACCTGGATGGAGGAGACTGAGGGGGGAAGCCGCAAGCGCGACCTGGATGGAGGAGATGGAGGGGGCAAGCCGCAGCCGCGACCTAGGTGGAGGAGATGGAGGGGGAAGCCACAGCCACAACCTGGATGGAGGAGACAGAGGGACGAAGCCACAACCTGGATGAAGGAGATGGAGGGGGAGGCCGCAACCTGGATGGAGGAGCGAGATGGAGGGAGGAAGCTGCAGTCGTGACCTGGATGGAGGAGACAGAGGGGGGATGCCGCAGCCACGACCTGGATGGAGGAAATGGAGGGGGGAAGCCACAGCTACGACCTAGATGGAGGAGACGGAGGGGGGAAGCCACAGTCATGACCTAGATGGAGGAGAGAGGGGGAAGCTGCAGCCACGACCTGGATGGAGGAGACGGAGGGGGGAAGCCGCAGCCACGACCTTGATGGAGGAGACCTAGGGGGGAGGCCGCAGCCGCAACTTGGATGGAGTAGATGGAGGGGGGAAGCCGCAGCAGTGACCTGGATGGAGGAGACGGAGGGGGCAAGCCACAGCCGCGACCTGGATGAAGGAGATGGAGGGGGCAAGCCGCAGCCGCGACCTGGGTGGAGAAGACGGAGGGGGAAGCCGCAGCCACGACCCGGATGGAGGAAACAGAAGGAGGAAGCCGCAACCTGGATGGAGGAGATGGACGGGGAGGCCACAGCCGCAACCTGGATGGAGGAGATGGAGGGAGGAAGCCGCAACCTGGATGGAAGAGC
This sequence comes from Aquarana catesbeiana, assembly GCF_042186555.1. Classification (NCBI taxonomy): domain Eukaryota; kingdom Metazoa; phylum Chordata; class Amphibia; order Anura; family Ranidae; genus Aquarana; species Aquarana catesbeiana. Next base: position 135,109,887 of record NC_133329.1, read on the forward strand.
GAAACGGAAGGAGGAAGCCGCCATCGTGACCTGGATGGAGGAGAGAGGGGGGAGGTCGCAGCCACAACCTGGATGAAGAAGATGGAGGGGGGGAAGCCACAGTTGCGACCTAGATGGAGGAGAGAGGGGGAAGCCACAGCCGCGGCCTGGATGGAGGAGACGGAGGGGGAAGCCGCAGCCACAACCAGATCTCACATTAACTGCTTGCTGACCTCCGCACACAGATGTACGTCGGCAGAATGGCACAGGCAGGCAAATGGCCGTACAGGTACCCCCCTTTAAATTTGCCGCCTTTCGGGCACACGTGATCCCGCCGCCCACCGCGTGAGTCCCGCGGGTCCCGTGGGTCCCTGGAACTCGATGTTCTCCAGCGGCCCGCGATTGCAGTGTGAAGAGGAAGAACAGGAAGATGCCTATGTAAACAAGGCATTTCCCCGTTCTGCCTTGTGTAATGACAGAGATCCACTGCTCCCTGTGATAGGGAGCAGTGATCGCTGTCATATCCTAGGTAGCCCCCACATATCCCCCACAGTTAAAAGCACTCCCTAGGACACACTTAACCCCCTCATCGCCCCCTAGTGGTTAACCCCTTCCCTGCCAGTGTAATTTACACAGTAATCAGTGCTTTTTTGATGACAATGGTCCCAAAATAGTGTCAAAATAGTGTCAAAAGTGTCCGATGTGTCCACCATAATGTCGCAGTCAGGATAAAAATCACAGAAAATCGCCACTACTAATTAAAAAAAATAAGAATAAAAATGCCATAAAACTATCCCCTATTTTGTAGACCCTATAACTTTTGCGCAAACCAATCAATATATGCTTATTGCGATTTTTTTACCAAAAATATGTAGAAGAATACATATTGGCCTAAACTGAGGAAAACATTTGTTTTTTTATGTATTTTGGGGGGATATTTATTATAGCAAAAAGTAAAAAATATTGCTTTTTTTCAAAATTGTCACTCTTTTTTTGTTTATGGCGCAAATAATAAAAACCGTAGAGGTGATCACATACCATCAAAAGAAAGCTCTATTTGTGGGAAAAAAAGGACGTCAATTTTGTTTGGGTACAACGTCGCATGACCGCGCAATTGTCGGTTAAACAACGCAGTGCCGAATCGCAAAAAATGGCCCGATCATTCAGCAGCCAAATCTTCCGAGGCTGAAGTGGTTAAAGAGACCCATGCCTTGCAATAGGAAAAAAAGTGATTACATTTTTTTTTTTTAAAGGGACAGTGTAAAAAGCAAATTAAGTAAGAAAAAAAAAAAAAGTAAAGCGCCCTGTCCCTTCGGCCTTGCGCTCAGACTCATCGTAACATTATCTTTCACATTATAGAAAAAAATTGGGCTAACTTTACTTTTTTTTTAATTTAAAAAAGTGTATTTTTTCCCCAAAAATTGCTTTGTAAGACCGCTGTGCAAATATGGTGTGACAAAGTATTGCATATTGCAACAATCTTTTATTCTCTAGGGTCTTTGCTAAAAAATATATATATAATTTTTGGGGGTTCTAAGTAATTTTCTAGCAAAAAATACTAATTTGTGTCAGAAATAGGCTTGGTCCCCTTTACAGGTCATCGATTTTGTCTTTATAGATATGTCATAATAAAAAAGTGGTTTTATCGGATGGCAGTCATCAATCCATTTTCTAGAATCACAATAATATAAAAAGCCTGGGCACACTATATACATGATTATGATTATACATGATGCCGCAGTTGCACTGTGCAAATCTATCCCCTATTTTGTAGACGCTATAACTTTTGCGCAATCAATGAATATATGCTTATTGTGATTTTTTTTACCCAAAAATATGTAGAAGAATACATATTGGTCTAAACTGAGAGAAGAAATTAGTTTTTAAAATTTTTTGGGAGTGATTTTTATTATAGCAAAAACTAAAAAATATTGCTTTTTTTCAAAATTGTCAGTCTTTTTTTGTTTATAGCGCAAAACATAAAATCCGCAGAGGTGATCAAATACCACCAAAAGAAAGCTCTATTTGTGGGAAAAAAGGACAATTTTGTTTGGGTACAACGTCGCATGACCGCGCAATTGTCAGTTAAAGCGACGCAGTGCCGTATTGCAAAAAATGGCCTGGTCATTAAGGGGGTAAATCCTTCCGGGGCTGAAGTGGTTAACTTTTTTTTTCTGAAAACGTTATACTTTTTTTTCATGAACTGCCGCAGGTATTTAGTGTACTTACAGATGTGAGGGATATCTGGTCCCCCAATGGGTGTTGTGGTTCCTCCTGCTGACTGCATTCATCCTGTATTGTTGCTTTCCCCTCCTTTATATATATATATATATGTAGTCTCCCTCGTGTGTGGGTGCAACATTGGACAATATCGTTTTATTTATGCTTTTTTACAGACATTGGTGCACTCGCCCCTGATGATGTGGTAGGAAACCACGAAACGTGCGTCAGGCTAATTTTGATGCTCCATTTTCTTTTTAGATGGTTTTTATTCTATCCACTCCCAACTTACCCCACCATGTTGCTTTTCAAGCTATCCTATATGATGGCCAATTGTCTTATACCTCAATATGTCATCTCAAAGTTACTATGTTGCTATGATTGTTTTCATGAAAATTTGGTAATAATATGTGATAGATATGCTTGTTTTACCGTGCATGTACTCATTTTGCTATTGGAAAGATATCTCCCATGTGACTTTGTTGCAGCAATAGAAATCACACAATTTCAAATGGGTATATATTAAAAAAAAAAATTAAAAACTTTATTGAACAGCAAGTTTAAAATTTAAAGTTCACGTCCTGATCTTGAAACATTCCTACTAAGCACCTATAAAGCAGGAATACGTAAAATTATTTAAAATAAATTGCATATCCACCAAATCAATAACACATTTCAACATATGCAAAGTCTTTATCAGAGGATAAGGAAGAGAAAGCACTCCTACATACATCAAGAGAGCAAAATGCATAATGAAGTTTATAAAACTATGCGTAATTTTTTTACTTCATATGACATTCATAACAAATATATTGCACTACAAAGATATGGACGTGACCAAATGTCCACACCGACAGGAAATGGCTCAGTGGTGCAGACTGCATGGGTCTCATCCCAAGCCAGGCTACAAGCCCAACAGAGGATCAATGGCCACCAAGGAGAAGGCAACACAGGCAGCTTGCTCGCATTCGCTTAATTGAATCAAAACATAGGTAAACTCTTATGCCCCGTACACACGGTCGGATTTTCCGATGGACAATGTCCGATCGGAGCGTGTTGTCGGAAATTCCGACCGTGTGTGGGCGCCATCGGACATTTTCCATCGGATTTTCCGACACACAAAGTTGGACAGCAGGAGATAAAATTTTCCGACAACAAAATCCGATCGCGTCAATTCCGACCGTGTGTGGCCTGTTCCGACGCACAAAGTGCCACGCATGCTCAGAAGAAATTCCGACACGGGACAGCTCGTTCTGGTAAACTTAGCGTTCGCAATGGATACAGCACTTTCGTCACGCTGCAATGTAAAAAATGGTTTAATACAGCGCACTCTCTTCTTCTTTATAATGTGACAAGAATTAAGTAGTTTTGATGCTCATATTCACACACACTTCTCACAAAGTTTTATTTGTGTTTTTTTAGTGGGATTCCCTGAATATATTGTTATTAGTTGTCACATCTGACAGTTTTATATTTTTTATGTTTTTTTTTTTTTTTTATTTTAAGCCTTTTTTTTTCTTTAATGTTTGGATTTTTTCCAAGGCTGATCTTTGTTCAATGTTATTTTTATTTTTACTCCAGAATATTTTTGTGTGTGTTTTGTGTGTCAAGTTACCCCAACACCATTGATATCTTTTATTATTTAATCTCAAGGAGATTGTTTGTTGTTGGTGACCCTTGTTCATTTCACATTGTATATTTGAAATGTACCTGAATCCTCACAAACCAACTGTCCTTTTTGAAGTAAAACACACAGGAGAGTGTCCGGGATTCACAGAGACTCAGATAGCAACAGATGACATCTGTGTCCGCAGGCTGTGGTACCACAAGAGGCTGCATCTTTTGGCCGACCAGACTGGATCCAGGGCAATCACTCTCTGGTCTTCCTTTCACACTTCCTTCCGGGCTGTGGCTGTGCAGTTGGAGATGTGGCAGGAGGAGGAGTAGGACCTGGAGGAGGAGGAGGACCTGCAGGAGGAGGAGGAGGACCATCCCAAAGCTGTGTGTGAGGTGTAATTTGGCCCCTCACACCTTTCGCCAGAGCCTCAGATATGAGGGCCTCACACATGGCTTTTTGGCCCTCCTTCATCCTCTGCATTTTATATGCTATGAATGCAGCAATGTTCTCCTGCCTGGTGTGTGGTGCTCCCAGGACCTCTGTAGCCCTACAAAAAAATCTGATAGCTGCCTCCTCTAGGCCACTCCTCCTACTGCCACTTTCTCTTTCCAGGGGGGGTGGTGGGACCTGCAGATCAGCCAGCCGGCTCGGCCCGGCCACCTCCTGGCTGAGACTTCCCTGTGTATGAAAAAGGGACATAGTTGTAATGTTTTGCATCATCAATCACAATCCTTAATTAGTACTCCCAACTAACATATAGTTCACATCATTGATTGGACAAGCAGAAATATTTAGAGGAATGCTATACCTGTCTCAATCTGGGCTCCTCTACATGTGGACTGGAAGGCCCAGGTTGGGCGTCAGAAGCCTCAGCCGGGGGGGGAAGGAAGCGTGGAAGGAAGACTGGAGAGGGATGGCCTGGGTTCAGTCTGGCCTGCCAGAAAGTGCAGCCTGTCGTAGTACAACATCCTGGGGACATAGATGTCACCTGCTGCTCCGGATCTCTGTGAATCCAGGACTTTATTGCGCTCCCTCAGATATGTGCTCCTCAGGCCACCAATGAAAATCTTTAAAAAAGTGATGTCTGCCGTGGGGATCACCTGCTTCACAATTTCACACAATTGCTCCAGTGCTGCCTTCCTCTTTGTTTGGTTCTTGTAATGGGGGTGTTTAATCTCTCACAGACAGGGCAGCTCCCTTAGCATCTCTATGAAGACTGAAATGAAGTCCTTATCTTTCAGGACCATATCCATGTTCACTGCAAGACACAACACAAGACAAAGCCTAATGTCACACCAAACTCTCCTAATCTTGTTACAATATAGGCCTCAATCTATAGAAGCAGTATAGGCCCAAGTTTGTCTCTTACCTTCGTTCTTACGATCGCCGCGTCCAATGCTCCTTCCTCCGCTCACAGATCAAACGTAATACGCACGCGTGTTACGCTTTATATACACTGCGCATGCGTGTAACTCCGCCCGCCCCTGACGTTCTTTCTAGTGTATTCCCCGCCCCTTTTCGTTCGGCGCAGTGGGGGAAGAGCATGATGGCGGACATACAGCAGGTGCGGGCTAATTGTAGCAACGAGGAGGAGGAGGAGGAAAGGGCGGTTCCAGGCACGTCCCGATCCAGAAGGAGACGTTTTAAGGCCACAAATATGTCGTTTGGGGAGATGTTGGAGATGGTCGACATCATGAGGAAGTCCGACTATGACGGAAAATATGGGCCTTACCCCAACCCGAACATCCGAAAGGCCAAGATCATGGCGAAAGTGGTCAGGAGTCTTGAGCGGAATTTCGGGGTACGAAGGTCTAAAGATCAGCTCAGGAAGCGGTGGTCGGACCTGAAGTTGAGAGAGCCAGAGCAGTACCGAAAGATCCGGAGAGTGCTGCAAAAAAGTAAATAGTTGTGCTGTGTTCCTATTCTTTCTGTCTTTATTACGTTCGTTCTGCTCCATATGCTTTTATTAGTTGTAACGTTTCAAAAGGTCAACTTTAATGTTCATGGGCACATTATTCGTTCGTATCAAACATTTTTCTTTCGGCCTCTAGAACACCATTGTTTAGGCCATATGTATTTTCACACATTTTTGGGGGCCTACTTGGATGCCAAATATTTGTTTGTGTAGATGGGTTTGTTACTAGAATGAAATGCAAACTAGATTGTGTGTAAGGAGAGGACACTGAGCAGCTGTTTTCACATCTGGACACTGGAGCACTAGTGTGGGACACAAGAACACCATTTTTATTAGGGGGGGCCACACAGGTGCTCCAGTGTATACTATAGGGGGGGCTACATCTGTGAAGCTTGTACCAAACAGGTAAAGTATTGCAGCTTGACAAAGGGCAATAAAAAATATATATCTTGGAACTCTGCTAAAATAGACAATTGTACCCCACTTCCGAGCAATGTTTCCTATTTCTAGTTCTGCCATCAAATATCTGTGTGCTAAGTATACCATTTTTGTTTTACATAGGGGATAAAAGACTCGGAGGACACCCGTCATCCCAGGAGACCAGAGACCCCCCCCTCTGGAAGAAGGGGAAATACCCCCAACCCAAGAAGCTGAGCAGGAGGAAGAAGAAGACGTGGTGGAGATTGGCACCATAACAGGTGAGTGTCTGTGACCACAGGCTCAGGTAAAAGAGATGGATGGTGGCAGATTTTTGAGACCTTTTTTTTTTGTTCTTTATCTCTTTTTAGGTGATCGTGATCCAGAACGCTTTACATCTGAAAGTGCCCAGATACTGATCGGGGAGATCATGGGGTGTAATCTCCAATTGCAAAACATCCAGCAACAAATCAGTGATGTTATTAAAAAAAATAATAACATCATTGATGTTTTGGGGCGAATTTAAACCCCACAAAATCACCTGTTTTATCGTACCAAACTTTTTTAAATGTTTAGAAAAGCCAAATTTGGAGGATGCACACAGTGTGGCAACATGTGCTATCTGCCATCACGGGAGATCAATGGACGCGTTTTGGGGGTGCAACCCCTTCCTCAATTATAAAGTAGCGTTGAGGAAGGGCTTGCTCCCCCCAAACACGTCCCTTGATCCCCCCTGATGGCAGATAGCACATGTTGACATTCGTAAATTGGTGTGCATCTTCCAAATTTGGCTTTTCCAGGGGTGATTTCCCCCCATCTGAAAGCTATATCAAACCCAGTTCCTAAATACTGATGTCTGATATTGCCTTCAGGTTTTACCTAATGTGAACTTTGTAAGTTCAAGTTTTTTGGCTTTCTTGTTGGTTTTACACAGGCCTGTTTTATCTGAAATGGATATTTTGATTTTTCATAATGCTACTGCAAACATTGTTATACAACAAACATGTTGGTTTGTTTTAAAAACCTTTGGTAAATGCACATGTGATTGTGCAGGTATAAAAAAGTGCCTTACTCAAGAATGTGTGGATTATTGTCTCAACACTACAACACTTTTGGGGTGATGTAATTGTTGTTTTATGCAAAAATGGGGGTTATTTCCTAAGGGCAAATCCTCTTTGCACTACAAGTGCAGGTTCAGTGCAGTTGCAAGTGCGCTTGTAGTGAAATGTGTTTTTGCATTTAGGAAGTACCAGCCAACACTGTTTTTTATAAGGTTACCCAATCACGACATTTTCTGCACTCAACACATTTCTGTCAGGGTCAGCTAAAACAAACACAAGCAGTAAATGTCCACCAAGAATTTCTTTTGGTTGTTTTTTATTTGAAAAAGGTGTCACAGATTGTCTGGCATATTGATAGCCCCCCTACCCGCAAAGAACTCCAGGTAGCGTAACCGGACATCACGGGCATTCAGGGAGGGCAAGCCAGGATGGCCACTTTCAAGCGCCGTCAGTGTTGATGGATTAGGGATTCCGGCCTCAGGCCCAACTGAGCCAGCATAGTTGGCTGAATGTTTTCTTAAAAAATTATGGAGAACACAGCAGGCAAGTATTATATGGTTCAGTTTATACTCCGCCATATGGATGGGTGTCAGAAATAATCGGAACTGGCTGGCCAGGATTCCAAATGTGTTCTCCACCACTCTTCGGGCTCTGGCCAGCTGGTAATTAAAAACCCTCTGTTCCGGGGTGAGGGTCCTCATCGGGAATGGCCGCATCAGGTGGTCCCCCAGCGCAAATGCTTCATCAGCAACGAACACAAATGGGAGACCTTCAACATTGTCCTCTGGAGGTGGCAAGTCCAAGCTGCCATTCTGGAGACGCCTGTAGAACTCCGTCTGGGCGATCACTCCACCATCGGACATCCGGCCATTCTTCCCCATGTCCACATACAAGAACTCGTAATTAGCCGACACCACCGCCAACATCACTATACTATTAAACCTCTTGTAATTATAATAGTATGACCCCGAGTTGGGTGGTGGGACGATGTGGACGTGTTTCCCATCAATTGCCCCTCCGCAGTTAGGAAAGAAAAAAATAAACCTTACTATTTTTTCACAGAAACATGGCAAGCAGATTAGACACAAACATTATGGGGCAACCTCCAGATAGCATTTACTAAGGGGAATTTAACAAGGCCAAAGTATAAGGTACACCTATCATATTCCCCCTCCCCCCCTCTCATGGGCCATTTCTAACATTATAGGGGGGGTAACTCTTGGACAGGTAACCCTCTTCACTTCATTGAGAGATGAATGCCTAAATACAGGGTATTACTTGGAACAGCCCCTCCTTAGTTACACTATTGGCAGACCACTGGACAGGTAAGAAGTGTCATAATACAAAGATATAAATACACATTGTACACATTTGAGGACATTTGAACATTCTGCTATTACCTATCAAGATAATAATAGGATACAAAAACTTTAAACAGTACCATTGGAAAGTATACAGGCAGGCCCTTGCACTACATGCTTTGGGGAATTCATCCATAAATCTGACCAGTAAAGAGATGGGTATAGTGTGTATGGGTTTGGCAAAGTCAGCAGATAGATGATTGAGGATAGAGAATTGTGATCAGCTGACTTAGCAGTTGGGCGAGGGAGGGTTACCAAAAATTTGGGGACACCACAAAAAAAGCCTCTGGCACTCTGCCTGAATTTAAATCAAAAATAACATTTCCAAACATTTTAGGGGGTGTTTGGGGTAAAGCACTACTATGGAGCTGATAAAATACATTGTTAAGTGAGTACATGAGGTGAATATAGGGCAGGAGACACCATGCTGGGGAGGTTATTGAAGGGCAAATATGTATGAAGGACCTAAAATAATAATGACATAAAAATTCAGCATGCATGAGTACAAAGGGGACATTCACAGCATATTACAATCATGGTAATTAGGGAATGAGGAAAGAAATACAATATATTATCAAACATTCAATACAATAAAATGTGATATAAAAGGATAAAAATCTTACCTTCATATACTCCTTCTGCAGGACCTGGATGATGGCAGAACAGGTCTCTGGGATGATGATACCCAGAGCCTGGGGGGAGATGCCTGTCGAGAACTTCAAGTCCTGCAGACTTCTCCCTGTGGCCAAATACCGCAAGGTAGCGACCAACCTCTGCTCCGGAGTGATGGCTTGCCTCATGCAGGTATCCTGCCTGCTAATATAGGGGGTCAGCGAAGCCAACAAACGGTGAAATACGGGGTCCGTCATCCTGAGAAAGTTCCTGAAATCATCAGGATTATTCTCACGGAGCAAAGGCATATGACAGAACTGGTCACGCTGAAGCAACCAATTCTTGGTCCATGAACTCCTCCCCACCCTGTTCATGGACTGGACTTGTGTCAAGGTCAGGACCCCAACACCAAGCCCCCGCACAGCACGAACTCTACGAGGAGTATGCATACGAAACATGGCTAGAAAACGGTCGGCTGCTCAGAACGAAGTAACAGAACGCACTGAAGAACAGCAAGGCCTGTGAAGAGCGACCTGAAAAACAGCAACGAGCAGGCAAGATCACACAGAAAACTCCGATACGAACTGACTGCACGCACTGAAGAGCAGATACAAACCCACAAGCACAAACTGAACGTCAGAAAACGATCTGAAAGCCACGAGTCTGAAAAAGCGCGAATCGTCTCTCACCAAACTTTTACTAACACGAGATTAGCAAAAGGAGCCCAAAGGGTGCCGCGCTTGGTTCTGAACCGGCCTTTTCTAGTCTCGTCGTACGTGGTGTACGTCACCGCGTTGTTGGCGATCAGAAATTCCGACAACTTTGTGCGACCGTGTGTAGGCAAAACAAGTTTGAGCCAACATCCGTCGGAAAAAATCCTAGGATTTTGTTGTCGGAATGTCCGAACAAAGTCCGACCGTGTGTACGGGGCATTACACTGATCAATGACATGTTTGAAAGTATTGTTATCTATAGTTTCTTATAGACATTTCTAATGATTTTAGGAATCAGGATGAATGTAATATTGTGTATATTTAAAAACAAACATCCAATTAAATATATTATACATAGCAATACAGAAATGGAACATACGTAATTGAGTGAGGAGTGAGAGGCCACAAAAAGTATAAGTTGGATAGTATGCAACAGCAGAGGAAAACAAGCTCCTGTAAAGCCCTATAGTCAAACAATGAAAAAGGGAAGTTATATGAAGACATTCAAAGTTTAGGTCTATTAAAGGGCTTTTCACACTCACATTCAGCATGGGTTGATGATATGGACTCCACTGGCTGAATGTGGGAAGGGAGGGAGCTCTATGTTTATGTGATGTATGGCAAGCCTGCATAATCACACCCAGCTGATGCCATTCAAATTCAAATCCCCCTTGGCACCAATTCCCTCCCCGCCGTCCTGGGGGGAGGGGGCATGGATAGCTGCTGCTGCAGCCAATGTGTATGGTAACTGCGCACGCGCAGCTTCCGCGCGTGTGCTATCCACACGGAAATCGTCGGAGACATGATGGGGACACCAACAGTGTGGACGTGTGCCCAAAACCGGACTCATCTTTTAGCCATGCTAGACTTACTTCATTTACAGTCCCAAACCATCTTTTTAGATTTAGGGATGGAGATGTGTGATCCCACACACCTCATTTAACCACTTCCCGCCCATTAACAGTGGAAGAGGCTTAAAAAGGCATAGTAAATACAACGCTCCTACACATATATACTACAGTTATTTTACTGCAAAATATTTTTTTAATGACAGAGCCACAAGCAAGTATGTAACAGACACATATAAACCTCAGTACACTCATTTGAATAAAATAATTCGGCTTCCATTACATTTAGTCTTCTTCACACTGCTGACCTTAAGGGAAAAACTTTATGTACTTACTAGAGTGCAGTAGTCTGGACTGCAGGGAATTTATCAAAACTGGAGTAGACAGAATCTGGAGCAGCTGTACATGACAACCAATCAAATATCTTCAGCTTGTTCAGTTAAGCTTTAAAAAGGAAAGCTAGCAGCTATTTGGTTGCTGTCAGGAAAGGCATGTGCGTGCAGCAGGAATTGCATGACATGCACACACGCTCACCGCGCGTCGGTGCGCGCGCACACGCACCTGTCACTAACGCTGGCACCAAAGGGGCTATTTAAACTGAGTGCACCAAGGACTCTTTGCTGTTTGGTCTGCAGCTTCTGTGTGTTCTGACCTGTTACCTATGCTGACCTCTGATCTTGATCCGGCTTGTTCCCACTAATGCTGTCTGCTTGATTCCGTGACCCTGGCTTGTTTTGGACTTGTCTTCTGCCTGCTGCTCTGCTTCTCTGCCTGAACGTTACCAACCTGGCCTGCCTCACCCTGCACCTGCTCATCCAGCCTGCCAAGGCTCTGCTCTGCAAATCACATCCGGTTCCTGCTCCTGCTGCAATTCCAGCCTGCCACAACTCTGGTTTGCTTAACCATCACCAGCCTGCCTGCTGCACATCCGGCCACAGACAACCAGCTGTACTGACTACTGGACTGATCCCAGGCACTCCTACGTCACCATTCTTCTGTGGTTACTGTCTCACCCTCAGTGACCCACAAGCCGGTGTGGTACGAGAGGCTCTCCTCTACACGTCAGGCTCACAAACCAGGTACGTGACAGTTGCCATGCAGAGCTACTCCAAATTCAGTCTTCTTCAGTTCTGATAAATTACTGTCTATAGTACAGGGGTCTGGAGTATGTAGTGCACAGGTTACTTTACAGAGTACAACCAAATGACTCCCTCTTCCCAGTACAAATCTCCCCCCACAGTACAGATTTCAAAATACAGACCCCTTGGTAAAGATTCTCCTCCAGCACAGACTGACCCCCTAACACAGACCACTAAATACAGACTCACTTCCCAGCACAGACCAACTTCCCCAACACAGATCCCTCAGTACCGATGGACCCACTATCACAGGCCCACTCTGCCAGCACAGATCCCTCTTCTAAGTCCCCCCTCCCAGTCTAGCTCCTCAGTATAGACAACCTTTCCCCCCAGTACAGAACCTCCCAAGTACAGACCCTTCAATACAGACAACACCCCCCTCCTCTCCAGCCGAGGCGTCTCAGTACCGACACCCCCTATTCCCCAGTCCATGCTGCATACTATTGTTGAGTGGTGGGAAGTAAGGCTTAGCCTTGATAGGGCTGCCCAGCTGCACAGGAAACAATATATGATGTAGTAAAGGTATTTGCAGGCATCACAAGGTGTGTTTTTTTAATTGTTGCCTTATTTCATGTGGCAAGCTACATTTAACTAGGGGTTCTTGTTTTTGCCAGTTTACAAATCTATACCCTATTAGTATGAGTGATGACAGATCAATTAATTTGCCAAATGTCTTCCTCTTAAGTCTGAGCCATACATAACTACGTTATTTTCAGAAAGTCCAGATGGGAAGTTTATGCACATGAGGGTACCACATCACAATACTTTTATCTGCACATTTATACAACTATTTTCTTTTAAATCCAGCCAGAAAAAGATAAAGTACATTTTTACTCAGCATTTTGAAAACCCATGGTGTTAATAGTCATCTCAAGATAGCCATCTCTCTTTGTAAAAACCTTGAAGCTCGCACATGGATATGTATGAACAATTCTTTTTTTATACTATCCACTTGAAGACCAGGCCTTTTCTGAAACTTTTTGTTTACAAGTTTAAATCAGTATTTTTTGCTAGAAAATTACTTATAACCCCCAAACAATATATATGTTTTAGCAGAGACCCCGGGGAATAAAATTTCAATCGTTGCAATTTTTTATGTCACATGGTATTTGGGCAGTGGTTTTTCAAACGCAATTTTTTTTGGGAAAAAATACACATTAATGGATAAAAAACAAAACAAAAAAAACACAATATATGCCCAATTTTTTTGTAAAGAATGAAAGATGTTATGGCAGTTAAATAGATACCTAACATGTCAAAATTGCGCACGCTCGTGGAATGGCGACAAACTTTTGCACTCAAAAATCTCCACGACACTTTAACCTCCCTGGCGGTATTCCCGAGTGTGGCTCGGGGTTAAAATTCAGTACCATTAACGGTAACCCCGAGCCACACTCGGGATCGCATTGCAGGATCCTGGGGCGGCTTTACTTACCTTGTCCCCGGGATCCTGCGATGTCACCCGCAGTGTCCGAGGGCTCCGTCCTTCTCCGAAGCCTCTCTGTGCCAGGCTCCGTTCCCTGCGAGCGGCGCGACGCACGGGGGCGGAGCCTGGCGGCAAATTAAAAAAAAAGTAAAAATCATAACACATACAGTACTGTAATCTTACAGATTACAGTACTGTATGAAATGATTTCACATCCCTTTTGTCCCCAGTGCTTTGTCCCATGCCCTGCATGCAGTTTTACATGATATACACTGTTCTTTCTGCCTGGAAACTGGAGATTGTCCATAGCAACCAAAAAGTGTCCCTTTACGTCAAAAGTGGCTTTAGACCAGCTAGAAAACAGCGATAGTAAATTAGAACACTTGCAGAATTGAGCGATAGTAAATTGTGGGGAAATTTATTTTAGTACTATTTTTTTTTTTTTTTTAATTATTTATTTTTATTTATTATATTATAATTTATGTTTTTGTGTTTCAAACTTTATCATACCCGGGATATCTACTAGACTCTGGTTTGGACAGATTTAAGTGTGTTATTGTTAAGATTTACAGACCTACAATATAAAACGCCAAATTTCCATGCAAAATAATTGTACCGCTTTCAGCACCTAAAATCCGAAATAATCATACCGCCAGGGAGGTTAAAAATGTTTACAGGTTATCTGTTTAGAGTTACAGAGGTCTAGCACTAGAATTATTGCTCTCACTCTAACATTCGTGGCAATACCTCACATGTGTGGTGCAAACCTATGTCCTATTGACAAAGACAGAGTGTTGAAACGCGTCTAGGGGAGACCACACGGCTGCTGCATTTGGGATTTGTTCTCCCGGGAACCACCACTAGCGATCTGCTCTTCTCTGAGGTGGTGAAATTATCGAAATGCTATGACCATTGTTGTATGAGTTACCAGAATGTTGTTTTATATTGAACTTTGTGTAAGTGCAATATCTTAAGGGTTGGGTGTTTTTTGGGACAATAAAAGTTTTACAGTATCACACTATGTGGATTCCTTTCCTCCTATATGCCTGAGTGATTAAGAGGATTGCGGGTATGTTCAGTCTGGATGGTTCAGGATCAGGACATCATTCATCTGTCAGGTTGATCGCTACTGAATTCCCATGCTGACATCCTGCAGTTGCTGAGCTTAAATCTGGATTTATCGATTAAGGCGATCGTTTTTTAGGAGTTCAGTGAGTGCAATTCCTAAAGGGAGTGGATTCACATGGTGTGGTGACGGTGGAAGATCTCTTCAGTGATATCAACTGCTTTCTAATATTTACCCAGAAATTACCCAACACCAGGACTGTCACAATTTTTATCATTTTAAATAGTTTGTTTTTGCTCATACGTTCTTTTATTTAATTTTTATTTACAATTTTATGAGTTTTTGTTTTTTGAGTGCTGCTTAAGCTAAAAAGAACCTACTCTCTTGAACTTTTTTGCCTTCTTTTTAAATGTTATATTTTTATATAGCAGCTGCTTAGTCCAATATATTCTATCATCTTGATCGCTGGATAAGTGACCCTGTTTACTTTTACCATTTGGCTGACTAACTTTGATTGACAGCAGTGGGAGCCAATGGCATCGTACTGCTGTCTCAGCCAGTGAGGAGGGGAGTCCCAGGCATCTTTGGATCGAGATGGGGCTTAGGTAAGTATTAGGGGGGCTGAGGGGGGCTACTGCACACAAAAGGTTTTTTATCTTAATGCATAGAATGCATTAAGATAAAAAAACCTTCTGCCTTTACAACCACTTTAAGGTAAAGGCAGATTATTTAGCATATTTGGTCCCAGTTGGATTACGTAGTAGAGGTTGGTAGGTGAGAACAGGTATGCCAGCCAGATTGTTTTTTTTTTATGCTCATTTGTAAATACCTAAGTGTAAGTGCAATACAAGCATATTCAAGTTGTTTTTCTCTTTCAATATTTTTTTAAACATCATGTATAAAAAAAAATAAACAATATCAAAATAAATGTCAACAAGAGATGCACCCTCCGAAGTGTTCAGTGGCATAATTGTAATAACCAAAATGCATATATGACAATAAAGTCAAGCCTAACATACAGTCTCTATCCAATATAGCGATCTTAGGTCTAGGGTTGCGAGGCCCGCTGTATCAGGAGCCTATTGCAAAGCTTCATGAATGGGAAAAGTTATGAAGTAGTGTTCAGATAAACTGTATGTCCACATATCTCAATTACATGAAAAGGAGGGAAACTTTAGTTGCCAAGAATTGTTTCAGTATTTAAGTTGTTTTTAAACATTTTACACTATGTGAAGCTTGTTATGTTTCCTCTGAGTTTATATACCAAGACTGAGAGCAGCTATGTGAGTGGAACAGGAATAACGCTTCTTTGGACCCCATGTACTTGGCGGATGGATTGGATGCACCATAGGTGTGCCCAGCCTATTGCATTAGGGTGTGCACCCCAAATGTATTAAAACATGGATGGTGTTAGTAGGCAGTGGACTTTTCTGTAGGGCCAAGGTTGGTGTCAGTAGGGCAGTAGACAGTGTACGTAGTTATTTATTACTATTTTTTTTTTTTTTACAACTTTTTACAACTTTTTAGGAGCCCCATTGGGGGCTTTGGAGAAATGTCAACAGGGGAAATCTGCACCTCACAGGGTGATTAGGGTGTGCCCAGGCACACCCCCTGTGCACACCTATGGGATGCACCAAATGCAAGTGGTGAAAAGCGGTATGACCTGGGCATATTTAATAAAAGCACTTTTTGACTTCTTTTTACACAGAGGGTCAAAACTGTAGAGTACATCTATCCCTGGCGGTGGTGGCAGTCACCTGGATCTATTGAGAGTGACTGAGGTGGTGGATCTGAGTTATATTTAGAGTGGATTGGCTTTCTTTACATCACGTGGACTTCATTGTTTGGACATTTATTGTGACTATACACATATTGTAGAAGGGACATTTTTCACTGTATGATCTTTGGTTTGTCAATGGTTATATTATTAGCAAAACAGGTACTGTATATTTTAACCACTTCAGCCCCGGAAGATTTGGCTGCAGAATCACCGGGCCAATTTTTGCGATTTGGCACTGAGTCGCTTTAACTGACAATTGCACGGTCGTGCAACATTGCACCCAAACAAAATTGACCTTCTTTTTTTCCCACAAATAGAGCTTTCTTTTGGTGGTATTTGATTGCCTCTGCGGTTTTAATTTTTTGCGCTATAAACAAAAAAAGAGCGTCAGTTTAAAAAAAAAAAAAAAAATATTTTGTACTTTTTGCTGTAAAAAATATCCCCATTTTTCTTTAAAAAAGCTAATTTTTTCTCAGTTTAGGCCGATATGTATTCTTCTACACATTTTTGGTAAAAAAAAATCACAATAAGCAAATATTGATCGGTTTGCGCAAAAGTTATAGCGTCTACAAAACGGCGATCTGCGATTTTTATTGTGACTGCGACATTATGGCGGACACATCAGAAAATTTTGACACATTTTGGACCATTGGCATTTATACAGCGATCAGTGCTATAAAAATGCATTGATTACTGTAAAAATGTCACTGGCAGTGAAGGGGTTAACACTAGGGGGCGATCAAGGGGTTAACTGTGTTCCCTTGGAGGTGATTCTAACTGAAGGGGGAGTGGACTGACTAGAGGAAGTGACAGATCGTGGTTCCTAGCTAATAGGAACACATGATCTGTCTTTCCTCTCAGAACAAAACACGGATTTGTGTGTTTACACACACACTTCCGTGTTCTGTCCCTTGTTCTCGTGATTGCGCAGCGGGCACGTGCGCGTGCCTCCGGCGCCGCGTGCGTACCTGCTATCCCAAACTCGTTAACCAATGTATAGCTACAACGGTTCGTGGGATCGTGCTGACCTGCCACTGTATAATGATGGCGGATGGTCGGCAAGCGGTTAATATAGTCCCACATTTGTTCATCGCCTATTTATGCTCCATGTTAAGACATTCTCTGAAACCACTTAAAGTCACATTAGTCGCAGGGGTGTTTAATTTTATAGTCTCACCTAATCTTTCAAGCTTAAGTAGATACACAATGTAAATATGACTAGAAAGCTCCATTTGCCCCAGAATTTGGCCATGCTGTCCAGTGAACTCTGAAATCAAACCGGACCAGTCAGACACACCCTCTACCGTCATCAGTGCTACAAGTGTACTGTACATGAGGATGCTTGTAAAGAGAACCAGTATAGAGTACTGTAGTGTGAGGGCAGGAAGCACATTTCTACTAAGAGAAAATATATTTTATGGTATTTCCATGTGAAAAAATTATACAGCAGTACAGCACACAAAGGGGTGGATATATTAAAGGCAAATAGCATGTACACTTTGCAAAGTCCAGTTGCACTCTGCAAGCGCAGTTGCTCCAGAGCTTAGTAAATAAGCAGAACCTCTATTGACTTCCATCATTCAATCATGTGCAAGCAAAAATGCATTTTTTTTTTTTCATCTTCCTTGCACGTGATTGGGTATTCTGTGCAAAGTGAAGGTTTACAGTTTACAGTCTATTTGCCTTTAGTAAATCAACCCCACAGAGTACAAAACATTTGAGACTTCAATTGGGCTTCAATAAATACATTTATTTCTAACTTGAGGAACATGTGCCAGAAATGTACCTAACCTCCCTGTCGGTATTCCCGAGTCGGGCTCGGGGTGGAATTTCAGAACCAAAAGCAGTATCCTCGCATTGCAGGATCCAGGAAGAGCTTACTTACCCTGTCCCCTGGATCCTGCAATGTCTCCCCGTGGTGTGAGCTGCTCGTCCTCCGCTTGATTCATCACGGAGCCAAGCTCCGTTCCCTGCGAGTGTTGGGACGCATGGGGGTGGAGAACGGCGCCAAATTCAAAAAGTGAAACACACACAACACATACAGTACACTGTACACACCCAATGTAAGAACTAGGAGTAAATATAGTTAGACACACACAAATCAAATTAAATTTTGTGGGTGGCCCTGTCAGCACCACAGGCT
The DNA here is from genome assembly GCF_042186555.1 of Aquarana catesbeiana. Lineage (NCBI taxonomy): Eukaryota > Metazoa > Chordata > Amphibia > Anura > Ranidae > Aquarana > Aquarana catesbeiana. The sequence goes on from NC_133329.1 coordinate 135,128,185, forward strand.
TGACAAAAGTTTATTTATTTTTTGTTAAAAGACCTGGGTGGAAAATACCTGGCTGAACTGTTCAGGTATTCCGACAGCCATGAGTGCTGTTTGTCAAATACAATTGTCAATACACAATTTTTGACCATCTACACTGTTTAGCATGAATGGAGGAATCAAGATCTGGCTACATGAGAGAAATCTTAACATTCTAGCCAGCTTAAGTATTTTTTGCACTTATTGAACCAATATTTAAAAACACTTTCATAGAATTTTTAACAGACCAAAAGGTAGAAAATAAGAGAAGGTCGTTGTTACAGTTACACTGAAAGTGCACTTGGAAGTGCAGTCGCTCTAAATCTAAGGGGTAGATCTGAAATGAGGGGAAGCTCTGCTGATTTTATCATCCAATCATGTGCAAGCTAAAATGCTGTTTTTTATTTTCCTTGCATGTCCCCCTCGGATCTACGGCGACTTTACTTCCAAGTGCACTTTTAGTGCACATTCAAGTGCACTTGCAGTGCAAAGTGGATTTGCCTTTCGTAAATAACCCCCACTGTAAACTTGCTAATAATTATCTGATTGTTCTCAGAGTTTCTTGTACATGTTAAAAATACACAGCTCCCATGACACTTACAGAAAATAAAAAAAGAATAATAGAAAATCCCCTCTTACACTAGCATGCCTTTTTTATTGCTATTTCTGCAATATGTAACATACAGTTCCAATTCCACCGACAACTTAAGAAATTAAAAGTGCATCTCAGTAACATCTACTGCTGATTCTTCCTGCCACAGAATGCTTAAATCATAGCAAATGTACTTTGGGGGTCATGCCTGGGTAGAAAGCAGCAATTCACTAGGATTTCCTTTTTTTACCAAGCTACATTATTTTTCCTTCCTCCTCTCTAAGTTTAAGCCAGCGGGCAGGTCCATATTTTTTCCATAATACTTTAACACAAGTTCCTGTCTCTCTCTACTTAATCTATAAGATCAACTGAAATGGAAGACAGGATGAAAAAGAGGGAAGAAAAAAAAAACTACTGCAGAAATATAAGATGAGAAGGAAAGACGTCATGTGTATTTCACAGATGTTTTTATGGTTTGCTCGTGGCATTTAGAATCTTAGTACTATGAAATATATCATTCTCCAATTGTCAATGATTCAGCAAAGCACTGAGCTCCTAGACTTTCTTCAAAACCGTGCTTAAGGACAACACTGCTGGGAATCCCAGCAATATTGACTTTGTACGATTTTAAGGAGCTTGGTAAAAATATAAGTAGTCATTCTGCCATCCAGATTACTTTGGATTTAAAGTGGAGGTATCAAGAAAGATATATGGGGCTACCATTGCTAGTCAACTTCTGAAAATGTAAAAATACTTTTGATTCACAGACCTGCAGCAAATTAAAGTAAAATAAATGTTAGCACTATATTTGTTTCCTTTTGAAAGTTCAAATCTAAGCAGCAGCGTGACAGCCAAGCAACTAGACATATCAGAAATAAAAGCACCTTGTTGTGATAGGTAGCTTTCTCCATCTGCTGTGTTTGCAAGTTAAAGTGATTCTAAAGGTAATTTTTTTTTTTTGAATAACAAACATGTCATACTTACCTCCACTGTGCAACTCATTCTGCACAGATTGGCCCCCGAATCTGCTCTTCTGGGGTCCCTCTATGGCTCTTGTGGCTCCTCCCCACATCTGATAACCCCCTCTGAGAAGCTCTTCCCCGAGGGGGTTACCTTGCGTCCATAGATGCCGAATGCAGCACTCGGCCCCAACCCTGGCGCTCGCGTCATTGGATTTGATTAACAGCAGCGGGAGCCAATGGCTGCTTTGCTATCAATCTATCCAATCAAGAGCCGAGAACCCTGGGCAGAGAGACAGCGCGTACCCGTGGGTCAAGTTCGAGGGTTCAGGTAAGTAAAACGGGGGGGGGGGGGCTGGGGGGCCGGTCACTGACAGGTGTTTTTTCACCTTAATACATAGAATGCATTAAGGTGAAAAAACACACAGGTTTACAACTCCTTTAAGGGGCAACAGTTGGGGGAGGGTGCTAGAAACGCAACTCAAACACGTGTTCTTACTGCCCCCAACCACAAGTGGAAGCCTAATTTAATAAGATCAGCACTAGAAGACGCTACATAGCAAACAATGACAGCAGGATTGCTATGCAGAGATTTTTAGTTTGGATCTTTTGAGAGTTTTTATATTCTATTCCAAGGAGATAAGAGTGAGCGGGAAAAGACGAGGCTCTCTATCCAACATTCCCCAATGTCACCATTGTGCAATAGGTTTACCACCCTAAAATCTATGTTTTCAGTCAGAATTTTTCATATAAACAAGAATAAGAATGTAAACAAAATACTAAGCAAATAGACAACAAATCCAACCTATAACAACAATATTATTTATGTTTAACAAAGTCAAATTGCTAGTGAGGGCAAGGTTTCTATAAGTACTACTAATACAATTTTTCCACTTGTGTATAGTTTGCAGCATAGCAGGTGGTGACATGACATCTTTAAAATACACATATTCAATTTGGCTGTGTAGCACCCTCTTATGCCTGGGTGGTGAATACAGCTACCCCCTGGGTGGTGAAGACGGTTCTTCAAGCAGCTCAGTGGACTAACATTTCAATTCTTGGAGCAGAATCCTTCACTTGTTAGGAAGCAAATATGAAATTGGGCACCAGACACTTTAAAACATTTAAGGGGTTTAATTGGTTCAATAAACTCCTGCAGAGAGGGTTAGTGCAAATGATACCCCAAAACAGACAGTAAAAATATCGCAGACCTTTTAGTAATGGTCAGCACAGGCTATAGGTCATTAAACTAAGAACATCAACCTGTATATGTGTACCATTGAGCACAGCTAGGTATCACAGGTACCTTCTAGAATATGCAGTTAGAATGTCCTGGAATAACCAGATCTCCAGGACACTATTAAGCAGAGATGGCTCCACTCGGGTGAACATCTTCCTTCTCCACTTCTGGATGTACCCTCCATCAGGAAGCATACATTTCTTAGACACAGGCTCAGGCCCCTCTTTCAGCAAAGGCCCTTCCCAGGTAACAGTCCTGGAGGCACGGACTTCCAGCAACACTTCCTCCTGTGACCGCAGCCCAGGAGACAAGGCCCCTCTCCCAAGATTACTCCAACTATTTACATCCTCCCCCAGCAGCATGCCTCACTGACAATAGACCTAGTAATTTAATAACTTATATATATTCATAGCTCAGCTTAAGGTAGGATTCCTACGGCTGATATGAACTTTTTTTTTTTGCCAAAAATAACAAAGGACTTAGTTCAATCAAAAGAGTTCACCATGAACAGCTATTGTAACTGTATAAATGGTGGAAAACAGGTCAACTCTCTAGATAGATGTTGGAAATCAGGTTAACAACTGCAAACTGCTGAAATCTCACTGAAAGAGTTGAGACTTGGGAAAGTGCAGCGTGGTTCACCTAGGCAGCATTTTACCTGTTACTGAAAAATTCACCCTTATAAGCAATCAGCAAATATCATTAAGACAAGAAACCAATAACACTGAGCCAGTACCAAGGTTTTATAACAATTTTTTTTTCTACAAAAATAATGTTTTTGTAATATTTCCTAGTTCTTTTTAAATTGTGATGGTTTTGGGGATTGCACACATTGCACAGACCTCTAGTAAATGCTGCACATTGCTTATGAGCCAGCTACGTATCTGCTCTGCATGATCCACCTGGATAACCTAACTGATTAAAAAGCATATTTTATGTTAGTCCTGAAAGAGTTAAAACTAGAGGACATTCATATGTTGATGTGATGTTAGTGAACTTCTGACACCTTTGCTCCCCAGCACTTATAAACTTAAAGTGTCATTAAACCCAGACTATGAAAAACTCTCTTTACATGCTATATAAAAGTGTGCCTACTCACAAAGCCACTAAAGTATTTGTTTTATCAAAAAAGAAGGGCGGGACTTTAAACGAGGTCATGACTGGATTACCATCAGGTACCTCCATCCCTAAGCGTAATGGTTAAAGAGGGGGAGTCGGGGAGTCATTAACACAATTAATCCTCCCTAATTCCACATGGGCAATATGTAAAGGGAAAGTGTAAAATCAATTGTAATCCTGAAGAGCCCTTCTTTTTTGATAAATCAATTTAGGGATGGAGGCACTTGGCTATATATTTCCGGTCCCCCTAGCTTTTGTATATGTATGAGCTGTCATTTACATGTCTCATTCTATCTTCTAGGGGGCTGCGTCATCCCCCAAGGCTTGCACAGTTCTGCACCTATCCGCTGTGCGCTGGTCGGATTGCCCCTGCCCCTTGGGTTTGGGAATCCGATTGCTTGGTTGTTCCGTCCTAGCCGGGAGCTGCGATGCGTACTCGGGGCCCTCCCCTTCCCCCCTATTGGGTGGTGGGGGTGGACACCTGACGCGCATCGACATCACGCCATGCGTGCCGTGCGCATGACGTCATTTAGGCGCCGCGCACTGGCACGCACTTTTTCCATTCCGCATTGGCATTGAGGACTTGGACGCCTATTCCGGAGCGGTCCAGCTCGGTTTGGTGCCCGGTGTTACCTCTGCACACCTTGCGTGATGTTGTTGTGGAATTTCCGGCAGGGTACATACATCTTGGGAAGCAGCCGTTTCCACTTTCCTCTACCTATCCTCTAGCACTTGCACATGTTTTTATGTTTCCTGCTATATTATTTCAGTCATCCTTGTTCCCCTTCATCAGCTATCTTAGGCTTTTTTTTGGTGCTTATACCTTTATTTCACATTATGGTCAACAACAATCACTTGTCACCATTCTTATGCACCATACTTTATGCACTCAGCCTACTATTTTTGACATCCTTTTGGGCTCTTGGTCTTATACTTCCATTCCATTTCTCACCAGTCTTTCTATTTTTCCAATCTTGGATTCATCCCATTTTATTTATTACCTCTTGGCATTTCAGGTCCTTTTTCACATTTGCTTGCCCATTGCTGTGTGTGCCGATCTTACTTCCGGACCATTACCTCAGCTCCCGGTTGGATGCCTCCGCCTTGTTCTCGGCTCCATGTCCATGGGTTGGCATACAGGGTGGTTTTGCCAGGTACAGTGGTGGTGCATTTATTGTGGTTTTGCCTCTTTTTTTATTATTTTTCCATTCAACCCATCTCTCCCCCCCACCTATGGCTTATTTTTCTGGTTATGTATTTTCCAGATGCAACTAGACGTACCTCGCATTGCTCCTGATGAGTGGAGGGTTCCACGAAACGCGTAGAGCTTCATAGATGCAACGTCACCATATTGATATCACCTGGATACCCATTGGGGTCTCTTCAGGATTACGATTGATTTTACACTTTTCCTTTACATATTGTCCATGTGGAATTAGGGAGGATTAATTGTGCTAATGGAAATTATTATATGTATAATTATGTATGATTATGGTATGGTACATATTCATTATCTGTTTTACATGAATATAGTTGTATATACCTATTTATTAAACATTATTGCTATCTATTCTATCTGGTTGTCAGCCAATGCCTCATTCAAAGTCCCGACTCCCCCTCTTTAACCGAAGTATTTGTTTTGTGTAGAGTGAAATATACCTGGTTGAGCCTGCCTTCAGCTGTCCCTTACATCTTCTCTGTGTCTCCATTGCAGACTTAGATTGTGTAGACCAGCTGGTGACCTCTACAGAGCATGCTCAATTTCAGTTCTCATCTAAGGTCTTCATTTCCTTCTTTTTCTTACCTGAGCAGCCCATATGCCTATAGAGTCACACACGAGGGCATATACACAGTGGTAAATGACACTCCCCTCCCTCCCTCCTCCTCCTTGTCCTCCTATTGCTAAACACTATGGCAGAGAGATATAGTATGCTGATTGATTACATTCACTACGAAATTCAGAAAGTGGTTAGTTTTTATATAAATCAGTTTAAAATATATTACATGTAAATGCTAATACCTGTAAAGTAAAAAAGAGCCTTGAATACAGATGCCATCTGAACAAAATGGAAGCTAGTGTCAATAATCTTTGACTCCACCTACACGACATTATTGCAGATAAAATACACATTTGATGTTCAATAAGGATTTATTGGGAGCTATAAAGCAGTTATCCGATATGTATAATCTAATTTGAATTGCTCTTCTGAAACAGTTTTTTTTTTTTGTTTTTAGTCATGTGACTGGCACAGCACCAATCAGGGCTGGCCAGACACAGACTCATACTGTAGAAAGCATACATCAGCAGAGTAATAGAAGCCTCTGCCAAGGATCTTTCCCTGCAGATGCCAAAGAACAGGGAAAGATCTCGTGACCACACCAGAGAGCTGCAGAAATAAAGTACTTAGAAGATTAAAAAAAAAATACAGTACCATGATATATATATGATTTATGTGAAGGAATTATGGCAATTAACACTTCTCTGTTTTATTTCACTAAGACCCCTTTCACACTGGGGCATTTTTCAGGCACTTTTTGGCTAAAAATAACGTCTGTAAAGCACCTGAAAAACACTTCCCCTGCAGCCCCAGTGTGAGAGCCCCAGTGCTTTCACACTGGGGCGGTGGACTTGCAGGACGGGAAAAAAAGTCCTGCAAGCAGCATCTCTGGGGCATTCCGGGAGCAAGAAATACAGCGCTCCTAAAATGCCCCTGCCATTAAAAACAATGGTCAGTACTGCCGAACCGCCTGCAAAGCACTTCGGCAGCGGCGCTTTGCAGGCGAGGCGCTAGTGGGGGTTGACAGCACTCCGCTAGCGGGCAAAAAGAGCTGCTAATTTGACAGTAAATCGCCACTAAAACTAGCGCCACTTTTCCACTGCCCCAGTGTGAAAGTAGCCTAAAGATGATTTTGAAGAGGTTGGACCAAAAAGCTGAGAAGGGAGGGAGATAACGTATGTTCTTTCCTTCAGGATCACCATGGAGTGACAGCAGCTCCTTGAGGAGAAACAGTATCTTCTAGAAAATCATATACCTCACTGAATGTGAAATTTGGAATTTAGGTTGGGTTCACACCATGGCCGCATCCGTCGCACAGCAGGGGTCCGGTGCGTGCTGGTTCACCATTTTATGTCCGATTTCAGCCTGAATTTTGGCCTGAATTCAGACCTGAAACGGACCAAAAAAGGCACACGTTTTTTGTGCAACTGGACCTCCTGCAGAGATATGTGAACCGGCTCCATAGAGAGCCAGTCACATTCTACTGCTATCTGAATTGGATGCAGCAAAATCTGCATCCAATTTGCATAGGTGTGAATCCAGCCTTACAGTTGGATGCTTTAGTCTGATGTGCTCCTTACTAAGTAAAAAAAAAAAAAAAAAAATATATATATATATATATATATATATATATATATATATATATATATATTATTTGTCATGAAACACATGTTTAAGTCAGACTATTACACTATTACAAAGGAAAAAGAGGGGGTAAACATCCAAGCGTCCATATTTATATTTTTGTAAAGGGAGCTGCCCAGCAGATTATTGATCAGTTTATCATCATTCGGTAATTTCATGTCAATGCCATGTTTATCCTAATGTAGGAAGAGTTTTATCCTTGTAGAAAATGCATAAGGTGAATTATACTGTGTCATGTAGTAAGGACTTTCATACTCCAAGTGCCTCCCCTTGTGTCCATTCATTAACATACATGATCTTGCAAATGTTCCTGTACCCGCAAATGTTGCTCACTGAGCTAGTTAAAGCTAATGTATAGTGCCTTTGTACATATTAACCATATTTATATTGATCAGCACTCAAAATACTTATTTTTAATCAGGTACGGTAAATATGGAATTTGAAGAAAAACAAAGTTTTATACTTACCTGTGGCCAGCAAGCAGGTGGAGCTCTAGGCTTCTTTTCATATGTTTACCCGGCTCTGTAATGTTAGTTACAGAGCTCAATAACTATAGACAAAATGACATAGATAAAAGACTTGAAGGACTTATCCCCCCATGCGTTAATCTCCTCTCTCTTTCCCTCTCTTTCCTCTCTCTCTCTTTCTCTGTGTTAATTTCATCAACAAAAATATTTTCATCTCCATGCTTCAGTGACGAAAAACTAAAATGGAAATTCAATTTGAATTAAGTCAATTGACGAAAACTATGATGAAAAATCAATTCCAATTTCCCTCAACGAACGAAAACTGCAAAAAAATGTGAGGTAGAGACGTTTATCCACCTAAAATTGCAGTGCACTTGTAGTGCAAAGTGGATTTGCCTTCAGTAAATCAACCCCTATGTCTAAAACAAAATCAAAATTTGATGTCAAAATGAACAGTGCTGTACAGACTTTCAGTTAAAGAATGACAGTCTAAAATCAAACAGCTTCTGCTGTGCGCTCTTTAGGGAACCATACTTCTTTGTGATCCCAATGACAAGGGAGCACCCTGTATTGAGCGATAACGTTACTTTATTTAGCATAGTTGTCCTATACACCACTCCAGCACCATCACCAAGTCATACATGTACACGTTTTCCATTTGTAGCCTGTTGGCCACATATCCACCATTTTAAATTCTTTTAGAAGGGTTTTTTTTTTGTTGCACTCATGCTCACTGCAATATTCATTTTCCTTTTTATGAAACGGTAGTTCAATAATACAAAGACACAGTCCCTGCAATATGGGCAGTTGGAAGTAAAACGACCAGCTGTCCTTTTACACCCGACTGCCTTCCGATCCAGCCTAATGGAGGGTGTTTGTTTTTGCTGGATAGATCGGAGGTTGCCTGGGTGTAAATTTACACACGTCTGTTTACATCCAACTGCCCATAGAGGAGATGGAGGGTCTGATCTGATCCACCTGAAAAATAGACAGCTGGACCCGATCAGATGGCCCATGTAAAAGGAGCCTAAAGGTGAACTGAAGAGGGAAATGCATATGGAAACTTTTATCACAATTTTTAAATGTTGAAGCTGCTACATTAGAGCTACATTAGAGTAATCCCTTCAGTGACCCCACCATGTCCTCACTTTTTATTGTGAAATGAATCATTTATAATGATTGTAATGGAAGCAGTCTTGCTTTCGGTATTGCTTGGGGTACACAGTTTTTAGTGGAGGCTTTATGTACATGTAGAGAGAGTCCACACAGCACCCATGTTTCAGACTGATTACAATACAATCTATTGCACTTACAGCATCAGGAAAAACAAAATCAGCAAATCCAGCATTGCATACACTAAGCCACAGCAATAAAACAAGTACAGAAAAATAAATATTAGCCTGTCTGGCCTATTGACACATCATAATCTCTTTCTTTTGGAGGAAATGGACCATGCATTTACCCCCCCCCCCTCCCCCACACACACACACACACACTCTCTCCTCCAAAAAAGTCCTACTCTCAAAGCTGCCACCATACAATATATCTTTGTAGGACAACATGCTCTATCTTCTCCAAGTTTTGAAAGACTGTCGCCTGTCCCCAGTCTCTTGTGCAGGCAGTCAGTATTCTCTATCAAGAGCTACCACAGCAGTGACCTAATTGCCCTTGATTACACCAGATTCACACAGCACTCTTTTCCTCCCAAACTGGCTTTCCCAGTACTTTTTTCCCATGATATTAATAATTAGGGATGGACCGAACAGACCCCTGTTCGGTTCGCACTATAACTTTCCGAACATCGTGAAAGTTCAGACCCGAATAACAAACCCCATTAAAGTCAATGGGACCCGAACGTCAAAAATCAAAAGTGCCCATTTTGATTGCTTATATGCAAGTAATTGGGCATACAATGGTTATAAGGGTCCGGGTCCTGCCCTGGGGGAAATGTATCATAAAAAAAAAATTTGTGAAAAACGTCATTTTTAAATGAGCAGTGATTTTTTTTGATTCTTAAAGTGAAAGCCTAAAAATTAACAATTCCTTCCAATATAGTGCCTGGGGGGTCCCCTTAGTCAACCTGTAAAGTGGGAGATCTGTACTATGTCTAGAATCTCCTGCAGAAATAATTGCATTTATAAAGTTATAAAGCCAAAAAAAGACATTTTCCCTGCAAGCTGCCTTTATTTTGCGTAAAAATTGGTCTTTGGGTGTCGGTGTCGCCTTCCCACCGTAACCCTATAGAGGTACTCTTGATGAAAGCAAGAATTGGCCTTGCTGTCAAAAATTGCACTGATATGCACCTGTAAAACAGGTGCAGAAAAATTACTCTTTGGGTGTCGGGGGCGCCTTCCCACTGTAACCCTATAGAGGTGCCTTTGATGAAGGCAAAAAAATCTGCAATGATATGCATATGGTTGGTGCTTTGCCACGTTTGATGTGCCTGAGACACAGTTTGCAGATAGCAACAGTGTGTTCTGCTGCAGAAGTGCTGAAAAAGGCCCAGACAGCTGAGCTTTGGGGAGTGGGCCGGGAGATAACAGCTGCGGAATGTGATGGAATAGGGTGGCTGCTCTCTACTCTTTCTTGATGTCTGCCTCCTTGGGGTTGTGCCTCCTCACCTTCAGTTTCCTCCTCTGCTCTATCTGGCACCCAATTCGCATCAGTGACCTCATCATCATCATCTCCATCTCCTCCATCTTCATCATTACCACTGGAGACAACTTGGCAATACGCTGCGGCTTGGGGAACATGAATGCCAATTTGTCTACCTGTGTTCCTCCCTCTCGCTAGGCTCATGTTCCTGTCATCCTCAACCTCAGAACCAACATCTAAATCCAGTAATGGCTGGGCATCATCAAAGAGCAAGTGGCTGACGCTGTGGTCAAATAACTCAGCTGACTCCTCAATGGCTGATGTTGGGGCTATGGCAGGAATAGATGTGGACAAGGAGGCAGGTTTATCCACTCTGGCAACTTCAGGGGACAGCACACTTGTCTCTGCTTGCATGACAGAGGATGTGGAGGATGAGGAAGGTTAAGTAAGCCAGTCCACCACCTCCTCTGCATGCTGTGGCAGGATAGCACAGGCAAACTCACTAAACAGAGGAAATGATGCCCTGCCAGAGGACTGACCACCACGTCCACCTTTGCCTGTGGACACATTGAATGTCTGCCTCTCCTTGTTGTCCTCCCAGACATTATTGGGAGGGAGGGGGCTGTACTTATAAGCAAATGTAAAGAAGAAGTTGAAATCTGTACGTAGATGCACTTTAATCAATGTAAAAAGGTGTTTGGTGCACTTTAATTTGAGTACTCACACTACACAGACACACTACACGGATACACTATAATATACTGCAATATAATGCACCAAACATACGGTGACGCACAGAACTATATGGCGTTAAACTGACAGTAACGCACACAAATGTAAATGGCGTTAAACTGGCAGTAACGCACAAAACTATATGGCGTTAAACTGGCAATAAACTGGTAAATGGTGTTAAACTGGCAGTAACGCATAGAACTATATGGTGTTAAACTGGAAGTAACGCACACAGAACTATATGGCGTTAAACTGGCAGTAATGCACACAGAGCTATATGGCATTAAACTGGCAGTAACACACACAAAACTATATGGAGTTAAACTGGCAGTAGCGCACAAAACTATATGAGTTAAACTGGCAGTAATGCACACAGAACTATATGGCGTTAAACTGGCAGTAATGTACACAGACGTAAATGGCGTTAAACTGGCACTAACGCAACCAAATAGACGGTGTTCAACCGTCACTACACTGATGCAGATAATGCAGATAACCACACCATGGCAGCAATGCTCAATCAGAGACATGCCTGTCAGGTGTGTCTGCTTATATAGGGAGTATTCCTCAGGGAGAGCCAATAAGCCATGGGGAGGAGGTGCTGGAACCCTGACATCAAAGACGCGCCAATCAGGATGGCTCAGGACAGGGACAAGGCGGTTCTCTGATGCAAGGGCATGCGGCCAAGCCCCGCCCATCAAGCGGGATAACATCGCACATCAGAGCGTCTCAAGCGCAAAGAATTCCCCAGCAGTGTCATATGATGCGGCGGAGGTTGGTAGGAGCTCTCCCCACAAGAAGGGCCGCGTGGATAGCAGGAAGTGTAAACCCCCAGTGCCATCCACTGGCCACAAGCGGGTGGAGTCTTCTGCTTACACCATTTCCAGTATATATGGTAGGGTAATGCGATACCCAATTCCCCTATTTTATTTCTATGCAACATTCATCCTGTCTGCTGATATTTAAGTTTAGGAAGTATGTGTTAATACGCTCTTCCAATTGCTTTTTTTGCTTTAGATATTGATACCTTTTTGGCTGGTGTAGCCTACAAGGCATTTCTTGTGGATGTTTGCAGCTTGCTCATCCTGGGATGAACGCCAATCTGCTGCTCTGCGGACTGCTTCAGTCACTTTAGGAGTCCCCATTGATTTTATTCCTTGTGTTTCCTTTTTTGTTTATTGTACTGTGGATCATCATGTGAGTATTAGAATGGTCACATATATTATATACCAAATTTATACTCTTATATTGCTTGCTATGTTCACATCATGCTTTACAGTGTGATTATCATGCGACTATGTTTACATTTCAGACAATGAGAATTAAAGTCACCCAGACATAATCTTCCCTGATAAAGGAATACACATTGTTCATTTCGAAACATGTTGGGCTATATGCAAGAAATCCCTATTGACTGACCACAGCTTGTCTCTGGCAGCACAGGGCATACTTGCCTTCTGTTGGGTTTGACAAATATGTTTTATGTATCACCATTTTTTCTAATTTTGTACTGTGTGTTTTACATTATTTGCCTTGTTGGCTATGTTTATATGTAAACAAGTTTTTATGTTTCGTATTAATAAAAGTGGCATTATATTGCCTTTTATTATAAAATTATCTTTATGACGATTTCTAGAGTATAGGCTGTAGGCCCTCTGATTCCTCTTGTACTAAATTGTAATGTAACTGTAATGACTGCCTTTATTTTGTTAAGCACTGCGCAAACTGTTGGCGCTATATAAAACCCGTATTATAATAATAATAATAATTTCTGCCTAAAAAGTCCAAGGGGGCTGCTTTAATCCTGCACTACAGTGTAGGTGTACAAACCTTTTCTACTGTAGATACACCTTTCTGGTAATGGTGTATATTTTGAAACTGTGTATAAATAAAAACATTGGCGCAATTGCTTCATTATTTTGGTGCATGCCATCAGAAATGTATAGAAACTGTCATATAGCACTTTTAACATGGCACCTGCAATACCACACAGAGCTTATCTTATAACTGGTAATCTGGTGCACAGAATATATTTTCACCACGAAACGGATATATTTTCCATTGCTAAATACCTCTGTGAGTGTAATAACTAATAAAAGGGAGAGATTAATTAACTAAACTCAAAGTGGCCTTATTCCAGGTGCAGCCAAATATGAAGGATTGCAGGTAAATTCTAATCTCTCAAATTTTTTAGGAAATTTTCTTGAAGTCAGATGGGGACAAGGTGAGAGGATTTTGAGTAGGATACGTGTTACTAATCTCATTCTTGCTGCAGCACGTTAGACACGACAATGTATGTAAAAGGAGCATACCTCATCCACATCATCTCGGCTATTTTTCCAAAAGCCAGACAATACAGGACAGAGCTGCTAAAGGTTATCCTCTGCAATGGGAAGGTGTGATTGACAGCTCCATGTTGGTGTTAGGAGACAATAACACATAGTTGGAAATACAGATGAGATTATGTCTTGCTTTTTCAAAACCCCCATTTTTTCAGGAATTGAGCAAGCACTTTGTTCTTCAAACAGCTTATCTCTTTGGCCGAAGATTAGAGGAAAACTTTGGTATGTATCATAGTACTGGCATTTTTATGACATGTTTCTATCAAGCCAAAACATAGATAAGAGATTTGTCTACCACACAGTAAAACCAAACCCTGCTGTCATTATTTTTACTGATCAATGCGTCGCCCACCAAATTAAAAAAATATGTGATGACAGAACAGAGGTAATATTAAACAGCAGTGTCTACCTGGCTTTCCTCTTTTAGTGCTAGAGACAAAACATCTGCTTCTAAATGTATCCTAAATAAAAAAAATAATTCAATTAGCTAAAAACAAAAATATTAGCGTGAATGAGATAATCAAATCCCCTACCACTGAGCTGGAAAATCAAGAAATTGACTCAATCAGTGTTTATTCATGAAGTTATTTAAAGCAAATTTGAGGCCAACAGCAACATACACCATTAACCCCTTCCCACCCACCCTTGCAAAAGTTCTGAATGCCCAGATGGACCGGAAAAATCGTCCGATCACATGACCACTGTGATTGACTGTCAGTGGTCACATGATCGTAAGCCGGTCCCACCAGCTACCGATCATTAGTGGGAACCAAGAATTGTCTTTCACGGGTTGGTCTCTGTGAGAGAAGTGTACAGTGAGAGCGCACTGTGCAGTGTGTGGTCGTTAAGGCACACTCTTTTGCCGCTGCATATTTGTATTAGGTGGTTGTAAAGAGGTGACAGTACACACAGGATACTATTTGCTTACTCTTTTCCCCACTTTACAACTAGGTCGGTGACACCCATAGTTCTTAATTTTTAGGCCATTTTTTGCGATACGGCACTGTGTTACTTTAACTTACAATTGCACGGTCGTGCGGTGCTGTGCCCAATTAACATTTTTGTCCTTTTTTTTTCCACATAGAGCTTTCTTTTGGTGGTATTTGATCACCTCTGCGGTTTTCTGCGGTTTTTATTTTTTGCACTATAAACAAAAACAATATTTTTACTTTCTGCTATAAAACATACCCAATAAAAAAAGTAAAAAATCTAATTTCTTCATAAATTTAGGCCAATATGTATCCTGCTACATATTTTTGGTAAAAAAATCCCAATAAGCGTAAAGTGATTGGTTTGCGCAGAAGTTATAGCGTCTACAAACTATGGGATATTTTTATGTAATTATTTATTTTATGTAATGGCGGTGATCAGCGACTTATAGCGGGACTGTGATATTGCGGTGCACAAATCGGGCACCTAACTAACACTTTTGACACTTTTTGGGGACCAAAAATATTTTTTAGCATTTTTTTAATGCTAAAAAAATACACTGTCACTGTACTAATGAAACTGGCTGGGTCCATATGCTGGGTCGCACGTGACCACCTTCTTCTCTGATATCATCAAGACATGCATATCCCCTGGAAGCACTAGGAGTGAAATAAATAGGCCAGATGGAGACAGGAGCAGGAAGAAAACAGAGAAAGTAAATAAGCACAATAGAAAAAATATAATAGCACAAATTATTTTGTTGCTGTGAAGGTCCACTTTAGGTGTTTGAATGATAAATAATACAGTTTAGGAATCCCAAGTATTTATTTCCTCTCACAAAGATCACAGTACTTCCCTGAATAATGCACCCCAGACCTGGGGGTGTCAGATCAGGTACTAGGTATGTGATCTGGCACAGAGCGGCCGATCTGCCGCAGTAAATGTACGTGGGGCGGCCGCTAAGTGGTTAAAGCAGAAATAAGGTCAAAATCTTTTTTTTTTTCATTTTTGATAGAGTAAAGGAGGGTTATAACATCTGTGTCCCAGTGCCATCTGTGTTCCATTGGGCACATTTCCCTTCTCTTCCTGTCATTTAGCCAAAACAGGAAGTGAGGGGAAATCCCTCCAAAGTGAGAGAATCCCCATTGTAAGATTTCCTGTCTACTCTTGTTCTGGTGACAGCCCACAATTTAGGAATTTGTTATGTTTACCTGTATTGGTAATAATGGTAAAGGATAGATAGAGAGCGTAAATCTCCCTAATGGGGCCAAAGCCAGCATCAAAAACCTAACACAAGAATAAAAGGGGAGCTAGATTCAGATTTTCTAAGGTTCACTGAAATTTTCACTGGGCACACTGCCTCCAGCTCATCAGTATTCCATAAAATGGGGAGCACCCTCAGGAACACCTTATACCATATAAAAATCATATACAGAAAAATAAATACATATGACCTTATGTAAAATTCATTTTAAAAAATTAATATATTGTGACTACCAATTCATAATTTATATAATGTGTCCATAAATTGCAATCTCTTTTATCTGAGCAAATAACACAAAAAAGTGCAAAAAATTAAATAAAGTGCATCCAAAATCCAAACAGGGACCACCCTCAGGAACAAGGAAAGGACCTAGAGTTGAGAATCCACATACATATAATCCAATGAAAGCTCCAAATGTCCAGGAGTCCTTTGATATTTCATGATAAAATTGATTTATAGCTGAGAAAAGCCAACACATTTCAGGGGTCAAACACGAGCTAAACATAACTGTTCAACAAACTCAACCTTTGAACTAGAATGTAAGGTCATCCATCAGCGCTTATTGGACCGAGGTTATAAAGAATCTGTTATATACCAAGGACAAGAAAGGGTTTTGATGATGGACAGGGAAGAATTATTGTCAGATAAGCCTAAAACTGAGAGACAGCATATAAATAAAAATACAAATAATAACAAACCTCATCAACCTTACAACTCTAGAAATAGAAAAACGGGTAAACCCATTACATTTGTAACCACATTTTCCCAAGAATATAATCAAATAGTCAGAATAATAAAAAAAGAATCTGCCAATATTAGATACAGATAAAGATTTGAATGGAATTCTGCAAGCAGGTTGCCTTTTTTCTAGCCGACGTGCGCCCACACTGGGGACTGCCCTATCATTTAGTCTATTTTCATCCAAACAATGCCAACCCACCTGGCTCTCCTATCCTGGCAGTTACACTTGTAATATAAAAACCTGTAGGTACTGTAACTTGTGTGATCTGGGTAAAACATTTGTTGCCACAGCTACAGGTGAAGAGTTTACTATACAGCAATACATCAACTGTGGCACAAACTATGTCATTTACCTGATCACCTGTATTTCATGCAGCCTCCAATATGTAGGCTTTACCACACGTCCTTTGAGAGCCTGTATCGGGGAACACTACTGTGACACAATTAACCCAAATGCTAGAAATATTTCGAATGCAACGTGTCACTTTAGGGAATGTCACCAGGGCGATCTCTCCTCTTTCCGCTTTAGAGGAATAGAACGGTTGTCTCACTCGCCCAGAGGAGGTGACAGGGAGAGAAGGCTACTGAGGAGAGAAGCATGGTGGATTTTTAGATTAAAAACTAGATCACCTCAGGGGTTAAACCTGAGGTGGGATCTGGATTTGCACTTACATTAAGCATGCCTCTCCCCAGAGCCTCCTCTCTCTTTCTCTCTTTTCCTCCTCTGGTGTTTTTTTTTCACATACCTGCATTATTATTTTTATTTTTTAGTTTTGTATCTAATGTTTTTTGTATTTCATGGTGTGTTTTAATCATGTATATGTGCATAAGTGCATGCATAAGTGTGTGCACACATGTACTTATTATCACTATAAGGTGTGTGACAAATAGTGGCATACATATGGATCACCCAATATGCAGTATAGCTGATTCCCCCTTTTTTGGATAATTGCCTGTAGTCAATTAAGACAATTAATGGGTGGAGCCAGTGATCCTTGGAGCTACTATTTATTTTCAAAGTTTCATGTCTGTAATGTGGTTATGACTAAGGCCTTATAGGCTGAAACGCGTCAACTGATCTCATTTGCGTTTGGTCACTGTGGCTTGTCAATAAATATTACACTTTTGAAGAACAATCAACAGAGTGTGGATCATCTTTTCCTCATTTCCCTACTCAGCCAGCGACTGTGGATCGAGCACCCGTGATCTCTACTTTCTATGTGATGTATGGGTAGTAGCACTGACTTTTTTGTTTATAGTCAAACACATTCCCCTTTCATTGGGGCTACAAAACAAGTACAAATACAAAGGTCACATATCTAAAAGTAAAAGGTCATAAATATAAAAATGAATATACAAGTAAAAATAAATATTTAGCCTTGGACTTTTAGATTCACTTTTTATTTAACTTGTAAATTAATTTATATATTTATGACCTTTTACTTTAAGATTTATGACCTTTGTTCTCATTGGATTGTATATATATTATATATTTATATAAACAATAAAAACCTGACAGGTGTTCTAATCCTTCTCCGCTATTTCCAAGACTAAACAAATTAAACAAAAAGTTTTGCCTTTAGCCTGAGACCATATGCTGGGTCCCATGTGACTGTCTTCTTCTCTGACATCATCAGGACATGCATATCCCCTGAAGGCACTAGGAGTGAAATAAATAGGCACAATAGAGACAGGAGCAGCAAGAAAACAGAAAAAGTAAATAAGTAAAATAGAAAAAATATAATAGTGCAATTTTATTTTTTGCTGTGAAGGTCCACTTTAGGTGCTTGAATGATAAATAATACAGTATAGGCATCCCAAGTATTTATTTCTTCTCACAGTAATTCCATGGATAATGCATTTGTCTGCTTTTCATGCTAGAATGATAAAACCATCTTTATTTATGCATTATCCAAGGCCACCATCTATTTCCTGCGGACTGAGATGTTGGCTAAGCAATGACACAGCTCTGTAAGTCCTAGTCCCTGTGCAATTCTTGTCTGTGCTTATAAATATATGACACAGATCTGACCCTGATTCAGCCTCTCACCTTTTGACTTGTTATGAAGGTACAATATTGCAGACTGATCATTGGGGAGACTGGGGAAATCCTACAGCAGACTGATGACAGCATCTCAGCCTAGGCACAGTCAGAAATCAAGGATGGCTATTTTATGATAAAAAATGCTATTTATTGTGCCATGTCATAAATTTATTTATGCAGCAGCAGAACTAAAAAGTTGTTGGAATACAGAATTGAACTACATCAATATCAGTATTCAGTAGAATACAATATATTCTTCAACCAGCAGATGCAGTGTAAGTTTGTAGCTCCATCTATGACTATACTCAATGTCTTTTCCTGAAAAAAAAGTTCCTGTTCCTGTCTGCAGTTAAGCAGCAAAGTCCATGTGGACTGTGCACTGTCTGTTCTGTAGGGCTATATATAGAATTTCTAACAAAAGTTATTGAGCTGTCTACTTTGACCAATGTATCTTCCTATTCAGCATTTCAGATTCCCATAGCATCTCTCCAGCCTCCATAAGTCATCACTACCACCTCTGACCAATGAGCTGGCCCCAGAAGCAGTTTGGGCACAAAGAAGAAGGTGTTCTATTGCTTATATACCTTACTATGTGTATATTATAAAGCATTTTATTTTTACCGTCTTTTTTATTATTAACATGGCTAATGTGATATCTCCTTAAAATTATCTATTTCAATTTAATTCAGTGTAACTGGTCTATCTAATGACACCTGGAAAAAGAATGACAACAAAATAGCTTTTCTGTGCACCAGACAGCTGACAAGGCAGCTTGTGACCCCTGACAATTAGCTCTGCCCGCTCACAATCCCAACTAATTTTGATAAATAGACACAAGGAAAATAGGACAGAAATGATGAATCTGCATTCCTGTGCATGGTTCCACATACCTATACTGTGGGGATGCAGGTGAAGAACCATGCAGCAAAGCTGGAAATTACCACTCATAGGGCTCATTCATATGAGCACTGGCACCCGTCCTCCCTGCTCAGCTGCCTTTTTCTGCATCTGCCTATAGAAGTGGATGCAGATGCAGGTTGCACAGACACAACCACATGTCAAAATTGGACATGTGTGCAGGAGCGGGTACATGAATGCACACTGTCTGCATTCTGATCTGTGCGCCTGTCAAAAATTTTAAATGTGGTTCTATCCATGCAACTGCTGCATCTCAATCCACTTCTGTAGGCAGATGCAGAAAAAAAAGGCTCAGCAGGCAGGGTGGCTGCCAGTGCTTGTATGACTGAGCCCTAATTATAACCATACATGCTCTGATAAATGATCAATTTTTTCCGATCGATCTTTTACAATATAAATAATACATATATAGTCAACAGCCCATTCGATCAATATGCCACAAATGGGGAAGTGGATTTTGTCTGATAGGTAAGATATGAATGTAATTTATGATTGTAAGTTATCGATCATATCTCTGTTTCCACCATGTAATCTCAGGATAATCAGGTTAATTGAAATGCTATCATATTTCATGAAAAAAATATCGTCACGCTGCCGAGCAATGAAAAACAATTGATATTGTAATATTCCAACCTGGCTGTTCAACTCAGTTTGAACAAATCTGAACAGAATTGAGCCTGACGTGTTCTGTGATATAGTACCTTTCCACAGAAATCTTGAATCTAGATAATTTCATAGAATGACATTATAAACTCGTAACCCTGTATATAGTGAAAAAAGGCAGAAAGCTTAAAATATTTTTCTGAAGAGAAAGTAATGTTTCAAAGCAGGAAGTATTTTTTTTTTTTTTACAATATCTGAGTATTTCAGGCTTCAATTTGCCGTTATGTACAAGGTAATTCCACCAAAAGTATAACTAGACTTTATTTTAGGGTTTCAATATATAATAAAAGATGAAAAGATTGATCATGTCTCAACACCCCATCCCAACCTAGATTTATTTCCTAAACAACATGTTTCATGAGATATTTTAGGTGTCACGATTTATCTCAGCATTCAAGACTACATTAAAAAAAACTCTCAATATTCATTATGCAAATATATAAAAAAAGATATAATAGAATATATAATAGAATAACTATTTTGCATATTTTTTTTGTTTTCCATGATGTGTTTTTAAATATTTATATAATAAATATTCAGAACATGACTTTATGACTGAATTCTTGAATGCTGAGATAAACTTTGACACCTAAAAAGTCCCATACAACACATACTCGTTTAGGGTTTAAATACACTTTATTAGTGATCCTTACTTGTGTAGTTTTTCTACTGACTTCATTCTGACTTTAAATCTGCTTTGATTATAAACTTTCATGAATTCTTACTGTAAAAGGTTCATTTGTTCACATCAATTTGAAGATCCTGAAGCCTGTTAGACCTTGTCAGTTGTCTTCATGTTTTCAGGTCTAGATAAATTACCCAGAGAACTTCCATACATGCCAAAACCTGAATGATCCACGTGAAGAAAATTAATGACTTGATAAGATGGTCAACCATTAATCCCTGTGGAATAGACAGCTGCCGTGCAACTTTAAGTGAACCTGTTCTATGTCTGATGGACAAGAGACAACAGGCTTCTTGATAGCAGGTTGTACAAGGAGCCCACACTCGCCTTTCCTGAGCATTCCTGTGCCCAAAAATTTCTGTGCAAAATTTGACTTTCATGGAGTTCAAATCTGCTCAGGGCTATGCTTCCTTCTTCTTTGGCCCTCACGTGACAATACTTAATCCTGATGACTGTTTGATCAGCACAGAGCACAATTGGAACCAGGGAGGAGCATCTCATGTTTCCTCATACCCAGAAATACTAGTTTTTGAAGAGATCTCTAGGTGGTTGAAAAACATGGGTATGTAACTATGAACTCTTTGTGATGCCTCCTATCAATCAACCCTGCTATTTTGTCTAGGTCAGGCAAAGTATGGGATCATATTGAGTACCTATTTACACTATTTTGTGGATGACAAGTAGGGATGAGCTCGATGTTCGGGTCGAACATAAGTTTGACTCAAACATCGGGTGCTCACTCGTTCGAAGAACAGCGAACATTATGGGGCGTTTGCGGGAAATTCGAGCACCACAGAACACCCCATAATGTACTGGGATCTCGCAGTGCATTGCTGTATGATGATTGGCCAAAGCATGCATCTGACCTGCATGCTTTGACCAATCACAGTGCGCTCTGCTGAGAGAACCATAATTGGCCAAAGGCAGGGTGCCTTTGGTCAATCATGGCTCAGGGGGACTAAGTCCACGCCCCACACTATATAAGGCTGCTTACACGGCGGCTGTGTGTAGTGTTAATGGCGTGGACAGAGAGATAGCTTGAGTTAGATTAAGCAGGCAGGTTATTCAATTAGTGCCAGTGTATTTGATATATATATATATAGTCTGACATTCTAATTTATATATATATATATATATATATATATATATATATATATATATATATATGTATATATATATGTACTCTGCATTTAGCATAGACTATATATTCGGTGTTTACTCTATATTCAGTCAGTGCAGGCAGTGTATTAATATAGTATAGTACATATACAGTCTCATATATATATATATATATATATATATATATATATATATATATACACACACACTGTCTCGTGTATATATATATATATATATATATATATATATATATATATATATACACATACTCTGCATCTAGTGTAGCCTATATATACAGTGCATTCTGTGGCATGGTGCATCCCCTGCAGGTGGCGGTGGGGCGTGGGGCACACTTTTTTTCTGCTGCTGGCCGTGTTATTGAGCCACAACATGCAGAAAAGTCGGTGGAGTGGATAACAAAGCCATCCTCATCCTTCCTCATCCTTTGTCACCCAGGCTCAGAGTAGTTTTCCTTCCAACGCAGCTGCCAAAGCGGCCTATGATACCGGCTCCTTGTCTAGCTTTCCCTCAAGAACTGGTTAAGACCAACTCGGATAATTGTTGCAAAAGGGAGCTGGATGGAATCCTAAATACACAAAATGTAACTGAATAACAACATTTATAGGTAATAACATCAGAGATGATTGATCCAGGGAATATCCAATTGGCTCCTGGGGGATAAGGAGGGAATTTACTTTTCCTCTGCGGAATCAAATTGGTCCACGCTTTATGGGAGTGGGGTCCCTTTCTTGTATAGGATTATGTATATAGTGGTGTTATATATTATGTTATTTATTTATTTAATTAAGGAGTAAAAAAGGGCACTACCTCCAAATTGCAACATAATTGAGTGAAAAATAAGTGCACATAGATCAATATATTATATCATATACAAAAAGGAATGTTAGTGAGGTGAGTCCATAAAGGAGAAAAAGAAACTAGAAAAGCTACAATTTCTGGGGAAATTGTGTGAAGTGTTCTTGCCTCCACCTACAGTAGTCTACAACTGGAGTGGGCGGAGTAACTGGGTGGAGTGGCTGGAGTAACTGTGAAAAGTGTTAATATTTTAAAAAGTATAAATAGTAGAAACAAAAGTTGAAGAAGTCCCATCATTAGCTGAAAGAGCTGAACATTTTTTTCAAAAATGATTTTTTTTTTCAAAAATGATTTTTAATTTTTTTTTTTTCAAAAATTATTTTTTTTTCAAAAATTTTTTTTCAATTTTTTTTTTTTCAAAAATGATTTTTTTTTCAATATTTTTTTTTTAAATGATTTTTTTTCAAAAATTATTTTTTTTCAAAAATTATTTTTTTTTTTCAAAAATTATTTTTTTTTTTCAAAAATTATTATTTTTTTTTTTCAAAAATTATTATTTTTTTTAAATGCTTTTTTTTCAAAAATGATTTTTATTTTTTTTAAATGATTTTTTTTCAAAAATGTTTTTTTTTCAAAAATTTTTTTTTCAAAAATGATTTTTTTTCAAAAATTATTATTATTTTTTTAATTATTATTTTTTTTCATGGGGTGGTCATAAATTATTTGGCTGATCATGTTGTGGTCATAATGTTTTGGCTGATCATGGGGGGTCATAATGTTTTGGCTGATTATGGCGTGGACATAATGTTTTGGCTGATCATGGGGGGTCATAATGTTTTGGCTGATTATGGCGTGGACATAATGTTTTGGCTGATCATGGGGGGGGTCATGTTTTGGCTGATCATGTTGTGGTCATAATGTTTTGGCTGATCATGTTGTGGTCATAATGTTTTGGCTGATCATGGGGCGGTCATAATGTTTTGGCTGATCATGGGGTGGTCATAATGTTTTGGCTGATCATGGGGTGGTCATAATGTTTTGGCTGATCATGGGGTTGTCATCTTTTGTCACCTCCCACTCTAGTTTTGAACATTTCGCCATTCATTCCTATGGGAGCAATTTTACCGCAAAAACGACTATATTTTGTGAACCATTCGGCGAAACGTTCCACAAAGTAATAGCACACCAATCGGGAACAATCCGCACGTTTCGGTATATTACTGTCTATGTAGTGTAAAAGCTGTGGGAGGAGTTAGGGTGGTAAATTTGGCTATAATAATAATAATATATATGTGAGATAACAGTAAGTGGTCTTGCTATGCAAGAACACTTAATAAAAGGTAAAAAAGAAAAAAATATATAAAGATATCCGGAAATGAGTGTCCAATCACAGTGTTCCTAAAAAATATTAAATGTATAAAGGTGCTCCAATCTTTATAAAAGTGCTCAACCCAAAGTGTACCAAATCAATATGCGCTCACCAGAACTACTCGGCCACCACGTGACCATCAGGCATATATCTTAATACATTCCCCTAATTACAGATGCAGGGCAGTTCCTCCAATAGATATCCACACTCCTCTTCCCCAGTTGGGACACTGTAATGAAAGGCTCCAAAATGGACTACAAGAGGTGCATATATAGTGTAGTATATCTTTAAACAAATAACACAATAAAATCACAAGTGTGTCCACTCACATGTACACGTAGGGATATAGGCATAAGAAATGTACTGCTTCCCGGCCGATAGATCCAGCATCGTCATCCAGAGATTAGACTCGGTGTGCATTCCATCTAAAGGAAGTGACACTAGGGATGGCTCTAGTCAATGCGTGTCAAGCCTGCACTTCAATGCATTTTGTGCATGCACGCATCATCAAGAAGTAAAAGTCTTTGAGGACAAGGGGGCATTCTTTACAATTAGAGGGAAAGAGATTTCATTTCCAAATACGGAAAGGTTTCTTCACAGTAAGAGCTGTGAAAATGTGGAATAGACTCTTTCCAGAGGTGGCTCTGCTCAGTAGATTGCTTTAAAAAATGCCTGGATTCTTTCCTAAATGTACATAATATAACTGGGTACTAATATTTATAGGTAAAGTTGATCCAGGGAATATCTGATTGCCTCTCTGGGATCAGGAAGAATTTTTTTCCCCTGCTGTAGCAAATTGGATCATGCTTTGCTGGGGTTTTATGCCTTCCTCTGGATCAACTGTGGGTATAAGATTGTGTATGGGGTTTTTTTGTTGAACTAAATGGTCTTTTTTTAACCTGACTATGTAACTATGATTGTAATATGTATGGTGAGAATTATAAGGCAGTATTTTGCAAATTACTGCCCTATGCTCCTCATAAATAGGTTAGGTAATGATGTCTTTGAATTAAAGTCCAGCCATACGTTTTTTTTGTTTTTTTTCCCTTATGTACTTTTTAAATGACAACCCATCCCATCCTGACACACAGGGTGTCTTCAGGACAGGAAGTATGGAGAAACCTTACAGAGGTCCTAATCTTTCTCTCTCCTACTAAAACAAGGGTTTTCAAATCTGGTCTGTGTATACTTTGGAAAGAATTACCCTCACTTGCTTTTCCAGAGAGGCAGGAAATGACGTAATCAAGAACAGAGACAGAAATATTAACCCTTCTCTACTCTATACAAACTAAAAAAAAAAATGGAACAATTTGGCTTTTAAAATGCTTACCTTAGCAAATGACTAATAAATTGATGGCATATGGGAAGAGTAATAAATAAAGACGGTAAATGCCCAGGCACTAATATAGCAATTTTTATTATACATTTTTTTTTGCTATTTTAACCAAGAGTACAACACTCCTTCAAGTAAATTTAGACTGATGTGTGAATGAATCCATTCACGAGATCACAAACACATGTTTAATTTCCCCCCTAACAATGACAGGCCATTATCAGAGTCCCATATTTAGACAGAGCCCATTCTACTGGTCTATGGGACTGCTGGTACAGGTTGGTACCACATTATTTGACTTTGCTGAAGAATTTACACTGTAAATAATTTAGTCTGGAATTCACAGGGAACCAGCTGTATCTGGAATTCATTTGTGGGAACCCAAATAGACTTAGGAAAGTTTAATACAAGGGAAATAGCTGCATAATAAAATTGGTTTTGCATGTGAAATCAGGTCATTCAGGTAATTTCACCCATAAAAATATATTTATATAGGCTAACATGAGTAAATATCAAATAATTACAAATGATTTCCTTGGAAAATAAAATACTTTCACACCAAAATATATGCTAATCTTAAAAGTCAAAATAGAAATGATTAAAAAATGACTAAAAACAACATATTGTAGGGAGTGGTGACTAAAATATTATTAGTCTTATTTTGCCTAAATGAGAATATAAAATACAAAGAAAAAAAGAATTAAGTGATAATATTTGTTATTTTTTTTTAATGTAAAATAATGTTTTTGCATTGGTAAAGACAATTCCACTGAACAGTTTTGCAAAGATTCCACTGCAAAAAAATCTCTGTGAAGGTTCTCATTTATCCAGGCCATGGTAATATACAGAAAATAACAGCAGTTGGTCACATTTAACTGGACATGTTCTGTAGAAGTTTCATTGGTTATCCAAGGAGATGTTTCAGGTGCTCCAGAAACTGCATGGGTAACATCTTCAACATTACAGAACAGGTCCAGTTAAATGTGATTAACTACTTTTAGATTGTAAGCTCTAACAAGCAGGGCCCTCTGATTCCTCCTGTATTGAATTGTATTGAATTGAATCTGCACTAAAGACCAACAAGCAGTCGAAAGCGACCAACGAACGGACTTACACGAGAGGCCAAAAAAGAAACTGATGGACTTACCCTCACAATACATTGCCCAAACCAGTAAAGATATGAAAGTAGTATACCTATCTAATTTTGAGCGGACCCATGACCATATAAGCCTACTACAAAAAGGCATGTCCTTCTCCCCGGTTGCAAATATGGACGAGTTCACGGTATACAAAGATGTTGCGCTATTCTTGAGAAAAGCCTTCCTGAGGTCCTTATATGAGGGCAAAGGTAGTTTGGCTGTAGCCACACTACCCCTTGATGAGGATGACCAACTTGCTCTCGATACCTTGAACTCCCTGCTGGCAGACAATGAGGGGCTTAGTCAAATAAATTCTTCAATAAGGAGGAAGACCAATTTGAGAATCAGATCTCAGAAAATGCTTCCCCTATTGAAGAATAAATGGCTACAAATTTTCTTAGACTTAGTTCAACCTGATCTTGAGAAAGTCAATTGGACACAAAAAATCAGTGTCAATCTAACAGCTGACGAAAGGCGAGCACTCAATGATCTCCAAAAGAGAAAAGATATTATCATCAAAATGAGCGACAAGGATGGCAATGTAGTGTTGCTGAATCAACAGCACTACAAAAAAGAGGAAAAATGCCTACTAAATGACAAATCCACCTATGTCAGACTAGACCGTAACCCATTCCCGTTTAAGAACTAAATAGAAAACTGAAGGAAGCAAGGGACGAAGGGCTCCTAACTACACGTGAGTTCCAACATCTGTACGTCCGGGTGTTCAATGTACCTACCTTTTATATTATTCCTAAAATTCATAAGAACTTACAGGACCCGCCAATTGTATCGGCATGCCAGGGCCCCCTTGAAAGAGTGGGTAGGTATTTGGACTCCCTTCTAAAAGAAATGGTTAGGAACTTAAAATGTTACTTAAATGTTAAAATGTTAAATCTCCGAACTGGTCGAGCTAGACCAATCTGAGGATGTTTGGCTAGTAGGAATAGACGTTGAGTCTTATTACACTTCAATACCTCATAATTGCGGCATCAATGCTGTGGAGACATTTCTGGATTATTCATACCCCAAATCGGGGCCACATAATGAACTGCTAATTGACCTATTGGAGTTTGCACTACTCAACAATTATTTTCAGTTTTCAACTACCTACTAACAGCAGATACGGGGCACCTCTATGGGGGCAGTGTGGGCTTCCGCAAACGCCTGCCTCCATCTGGGCCTCTGGAAGGAGGAGGATGTTTACCCGTCGTCGATGTACCGTGACCACGTACACACCTGGTTGTGGTACATCGACAATGTCCTGGTGATTTGGAAAGGCATCCTCCATGACCTACATGAGTTCATGAAAGAACTAAATCTAAACCAACGAAATATATGGTTAACGTATAACTTTGATCAGGTTACCTTACCCTTTCTTGATTTGCAAATTACCCTTGAGAATGGCCTGCTTCACACCTGCACGTTCCGTAAAGAGACAGCAGTGAACACCCTTCTACGCGCCACTAGTCACCACCCCCACTGGTTGAAAAATGGTATACCAGTGGGACAATTTTTACGCATCAAGAGGAATTGCACCAAGAGTAGTGATTATAGAAGAGAATCCCTTGAACTCTATGTGAGGTTCCGCGAACGCGGTTATTCGCACAGACAAATAAAGAGGGCTAAAAAAAGAGCCACAAGTAGAGATCGTGACAGCTTAATTGCTCTAGATCCACACGACTCCGACGACCGACCCCAGAAAACAAATGACCAAACTAGAATTATAACTGCCTGTGGAACTGACCCATTAACAGTTAATCGAATGAACTACGTTATTCAATATATGCAATTGTTGAAAACTTGAACCCCGTGAAGTAACCATTATATCTGTATATACGAGACATTGTTCCCTGTAAATTGTATCATCTGATTACTCGTGACCACACAAGAACACCGCAATAAAAAGGGAGTGTGGTCTCTACACCAATCAACATCCGAGATGAAGCTACGCTACTAGCCCAGCGAATCGCATTGACGTCACCAACGGCGCTGTCACGTTCAAGGACGATATGGAAGCTGGATACCCGGAAGAGACCGAACGCCCGCTTTTGTAGGCACAAACAGCAGTACTTATCCATGAGTGCCAGGAAGGTCGGCGAAGTCATGAGACGGCTTAGTTGGGAGCTGGATGCACAGGTAGTGAGGATGCAACGTACTTGAAAAAACTGAACGCGAATTCCCACAGCCCAAAGCTACCCTAATTACGCCGCCAACAACCTTGATATGGACCTATGGAACTGATTCCCTCACAACAGGGTGGTAACGTACAATTCAATTTTCATTATACCTACTAAAGGACTGTATTGCTAACCCGTACTCAGGTCCTTAGGGCTTACAGTTACCTACTTCAGCACTATAGTGACATAATTGCCTACATAAGGATAAGGGTTTAATTCAGCCTGCAATTAATGAGTAACCTGAATATGTGCAACTAAGCTTCTAGGAATTACACTTATGAGTTGCTTGCTGTCTGTGGAAATTAAGGAAGACCAACTCTTCAAACTAAGATCTAATCCGCCATCTGAGAGGCCCAGACCAATTCATGCCACCATTACTCTATGAACTGCCTGACATATAGGGAACTATTTTGTAGTCCCTAACTCTCCATATAGTCAACAAGAGTACATGCATGAGGATATTCCTTTGTTGCTAGCCTGGTTATCTTTACCTAACAGCCCCTTCCCCCACCAGCTCTTCCACCTATCCTGTATCCCTCCATTTTTGTACTGCTCAGTGCCAGTTATCAATAAAAAATAAAAAATCTGTGAATTAAGTGATCCATTGCGATCCTCTCGGGATAGTTCCTACATTTACTAATTGATTAAGATACTGAATCAATGACCATTACAAAGCGTTCGGACTGTGTTCAACGTTGTCCTGTACTCTGTGTGTGTTGTCTTGTCTATCGAAATTTGTTATATGGTTACTTGCTCAATACCATACTGTGATCAACTGGTTTTATGAACAAATCAGTGTGTTTGAATGAACTTTTTTTGACTAATTTAAGATGACTTGATTAATTTTAACTAATAAATTTGATACTTTTGATAGAATTAGTCTTGATCTATTCTTGTTGCTAAAAGTAACCTCTTCTCATTACCCGGACTTCTCAATGCCATCCTAGGTGAATGATCAGTGGTTGGTCACCTAATACATTTGACCACCTATCAGTGAATAGCTAGCCCATTCCCCCCTTTTTTCCCCTTCCCCCAACATTTTTATGTATTGTAACTGTACTGTCTGCCCTCACATTGTAAAGCGCTGCACAAACTGTTTGCACTATATAAATCCTGTATAATAATGATAATGATAATAATAATAATACTAGCCACCATAGAAATTATCCACATTTAAAACATAAAAAATAAATTGAATCAAATCTAGCAAACCTGAGGAAGGTAAGTAATGACTGCTGAGATACATAAACATGATACCTTGTCATCAACAGTAGCCAAGCCCAACAATTACAGGTTCACGTTGGATGGCAAGGCTGCATCTATATTGAAATTGCGTAGACTAACAGTATAAAGCTGACCAATTGGCTGCAGGGACTGATCGAATTAAAACATTTTTCCAACATTCCCACTCGAGAGAAGTCGATCATTAGATCAACTTCTCTTGAATGATAACGGTCATACATGGCTCAAAATTCAGTCAGTCCCTATTGAACCTGCCAAATTTCGATCCATCTATGGCCAGCTTAACCCAATGCAGCTTATTATGTCCAGTAGCATAAATGTGTGCCAGTCACGAGGTAAAATATGAACAATAAACACTAGCCTGAATGCTTATTCCTAATACTGGACAGGCAATATACTACACCATGAGGGCATAAACCATTATTAACAGAGTAAATGCTAGCCAGGTAACAACCACCAGTAAAGCTGGGGCAAACAAATGCTTTCTAGAGAGGGTGGGGAACTCATCTGATGGCTGTGAATCTTTAAGGCCAGTGCATGCACCCAGCACATACACTAAATTAACTTACAGGACCACCACCCCTTACACCCCAGTTCTAAATAGACAATTTTTATTTGTAAATGCCTTTAATATCCATAAAGTGTGCACACCCCTAAAAATGCAATGTTTCCAACAGTCAAGCCTCCCTTTCACTAGGGCTCCAGGGGCACTGTAGTAACTTAGCAAAAAAGCCAGACATGAGCAGATGTATTTATAAAATGTGACAGACTTTTCTGTGGTTGGCTATGGATTTAAATTAGCAGACTTTGTTATTGCATTGTGACACATGCTATCTGCAGTAGCCACAAAGAGAGATGCTGTTAATAGCAAACACTAGCAGTCTGTTGACACCACGTTAAAGCTCAACTAAACTTTTAGCTTAAATTAGCTAAATACATTCTAAGTGCATCAAAACAAATTTGTACATCGTCTACAGTTCCTTTGTTTAGAAATTAGCCATAGCCTGTGTAGGAAAGCCCACCCCCTGTCAGCATACTGCAAAGAAGGACTCTTGCCTTCTGTGTAAACACAGTGGTCTCTTTGCAGATAATCCAAAACAACATATTCAAAGAGGTGCTTGGAAATGTTTAAACTTACACATGTGGTCAGATGAAGGAAAACATCAAACAAGCGCAATAGTTCTGGCAAGGCTACACCCCACACAGCAAAACTTTCCTCAATGGGTATCATTGACCATGAAGGGCAATGAAGTAGCATGAGCACAAGTAATGGCAGACTGGTACATTCCACAGTTCACTCCTGGGGTCCAAGAAGTAGTATGAGCACAAGTAAAGACTTTAATCACTGGATCTTGGTAGGCAGAGAGACCATAGGTGCAGACTCTTGCAAAGCAGTCAAGCATTCAGTACATAGGGCTCCAGGAGCTGGAAGCCCCTCTCCTCTCAGCTTACAGTTCCATCCCCACAGAGGACAAAAGGACAATCTCCACAGGGCTCCAGACTATTTAACAGCAACCCAGCTCCATCTGGGCACACCTCCACAGGGATTGGCTAGGCCCTGCTAAATAATCTGACTGGACATTTGAATCCTCCTGCCCTAAGCTCTAGAAACTTCTTCTATAGGCAGGAGTAAGTAATCAAACTCTCAACCTGAAGCTCTGAGCAGACCAAACCAAACAATCACTGCTCCTGTGATTACAACAGAAACCAAAACTAAATTTACCTAGCAACCTAACTAGGAGGGTGCTAAACAGGCAATATTTTTATTTAGGCATGAGCTGGTTTCTAATATTTTCTTTTACAAGAGATTAACTTTAATATTTTTCAGATTC
Organism: Aquarana catesbeiana; assembly: GCF_042186555.1. NCBI lineage: Eukaryota > Metazoa > Chordata > Amphibia > Anura > Ranidae > Aquarana > Aquarana catesbeiana. The sequence continues at coordinate 135,159,940 of NC_133329.1, forward strand.
TTACTACATAAGGTTAATACTGATATAAAAACTTTGCCCTATTTTGAAGTGCTGAGAGCAGCCAGATCTTATGTTATTCACAGGGAAGGTTTTTCACATCACAATAAGTTATACAGAACAATTACTAAACTCTATAGAATGGCAGCTAGAAAAGTTTGGAAAAGCCATTTGATTTACAGCACAGGCCTGATAAAAACCAGTGCCATGGGACGCTCTACGCTGTTTACACTTCTCTGTATATGCACATTGCCATATTTCATGCTGCAAGCGTTAAAGCAATCTTAATACACTGCTAACACGTATGAGTTCTGGCATCCTCAAGCAAAGCTGGATTCCTCTTTGATCATACCTAATGTGATGAGTGGGGTTCACTATGCAATAGAGAGCTGCTTAACACCCTAGCTTAGGACACATTCCTCTCTCAGCTAACACTGAGGGCTAAAGTCAGTTTGCTGATGTATTCTATGGATTTACTATTTCGTACTTTGATATTTAAAAAGCTCATTCAACAATTCACTTTGCCTATTTAATTTTTACGTAACCATTTTGAGATGATCTTGGTTTTATACAAATTTTATTGATTTCATCATATTTAAACCCCATGCACACTGGACGTTTTTAACGCTGCTCTTAGTGGCATCTGGCTTTTTTTTCTTCCCTAATGCATCCTTATGTCTGTTAACACTAAGCACATTTAGCGCTTGAGCATTAATTCATTTCAATGGCCAGAATAAACTATTATTCTTCCCAAAATAATGGATTGATGCCCAAGAACTTGACGCACCTAAATTCACCTAAATGTGTTGCATGTGATTACAAGTGTAAAGCATTTTTTTGTGCAAAAACGCTGCTGCCAGGAGCAAGGGTGTCTAGGAGAGGTGGCCAAAGGGTCTAGTATGCACGAGGCCTTAAAAAGTGGTGGAACGTCTGCAAAACATGTGCTAGATTATTGCACATTAATTATCACTTTCAAAAGCCACTTCATGGTTCCTGAACTTCTCAGACCTCTAGATGTTTTTTTAAGTGAACCTTTGCATTCCCCATGCAGGTGAAAAGTAATAGGTTCACTTTCAAGCCCCTCCACAGCAACATGTGTTCTTTCTTAGGTACATAGAGAGATGGTTATTTCTCCAAGGGAGCCACTGCAATATACACTTGTTGAATGGACAACACACCTGTGATTCAGCAGAGGCAATACGTGTCTGCTTAAAAGACATGAAGTTGTAACCCCCCCTATTGTGCCATGAATGTGGCTGCGAGTATACTTTACCGATTTGGGGACAGCTGCATAAAGTACAACCACTCTTGGAAGACAACTTTCATGCTCTTTAGTTCATCTCATACCTGGTGCTGGCCATTGAAACAAGTGTATACTGCAGCGTCTCTTTAACAGTGGCTCTCTAAGGGGAGATATCCTCGCTACTTTCTCTATGAATCCATGAAGGTACACACTTTATTTTTAGAAGTTGAGCTCATACTTGCTGATAGGATGGAATCAAGCAAACCTTAAAAAATACTTATGTTGGCAGATACCAGTTTGAGGATACTTGTGTTCGCAGATACGGGATATATTATTTGCAGAATTACATGGAAATGATATATGTACTTTGCTATTCTCTGGTATGTCTGCCATATCTTCTCCCCACCGGATTACTGTGATTTCTCATGGGGCATTGATGGTCATGTATTCCGCCATCATCGGCAGGCCAGACCAGATTGGATTTTGATTAAATTAGATGCTGAACTGTAACAAGTCTAAATCTAAGGATTGTATTCCAGTTGGATTATTGGAATGTGCTGCTATTCTTGTGTCAGTATGTAGGCAGGCGCAGTCCATTTTCTCCACAGCAGGTGGCACTCACCTCAGGGGTGCTGTTGTTGGAGAGGGAGTCAGGAGGAACAAGGTCTGTCTATGGTTTCCTGTGTCACTGGGGGAGCTATCCTATTGGATGCTGCCACCCCATGTGCCTCAAGTGGCCATCTTGTGTCAGGCAGAGCCTATTTAAGGCCCTGGCTCCCGGCTTGGTGCACATTTTGCAAGTGGACAAGGTGGAGACAGATACCACGCCTATTAGGACAGTTCTAGAGTAAGGGAAAGGTTCCTGAAAGAGTAGAGTCTCCCCTTTTTTGGACATCTTCCTCATTGGGCGCTGCACAGCCAGGCCGCATTCTGCCCTCCTCAGCAAATGCTGTCATTCCAGCTGGAATCTGCTCTTGTCACGCTCCTGGATCTGTGAGTGTACCCGGCTGGGTGGCCTTCACACCAGGTTTGTTGTGAACTGTTACTGCATTACTTTAATGCAAGTTTTGTCTGCATCTGCCTGTGTGAGTTATTGTCTCCGCACCATGCTGCATTCCACCTACAACCATGTATGATTGAACCCAAAAAAAGTATATTGGATGTATATTTTGGGTGATACTGCACAATATTGAGCACAGTTCTATATGCTACTACCTTTCATGCTGCATGTGCTACTATCTAACACAACCCGGGGGTGCCTTGAGATTTCTTCAGGGGTGCCTTGGCAAAATGTCTACAAATTGCCCAAAAATGATATACAAGCCAGCCATTGAATGAAGCTTGCCTTTCCCATTGCATCGGAGGGGTGCGGGGTCACCCGTACACATCACTAGGAAACCCCGGCGTTTCCCCTTGTCAGAGGGGGACAGGGTCACGTGACGGATGGCCCTGCCCTCAGCTACATAAGAGCTGTCAAGCTGGCGCCGCGCCATTAGCTGGGTGCCTCCGGTGGAGGCAGGATCCTGTGCGTGTTCCTCGCTGGAGTCGCTGGAGATCATCCATCGCTGGAGATCGAGAATTGGGTTACATCACTGGAGTAGGAGCATGGATTTATTGGATTACCCTGTTTCCCCGAAAATAAGACCTAGCGTGATTGTCAGTGATGGCTGCAATATAAGCCATACCCCCCCAAATAAGCCCTAGTCAAAGTCCTTGTAGGTCTTCTTCTCAGGGTAGGGCTTATTTTCTGGGAAGCAGGGTAGGGCTTATTTGGGGGGGTAGGGCTTATATTGCAGCCATCACCAACAATCACGCTAGGTCTTATTTTCGGGGAAACAGGGTACATTGCTGGAAATTCTTTTTTATTTTTTTAATTTTTAATAAAGGACTTGCTCCAAGCCATCTCCTGTGGTTTTTTTTAACATTTTTACACTTTCTTTTTGTGAAATGGTAGGGGTACAATGTACCCCTTACCAATTCACATAAGGGGGTTTCCAGATTCCGATAAGCCCCCCCGCCCGCAGACCCCAACAAACACCGGGCAAGGGTTGTGGGGATGAGGCCCTTGTCCCCATCAACATGGGAACATCCTCCCCATGTTGAGGGCATGTGACCTGGTATGGTTCAGGGGCACTCTCTCGCCCCCCCTCTTTTCCTGCGGCCTGCCAGGTTGCGTGCTCGGATAAGGGTCTGGTGTGGATTTTTGGGGGGAACCCCACGACATTTTTTTTTTTAATTTTGTCGCGGAGTTCCCCTTAATATCCATACCAGACCTGAAGGGCCTGGTAATGGAATTTTGGGGGATATAAATTTTGAAAGAATTTCTTTGCAAATTATGGTGGAAAATAAGAATTTGGTCACCTACAAACAAGCAAGATTTCTGGCTCTCACAGACCTGTATTTTCTTCATTAAGAGGCTCCTCTGTCTTCCACTCATTACCTGTATTAATGGCACCTGTTTGAACTTGTTATCAGTATAAAAGACACCTGTCCACAACCTAAAACATTCACACTCCAAACTCCACTATGGTGAAGACCAAAGAGCTGTCGAAGGACACCAGAAACAAAATTATAGACCTGCACCAGGCTGGGAAGACTAAATCTGCAATAGGTAAGCAGCTTGGTGTGAAGAAATCAACTGTGGGAGCAATAATTAGAAAATGGAAGACATACAAGACCACTGATAATCTCCCTCGATCTGGGGCTCCACGCAAGATCTCACCCCGTGGGGTCAAAATGATCAAAAGAACGGTGAGCAAAAATCCCAAAACCACACGAGGGGACCTAGTGAATGACCTACAGAGAGCTGGGACCAACATAACAAAGGCTACTATCAGTAACACACTACGCCGCTAGGGACTCAGATCCTGCAGTGCCAGACGTGTCTCCCTGCTTAAGCCAGTACATGTCCGGGCCCGTCTGAGGTTTGCTAGAGTGCGTATGGTCCTGCCGACATAATGAAGGCCACATGGGCAAACCAGACAGTAGATGACAAACTCCGTGGAACAATTGAAAAATTGGGAAATTTGGTAGGTTTTCCCTTTGGTACTGAACTTCTTTTGGCCATGATTTACATGCCTTGTGGCACTGGTACATGCCGACCACTGGGATGAGGCAAAGGGCCTGTGTAGGGGGCAGGGACTGAGGTTTGTATTTACTGGAAGCTATGTATTTACAGAGCCATGGCCACTTTCCTCTCTTCAGATCCCCTGCTCCATCCCAAAGAGGCAGAATTCATCTTGGAGGCCACAGAATTCTGCCTGACTCATAATTATTTAGAATTCGATGGGGACTTTTATCTACAGGAGATGGGCACAGCTATGGGGGAAAATTTTGCCCCCAACTATGCCAACCTCACCATGGGACTCTGGGAAGCTAATTACAACTGGCACAACAACCCCTATATCTCCCATATTGTTTTCTATGGGAGATATATTGATGATATTATTGTCATCTGGGATGGCCCAGAGTCCCTGTTCTTTGAGTTTCTACAACATTGCAACAACAACACATACAGTCTTTCTTTCACTTCTGAACATGATTCCCAAACACTATCATTTCTGGATCTGACACCACCAAGGCAAAATTCTCTCTAAAAATTACACCAAGCCAACAGCTGGCAACTCATTTCTATATCACAAAAGCTGCCACCATCCAAGGTGGATCAACAACATTCCCAAGAGTCAATTTTGTCGCCCCCACAGGAACTGAACCATGGAAACTGATTACATTGAGCAGGGGGTACAACTAAAACAAAAATTTATAGAAAAAGCCTTCCCACCATCTCTTGTGGATGAAGCTTTCAGCTTTAACTTGTCCAATCACTCTGTGCAACCCAAAACAGTCCCCAGACCAACCCATCAGGTTCGTCACAAAGTTTCACACTGAATACAAACAAATGTAACAAATATTAAACAAACACTGGTCCATCTTACTGGAGGACCCACACTTGAAGCCCACCATCCTTTCAAAACCTAAATTTTCATATAGAAAAGCAAGGAACATTAAAAATCTCATAGCTCCCAGTAAATACAAACCTCAGCCCCTGCCCCCTACATGGGCCCTTTGCCTCATCCCACTGGTCGGTATGTACCAGTGCCACAAGGCACTGTGCCTGACCTGTAAGCATGTAAATCATGGCCAAAAGGAGTTCAGTACCAAAGGGAAAACCTACCAAATGTCCCAATTTTTCAATTGTTCCACGGAGTTTGTCATCTACTGTCTGGTTTGCCCATGTGGCCTTCATTATGTCGGCAGGACCATACGTACACTGAGGAAGAGGTTCGGTGAACACCGCCGTATTGTGGAAGGAGGAAATGACAAACACAGTGTGCCCCTTCATTTTCTAAAACACCATGGATCTTCCTCTACGGGCCTCCGGGTGTGGGTCATTGAGTCCATTCTGGGCACGTTCCCGCTGGCTGAGCGCTTCAGGCGTCTCTGCCAGAGGGAAACGTACTGGATGTACACTTTGGACTCCCTCGCACCTGGGGGCCTCAATGAGGAAATAGAGGTCAATCATCTATTGTGATTAGTCTCACACTCATTCACCGTCTTTGGCCCCCTGCCCCACCCCTCTTTCCCCCCCCTTTCCCCTTCCTTCCTACCCCACATACACCCCCACTCCAATAACCCCTCCTTCTCTTTCTCCCTCCCTCTTCCCCCCCCCCTTTTCCTCCCCTCTCATCTCCCTTACCCTTCCCTTCTCATCCTGGCCCCAGTTATATATCTGCATCTCGCATATTCTATATGAATTCACCACGTTTCTTACTGCATCTCCACATAAACCCTATCCAATTCATCTTCATAATTTCTTCATCCAGGGCTCCTCCCCTCCTCCCTTTGTTCATTAGTCCACATATACCATTTTGGACCCTTAAGGTTCTCCCAAACAACAAATTTAGTACCAGTAGATGTGGTCTATTCCAGCCACAATACTCCCAATTTTTGTACAGACATCTATTTACCGAGACACTTTTGAAAATACAACCATCACCATTTTGAAACCTTTATTTCTATTTTTATTTTTAATTTTATTTTTATTTTTATTTGTATTTATTTATTTATTTATTTATTTATTTATTTTTATTTTCACATTTATTTTTATTTTTATTCCCATTTTTATTTTCATTTCATTTTATTTTTATTTTTATTATTTTTATTATTTTTTTTTTATTTTCATTTTTGTTTACATACCCATTTTTATTTTTATTTCCATTTCTTCTTATTTTTTTCTTTAGTTCTAGTTTTATCTTCAGTTCTTATTTTCTTTGTCATTTATAATTTTCCATCTTTCCCTTCCCATCCTCATCTAATGGATTTTTGCTCTTCTACACCCACCCCATATCTAGTACCTCTCCTTCTTCCCCCCCCCGCCCCCCCTTTCTATACCCCCCTCCCCCCCATGGTCGTCCAATTGCGCATCCAGTATACCATCTTTGGTTTGGACCACAACTATATATATATCTATATATATATATATATATATATATATATATATATATATATATATATATAGATATATATATATATATATCCCCCCTTTCCCCCCCGATATCTCTTATTTTTTTTTTACTATATATATATATATATATATATATATATATATATATATATATTTGTAGCAATAACTCTCGGTGGAGCTGCTGGTTTAAAGCGGGCTTGCTACCTTCACTCTCCTTCCCTCTGTTTCTCTGTTTCACCGGCACCGGGTCTAGGGTTCCGTTGAGTTTACCTCTGGACGATACACGCACCAACACTTAAGTACGTTTTCAATGCTTTATTAAACAATTTACTAAGGAAGTAGCAGGAAAGAGGCAGAAAGGAAACTGCAGAAGAAACTCAAATATCTTCTTGTAAGATTCTTGACAAATGTCCTTGTAGAATTTGGATATTACAATAGAATGCGCTCCCCTCGTGGGACACACTCCTTGCTCGTCTGGATAGGCCTCTCTCACTTGCCTAGCAGCCAGTACGTAGCACGAACAAAAGTCTCTGCCACAGACTTGTTTGGGATAAACCTGTACGATCCTCTGCCACAGGATGTATTGGTTTTTCTGCAATGAACGTCAGTCACAGTGCCTGAACCTTTAAGCCAACCGGGCAACATTATGCTGTATAGTTACTTTAGGAAACGTCCTCCAACAGAGTCACCAGGCCCCTCTCCAGACCAGCACGCTACGTGATCCTTCCATGATGGGTCCTCCCCTGGGATCTCCTCGGTTGTCCAGCGACGTGGGCCTCCGGAACGGAGGACCACGAGATTGCTCTCTAATGCATACCTGTCGGCCAGGAGGGCAAGCAGGTGGCTGTAAAAGCGAACCCCAAAATATGGCTTCTGTTCCATAAATACCCTCACCCAGAATGCAACTCGGAGGACCACCTCCACCGAGTTGTCTCCGGGACAGAAGATCATTCATACGCTTAGACACGTTGCCTTTCCAACACTGACCAGTGATGACAGCAACACCCACCGGTCAGTATGGAAACACACAATGTCAGCCAAGCTGGGACAGAGGCAAACCTACTGCAAATCTACCAGCGCTACATACTCCCCCCACTACAGTAGACGTTGTCCCCAACGTCTGTCCAAAAACAGTAACAGTAACTCCCAAGCCTGGGAGTGGGTATTTGAGTTTTTTTATAACTTGGATAGACAAAGAGAGAGGAAAAGACAGTGGAAAGATATTATAAGACTTACATCTATAAAACATTATGTTCACATCCGCAAACAAAACCATCTTATGACTGTACATAACCTCACTATCTATCTAGCTGAAAAGCCTCCCAGCTTGATAGGAGATCCAATAGTCCCTGAAAAGGAAAACATATTTAAACACACACATATATTGTACAATATCAGGAGCAAAGCCTCATCTTTTTTTTTTTCTTATAAAAAAATGAGCCTCCCTTCCTTTTTATCCATATCGGAATAAACTTAAATAAAAGGAGTCCATACCTGTAATATGATCTCTTCAAATAAAGAAAAATCCAGCTAGTAAAAAGAAGTCCTTGGATTTAAAACACTGAACATAATATGCAGATCTTGACCATGCAGATCTCTTTACACTGACACTAACTAGCTAACTACTTGCAAAGTTCTTTTGTCCAGAATCACCAATGAAACCGGGGATCTGGCAAAGTCAGTGTCTTTCCCGTTTTATCCACTGTGGTAATGAAATAGACAACATCATCCTTTCCGGGCCTGCAAATGACCACTTTGTCAGCATAGATGTGCCGACCGAAATTCCAGTGCATGAAACATTCACTAAAACATTCATCCATCTTAACAGAACACCCAGTCTTTCGGAAGGGCTTAGGCACAGACAAGTAGTCCCAAACAGCCTCACCGTACCAAAGTTCCTGGTTAGTTTCAATCACCTGCATTATATCCTGGGGCACATAGGGGAACTCCAAACCATATTCGGCAGCTACACGCTTGTTCAACATTCTTTGTAAGCATGCAAGTTTGGGCAAAGATCTGTCCCTCCCCATACCAGGCGGTACACAGGAATCCAATGACTTGCTCACCATAGACCCAGCCGGTGACTGTAGTGAACTAGCAACTTTTGGCAAAGTCCCAGTAACAGTACTGCGTGGCTCCACACAGGGTGACGTCTTCCCAGAACTCAGGGCTGTCCATTAAGGGAAAGTCATAGCAGAGGCAATATCTTCACCTTGTGACCATAACAGCTCTTGTGACATGGTCTCAAATAGGTCATCATCCCCGGAAACATCCGACATGGATTCTATTTCCGAATCTCCCAACTCTTCCGTTGGTAGATATTTACTTACAGTCCCAGATACATTCCCCATCAGTGGCTTTCCCGTTCCTGACGTGGACTCTGGTAGCTCCGGTTCAGGTGACCTTTGAGGTAGGCCTCGACCACGGCCGCGGGAAGCCTTCACATATCCCACCTTCCTTTGAACAGGTACAACAAGGGTAGGTGTAGTGGACGCAGAAATCAAAGTAATGTCCCCTGAGGAGGCGACAGCAGCAGTGTCTCTCTCCGGAACATTGTCAGCAACAACAGGCAAAGTGGTGGCCTGTCGCTCTCTCTCTGTAGTAGTAGTAGCTTCTACTGTGGCGATACCTGTTGCCCAATCCATCCGATAAGCACCGGGCGACGTGGTAAGTTGCTCCACCACAAACAAGTACTCTCCACATTGCGGACATCAGCCAAATGGACAGAGATGTACGGCCAATCCTTCTCCTGAGGTATACAGGACAAACCTCCCCTGCAGCTTCAAATGAACTCCAGTATCTGTAAGCAGGGTTCCAAATAGCACAGTATTGATCACGGTGCTTGCAGGGAACATTCTCGGTCCCATGATTGGCTGCATCGCCGGAAAAGACATGGCCACACTCTAATCTTCTTAGCACGATCACGAGGCTTCTCCTTTCCTCTAGCGCCAAACACATACACGCGTCACATGCGGTAGCAAGTAGGGTAGACTCCTCCCACTTGTTCTTCTGGTCACGTAGCTCCTGCGTAGACTGGCGCCCGCCGTCTACGCATTCAGAAATAAAGACCTGCAGTTTAACCTTTTCTCTTCCTGAAAGATTTTTTCAAAGTCCAGCTCTCTCCGTAAACTCCCGGTAAAACACTTCTCTGGGTTGCGAGAATTGATGTTCAACAAATCCCGGACGACGCCCCCACATGTAGCAATAACTCTCTGTGGAGTTGCTGGTTTAAAGCAGGCTTGCTATTTTCACTCTCCTTCCCTCTGTTTCACTGGCACCGGGTCTAGGGTTCCATTGAGTTTATCTCTGGACGATACACACACCAACACTTGAGTACGTTTTCAATGCTTTATTAAACAATTTACTAAGGAATTAGCAGGAAAGAGGCAGAAAGGAAAGTGCAGAAGAAACTCAAAAATCTTCTTGTAAGATTCTTGACAAATGTCCTGGGAGAATTTGGATATTACAATAGAATGCGCTCCCCTCGTGGGACAAACTCCTTGCTTGCCTGGATAGGCCTCTCTCACTTGCCTAGCAGCCAGTACGTAGCACGAACAAAAGTCTCTGCCACAGACTTGTTTGGGATAAACCTGTACGATCCTCTGCCACGGGATGTATTGGTTTTTCTGCAATGAACGTCAGTCACAGTGCCTGAACCTTTAAGCCTACCTGGTAACACTATGCTGTATAGTTACTTTAGGAAACATCCTCCAACCGAGTCACCAGGCCCCTCTCCAGACCAGCACACTGCATGATCCTTCCATGATGGGTCCTCCCCTGGGATCTCCTCGGTTGTCCAGCTTCTTCACTCTGGATAGACAGCTCAGGACCATTCCTCGGCTGCTGTGGTAGGCCCCAGACAAGCTTCTGGGCCCACCCCTGCGTCTCAGTGAGATTGCTCTCTAACGCATACCTGTCGGCCAGGAGGGCTAGCAGGTGGCTGTAAAAAGAACCCCAAAATATGGCATCTGTCCCATAAATACCCCCCCCAGAATGCAACTCGGAGGACCACCTCCACTGAGTTGTCTCCGGGACAGAAGAGCATCCATACGCTTAGACACGTTGCCTTTCCAACACTGACCAGTGATAACAGTGACACCCACTGGAAACACATGCAACGTCAGCCAAGCTGGAACAGAGGCAAACCTAACTTTCCTAACGAACAAGTTACTAAATTTACCTAACATATGGTAGATCGCAAATCTACCAGCGCTACATATTAATATATTTTTTTTAATTTTGCAATAAAATATTTTTTAATTTCTAATTTTTACAATAAAATATTTTTATTATCAATTTCTATAATATAATAATTTCCATTATTCCTACTATCACACCTTTAGTAGTCCCACCACTCCTCTTATCACCTCCTTCTGTCTTCTCCTTCTTTCCCAACACACACCACCCCTTGTACTAATACTTGCAGCCCCCCCCCCCGCAATATTCACTGCTGCCTGTTGCCAGTTAATATTTCCTTTTTTCCCCCTTATATACACACATATACATGTCACCAGATGTCGTTTTGTAGTTTTGTGTTTTATAACATTCCCTTGCCCTTTCATCATATACTCTGAGCTTCGTCCTGTTATACCGCCATGGCCTCTAGGACCCAGGAGCTCTGGCATTGATGGCCCCCGTCAGGCCTGAAGAAGGAGCGCATGCTCCACAAACGCGTCGCCTGCTATTGACCTACTCGTCCGACTGGAAGTGAGTCATCGATCGGCATCCCGGGCTTCTGAGGACCAGGAAACGCCGGTATCCACTGGCGCAACCCGCTCCACGGCACCCACGTCTTTGCCTCTAACAGACTCTCAGCCAGACACCATGTTGGACTCCCTGATGGATTCCCCCTGGACAGCTTACTTTGTTGTAATGCCCACCTGTTACATACCTTTGTGAATACAACACATCCTGTGTCCTAATAAATTTTGTTTTATACTGCACTTAGAGTGTCGCTTTTTGTGCATTCTCTCCTACCACACAGAGTTCCGCTTCTATTACTCCACTAAAGCTGCCTTCAAGTGCTCGTTCACAGACTCCATGGACTGTATTGTCATAATATCATAACGTTGTTCCTTTTCCCTCTATAAAAAAGGTGTGCTATTAACCAGTTAGATCTCATCCTATTTGATGTTAAGCGCCAACTTTTTCCTATTTGTATAGATGAACTTTTGATATTGACCAAATACTTATTTTCCACCATAATTTGCAAATAAATTCTTTCAAAAATCAGACAATGTGATTGTCTGGATTTGTTTCCACATTTTGTCTCACATAGTTGAGGTATACCTATGATGACAATTACAGGCCTCTCTCTTCTTTTTAAGTGGGAGAACTTGTACAATTGGTGGCTGACTAAATACTTTTTTGCCCCACTGTACAAGCGATGTCTTGATATACAAGTAGTGTCATGTCACAACTGAGTATAAAAGAGAAGAGAGGTGCCTCTAAGTGTAGCAATATGGTTACATTTAATGATGGTGCAACATTTAGAAACTCACATGGTTGATGATTAAAACAGGCACATCTAAGTATGCAGGCATCCGGGGTAAAGCTGTCCAAATAGACCGTCCTCTGCACTGCAATTGACGTTGTCCCTTCCACTCTGCGCTCCATGAGCGATTCAAGCCTTGCTTTCAAGGTAGTGTTCCCAGGCACGATTGCAGACTGACAGCGCTGAGAGCCAGCGGTGCAGAGGATGGTCTATGTGGGCAGCTTTACTCTGGATTCCTGCATACTGAGATGTGCCTGTTTTAATCATCAACCATGTGAGTTGCAAAATGTTGTACCTTCATTAAATGTAACCATATTGCTACACTTAGAGGCGCCTCTCATCTATTTTATACTCTGTAGCTCCTGCTGGATTTTGCTTCTAATCCCCTTGTGGAGGCTTCCATTTGTTGGTGGACATTTTATGGTTACACAACCTATCACATTGCTATAATCTTTTTATATGGACTATAAACTGAAGGATTTATGAATAAATGATTGTGGAACGAATCATTGTAGTTTCCATTATTTCTTATGGGGAAATTCACTTTGATATACAAGTGCTTTGGATTACAAGCATATTTCCGGAACAAATTATGCTTGCAATCCAAGGTTTTACTGTACCTTGTTCTGATCAACCCCTACTGATTTATTGTTTTCATTTACTGTACATAGCCTTCATGAGAATTCACATAGTGAACATCTGTGTATGCCAATCAAATTTTTATTGGGTGCTTAGTCTCCTGAAACAGTTCCTTTGGGCATGTCCTATTCTTGTAGAAATTCAGTAATCCTACCTAATATTTGGGTCTGATGATAAAGATAGCCCATGAGACTAAACTTTACCAGCCCACCCCTAAACTATGTTATGTTAAGAATGCAAAGGATGCTCCATAAGTTCTAATTAAATTAGGTTTATACTCTGTCTTCTTCAGCATTGTTAAAAATATGTTAAAAGCTTTTTCTACTTGTTCCCAGACATAGACAGCACTATGTTTCTAAATAAGTTCACATAATTTCTCCTGTTCCAGTACACAGTGCATCTTTTAAGTGTGGCAGAAGAGATTGTTCTGCAACTGACACAGCATGTCATTCAACAGTTGTGTAGTGAATTTGTCTTACATGCACAAGCTGATTAGAATGCCATACTCATTATTTACGGTACATCTATTTGATTATATCTGTGACAATAGGGGTGTTTAGCTCAAGTGATAGATGCGTTTTTGTGCAGGGAGTCCACGTCAGACAGGCGTTATAGTTAAGGGCCTGGTAGCCCATGTTTATTAACCACTTGCCAACCGCCCGCCATCGTTATACATCGGCACTGTAAATAGGAATAAACAGCTAGCTGCCATAACCCCGATATCCTCTTCTTCAGCGGGCGGTCGGCTTTCAGATAAAAGTGGTCCCTGCGGCAGATTTGTACCAAGATCACTTTTATCGGTGGCCGGAGAGGGGCCCCCCTCCTGCCGCGCTCCGGTGCCCTCCGCCGCTTACCAGAGCCATCGGTAGGGGCGGAGACGATCGGATACTTCTCCGTATGTGGTATGGAGCCGAGTGAGGGGAAGAGTGCCCCCACCTGGCTCCATACCATTGCAGGGTGGAAGCGATTTTTTTTTATTGCATTTAAGTGTAAATGTGGGATCTGATATCGCTTTAACTGATAATTGCGCGGTCGTGCGATGCTGCACCCAAACAAAATTGATGTCCTTTTTTTCCCACAAATAGAGCTTTCTTTTGGTGGTATTTGATCGCCACTGCGGTTTTTATTTTTTGTGCTATAAACAAAAAAAGAGCATCAATTTTGAAAAAAACACAATATTTTGTACTTTTTGCTATAATAAATATCCCCATTTTTTTTAAAAAAGACACATTTTTTCTCAGTTTAGGCCGATATGTATTCTACTAAATATTTTTGGTAAAAAAAATCGCAATAAGCACATATTGATTGGTTTGCGCAAAAGTTATAGCGTCTACAAAATAGGGGACAGATTTATAGCATTTTTATTATTTTTTTTTTTTTCACTAGTCAGTGTTGCCAACCGTCAGTATTTTTACTGGCAGCCAGTAAAAAACTGACACTTTTCTCCTGCCAATAAATCCCAGTAAGAGGAGAAGGTTGCCAGTAAAAAAAATATGGCTGTGACGCTTGGTCTAGAACTTCGCATATGCAGAACAGGTCCGGAGCCATCCAAGTGCCTGCTACAGTGTGTTCGGGTGGTACCGGCATGGGGCGGGTCTGGCGGAGGCGGTGCCTGAGCGTGTCATGTGATGTCATGGTGCAAGGGAGTCAAGTGCATCGGCCAGAGCCTCATGTGCAGGTCTGCGGGGCGGGAGCAAGGCAAGCCAGGAGTGGGACCGTCAGCGCTGTTTGGACTGAGTGGACTGAAGAGACCACTTGGCGTGGAGAGGCTCAGGAGGGGACGTGTTGGTGATCTGTGCTGCTGCACACTGCTCAATTTCACACTATAAAAATAAAATAAGAAATATGCTTTTTTCTTTAATATCTACCTTAAATCACATTGCTAATTGCATATTGTACTTATTTGTAGCCTAAATACTGAAATTTGCACTTAAAACTGTAATTTTGTAACTTCTGGAAATGCCAGTAAAAATGTTCAATCTGGTAGGTTGTCAACACTGTTACTAGTAATGGCGGTAATCTGCGATTTTTTATCGGGACTGCGACATTATGGAGGACACATCGGACACTTTTGACACATTTTTGGGACCATTGGCATTTATACAGCGATCATTGGCCACGAGCATCGGCACCCCCACATGCTATACCAATCCTGCGACGTATAGCTACGACAGGTCGCGGAATCGTGCCAACATGCCGCAGTAAAATGACGGTGGCTGGTCGGCAAGCAGTTAAATAAAGAATAAAAAGTAAAATAAATAAGAGAAAAAATAAAATTATTTTTTTTAAAACGCCCCGTCCCGCCGAGCTCGCGCACACGTGAACGCAAGTGAACGCATACGTGAGTAGCGCCCGCATATGTGAACCACACATGTGAGGTATCACCGCAATTGTTAGAGCGAGACCAATAATTCTAGCCCTAGGCCTCCTCTGTAACTCAAAACATACAACCTGTAGAATTTTTTTAAACATCGTCTATGGAGATTTTTAAGGGTAAAAGTTTATCGCCATTCCACGAGCGGGCGAAATTTTGAAGGGTGACATGTTGGGTATCAATTTACCCGGCATATCATCTTTCACAATATAAAAAAAAATGGGCTAATTTTACTGTTTTCTTATTTTATTGAAAAAAGTGTATTTTTTCCAAAAAAAGTGCGCTTGTAAAATCGCTGCGCAAATACGGTGTGACAGAAAGTATTGCAACGACTGCCATTTTATTCTATAGGGTATATATATATTTTTGGGGGGGTTCTAAGTAATTTTCTAGCAAAAAAACTATTTTAAACCAGTAAACACCAAATCTCAAAACGAGGCTCTGTCCTTAAAGGGGTTGTAAAGGTAAATTTTTTTTTTAAAAATAACAAACATGTTATACTTACCTTCACTGTGCAGCTCATTCTGCACAGAGTGGCCCCGAACCTGGTCTTCTGGGGTCCCTCGGCGGCTGTTTCAGCTCCTCCCCGCAAGCATTAACCACCTTAATGCGAGCTCCCTCGCATGGTGGTTAGTGCTTGCGGGCGCGCACCCGTGATACAGCCGGCGGCTATAGCCGCTCACTGTATCACTCGGCCCCGCCCCCAGCGCGCCGCGTCATTGGATGTGATTGACAGCAGCGCGAGCCAATGGCTGCGCTGCTTCCAATCCATCCACTGTAGCCAATCAGCGGCCAGGGTGAGCGGAGGAATAGATGTCGGGAACGAGAAGCTGACTTTCGAGGTGTCAGGTAAGTAAAACGGGGGGGCTGGGGGTGGCGGTATTGTCAGAAGTTTTTTCACCTTAATGCATAGAATGCATTAAGGTGAAAAAAATTTTACCTTTACAACCCCTTTAAGAGGTTAAGGCTGGGTTCACATCTAAGCTGAATGCAGTTCACAGCAGGGGTCCGGTGCATCCCCCTTCATTGTTTCAGGTCCGATTTCAGCCTGAATTTTTGGCTGAATTCGGACCTGAAACGGACCAAAAGACGCACAAGACCAGGTGCAAATTCGCACTGGAGCCGCAGCAGAGATATGTGAACCGGCTTCATAGAGAGCCGGTCACAATCTCCTGCTACTGTGAATTGAATGCAGGGAACCCACATCCAATTCGCACTAGTGTGAACCCAGCCTAAACAGCAAAACAAAACTCAAGTCCATCCAGAAATGCCACGAAGGGGTTCAAATTTCATTCAAACATAAATGAAAACATACTGAGACACCTGGCTTTATCCTGTCAGCAGTTCCTCTGCTTGCTCCCAAAAGACTTCATGATTCTTTTCAGCCCCCTGGACTCACTAGCTTCCTTAGTCTCCACGACTCTCAAAGCTGGCCAGCCTTTCCCAGTCCTTGGGCCTAGAATCCCCCTTACACAGGCTGCAGTGTCCCACAGGGCAGACAGTCTTCCTGACAGGGGTCTGTCTTGAAACATCAGCAGCAAGCTGCTTACACTCCACATACTGCTCTCACCAGCCCTTCATTATATTGGCTGTGTCCACCTGGGCACACACCCTGCTGGCTGTACACAAGACCCCAGACACAGGGTTGGAGATCCCATCCCACCCAAGACTCTTAGGGATCACCAAACTACAGAGCCCCATCTGGAAATAGCAAAATCTGCCAGAGCAGTTTTCTCTGTTTCAAATCTATGCTCTGTAGCTCTGCAGTCCGCTGATATGCAGACTCTGTGTCCATTTTTAATCTAATGCCATAGTCTCACTGTGTTACAATACATATATAGTAGCTTGATAAAGATGGTGAAGGCCACAATACATAAACTACTAATAATTAGTAATTGCTGGGGCCTATTTCAATTGTGTGCCCCCTAATCATTTTTTAGCATGTTCTCCTTTTTCTATACATTCTGCAAATACTTAGATTTGTGCCAAGTAGGGATGGTCCCGATACCCGAGTCGAACCGAAGTTTGATTTGAACATCGGGTGTTCGTTTGCTCACAAACAAACCAAACATATGGGGCATTCGCGGCAAATTCGAGTGCCACGGAGTGCCCCAAAATGTACTGCGAGATCGCAGTGCATTGACAGCTGCTGATTGGCCAAATCATGCACCTGACCTTCATGGTTTGGCCAATCACAGCGCACTCTGCTGTGAGAGTCATGATTGGCCAAAGGCAGGGTGCCTTTAGCCAATCATGGCTCAGGCGGCTAATTCCATGCCCCACACTATCTAAGGCTGCTTACACGGCGGCCGTATATAGTGTTATGATTGAGAGAACGTTAGCATATACAGTGCATTCAGTGTAATATATATTTATATATATGTATATATATATATATATATATATATATATATATATATATATATATATATATATATATAGTGGGGACGGAAAGTATTCAGACCCCCTTAAATTTTTCACTTTTTGTTATATTGCAGCCATTTGCAAAAATCATTTAAGTTCATTTTTTTTCCTCATTAATGTACACACAGCACCCCATATTGACAGAAAAACACAGAATTGTTGACATTTTTGCAGATTTATTAAAAAAGAAAAACTGAAATATCACATGGTCCTAAGTATTCAGACCCTTTGCTGTGACACTCATATATTTAACTCAGGTGCTGTCCATTTCTTCTGATCATCCTTGAGATGGTTCTACACCTTCATTTGAGTCCAGCTGTGTTTGATTATACTGATTGGACTTGATTAGGAAAGCCACACACCTGTCTATATAAGACCTTACAGCTCACAGTGCATGTCAGAGCAAATGAGAATCATGAGGTGAAAGGAACTGCCTGAAGAGCTCAGCGACAGAATTGTGGCAAGGCACAGATCTGGCCAAGGTTACAAAAACATTCTGCTGCACTTAAGGTTACTAAGAGCACAGTGGTCTCCATAATCCTTAAATGGAAGACGCTTGGGATGATCAGAACCCTTCCTAGAGCTGGCCGTCCGGCCAAACTGAGCTATCGGGGGAGAAGAGCCTTGGTGAGAGAGGTAAAGAAGAACCAAAAGATCACTGTGGCTGAGCTCCAGAGATGCAGTCAGGAGATGGGAGAAAGTTGTAGAAAGTCAACCATCACTGCAGCCCTCCACCAGTCGGGGCTTTATGGCAGAGTGGCCCGACAGAAGCCTCTACTCAGTGCAAGACACATGAAAGCCCGCATGGAGTTCACTAAAAAACACCTGAAGGACTCCAAGATGGTGAGAAATAAGATTCTCTGGTCTGATAAGACCAAGATAGAACTTTTTGGCCTTAATTCTAAGCGGTTTGTGTGGAGAAAACCAGGCACTGCTCATCACCTGTCCAATACAGTCCCAACAGTGAAGCATGGTGGTCGCAGCATCATGCTGTGGGGGTGTTTTTCAGCTGCAGGGACAGGACCACTGGTTGCAATCGAGGGAAAGATGAATACGGCCAAGTACAGGGATATCCTGGACGAAAACCTTCTCCAGAGTGCTCAGGACCTCAGACTGGGCCGAAGGTTTACCTTCCAACAAGACAATGACCCTAAGAACACAGCTAAAATAACGAAGAAATGGCTTCACAACAACTCAATGACTGTTCTTGAATTTACCATCCAACCTGACAGAACTGGAGAGGATCTGCAAGGAGGAATGGCAGAGGATCCCCAAATCCAGGTGTGAAAAACTTGTTGCATCATTCCCAAAAAGACTCATGGCTGTATTAGATCAAAAGTGTGCTTCTACTAAATACTGAGCGAAGGGTCTGAATACTTAGGACCATGTGATATTTCAGTTTTTCTTTTTTAATAAATCTGCAAAACTGTCAACAATTCTGTCTTTTTCTGTCAATATGGGGTGCTGTGTGTACATTAATGAGGAAAAAAAATGAACTTAAATGATTTTAGCAAATGGCTGCAATATAACAAAGAGTGAAAAATGTAAGGGGGTCTGAATACTTTCCATCCCCACTGTATATATATATATATATATATATATATATATATATACAGTGAAGTCAGTGTACAGTATATAATACAGTGTATGGAAGTGGTTAAGGGGAACTAGGGACTAGGGACTAGTCTTGAATCGATATATCAGGACTGCTCGGCCTATGTTGTTTTAGCACAAATCTAGCATAACTTGAGAAATTGTCAGAAACAGATTACTGTATATACTTGAGTATAGGTCGAGATTTTCAGCCCTTTTTTTGGGCTGAAAGTGCCCCCCTCGATTTATACACGAGTCACTGCCGTCTGCCTACATGATCAGCGTGTCATGCAGGCAGACGGCAGCCAGCGTGTGGTAATATAGTTCGGAGGCTATTCCAGCTTTTAAAATCCGCGCCTCCTGCTCGTCTGTGATAGGCTTAACACTCCATTTCCCAGCATTCAGTGTACAGCCTATCACGGACATTCTCTCATCCTCGTCTGTGGTATAAGAATGAGAGAATGTCCGTGATAGGCTGCTGAGTGTTCTGCCTATCACAGACGAGGAGGAGGCGTGGCTTTTGAACAGTGGAATGGCCGCCGAACCGATTATCACACGCTGATCGCCACAGGGAGTATGGAGATTGCCACAGGGAGTATGGAGATCGCCACAGGGGAGGTTGCACAGGACACAGGTAGGCTGCACAGGGACACAGGACACAGGACACATACACAGGGACACAGGACACATACACATGTACAGGACACATACACATGTACAGGACACATGCACAGAACACATGCACATGTATAGGACACATACACATGTACAGGACACAGGGACACAGGACACATACACATGTACAGGACACAGGAACACAGGACACATACACATGTACAGGACACATGCACATGCACAGGACTCATGCAAAGGACACAGGGAGGTATGCAGCTGCAGATGGGCATTGTTGACCCTCTTTTTCCACTTACAGTAGTTGCTGCATTTCTCACCCTTGTCTTATACTCAGGTCACTAAGTTTTTCCCAGTTTTATGTGGTAAATTAGGGGCCTCGACTTTTACTCGGGTCGACTTATACTCGAGTATATACGGTATTATATGTATGCACAAAGTCTTCCACTTTCAATACACATTGCTGCTGCAGTCACATTACGTTATGATACATCACCTATGTGACCCCCATTCCCCAGCTACTCTGTGGGACACTATAGCGACCCTTTTTCACCATAATGTGCTAGAGTCTTCTTCCTGCTAAGCTCTGTTCCTTGCCTTTCTAAGACCTACTTGCTTGACATATCTGCCTTTCTGCCCCACAGTTAAAGTGACACTAAACAATATCCTTATTCTGTTAATTCCAACATAGCCCTCGAACAAGGGATGGATAAGTCCAAACCCCACTCAGCCTGACTCACTCGCCCAACGAAGGCCAGTCCCAGGTTAGCTAAACTTCTACATTCCCAAAATCAAGTTGATGCTTGGAGGGAACTGAACCCATTTTTCTAGCCCCCACCAATCATATGCCAGAATTGATCATATTCTGGTGTCCCCTAACTTTATCCCTTCCACTCATAGCTCCTCCATCCTTGATACCCCCCCTGTCAGATCATTCAATAGTAGTTCTCTCCCTAAGGCCTCTTTCAGCCAAAAGACCCCTTTCTCACTGGCATCTAAACAAATCAATATTAAGCTACCCAATTAAAACCCATTATTTTGTGCTAAATGATGTAGATGACATCTCCCTTTATGGGCGACTCATAAGGAAACAATAAGGGACAAAATTATTCAGATAGCAACTCAACTCAAAAGGGAGCTTCAATCCATCATTGCCAACCTAGAGCAGGCATTTTCAATCAGGAAAAAAAGAGCACAAGAAACACCCAACAAAGCAGTCCTTATCTCGTTTAGATAAGGCTAGACTAAAGCTTAATTTAGCCCTTACGGTCAAAGCAGAAAAACATTTTCGCTGGAGTGAAGTTCTATGCCCAGAAAGACCTAATAGGCTCTATGTTAGCTTCCAAGCTTTCTCCATGATTCAGATCTCACACCATGCCCAAAATCAGAGTCCAAGGGTGCCCCCCACTGCCAACCCAAACAGGATACTTGAGGCTTTCCATGAGTTCTACTCCAAGATTTATAGCTCAAAATCCAGGGACATTGGACCAGGGTTCTCGGATTTCATGAAGGACCTCCCCTTGCCACACCTCTCCCCTACATATAAAAAATGTCTTGAAGTTCCCTTTATAGTCAAGGAGATTCATTAAGGACCTAAAAAAGGGGTCAGCTCCAGGCTCAGATGGCCTCTTGGTCCCATATTACAAGGCCTTTGCAGAAACCTTAGCCCCCTTCAATTACAAAACTAAAGGCGACCCCTTGGACCCTACATTAAACACGGCCTATATCACGGTGCTCCCCAAACCAGACAAAAATCCGGAGGAAGTTGGCAATTATAGACCCATATCCCTCAAACAATGATCTGAAAATACTCACAAAGATTTTAGCCAACTGTTTAGCTTCTTTCATAGGTCGCTACATCCATAAGGACCAAGTGGGCTTCATCCCAGGCAGACAGGGTCCAGACCAAATTAGAAGAGCCATAGATGTAATCTACATTCTTCAATCTAACTGGGATAAGGGCCGTAAACAGAAAGGAATGATACTCTCCCTCGACTTACACAAAGCATTCGATTCTGTTGAGTGGCCATATATTTTGTCACTAATTGAACACTGGGGTTTCAGCCAACGATTCATTGGCATATTTCATGCTCTATATTCCTCCCAAAAGTGATGATCCGTATCCAGGGCCACTACTCAGCTCCTACAACTATTTCCAGGGGAACTAGACAAGGATGCCCGCTCTCCCCCCTGATTTTAGCAATTGCAATTGAATCCCTAGTGGTGACTATTCGACACAACCCAAATATACAAGGGGATTTATGTGGTCTCCAGACCCACAAATGTGCCCTTTTTGCAGATGACATCCTCTTGTTCCTCACATCCCCCCTAACTTCTCTCCCTAACCTGTGCAAAGTACTAAAAGATTTCTCAGAGATCTCTGGCCTTCAAGTTAACCATTCTAAATCTCAAGCCCTTAATATATCTCTCCCCTCAGAAGAGGTTTCTCCTTTACAAAACTCATTTGATTTTGCTTGGAGTATCTCATCCATCAGATATTTGGGAATAACCCTCACAGATAAAATAGAAAACTTATACTCAGCCAACTTTCCCTCTATGTACAAGAAACCTGAATCAGACTTGAAAAAATGGTCTAGAGGGAAACTATCCTGGCTAGGCAAAATTAATTCAATTAAGATGATGCTCCTCCCTAGACTGCTTTACTTGTTTCGAGCCCACCCTATTTTGGTCAGGAAGGACCACTTAAGATCCTTCCAAAGCAAAATAATTCAATTTGTCTGGGGTGGCTCGGGCAGCAGGATTCCCCGAAAAACTCTATTCCAGCCTAAACTTAAAGGAGGATTTAGTCTACCCAACCTTCTATGGTATTTTACTAGACTGGCACAATTGTCTACAGATTATTCTAAACTTGAAAAACCAAACTGGATCCAACTAGAAAGACAGGCAAATCCATCCTTCACTTTGGACTTTCTCCTCCCCCCCCCCCCATTTTATCTCCCAGGTTGGATAAGGGATTGTACCGTATTCGTGAAATAAGTTCCGTGACACCCAAGGGAAAGACTTAGGAAACATCAGACTTTCAGGCACTCTAGGATTATATAGGAAAGCAGTCAACAATGATGATGAGTGAAGGGCATGTTAGTGAGACACTGCATGCCATATGCTTCTGAGCTGAGCCATTGCCCTCAGTAAACTACCTGTGCATTCGCATTCCATAAAAGATTATAAGGGTGGACAGGTGCTAACCAGAGTTTTTCAATTTCAGTCCACTCATTATAAGCACGCTGTGTAGACCAGGATGCTACAGCTACGGAATCTGTCCCCGTAAGGAAATGTGGTGTTTCTTCCATTGGTGTATTGTTGACCTAATTTGGTCATATATAGGAGTAATATAGACTCTCAGGTATATAAGGGTCTTGGATTTCCAGGAGTTTGGGAAGCACTATTTTTGCTTTCAATATTTTTATTCAAATTTATAAAAATAACATAGAGTATACAATAAGGCTTTTAAAGGAAGCTGACATTTGAAAACAGCTGAATAAAAGAAGTGTATATTCAAGAGAAAGGCACTGGGTTGCAGAAAGAGTGCAAGAGAAACCAGGCATTGAAATGCATCAGAGTGAGATCAATGTTATGAACTACAATTTAAGTAACAAAATGCTGCCTTGTGGCATGAATCATATAAATGTTCAATGAGATAGAGTTTGAATTAAAGTTAATAAGGAACATAGCAAAAACGGAGTTAATAGAGGCAGGAGAGTACGAGTAGTTACATTAGGATGACCCATCCTCAGGATGCTCCTCTATTAATGGTAATGCTGGTTGTGTGAGACCCCATAGAGGGAAAGCATAGTCCTCAAACTTAACCTGCTAAAATCCTCTAAGGGGGCCATGATACTACAAATGACTCAGACCTCTAGGTGAAACACGAGCAAAAATATCATCGTAGTGGAAGGTCTGTTAAAGCGCTTGTTAACCCCCCCCAAAAAAAATATGGATCCTGCTCCTTTAAAGCATTTTATACAGAACAGTGCTTGTGCTTTGTAATTTGGCACCCTGTAATACCTGTAATACCTGTAATACCTGGCTGGTCCTGCCTGACTATGCCCTCCCCTCTGCAAACTGACCACAATAATCTTGGCTGCTGAGACCTGCCATTGTGGTCCATTTGCGTACCTCTGTCATCCGAAGCCTACTCTTCTGTGTCTGTCTCCTCTGTCCCCCCCCCTGCGTGTCAACTAGTGACAGTGCCACCTCATCCGCCTCCTGCTGCAGGAATAATCAGTATATCTATATACTATCTGTTTTGTCTCCTAATACAGTGCCCCCCTGTCTCTGTGTTTTATTTAAAAAAAATCCTCCTTTACCGTATCTCATGGCGGCTCACAGCGGTCACCTGACTGGCCGTGTCTCCTTCTCGCGTTCCGCCGACATCAGCTGGGAAACCTCGGCCACGGCCGCTGCTTCTGTCAGACGGGCAGAGAGGAGAAACTGCCGGTTACATGAGTGCCAGGAGCCGCCGTGAAATATGGTAAAGGAGGAATTTTTTAAATAAAACACAGAGAGAGGGGGGCACTGTATTAGGAGACAGAATGGATTATGTTACATATGAAAGTGGGTTAACAACCACTTTAAGTCTAACAGCATTTCAGGCCTCATGCGTAGCTATGAGGGATTATTAACATAATGATCTCCTACAAATCCCCCAGGTCCGTCAACAGAAACAAATATGGAGTAAAAGCCAGTTGTCAACAACACTTTAGAACAATCCAGATATAAATATCAAGTAGTAACAAAGAGTAAGGAAAGTAAAAAAGTAAAAAGAAAGAAAAAAGGAAAGAAAAGTGGAGAAAAGGAGAGGGAGGGGTATATATAGGAAAGTATAGACACAGAGGAGGTGGTAAGTCAGGGAGGTTAATAGGTATTTAGGAAGATGAGAGAATATGATTGGCCCAGGGGTTCCAAATCGCATCAAATTTATTAATTGTGTCTTGGAGAATACTAATTGCTTTTTCCAGGATTTCAGTATTATTTTTATCCTTATATTTTTCAACCTATTCTCATTCATTTTTATTTTTGTTTCTATTTCTATTTTTATTTTCATCTTTATTTTTATTTTATTTTTTTATTTTTATTTTCTTCATTCTTTATTTTAATTGTATCTCTATTTTTATTATGGCTTTTATTTTTATTTATTATTTTTTTCACATTATTTTTTTCATCTTATTTTTATCTTTATTTTTATTTCCGTTAATATCATTTACAATTTTTCTCCCCTTCTATTAAACTTTCTAGCACTGTGTATTCTTTATACATGTTTTTAATCAGCAATATAGTGTTACTGCAATCAGATATCAGTTGGATAATTTTGTATTAGTCTTCTTTCCACAAAGCTTGCAATTGCAAGTGTATGTATTTGTGCATAATTAATTTGGCTTGGTCTTAGGCCAGCCTATATAAGACTGACACCTGCACCAGCCAATCAGGTCTGAGAAAAAAGCGGAAGCTTTGAAACGCGTCACCTAACATGTAATGTCCGGTCCGGGGCTCCGACTGTGTTCCAAGCTGGTTACCATACCGTCGGGCTGGATCCTGGAGCTCTGGCTATCATCCACCTGGCAAGGAATATGGCGAACCCGCTGCGTCACAGTGTGGAACCCCAACAGTGACTTTGGATTTTGTAATACATGCCTGTTGATCTTTATTGTCATGTGAGTAGCCATTTGGCTATTTTAATAAAGCCCTGTATGTTTTTACTGCTACACTTAGATTGGTGCATCTTTTCTGCTCTCATACCGTAGCTCCGTATGGATATAGAGCTGGAATAAAAGTCTGCAAGAGCCCAACATTGCACCCGTGATCCAGTGATAGTGGTTGCAATGCTTCTCAGGCTCAATATTAAATGCACATTTTTTTCTGCAAATCTATGTGCATTTATTATTTTTTGCAAACGGTGTGTAAGCAGGTTGGAAAGTCTTAGTAAGCTGCTGCCCAGCAGGGAGGTAAAGGGTTAACTTATTTCCCAGTCTTTTTACTTGATGGGCCATTGCTGGGCTCTGCCTCCCTTCCCTGTGCATATAAATCAGGAGGGAGCTGTGCTCAGAGAGTTCCAGCCAAGTGGGAGCAAGGACAGGCTGACAGCTGCCATGCAATTCAATTTTCCAGTACATCTCCAGCCCACAGGGGCTCTGCTCATCCCTGCTTCAGCTATCTTCTCTTCCATCTATTCTCACTGGAGATTGCCTGTCTGATGAGCCTGCTGACATACCTGGGACTGCTGAGACCTGTAGTCCTACAACACACAGTCTGCTGCATGGGAAGGGAGGACATAAACAGCAAGCAATATGTGGGATAGTGCCTATGTTCCTCATTCCAGCAAAGCTGCTACAAACCTTATCATGGAGCCTTCCACATGTAGGGGGGTTACTGGGACTTGCAGTCCTCCCATAAGATACCAGCCATGGATTCTTTTCTAAGCAGGTATGCCGGGGAAGACACAAGCCTGTAGTTAGGGACTAGGGATGTTAGGAAAAGACTGCACTTAACGTTGAACTGTTATCTGGTGTTTCTCATCATGCTTCACTACTCCAATAAAGGTTCTGAAATGTTTCCATGCCTGTTCTGAAGTTACTTAAAGGAGTGCATGATGGTAATGGTGTATGGAAGAACAGCAAAAAATTGAAAAGTGAAAGTGTAATACCGCGCTGTCCCTTTGAATGATAAACAGCAGCTAGCATGGCAAATAGACAATTGCAGATAATAACGTAAAAATAAAAGTGCAGCACTAAAAACACATCTCAAAAATGAACTAAGATGATGTTGTGATAATAAAGAATGTGTGGAACCTTGATTAGATCAGTTCACAGTGATAATGCATCAATAATGAAAAGCAAATAAACAAATAAACATGAAATCTATAAGTTACAGAAGCCCACTGCGTAGTGAGTCCAAAAAATTTAAATGAATAGAAGCCAAGTGATCATAACGTCCATTTGACATCAAAAGTAAAAATAACTTGTGAAGAGGGTTAGAGTAGTAGATAGTAGATAATCCACCACCAATTAGATGAAGGCTTACCAGAATGTTAGAACCCAAAAGGGCATACGCCCTATGAGTCAAACAGGTTTGTGGTGGCGTACACCAAAGATGGAGGCTTCAGATCTGGCGACCTTTGACAGATAAATCAGGTAATCCCACAAGTCCTCAAATGTCTCTCAAGGGAAGTGACCTCCTTGCTGCAGTGGTTCTGATAGAACTGGAACATCCCAATTGATGCATTATCACTGTGAACTTATCTAATCAAGATTCCACACATTCTTTATTATTGAGTGTGAGACTCACAACATGGTCTTTTTTTGAGATGTGTTTTTAGCTCTGCACTTCTCATTTTATGTATTGAAGAACAGGTCTGCAATGCACACAAGGCATAAAGTGGTTACAAGCCATTGCTAGGGGCAACCAGAGCAAGACAAGGATGATATGACAGTCAGGCAGCGGCAGAGTGGTACCGGCAGGGGTGACGGGTCTCATGTATAGTGTGAAGAGTGGTTCATAGTCTACCTCCTAAGCAGCCGTGCCTAAGTAACCAGGACTGGACCCACGTAACAAAGACCCTAGGGACCTAGTTGTATGGTACGGAAAAGTTAAGTATGCGCACATTGAAGTCCGCACTGGACTAAATTCGCTGTGTCACTTGGAGACTGGTGGAACAGGACATTGCAATGTGGTGTCTCCTTTAAAATGTCACACTCTGAGCAGATGTATCTATCGTGGGATCGGGAAGCATGACAGCTTCAGGTTACGATACATAGACACTGGGGTGTACAGCTCACTTCTAAGTCTGGGTGCCACTATAATGTTGATTTACTGATGAATGTAGTCCTGCTTTGTCTTGGGCATTAATGAGCACGTACAATGAAGAGTCCGGAGGAAGGAAAAGGGTAAGAGAGAGCAAATCTCTGTGTGCACAGGGTGAGTCGGCCCTGCTCACAGGTGGACTTAGCCTTTAAATTGTACACCCTTCCACAGAGCACAACAAAGACAGATCACTATACTAACTACTGGTTCAGTTTTGCTGCATCAAGATCATCTTCCTGCTATTCAGACTGGGGGAGGATTACAATTTGACATCCGATGAGTAGTCTGGTGGTGGATAGGAGACATAGGAAAATACATTGCTGAACCGGATAATAAATAGAATTACATATCCCTTCAAAGGCAAAACAGTAAATATATATACATGTTGCCTGTGAATGCCTGGAGTTTTGCTTTAAAAATTGATATTTTTGGAGTTCTTAAAGTTGCACAATGAGTTCATAGTTAATGTTTGCATGCCATATGCGTAATAAGAACATCAAAAAGGTTCTGATTGTTCTTCGCTTGCTCTATGAAGACTACTATATATTGAAAACAAAGCAAAACACAATTATGCTAAGCATATAATTACAACAATGAATTAATTATAGTACACGCTGCTTAGAAAGAAAACTGTGGAGTATGCTCTCATCCCCAAGATCAAACAACATATAATTTTTGCTCACTCTTAACATCTGCCAGTGCAGTGTGTAACACATTATATTGCACAAAGAAATGGAAGATGTTGGCAATAGCAACCAATAACATTCTGATTGCCATCACTCCAGGACATGTTAAAAAATATAGGGGTACAGGCTGGACTCTGTACCAAAAATTTTAAACAGTCTTTTTCATGCACTTTTATAGGATACTGTCTGTCATAGAATAAAATATCTGTATAAGAAGCTTCAGACAAATGCACTTCACCAGACCGTTGAGCTGGATACTACTATCAGGCGGTAAAAGTGAATCCACCTACACGTTAATGCAAGTGAGGTAAATATCCCTGAACATGCAGGCAGACACAGCATTCATTGGAGGCTCTGAAAACAGGCATTCTGCTACATATCGCATTTCCTCTTATACTGATGAACTTGAATAAATGTGTTTATTGAGAGCCATTGATGTTACAAAAGTTTCTGTTCACAGAAATAAGTTGGTATATTGGAATGTCTGTTGATGCCCTGTCATATAGGAGAAGGATATGGCTGTATTATCATTCATGTCATTCAAATTTATACTTCCCTGTGGTTTATGCTATATCTCATCGCATATCATAAACGTCCATGGCTCTCAATGTCAATATTTCAATGTAGAGGCGGGGTCTAGGAAAGTCATTGTCTTTTTACACTTCAAATACTGGAAAAATCTTTGTTACTGCACTTATCTGAAGTAAAATTTAATTGAATTCAACTTATGTGTCTATTGAAGAGTTAAGCTGCTTAAGCTATATTACTGCATATATCAGCATTCAAAACAGAACATACATTTCCATCCTAACTGGAGAACATAAATACATTGCAGGCCAAAGTCCTATCCTATTTTTTTTCTATCCTACCCTAAATAGAATAGGCTAGTTCAAAAGAAGTGTACCTTCAAAAGAAGAAGGAAATAGGCTAGTTCTAAAGAAGCATACCTTTAAAAGAAGACTGTGAATACACACACACACTCCTGCTGCCCACAGGGCCAAACACCACCATGATCAGTAGAAATCTTTATGTGAGGCCTACAGAGAAATGAATACTTCCACAAGTGGTGGTCTACTGGGTCCACCACAACTTCCCAACTCTCATTGGTTCCTCCTGCTCACATTTATGTCACTTTTGTCTCCTGTATTGGGTGGAAGTTAGCTGGAGGAGCCACTGAAAATACTGGGTCACTGCTGTAACATATCAGAAAGCTATATCTTTTAGCTGTCCTTATTGGAATTGAAGGTACAAAATTTCAACTTTACCCTGGGTTTACTTTGCTGCATGCTTTCTTTTGGGTCTGTGACTCTGAAGCACTGAATCCAGACACAGCCAGGGAACTAACATTTTCATAAGGGGATTGCCTGTGGAAAATCACATAATTCTCTAATGCTAGATGCATTTTTTCTTTCTTAAAAAAATAAACTAAACATTAAAAAACACAATTTAATGCAGCTGTGTAATAATTAATACATAATTATTTTTTTAATGCAAGAAGGGTAAGAACTTGAATTGTACCTGGTATAAGCCTCTTGCAGTCCCTGTAAAGCTGTGTTGAAGTGTGAGAAAGTAGTAGAAGGAACCAATTAATTGACAAGAAGCATGCTGATCAGTGGTGGCCTGTCCATTAGGGGCAAAGTGGCGCCGCCCCCCATCCATGCTTTCGCCCCTCTAATTTACATGCAGGGCACCGGATGCATGGATTCCAATCATGATTTTTTCTTTCTAAAGCACGTCATTAGAGCCAGAGGCTCTAATAGGCTTCAAAAAAGGGTGGGCTCAAGGAGCAAAGCACTGAGCCCTGATCCCACCCAGTTGTGTGATAATAGTGAATGAATATTCGCTATTGTCACACTGATTCTCCTCCCGGCCAATCAGAAAGCAGGTCTGAGACCTGTTTCCCGATTGGCCGAAAGGAGAAGCATTCCAATTGGCCTAGGAGGAGGAGGGAGGGAGGAGACACACTGCGGAAGCCACCAAGATGCCTGCGGAGGAGAGCAGGAGAAGGGGAAGCCGTTGGCCCTGATGTCTGCGGAGGAGAGCAGGGGAAGGGGAAGCCGTCACCCGCAATGCTGAGGAGGAGAGCAGGGCAAGGGGAAGCCACCGCCCATCGCCTGGGTGAAGAGCTGCCCGCCAAAGATGGGGTAAGTGCTGGTGCTCCTGATGAACCGACCGAACGGACCGGGGGTCAGCCGCCACTGAATGGCATAGGAGGAGAAAGCAAAGTGACAGAAAGATGAGATTATCACTGTGTTGCCTCTCATTTCACTGCCTGGGCACAGGCTGGGGCAAATGAAATTGCTGTCAGACTGAGGACATCTTAACCTCAAAGGGGCGGGGGGTTGAGTGTCTTGGGGTAAAATCTGTTTAATGGGCTATTCATTTTTTTTGGCTGGAGATCTGCTTAGAGCTTATGCTATATTTCCCAGTGGACCCAGATATGCCCTGTTTACCCTATTTATATTGCATTGACTGAAAGTGGAGGATATTAATTGTCTGTTATTATTGGTGTACAACGTGCTGCAGCTTGAATGCTGTCTCCCTTAACAATCTCAGGGCAGGCTGCATATTTGACATTGTCAGCACATGCACGTCTTCATATAGACTAAATAAATATATATATCATTAGGAATGTGATACATTTTCCATGCTTACCAGCTGTCAAACAAAATGCTTCTTTTATTGCTGCAATCAGTATGTTACATGTCTGCTGCATGCTTTGCCTGTCATTGTTGTGTGTGGCTTAGTGTTTCTCTAGCAGACACACTTGACAGGTCATTATTCTGGCAAACCCATATGTTTTAAGTAATGTTCCCTGCAGTTCTGATTATACATTAGTAGAGACTTGGGGTTGATTTACTAAAGGCAAACAGGCTGTTCTCTTTGCAAAGGGAATTTTTTTACAAGGGAATTTTCCCTTAGCTTAGCGAATGGGGTGCAATTTAGCTTTTAAAAGAATACCTAATCACATGCGTAGCCTCTTTTAGAGGGGGTTATGAAAAATGATCCTCCCCAACCAGGATAGTGAACTAAACTTGTAGGTAATTAAGAAAAACAGAACCTTCACTAAGTGGAAAAATGGGATTGATAATAAAGTTGGCATTGCTTCCAGCCAGGACATGGCCCCTGAACAGAGGGGATAACCATCCTGGGAAATTAATCACTAATCTAAACAAAGTAATTGGGAGCAGAACTACTGCAACCAGCATATTGCATTAACCACAAGCATATACATGCACACCAGTATAAAAATAATACAAACTTTATATATGAAAAGACTAATAGCAGTACATACAGTAAATTCAAAAAAGACTAATAACAGTACATACAGTAAATTCAATGTATATTATCAACAAAGGGCCCGATAGTAGTCCTTGTAGAATTGTACACATATACTAGGGTATATACTGTAGAGTTATTTATAGAGATACCTGCAGATGAATGTTTCAAGAAAGCCCCATTGCAGGGCCCCCTGAGGATGATGCAGCATCTGTCTTTGTTTTAGAGACCTGAAGACAAGATTTGCAGTGATGAGGAGACCCTCCAACTGTCACCCAACTAGTCTAGAACACAGTTCTAGTTATCTGGCAATAATCATGTCTTCTGATCTGGTATAAGTAGCATGGAAAGGACTTGTGGCTGAAATCTTCTCTCTTTACATTTTCTCCATCCAGGATCAGTTCTCAACAACCCTCAAGTAAGGAAGTGACATGCATAATTTTACATTACAGAGTGATACTTGCAGTTGACAGTAGAGGGCAGCGGATATCTAGACATGCAAAATTAAAATAAAAAATAAAATAGTATTTTTGCTTTCCTTGCAAAGTTATCAGCCTACAATATTTGCCTTTAGTCAATGTGAAATGTTGTAAAGTGAAAGGAAGGGAAGTTTTCTCATCATCATTCTATTTTAGGTAATCTATGTTTATGTACAGAAGGATTTAAGGCGTCACCAAACTCAAAATAATGATATCATAAAAATGCAACCAGTTGGCACAGGCATAGTCCACATTGCTGGATCCACTGTTGTCACCCATGAAAGTGGTGCTAGCAGCAGACAATGACAGCGGGTGCTGGTGACAAGCACCAATAGTGGGGTTGAATGAGGTAGGTTAGGCACGATTTAGGCAAGAGTTTTTTTAACTGGTAAATGAGTGAAAGGGAGGGATGAAAACCCAAAGATAGGCTTCAAGATTTCATTTGCCAGCTGCTGAATTTGCCATTTTAAAGTTGAAATACCAATTTTAGGTGAACTGACTGTTACTCCTTAAGGGACAGGAAAGATAAAAAAAATCTCTTACCCTTTGCCTCCACCACCCTGAACAGAACTAGTCCATTGCCTATTCTCAAAACTCAGAGATCAGGCCACCAAGGCCCATGGCATATTTTACAATCTGCTATTGGCCTCTGCATATCGATGTCTGAGCATGCAAAGTAGGGTCACATAAACGGGGGTTGGGACAAAAGAGTAAGGAAGCTTTCAAAGTTTCCTTACACTTCAACAGGCACATGTACTGTATGTAGAGGAGTACACAAATACTGTCTGATAAAAAAAGCAAGCAGTTTTTTTTTTCTGTGTTGTGGATATCTTTTTTGTATTCTAGTCGCTATGAAATGCTGTTTGAGACAATGCTTTCCTGGCACACACTGCAAAAGTGAACACAATTTAACACACTGTATGTACCTTTTACCATCCGCCTCCAAAAAACAAAGAGCTCTGCTAAAACTATAAAACATTACGAGAGTCATATAACCTGAGTGCAATTTTTAATCTATTATAACCTCCTTCTAGCTTATAGATTTTTATTGTAGTGCCTGCATATGGCTTCCCCATCAGTGCACAATGTACTGTATCTGATAAGGATTGGAAAGAAATAGAAAAGAATTTCAGCTCCTACAATGCAGCTGTTGACCTGTCATCATATAGTAATTGGGACAGCATAAACATATAAAGACCAACTGCTTTACCAAAAGTCCAGGTGCTATTTTTGTTCTTTGAAATATACATGGCCTTAAAATGGCTCCTTTAGGAGTCATTCTTACCAGTCACATAATTATGCAGTTTTGACACCACACAGTATAATCCTGTGTTTCAGAGGCAGATCCTGAAAAATAGGGCTCCGCTCACAATACACTAACCTCATGTGGGTTCCCCACTGGTGCTCTAGCTGATTTATGGGGAGGTAGGAGGGTTATGCACAATGTACAATGTATAGCTGGTTTATATCTTACAAGCACAAGTCTGTGGCCTTTTTGGGCCTTCTGGGGATTTCCTTTCTTCCATGTACCTAAAATATTTTTAGTGGCAGTGCCTCCTGGAATTTGAAATTATTTAAAATTCTCCTTTAATATCCATAGAGCCAGATTTACTCCTTCGAGTTAGAGCTGCTGGGTTGGAATATCATTGGAATACCATTGTCTCCTTCCAAAATCAGGAATTTCCTCTGCTGATGAATCAGGCAAATGAAAGATCGGGGTGATTTATCCTTATAGCTTGTTTAAATTGGAGCCCCAAATTCCCACAAGAGAGGATGTGGAAGAAGATACAAGAGAAAGGAAAAAACTATTCTCTCTCCTGTGCACAAAAAAAAAAAAAAATCCATGACTACACCTGAGGGGGCACCACATGTCATTTTTAATAACTTTTACTAATAGTGTTTACAAAGAAAATATTATTAAACAGCAGTGAATCAGCAGATGAGAACCTAGCTGAATAGATTGCCAGAATTGCTGATCTTGCAGAGAATTTGGAGAATAGATTAATGACTATTTACTCATCTCCAGCCCTGAAGATTGGTAAAAATAATTTTTAGCTGAGATTTTTTTTATTATTATGCAGGTTACGATTCTTAGCTCCTTCGCGTCTAAGGGTAAATCAAATGTTAATGCCTAAGCACACTTTTTTCAGGATAAATTGGGCTTTAGTTTGGTGTTAAACGATAATGAATATCCCC
This sequence comes from Aquarana catesbeiana, assembly GCF_042186555.1. Lineage (NCBI taxonomy): Eukaryota > Metazoa > Chordata > Amphibia > Anura > Ranidae > Aquarana > Aquarana catesbeiana. The sequence continues at coordinate 135,194,256 of NC_133329.1, forward strand.
TGATTTTTTTTATTATCAAAGCAAAACTGGTCCAAAATAGTTAAAAAATATCATTTAAAAAAAAAAAATGTAGCATTATATTTCTTTCTACTACCATATCCTACTGCCAAAGAACAACCCAAAATAAATTATCCTGCTCCCGACGATCACAGGGATACCACATATGTGTATGTTAGTTGTTGTATGTACCCATAGTACAGCCCTGAAACAATAGTGCATATTTTAATCTTCTTTGTTCTACCTAAAACACACTGACACTGATAATAGTTTAAAAAAAGGCTTTTTTTTTTATAGAAAAAAAATCTTGCCCAAAATATACTGACCATGACCTTTGACTATGACCTTGACCCTTGACCCTCACTGGACCCAAACACTTACCCTGGCACTGACCTTCTTAATTTTTATTTTTTTTTTTCATTAGTTTTTATTTTACACATAGATTTGTTTATTTTCTATCCCTGCAAGGATAGAGAGCGATACAATGTATCAGAGGCTATTACAGCGATCAGGTGGCCCGTGATCGGGAGTTCTTTGTCCTGAGCGTTAGCTCCCTGTGAGACCCGGATCCGGCTGGGAGCAAGCTGTACAGAGCAACTGGCTCCCACTACTGTCAACCAAAGTAAGTGAGCCAAAGAGGAGGGAGAGGGGGTGGGGCAGAGCTGTGGCTCTGTGTCTGAATGAACACACAGAGCAGCGGCTCGACTCGGGTGCCCCCATAGCAAGCTGCTTGCTATGGGGGCACCCAGCAGGAGGGAGGGTCCAGGAGCGCCGGCGAGGGACCCGAGAAGAGGAGGATCGGGGCTGCTCTGTGCAAAACCACTGCACAGGGCAGGCAAGTATAACACGTTTGTTATTTTTAAACAACAAAAATAAAAGACTTTAGTATCACTTTAAGGTTGGGAGAGAATTAATGTTTCTGAGAAAAATATGCGGGCACTAAAACATGTAAGGCTTAAATGTTAAAGCTAGCAATTTGACAACAAATTAATTTAACTGCATGCCTATGAAGTATTTACACGGGGATTTAAAGCAAATAAACTAACACAAGCACACACAAACCAACCTGCATAAATCTAGGATGAGAAAATAGGTAATGTCCATCAATAAACAAAGTCCATGGATAAGAATGGGTTTGATCCTGCAGCTCCCTGTACTTGATATTGGATGCTTAGAACTGGCACAGAATAAAAAAGACAAGGGCACTGAATCCCAGTTAAAAGCTTGAATTTATTTATTACTATAAAAACAATAACACACTTACATTTAGGCAGTGTACATCCAGCAAGAGTAGGTACAGTAGTGTAGTGCATGGAAACCAGTTGAATCCTGTGTAATGCAGAAGCTGATGATTCCTGGTGCCAACCGGCTCAGGTGGTGGACATAGAGCAGTGACTACCGCTTCCATGTAAATCATCCCAAAAAGGACACAGACTTAAATAAATACCTGAGAGAGGCTCTAGAACTAGTAGAAATCAATAAAGATTAAACTGGAATTCTTTTTTCAAAGCTTTGGTCCTTGTAAATAATCTTGACTATATACAGTATATACACTATATTACCAAAAGTATTGGGACGCCTGCATTTACACACACATGAACTTTGATGGCATCCCAGTCTTAGTCCGTAGGGTTCAATATTCAGTTGGCCCACCCTTAGTAGCTATAACAACTTCTACTCTTCTGGGTTTAGGTTTAGGAGTGTGTCTATGGGAATGTTTGACCATTCTTCCAGAAGCACATTTGTGAAATCAGACACAAATGTTGGAGAGAAGGCCTGGCTCGCAGTCTCCACTGGGGGAACTTGACTGACCTGCACAGAGTCCTGACCTCAACCCAACACCTTTGGGACCTTTGGGATGAATTTGAGTGGAGACTGCAAGCCGGGCCTTCTCGTTCAACATCAGCGCCTAACCTTACAAATGCGCTTCTGGAAAAATTCTGGAAGAATGGTTATACATTCCCATAGACACACTCCTCTTGTGGAGAGCCTTCCCAGAGGAGTTAAACCTTTTGTAGCTGCAAAGGGTGGGTGTGTATATATATATATATATATATATATATATATATATATATATATATGTAGCGCTGGTAGATCTATGATCTACCATCCGATAGGTAAATTTAGTGAATTGCTCGTTAGGGGGGGTTAGATTTGCCTCTGTTCCAGCTTTGGCTGACGTTGCGTGTGGTTCCACACTGAGCCAGTGGGTGTCGTTGTTACCATTGGCTGATGTTGGAAGCAGGGGCGTTGCTAGGGGGTGGCTATTGGGGCTATAGCCCCGGATCTGGGGTCTATAGCCCCGAGTCTCTTGCTGCAGGGTCCCTGCCTAACCAGCGGGTTGCGGCTGCTGCGGAGGGCAGGCTGGCTGCATGAGAGAGGCTGAAGGAGAAGAGAGGAGCGAGCGGGCGGACGAGCAGAGATGACATCTCTCTCTGCCTGCTCCACATCAGCGCTCTTCACAGCCGGGCCTCTTCAATTTGGGAGCGAGGTGCATCGAGCAGCAGAGAAATTATATCATCTCTCACTATCTGTCACACATCAGCGCTCTTCCACCCTCACAGCACGGTGGAGTGCAAGTCACGTGCTTCCTGTTATCGTGGAGCTCCACTTTGCAGCCAGACCCCCTTGCTTCAATGCCGGAGGTGCAGCGGGGAGCAGTGAGATGACATCATCTCTCACTACCCGCCCTGCATCACCGCTGTCCTGCTCTCAATAAATGGACCAGTGCTGTCAGCCTGCCACCAATGCAGCGTCAATGCACATTTGGTAGCACTAGCTGGCATGGCAAGTTACAATCCACATCAGGTGGCAAGTGACAATCTGCAAATGGTGGCAGGAGATGTGGCAATCTGAATATTGAGCCAGGAGACATGGCAAGTGACAATCTGCAAATGGTGGCAGGTGACGTGGCAAATGACAATCTGCAAATGGTGGCAAGAGATGTGGCAAGAGACAATCTGCAAATGGTGGTAGGAGACGTGGCAAGTGACAATCTGCAAATGGTGGCAGGAGATGTGGCAATCTGCAAATGGTGGCAGGAGATGTGGTAAGTGACAGGCCCAGGACTCCCACTGATTCTGCAGTATGGTGAGTTGAACCACTTCATTATATATTAGAATGTAACAATAGAAATAATGCACTTTAATCACCCTGACACCATATCAACCATGGTGCCATGATAATTGAAGCGCTACACCAGCCATCGCCCGTGAAAAATAGCTTAGGTCCCCCCCCCCACGGGCCTGCAAAAAGGTTGGTGACCGCTGCTATGGGCTCTAGCCCCAGATCTTTTGCAGATCTAGCAACGCCTCTGGTTGGAAGGGCAACGTGTCGAAGCGTATGGATGCTCCTCTGTTCCGGAGACAACTCGGTGGAGGTGATCCTCCGAGTTGCATTCTGGGAGAGGGTATTTATGGTACAGACACCATGTTTTAGGGTTCATTTTTACAGCCACCTGCTGGCCCTCCTGGCCGACAGGTATGCGTTAGAGTGCTATCTCGCGGTCCTCCGTGCCGAAGGCCCGCGTTGCTGCGGTGCACGGGTGGGCCCAGAAGTTTGTCTGGGGCCTACCACAGCAGCCGAGGAATGGTCCTGAGCTGTCTATCCAGAGTGAAGAAGCTGGACAACTGAGAAGATCCCAGGGGAGGACCCGTCATGGAAGGATCATGCAGAGTGCTGGTCTGGAGAGGGGCATGGTGACTCGGTTGGAGGACGTATCCTAAAGTAGTTCTACAGCATAGTACTGCCAGGTTGGCTTAGAGGTCCAAGTACTGTGTCTGACATTCACCGCTAAACCAATACATTCTGTGGCAGAGGATCGTACAGGTTTATTTCAATCAAGTCTGTGGCAGAGACTTTTGTTCGTGCTACGCACTGGCTGCTAGGCAAGTGAGAGAGGCCTATCCAGGCGAGCAAAGATTGTGTCCCACAAGGGGATTGCATCTGATTACAATATTCAACTTTAAAGGACGTTCTCAAGAATCCTAAAGAAAGGTATTTGAGCTTCCATGCAGTTTCCCTCCTGCCTCTTTCCTGCTACTTCCTTCGTTACTTGGTTCAATAAAGCATTGAAAATGTACTCAAGTGTTGGTGCTTTTATCGTCCAGAGGTAAACTCAACGGAACCCTAGACCCGGTGCCGGTGAAACAGAGGTGTCGAGAGTGAAGGTAACAAGCCCGCTTAAACCAGCAGCTCCACCGAGAGTTAGTGCTACATATATATATATATATATATATATATATATATATATATATATAAAATTAACATGTGATGTATTTTGTTTCCAGAGACAAGTGTAATCTCAGTGTACATTTTCTGTTAACAACATTTTAAGTTAAAAAAAACAATGCAGAATACTTTTTTACCCTTTTGGAACAGCATTATAATGGTCTGGTTTTTTGGAGATATTATCCCCAGGCTGTTGAGACGTTTCAGAAGAAAAACACTGAATTGAAATTAAATCAAACAATTGTGTTCGCATCTTGGCATTCTGGCTAGTGATTAACACTGTAGGCAGTCAGTATAATGAATGGAAGGAATCTGTTGGAAACAGAGAATTGCAGGTATCAAAACGCTTATATTTTCTGGGCATTGAGCCAGAGAGGAGAAAAGCACCTGGGCTTTCTGAAATTACCATATTCTCATCAAATCTTGAAAAGACTGTCCTGTAAACTCATTCCGTACTGCATAGAGAGGAAAATATAATCCATTTTCACTAAACACTGACATTGTATACGCTTACTGTACCGTCCTTGTTCAGCATACAAATTGATTAACCCTTTCAAGCCTGTTTAAAGAGGATAGAATGTATATATGTGTAAAATACAAATAAAGGGACATGAAATAACATGATATTTTATATATAGACATACAGTGTCGGGACAAGGTCATCCAGCACCCAGGGCGAACATACCAAATTGTCCCCCCCCCCCCCCCCAGGTTTGTGAACACCAGATCATTATACCTACCTATAGAGTGCAAAAGTCAGGACTGGATAAATTACAAAGTGCAAGGGTCAGCAGCAGAAATAATGTACAGAGTAAATGAATCAGCAACAGGGGTATTTTATAAAAGCAGTGGGCTTGTGTGCAGGATCATGAGTTGGGCCCTGCTTCTACAGGACAAAGTGTGGTGTGCGGCAAAAATTGGCTGTGGCTTTCACTGTGCACAGCTGACTATTGAGTATGGCTTTAAAGGATTTTTTTTTAACAAGAAAATAAATGTTTATTCGATTTTTACAATACAAACGATGCATATACACAGTCGTTCACAGAAATACTGTTACATAGATTGTCACAGAACGAATGAGCAAAATCTTAAAACAGGAGAAAGATGTACAGAGTTATTGAATTATATCACATTAGGAGATGAGATCTGAGGTAGTAATTTCCGACAGTATTATTTGAGGAGATCTTAAAGGCGGGGGGGGGGAGGGGGAAGGGCGGGGACTGGGAGGATAGGAGGGGGAGGAAAGGAGGGGGGAGGAAAGAGGGGGGGTGCCAGAGGGAGGATCTCATCCATCCTATTAGGTTCACAGAGCTCAAATAATGATTAGGCATTCAAAAGGTAAAAAATAGTGGCCAACTATTGCGGGGCGGGTCCAATATCAATATCTCAGGGGTCATCCTCCACCTCTGTGCCCCACGCATCTATCCATCCAGACCATATCTTATCAAATTTGGCAGGACAGTTTCGATTGGCATATGTAAGTTTATATAATGGTAGCACCGAGTTCAATTTAAGGCACCATGAGGATACCCTGGATGGAGCATTGTCCTTCCAGTGGAGGAATAGCTCTCTACGAGCATGAAATGTGGCATAGTTCAAAATAGTCTAGTATATTTGCCCCTCATCCTAGTGTTAAAAACATTGAGCAGCATGACTTTGGGGTCTAGAGAGAGGTAACCCGACTAAGGGTGTCAGCTATCTCCAACCAATAGTCTCCGAGGCTGGGACAGGACCATATCATATGAAAGAAGGTGGCGGAACTCTGACCACATCTAAGACAGGCTACCGGGACGTTAGGATTCATAATAGTTAACCGCTTTGGAGTGTAGTAGGCTCTGTGGAGGAACTTGACCTGCATAAAACGGTCTCTGGCCGAAATCATATTAGTGACAAAGGATGACACACATGACTCCCACTCCTCCTCTGACAAATCCGGGATGTCCAGTCTCCATCTATCGTGGGTTTTTTCAAGTTTTTTCAATGGAGCTATGGACACATGGAAATATAAGAAGGAGAGGGGTTTATCTATGAACTTGGCTATGAGTAGTCCCTCCACAGAGTCTGATTTTAATAAGATTTGCGCTGGGAACTGTCTCCTATACGTGTGTCGAAGCTGGTAGTAACGAAACAACATCCATCCCAGCAGTGAATAGGCATGTTTAGGATCAGAAAAGGGTCTCAGTTTACCCCCCTGAACTATATGCTTCAGTTTAACAATACCCTTCTTTGCCCAAACCTGGGGGTCAGGTACGGTATTCATGTGTGGCAGATTAGGATTAACCCAAAGAGGAATGTGGGGAAAGAACATCTCGGGGGAGGCAAAGCGGGCCCTGGCTTTATTCCAAATATTAATGGTGGTACGCATCAGATCCGTGATGCCAGGGTGAGATCTCGCCCCCCTGAACACCATGTTACTGAGAGAAGAGTATGAACCCATTATGGCTGCCTCCAATGTTACCGCTGGGTTGTCCTGCAGTTGGGAAAACCACCATCTGACCATCACCAGGACGGCCGCTCAGAAGTAAATCTGAAAATCTGGTAGGGACAGACCACCCTGGGTGACGGGCAACTGAAGGGTAGTAATGGCCAGTCGCGGGGACCTACTGTTCCAAACAAAGGAAGAAATTATACTTTTTAGTTTTGCGAAGAATGAGGCCGGAGGAATTAAGGGGGCATTACGAAAAAAGTACAGGATTTTGGGGAGATAAACCATTTTAACTAAATTTACTCTACCCACTGGTGATAGGGGAGGGGTCCTCCAGGCTATACACTTTTGTGAAAAAATTTTTAGAAGTGGTTGAAGGTTCAGCTCATAATATGAGGACAATGGAGTGCCAATCCTTACTCCCAGATATTTGAATTCAGATGTCCAGTTCAGGGGGGTGCCTGTTGGTGGATGGTGGCCCGACATGTTCAGTGAGAAAAGGAGAGATTTCCCCCAGTTAACTCTAATTCCCGAGAATGATCTGAATTTATCTATTATTTGTAGCGCTGGTGGGAGGGAGGAAATGTCTTTAAGGAAAAGGAGGGTATCATCGGCGTATAATGATTTTTTGTCAGTGATCACACCGACTTGGATTCCCTCTACTGAGGAGGCGGATCTAATACGAGCTGCCATGGGTTCCATTATAAAAGAGTAAATCAGCACAGATAAGTATGTAAAAAGCACACAGCAGCTGGACACCAGGGTCAACAATCAAATCCCTAAAATAAATAAATGTGCAGATGGTGCAGCGCTAAATAAAAACAAACAAACAAAAAATAAAAAATAATCCTTAAAGCATACAATGAATTCAATCATTCAGGTTCAAATGAGGCACAGAAAGTCCATAGAACATTCAATGAATCCAATCACACAGGTGCGGTGATACTGCATGCTGACATCAGTGACTTTTCGGTATACCCTCCACCAATACAAAGGATGGCCTCTCACCTTATGACAGGGACCCTTTAATCATAGAGGGTCATACAAGCGTTCCCTTATGGGTCAACTAAGGATGGAACACAGCAGATAAACATCCGTCACTTCCGTCATATAGCAGGGCACTGAAGGGTGGATCAAGGCACTTTCCCGGACGTGTATAATTAGATATGGAACAGAGAAGGGTAACAAAATAGTGCTCTCCGTATAATAAAGTTTATTAGGTAAAAACAAATTGAACACTTACAAGTGAGGCACTTCTCCAGTGCTGGATAAGATAGCATGAATCGATAGTGTGTTAGCATGGGTTCTATGGCTAACGCAAATAAACCCGGGGATAGTGGACAGCCCTGTCTAGTGCCTCTGGACAGGGGAAACGGCATGGACAGTGAGTTATTCGTACGTATATGGGCCGTAGGATTGTGGTTAGGGATGAGCTTCGTGTTCGAGTCGAACCCATGTTCGACTCGAACATCGGCTGTTCGATCGTTCGTCGAATTGCGAACGATATGGGCCGTTCACGCCAAATTCGTGTGGCGCGTCACGGCCCATAATTCACTGCGGCATCGCAGTGCATTGCTTGCTGATGATTGGCCAAGCATGCACTATGACCCGCATGCTTGGCCAATCACAGCGCCGCCTTAACAGAGAGCCATAATTGGCCAAAGCCAAGGAGGCTTTGGCCAATTATGGCTCAGGGGATTTAGTACACGCCCCACACTATATAAGGCCGCCTGCACGGCGGCCCTGTGCAGTGTGTTCCGGTGTGCTTAGAGAGAGAGAGAGACAGTGTCATTTCATTTGAGTTAGCTAGATTAAGCAGGACAGTCAGTCAGTTAGCTGCACTTAAAGTGTATTGTGTATATATATGCATCCCAGGTGTTGCATATATATATATATATATATATATACACTGTATTCAGTTTAGCTAGATCCATTCCTGTTATCTTCTAGACTATTTACATTTAGTGCAGTGCGTCCTGCTCACAGTGTTCAGCTAGATCCGTTCCTGTTATATTCCTACTGACAGGCAGGCTTGTCTTGTTACAGCATTTTGAAGAAAATTACTGGTGTTCTTTTGATCCTATTAGTACCACAGTCAGGCAGCTAGACTATTTACATTTAGTGCAGTGCGTCCTGCTCACAGTGTTCAGCTATCTGTTATCTTCTTACTGACAGGCAGGCTTGTCTTGTTACAGTATTTTAAAGAAAATTACTGGTGTTCTTTTGATCCTATTAGTACCACAGTCAGGCAGCTAGACTATTTACAGTTAGTGCAGTGCGTCCTGCCCACAGTGTTCTGCTAAACCTACAAGTAAGTGGGGTGCGTCCTGCTCACAGTGTTCAGCTAAACCTACAAGTTAGTGGGGTGCGTCCACCTCACAGTGTTCAGCTAAACCTACAAGCTAGTGGGCTGCGTCCTGCTCACAGTGTTCAGCTAGATCCGTTTCTGTTATCTTCTTACTGACAGGCAGGCTTGTCTTGTTACAGTAAATACAGCTACCTGAAGAAAATTGCTGATGTTCTTTTGATCCTATTAGTACCACAGTCAGACAGCTAGACTATTTACAGTTAGTGCAGTGCGTCCTGCTCACAGTGTTCTGCTAAACCTACAAGTTAGTGGGGTGCGTCCTGCTCACAGTGTTCAGCTAAACCTACAAGTTAGTGGGGTGCGTCCACCTCACAGTGTTCAGCTAAACCTACAAGCTAGTGGGGTGCGTCCTGCTCACAGTGTTCAGCTAGATCCGTTTCTGTTATCTTCTTACTGACAGGCAGGCTTGTCTTGTTACAGTAAATACAGCTACCTGAAGAAAATTGCTGGTGTTCTTTTGATCCTATTAGTACCACAGTCAGGCAGCTAGACTATTTACAGTTAGTGCAGTGCGTCCTGCTCACAGTGTTCTGCTAAACCTACAAGTTAGTGGGGTGTGTCCACCTCACAGTGTTCAGCTAAAGCTACCTGTAGAAGGTTGGTGGTGTTCTCATACTACAGGCAGGCAGTTGATTTTGCTAGCTGCAGTATCAGTACATATATATATATATATATATATATATATATATATCCCAGCTTAGTGCAGCTACAGGCCATTAGTATGTCTGGAAGGCCAAGAAGGAGAGGCAGACAGTCACAAGCCAATAAGAGAGGGCAAGCAGGCTCTGTGTCTAGTGCTGGTCGTGGAGATGGTGCATCCTCATCAGCACGTGGCCATGGGACACACTTGGCCTTTTTTTCGGTAGCTGGCCATGTTGAGCCGCAACATGCGGAAGACTTGGTCGAGTGGATGACCAAGCCGTCCTCATCCTCCTCATCCTCTCTCACCCATGCCCAGGGTACTTTGTCTGGCAAAGCAGCGGCCTCTTCCCTCGGCTCAATGTCATCAGTGACTCCTTCCCTAGCCCCACCATGTCCTCCTGAGGAGTCCCTTGAACTGTTTGACCACAGTGTTGGGTACATGCTCCAGGAGGATGCCCAGCATTTGGAAGGCTCTGATGATGATACTGAGCTCGATGAAGGCAGTAACACGAGCACGGACAGAGGGGGTGCCCAAGAAGGACAGCAATCTGGCAGTCATGCTCCCCCTGCTGCAGCATACTGCCAGGTTTGCTCCAGTGATGAGGAGGGAGGGGATGATGAGGTCACTGACTCAACGTGGGTGCCTGATAGGAGAGAGGAGGAGGAGGAGGAGGCGGCACATCACCAACGAGGCAGGATGCCCTCCAGGGGCCAGCCTAAGGGCAGCACATTGACTGCATCACACCCCAAAGCTCCACATGTGCAGGACGCTGCAGTCTCTGCGCGTTATTCAAAAAGTTCTTTGGTGTGGGCCTTTTTTGAGACGAGTGCATCAGATCGCACCGCTGCTATTTGCAACATATGTCTCAAGCGTATCTCGCGTGGCCAAAACATCTCCCGCTTGGGTACCACATGCTTGACCAGACATATGTTGACCTGCCATGCAGTTCGTTGGCAAGCGTATCTAAAAGACCCACACCAAGGAACAAAGAGGACCTCTGCTTGCTCCTCATCAGCTGAGATTTCCAACCCCACTAGACCTTCAGTCCTCTCTGAGACCTGCACTGAGAGGAATGAAGGTGTAGAATTAGGTGTGTCACAGCCACATACTTGTGGGCAATCTGATTTTGGTACACCGACGTCAGATTGTACCAGGCAAATTTCCCTGCCCCAGCTGCTGCACCGCCGAAAGAAGTTTGCTCCCAGCCATCCACATGCCCAACGGTTGAATGCTAGCTTGGCAAAATTGCTAGCACTTCAACTGCTGCCTTTTCAGTTGGTAGACTCTGCCCCCTTCCGTGAGTTTGAGGAATGTGCGGTTCCTCAGTGGCAGGTACCCAAACGCCACTTTTTCTCATGGAAGGCGATTCCGGCTCTCTACCAGCATGTGGAAGGCAATGTCCATGCCTCGCTGGACAGGGCGGTCAGCGGTAAGGTGCATATTACCGCTGACTCATGGTCCAGCAGGCATGGACAGGGACGTTACCTAAGTTTCACGGCGCATTGGGTGACTCTGCTGGCAGCTGGGAAGGATGCAGGACAAGGTGCAGTAGTGTTGGAGGTTGTTCCGCCACCACGCCTCCAAAATGCTAATGATTGTGACACACCTCTCTCCTCCACCCCCTCCTCTTCTTCTTCCTCCATGGCCTCTTCCTCGGAACCAGCGGTGCTCCGTAGTCGTTCAAGGGGCTACGCAAGTACGCAGGCCAAAAGATGCCATGCGGTGCTTGAGCTGGTGTGCTTGGGGGACAGGAGCCACACTGGGGCAGAGGTTCTGTCAGCTCTGCAGGGGCAGGTTCAGAGGTGGTTGAAGCCACGCCAACTTAAGGCAGGAATGGTGGTTTGCGACAATGGCACCAACCTCCTCTCTGCCCTCCGACAGGGACAAATGACCCATGTGCCCTGTTTGGCTCACGTCCTTAACTTGGTGGTGCAGCGGTTCTTGGGCAGGTACCCGGGCTTACAGGATGTCCTGAGGCAGGCCAGGAAAGTCTGTGTGCATTTCCGCCGGTCATATAATGCCAGTGCTCGGCTGACGGAGCTCCAAAAGGAGTTTAACCTGCCCAAGAACCGCCTAATCTGTGACATGCCCACCAGGTGGAACTCAACGTTGGCCATGCTGCAGCGGCTGCACACGCAGCAGAGGGCCATCAATGAGTACCTGTGCGACTATGGCACCAGGACAGGGTCAGGGGAGCTTGGTTTTTTTTCCCCACGCCAGTGGGCCATGATCAGGGATGCATGCACTGTCCTGTCACCATTTGAGGAGGCCACGAGGATGGTGAGCAGTGACAGTGCATGCATCAGTGACACTGTCCCCCTTGTCCACCTGTTGGAGCACACGCTGCGTGGAATAATGGACAGGGCACTTGAGGCAGAACAGAGGCAAGAAGAGGAGGACTTCCTTAGCTCTCAAGGCCCCCTTTATCCAGACAGTGTTCCTGCGTGCCTGCCGATCACACAGGAAGAGGACGAGGAGGAAGAGGAGGAGGAGGAGGAGGAAGATTGTGTCAGTATGGAGGTGGAGCCTGGCACTCAGCATCAGCAGCAGTCTTTAAGGGATCAGTCCCAAGAAACACATGGACTTGTACGTGGCTGGGAGGAGGTGGCTGCGGACCATGTCGTCCTTAGTGACCCAGAGGACTCCGGACCGAATGCCTCAGCAAACCTACGCTGCATGGCCTCCCTGATCCTGCAAAGCCTGCGTAAGGATCCTCGTATTCGTGGTATCAAGGAGAAGGACCAATACTGGCTGGCAACCCTCCTTGATCCACGTTACAAGGGTAAGGTTGCGGACCTTATCTTGCCATCGCAGAGGGAGCAGAGGATGAAACATCTTTGGGAGGCCGCAGCAGAAAGGTCTGTGCAACGCGTTCCCAGAGACTGGGAGGTTACAAACTCCTGTTTCTGGACAACGTGTTGCTGAGGCTTCGGTCAGTCAAAGAAGGAGCGGTGGAGAAGGTGGCCGTCTGACCGATGCGTTCAGACAATTTTTTGGTCCGCAGCCCCAAGGTATGATCGGTTCCAGCAACCATCGCCAGCGTCTGTTTTACATGGTGCAGGAATACCTAGGGGCAAGATCAGACTTGAACACCTTTCCCACCGAAAATCCTCTGGGTTACTGGGTCTTGAGGATGGATCACTGGCCAGAGCTTGCACAGTATGCAATTGAGCTACTGGCCTGTCCTGCATCCAGCGTTCTTTCGGAACGCACATTCAGTGCTGCTGGAGGCGTGGTAACCGATCACAGGGTGCGTCTGTCCACTGACTCGGTCGATCGACTGACCTTCATAAAAATGAATGAGTCTTGGATCACCACCAGCTACCAAGCACCTGATGCTGATGTAACCGAATAATTTTTTTTGAAATCTCAGATCCCTTCAAAGACTGCCTATGCTGATGCTGAGTGACTATCCCTGAGTAATTATCCTCTTCCTCCTCAATCATCACGCTGATAGCTTGTAAGAACATTTTTGGTTCTGGGTGCCACCACCAGTGCCTAAGGCACAATTTTTCAGCCCCTGTTTAACAGGGGCGTGTAATTACGATTTTTGATGTAATACTTTGCAGCAGGGCTCGTTCCTGCATTCCAACTAGAGTGTCTGTGAGGGGTTGCAGTGTTGTGGCACCAGCACCTAAGGCCCAATTTTTCAGCCCTTGTTTAACAGGGGCGTGTAATTACAATTTTTGATGCAATACTTTGCAGCAGGGCTCGTTCCTGCATTCCAACTAGAGTGTCTGTGAGGGGTTGCAGTGTTGTGGCACCAGCACCAGTGCCTAAGGCCTAATTTTTCAGCTCCTGTTCAACAGGGGCATGTAATTACAATTCTTGATCTAATATTTCACAGCAGAGCCCTGTGAGGGCTTACAGTGTTGTGGCCACAGCAACACCTAAGGCCCAAATTTCTGCTGAGTATATAGGGCAGGACCCTACTTTCAAACAACTAACTTACAAACGACTCCTACTTGCAAACGGAAGGAGACAACAGGAAGTGAGAATAAATCTACCCCTAGGAAGGGAAATTCTCTCCTGTAAGAGTTAATATGGGAAAAACATTTCTCCTTTCCACTGATGCTTTCCAATCCATTGGGACAAAAAGTGAGGTGAAATCTTCTGAAGAGGAGGAAAGACAGCAAAACAAATGTCACAGGGGTGATAACCCTTCCCTATGTTTTCCAAAAAGCTTAAAAAAGATTTTTTGGCTGGAGCTAAACACGTTAAAAATGTACCCGTTCAAAATTACAAAGAGATTCTACTTAACAACAAACCTACAGCCTGTATACTGCTGTTCAGAGTATATAGTGCCTGGTGGCCCCACACCTTTCCTTATTTTAATTTGGGTGCGGGGTTCCCCGTAATATCCATACAAGACCCAAAGGGCCTGGTAATGGACTGGGGGGTACCCATGCCGTTTGTCTCACTGATTTTCATCCATATTGCCAGGACCCGACATTACATTAAACCCGCAAGCAGTTTTAAATGAGATTTTTTCCTTTAAAAATGACATTTGGTGCAGGGACTGTTCTAAACACGGGAAACACGCGTCACTTTACAGGCATACTATAGACACCCCTCAGGTACGATATTTAAAGGAATATTTCACTTTTTTTTTTTTTACTTTAAGCATCATTAAAATCACTGCTCCCGAAAAAACGGCCGTTTTTAAAAGTTTTTTTTGCATTGATACATGTCCCCTGGGGTAGGACCCGGGTCCCCAAACCCTTTTTAGGACAATACCATGCAAATTAGCCTTTAAAATGAGCACTTTTGATTTCGAACGTTCGAGTCCCATAGACGTCAATGGGGTTCTAACGTTCGTGCGAACTTTCGGTCCGTTCGCAGGTTCTGGTGCGAACCGAACCGGGGGGTGTTCGGCTCATCCCTAATTGTGGTATAGCATCTGGACCCAGCTAATGAAACGAGGGCCAAATCCAAACTTGCAGAGAACCACCCAGAGGTAGTGCCACTCAACCAAATCAAAAGCCTTTTCGGCGTCTAGAGAGGCAACCACCTCTGGGCCATCCCCGCTCACCCTAGACAAATGCGTGAGGAGACGCCAGATGTTAATGTCGGTCCCTCTGCCCGGCATAAATCCAGACTGGTCCGCGTGCACCAGTGCCGTGATCACAGTGTTCAATCGACCAGCTAACACCTTGGCCAACAGTTTGGCATCCACATTAAGGAGAGAGATAGGGTGATATGAAGAGCACTGTTCAGGAGGCTTGCCCGGTTTAAGGATAAAGGATAAGGAACTGCCTCAGCCATTGTCATGGGCAACAAACTCCCCTCCATGGTGTGTCGCAGCACTGTTCTAAACGATGGTAATATTTCCTCTACATAAGTTTTAAAGAATTTGGCAGGTATCCCATCCGGGCCTGGCGTTTTGCCATTTTGCAAGGAGGCCACAGCCCTCTGTAATTCCTCTAGTAGGATAGTGGATGTCAGGCAAGGGAGCCCCGCCCCATCGAGATATGTCGTCAGTTCGGCATTTGTGCAAGTCATTCGAGAAGCATAAAGCTCCCGGTAGAATGACGCAAATCTGTCATTGATGGAAGAGGGATCAGTTAGGATCGTCCTGTCCAGGTCATGAATGGCCGAAATAGTCACCGGGGAGGAGTTTTTCCTCGCCAGCCATGCCAGCATACCACTGTTTTTTTCCCCGTGTTCGAAAATTCTTTGGGACTGATGCAGAAATTTAGCCTTAGTAGCTGACGTTCGTAGTAGGAGAACATCCCACAATGCTGCCTGAAAGTCAGAGTATACTCTCGGAGTCCGGGACTCTAAGTATTCCTCCTCTAGCACCGCCACCCTCTCCTCAGCCCTTCGGGTCTCCACTCTCAGATTCTTACGGATCCTACGAATATGTGACTGTAGGTTGTCCCTAGTGAAGGCTTTAAATGCATCCCAAGATGTGGTCAGAGATACTGATTGGTCCAAGTCTCGCCAATACTGCGCCGCCTCAGACCTATATGGTTCCGATATCTTGGAATCATCCAGCCAAAACCTAGACAATCTCCAGAGATTCTCTCCCGGTGAATAGGACACCCACAGCTTCAAAGCAAGCGGAGCGTGATCGGATATGCCGCGGGGGGAGAATGGTGATTTCCCTAACCCTGGGTAAAACAGACCCCCCCGCATAGGCAAGATCTGTGCATGAAAGGGACTTGTGAGAAGCCGAGTGACATGTGTAGGCCCTTCGAGAGGGATTGCGCCATCTCCACACATCAGTCAGGTTAGAGGCTTCTGCCCAGGAGAGCAGCTCTGAAGATGAGCCCGCTCCGGGTGAGAGTCTGTCCACCCCAGGGTTCAGGGCCAGGTAAAATCCCCCAACATCACCACATTGTCCGTAGCATAAGTGGCAATTTTAGAGAAAATCTGATTAAGTAATCTCATGGAGGCCGGGGGGGGCAGGTACAACCCCACCACCACTAGTTCTAATCTATCTACCATAGCGTGAAGGATAACAAAATGACCCTCCGGGTCTAGTTCCAGTGCTAGTAACTTGAACGGTAGAAACTTATGAACTAGAATGCTACCCCCCTAGAGTAATTGGTGTAAGTGGAGTGATATTGATGCCCCACCCAGGGCTGTCTAAGGCTCAGGAGCTTACTGCCTGTCAAATGAGTTTCTTGTAATATACATATTTGATAAATTGAAATACTAAGGACCGTTTTATAGAAGAGTTCAAGCCCCTAATGTTCCATGAGATAATAGTACAGTCAGCCATAATCGTATATTGGTACATTTTCAAGCCATGGGTCTCCACCCAAAATAAGATGCAAGGCTCGGACCACCACACAGAACAGAACGTGGCATCTCAAACATCTAGTGACATATACGTAACAACGTAGCAACCAAACATAACAAAATAAACCCAACCAACCCCCCCACCCCGCCAACCCCAGCCCCAACTTTGGGTAGGCTCAGGATCCCTATTTCGAACCAAGGCAGTAACGCCTATAATGGGGGAACGTGTGCAAAACAGCATCCGCAGTTCAGCAGTTAGATCTTACATCTAGTCTCTTGCTGGAGACCGGACTAGTAAAAAAGGGGGGGGGGAAGGCTCCCGGCAGCCGCCAGGGGTACAAACTTAAACATGAACGTTGCAAAGTTAAACCAAATGCTTCGGCCATTCCAAAGGATATAAAAAAGAGTGGTAGTGGACAGTGTAGGTCAGGAGGCCCTGTTTGGCCCAATGTATAAGAGAGACACGTCTGTAAGGCCACTTATGGTTAAAGGCAGTTAAAGGCCAGATTCCCAACTACATGGATAAGGTCGGATTCCCAACCGTATGGATAATGGTAACTGAGTATCTGTTTTCCGGAAGACCCAGTCCAACAGGTAGGAAAAGGCACGGTACAGGAAAAAACAGCAGAAATATCAGTCCACTTAAGCGGGCGGTCAAGTAGGTTACTTATCTGGGCGGGAGTGTGTCAATCCAGGCAGAGGCCTCTTCCGGGGATACAAAAAACTGCACAGACTCCCCGTCTTCCACCCTCAGCCTGGCCGGGAACAGAATGCTGTATTTAATATGATGAGAGCGAAGCCTCGCTCTAACAGTGTCAAACGATTTCCTTTGCTTTTGGGTTTCCAGCGAATAATCCAGGAAGATTAGAAGCTTAGCGTTTTCATAGCGGAGTTCGCCTTGGGCTCTGGCCTCTCTCATCACAATATCTCTGTCCCAAAAATGAAGAAGTTTGAAGATGAAGGTACGGGGTGATGCCCCCTGGGGTCCCCTGGTGGTGGGTATGCGGTGGGCCCACAGTAAAGAACGGGGAAAAATGTGCTGTAGGGAGTAGTTGTTGCAATAAACATTCCGTGAAGGCCGTAGGATTCATACCCTCCGCCCCCTCAGGGAGTCCCAGTATGCGCAAGTTATTTCTTCTGTTGCGGTTCTCTGCATCTTCTGCGCGGGACTCGAGCATCTTTACCCTGGCTTTATGTGCATGAATGTCAGCCCCATGATCACGCACCAAATCCTCCGCCTGGGAGACCCGTTGCTCCACCTCAAATACTCTTCCCACAAAAGGCATCAAAATCCTTCCTAATAAATTCTGCATTCGCCTGTATATTTATTTTATTTATTTCAGGTATAGCGCCATCAATTTACGCAGCGCTTTACATATACATTATACATTCACATCAGTCCTTACACCCTCAAGGAGCTTACAATCTAAGGTCCCTAACTCACATTCATACATACTAGGGACAATTTAGACAGGATCCAATTAACCTACCAGCATGTCTTTGGAGTGTGGGAGGAAACCGGAGTACCCGGAGGAAACCCACACAGACACAGGGAGAACATGCAAACTCCAGGCAGGTAGTGTCGTGTTTGGGATTCAAACCAGCGACCCTTCTTACTGCTAGGCGAGAGTGCTATCCACTATACCACTGTGCCATATATGATCCACCTTACCAGTCAAAGTGGTTATAGCCTGTAGAACCGCTTTAAAATCAGCCGCTGTGGCAGGCTGCCTGTCAGGGTCTTCGGCCTGGTTCTCCATCCTGGCAGGAGTCTTAGGCGAGGTGCCGGCTGCGGCCTCATCTGTGACGTCGGGCTTTGTGGCCTTTTTCCGGGATCTGGGCTGACTCTTCCTTCTTTGCATACCCCAGGGAGGGCACCAGGAGTAGAGAGGGACAGGGAGAGCCCGCCGGAACTTCTGACAGCAACTTCCAGACTGGGACCGCGCCGACCATGTGAGGCCACGGGCAGGATTTTCTAGGCGAGGCTGCGGCTTCAGCCTAGTTCGTGAAGTGCAGCCTTGTCGCCTGTTTTGAGGATTTTCATCCCAAACTGATCCCAGATGATCCCCCTACCAGGAGGGATCTAGTGTAGGCAAAATTGTGGGGTCTGCACCCTGTAGAGCAGGATAATAGCCTCCGGTCCTAGGGAGCTCAGACAAACACGTCTGCTCCCTCTGCCATCCTGGACAGGCCCCTGTCTTTAAAGGATTTACAGTGCAAGGGTTCAGTAGCAAGTGATGCAGAGCTCAGGAATGAAAAAAAAAAAAGACTTTTATTTAGGATTATGGAAATGGGGGAAGGGGGGTTCAAAAGATCTGAAGTTTTTTTAGGGTAGGGAGGGTCTACTTCTTTTAGTGCTTGTTCAGAATATCTACAATATATTAGTGTGCATGAACTGGGGACTGGTATACAAGCCAAAATGTTATATATTGCAGCTTAACCATTATTAGATGGGGTGGCTGCATTGTTTTTTTTTTTTTTGGGCTTTTCCCCTCTGTTTTCACCTGGTGATCTGGCCAGTGGCACACACCCTGTATTAGAGTGCCTCCACTCTGGATAAAATGAGCTCTGGAGGTACAACAGACAGCAGCATGGTCCGTCTGGGGAGGAGGGTAGTGTTAGATGTACTTGCAGATTTAGATACACTAACAAGTTGAAGCCAAACTCACTAGCCTATGGAAAACAGGATCCAGCATTCCACACTTCAGCACACTGGACTCCTTTACTTTCTGCTCTGCTGTCTGAAGTCAATATGGGAAAGAGAATGAGGAGCACACATTCTAATAGAGGGGGCTCTCACACACGGGGGGCTCTCACACAAACGGGGGGCTTTCACACACAGGAGACTCTCACACGGGGGGCTCTAACACACAGGGGGCTTTCTCACACAGGGGGCTCTCTCACACACAGGGAGCTCTCACACACAGGGGGCTCAGACACACAGCGGGCTCTCACACACAGGGGGCTCTGACACACAGGGAGCTCTGACACACAGGGGGGCTCTCACACAGGGGCTTCTGACACATAGGGGCTCTAACACAGAGGGCTCTCACACACAGGGAGCTCTGAAACACAGGGGGCTCTCACACACAGGAGACTCTCACACATGGGGGGCTCTCACACTCGGAGGGCTCTCATACACAGGGGACTCTCACACATGGGGGGCTCTCACACAGGGGGCTCTCACACACAGGGGGCTCTCTCACAAACAGGGGGCTCTCAAACGCAGGGGACTCTCACACACAGGGGACTCTCACACATAGGGAGCTCTGACACACAGGTGGCTCTAATATAAGGAATTTGCCCAATATAATAGATTTAGGAGTAGGGGCAGGTACAGTCATTCATAATGATTGGATATTAAAGCAGAAAACCTGGGGATGCCCCAAACATGCCCCTGGTGGAATAGAGGAAAAGGGACTATCTTGGTACCCAAGGATTAGGCTAGGATTATCATCAAAATAACATTTTATTAATAGGAAGGCATGATTAAAATAATTTTGTACAAAAAGAAGATATTATACAATTGAAGGTTACAACCATGTATAGTTCATACAAAAGGTTTTAGAAGGTCGGTAAACCCCAAAGATCATAAGGGGTACTACTACTGAAATGTAGATCTTGACACAATTCTCTATATGTTTCGCAGCTTGAGCTGCTTCCTCAGTAGGAGTCAATAATTGTCATCTACAAAATAGATATAATCTCATAATCAGACAATCATAATAATTACATTATAATACAACAAAAAAAGAGAAGGAGGGTTGAGGGGATACAGCATAAAATATAAATGGTGTTGACATGTAATTTGGGGATCCAGCTTACCAGTTGAAACCAATGGAATGGTTGGAACCAAAACAGCACACTAGAGGCACCCAAAGGTAGTCCCCCGCGGCGGACATGGGAGACACTGGGGAGCGTTCATTTATACAATTTCAGAATATGGGTATAATAATAAGGGTGGTGGTCTGTAACCAAGACAAACAAATAAAAAATACAATAAGGAAAAAGTAGAAAGTTCAAAGGAAGGAAAAAGAGAAGGGGGGAAATAAAAGGGGGGGAGGGTTAAAAGGAAGGAAATGGGGGGAGGAAGGTGGGGGTGGGGGGAAAGGGAAAGGGAGGAAGGGAAGAAGACAAAGGGAGGGGAAGGGGAGAGAGGGAAGAGGAAAAGGAAAGGGGGAAAAGAGAGGGGGGAGAGGGGGAAGGGAATGGGGGAAAAAGAAAAGGGTCAGAAAAGGAGGAAGTAAGTGAAAAGAAAAAGGTTAGAAAAGAAAAATATGGAGAGGGAAGAAAAAAAGAGGGAAAGAAAAGGAGAAAAAAACGGACAAATTGTAAGAATAATGAAAGGAAGGAACCAAAATAAAAGGAGGAAGATTTTAAAGAAAGAAGAAAAAAGCATAATGGTAATCCAAGTGTCCAAACCAACCTAGTATCTCTGAATATTCAGTGTAACAACCCGGGGGTCAAAAGTAAAGGGCAGAAGGCAATGTCATCTCATCAATATGGGAAGGTCTTTGAAGAGGTTACTTTCTTACAAGATGTTGCTTGCAGATATGGACTGTGTTGTAGAATTCCAGAAGGAATTGATCACAACCGAATCACAGCCCCTAGAACACATATATATATATATATATACATATATATATATATATATATATATATATATATATATATATATATGTTACACACATATGATACACACATAAGTAAGTAGAATCTAGATCGAAAGCAGCTCGGAGTATGCTGTTCACATATACTGGAATTAAAATATTGAGGCTTACACAGCTGGTCAAATGTATAGCACTTATTGCAAAGTTGTTGTCAAAATAGGAAAACCTTACAATGAATTGCCTGGAATCACCTCCAGAACTATGAACTTAATGTGGCGACCCACCGTAGTGAGTTTGCCATTAGAGGAGTAGTAAAGATGGTCACCTATTCTCTGTCGCAGTTCTCTAATGGTCTTGCTTACATAAATGCATTACATGTACATACTATCAAATAGACAACTCCTCTCGTACCACAGTTGGCATGTCTGGGAGAACAGTTCTCCACCTGGAAGTATAAATGTTGTGCCCTCCTGAACCCAAGGGCATAATGTACAGTGGCCACAGTGGAATTTGCCTCAGGAACCATTTGACCCCCTTTTGACACCTGATAGTGGCTGCTGGTGAGTCTGTCTTCAAGTGACATTGCCCTACAGAATATCAGTTCTAGGGTAGGTATAACATATTTCCTCAGAACATAGTGATCTGTTAATAGATGCCAATGATCTGACAGTAGGCTACATCGTTGATTATGATGAGCAGAGAATTTGGTGATTACTTTAACTGTTTCAGGTTGTTTTGCATGAGGGGGGCCATATAGAAGTGATAATCTAGTACGTGCAAAGGCCTTGTTAAAGGCCTTTTTGAGATTGGTCTGGGTATAGCCCATTGCCAGTAGGCGCTCACGCAGAGCAGAGGCCTGAGTGTAAAAATCCCTGTCCTCTGTACAGTTTTGACGCAGCCTCAGGTATTGGGCATATGTAATACTGTGCGCCAGAAGACAGGGATGTGCACTGGATGCATGGAGCAAGGTGTTTTTCCCCTACCAAGGGCTTGCGATATAGATCTGACCAGTGGGACCCTTGATAATTTTTAAATCAAGAAATGGAATGCTACTGAGATCATTACTAAAGGTAAAATGTAGGATTAAATTGATTTATATTCAATAAATCAATAAATTTAATTAAAGATGATTTTGCTCCTGTCCAAATTAGGAAAAGGTCGTCCTTAAACCTGTACCAACATAGGACATAAATTAACCAATGTTTGGAGTGAATCATCTGCAAACACTGTTCTCTCCCACCCTCCTAGATATAGGTTGGCATAGGAGGGTTCACACGATGTGCCCATGGCCACAAAACGTGCCCATGGCCACATCCTGTGTTTGCAGATATGTCTGGTCCATGTAGGTAAAATAATTTTTAGTCAAGATAAACGGAAGCAATTTTAGAATAAAGGTATTCAAGGGCCTTGTGTTGCGGTCCTGCTCCATTAAGAAGGTACCAGCCATTCGGACGCCCCGCCCGTGAGGAATTCTCGAGTACAATGCCTCAATGTCAATAGCCACGAGCAGGGCATCCAGAGGTACCTGGTCTCTCGATGTGTTTGAGCAGGTCTATTGTGTCATGTATGTAAGAGGGTAGACTCAATACATGGGGCATTAAGAAGGTGTCTACAAATTTACTGGCGTTTTCCATCAGGGAGCTGATGCCCAAAACTATCGGTCTCCCCAGGTGGTGATTGGATATTCTTGTGGGTTTTGGGCAGTGTGTAAAACATGGGCATCCGTGGGGTTTTGGTGTTAATGAAATTCAAAGTGTCCCTGTCGACTAGGCCCTTCCAGAAAGCCTCAATGCATAAGCTTCTGAATTCTGTAATGAATTGTTGTGTTAATGTATAGTCAATAGGTCTATACCAAGTTGGGTTCCGTAGAACATTCAAACACATAGTCTGGTATTGGGGATGTGTCATTAACACTATGTACTCACCTTTATCGGAGGGTTTGACTATCACAGCCATGTGTTTCTGTAATTTATTCAAGACCTCAGTTTGTTTTTTAGTCAAGTTGGGGGGTAGATCTGGTCATTGTTGTTTTTTGAGGGTCTTGATCGATTCATGTAGAAAAGCCCAGACAGCTGGGCAGGTCATTAAGTCTGGAAATTTCCGAGACTTCAGTTTGAATTTTTTACGATTCTCTCCATCTTAAGAAGGGGAAGGGAGACGAGAACAGGGAGGGGCAGCGGAAAGAGAACTCTCAAATAAAGCAAGAGGATCATCAATGGTCACATAAGGCCCTAAATTCCTGCATTAAGAAGTGTTTAGTTCTTTCGGTCAATTCTTTTTTCAAATTACCTTTTTTCCTGTCTTTGTCAAAAATGAATCTAAAGGTTTAATTTCAAGCAAAAAATATAGATCCTTGATCGTTTCAAATATATTTTTTACATCAATAGGTTTTTATTGAGTTAAATCAGGTATACATACATACAATGTGTACATTGTACATGTTCATTAGAAGTTGCATCTTATTATTAAACAGAACTCTTATAAGTAAAATGTTTAACAGGAAAGTTTATAGCAAGATTCAATCAGTAAGTGTGGGTTTGTATATAAGTAGAGTTCGTTAATATTGTCCCCAGGAACCCCAAATGGGATCTCTTTTGTTGCCTGGAGACAATATTGTGGTTATAATGTATAGAGATATGCATAACCTGTACTCCAATAATAAATATACATCACATTTCTAATGTGTTACCATATCATGACTGGATCAATTAGTTTACACGTTTGTTAAAGAAGAAATTTTTCAGCTCCTCCCCAGTGTTCCCATGGAGACCACTGGGCTTTGTGTTTGTGCAAGTAATCACCACTGGATGCCATTATCATTTCGTAGCCGTAGTGTACATTTACCAAGTCTAAGGTTTGCTCTATGTTTGGAACTGTGGTACTTTTCCATAGTCTAGTTATGCTCAATCTAGCGGCCAGTAGTATATGCGTGACCACATGTCTGTTCGGTTGGGGTATCTGATCTATGTTTAGATTTAAAATTGCTAGGTCAGGCGTAGGGGGTATGTGTTGGTTGGAAATATCCGATATGATACGAAATGTAGTGTCCCAGAATTTCGTGAGACATTTGCATGCCCACATAATGTGGAAAATATTCCCTTTGTCTGAGTTGCATCTCCAACATTTGTCGTTAAATGTTGAAGTGAACGACGCCAGTTTTGATGGAGTGAGATACCATCTCAGAGATAATTTTTGGGTCAGTTCCCAGAGTTTAGTGCATTTAGTGGCTTTGTAGATAGATCTTAGCGCTTGTTGCCATTGCTGGTTTGTGTATGTGTTCCCCAAGTTGTGCTCCCAGTGTATATATGGAGACGACTTGACGAATTGGAGTTTCTGGTGAAGAATGTTATAGAAGAGGGATATACCTTTAGATTTGTGGAAGGTGTTATTTAGTCATTCCCAAGCTTTTGGGTGTACCGTGTATAGAGGTAATGGTATTTGTGATAGGCAATGTTTGACTCTTATATAAGTAAAGATCTCAGTAGAAGGTAGTTTGAATTCATTTTGTAGTATTTGAAAAGATTTTACATGGGATTCTTTGATAAGATCATGAATGTGCACTATGCCAAGTTGGGACCAACTAAGCAGAGGTAGATCTGGTGAGAGATGTCGGAGAGATTGTATGGGGATTGGTATCCCCGGGTTGGTGGAGCGAGTAGCATTGTCATGGATCAAAGCCTTCCAGGCTTTAGCTGAGGCTATCATGGTGGGGGGTAGTGCTGAAGGAATTTTAATGCCCAGGGGAATGCTCATCAGCCATTCTTTCAGATTTGGTCGTACCAACGACAGATTTTCTATTTTACTCCATAGTTTGGAGGGATCTGGGCGGAACCATTCATTAAGTTGGTCTAGGAGTGAGGCCGTGTAGTAGTCCTCAAAGTCTATTGTTCCTGATCCCCCCGCTAATTTGTGTTTCAGAAGTCTAGAGTGCGCACATCTGGGTTTAGATCCGTTCCATATGCATTTATTGAATAAGATTTGGAGAGATTTGAAAAAGTATTTAGGGATGGGAATAGGGATTGTTCTAAATAGATAGAGGATTTGTGGCAGGTAGAGCATTTTAAAAGCTGCAAGTCTCCCGGACCAAGATAGTTCTTGTTTGGTTATGGATTGGGTGTCTAGGTGCAGTTTGGCGAGGAGACGTTTGTGATTGTCTGAGAATAGGTGTTTGACAGTCCTAGTAAGGTGGATCCCTAGATAGGGGATGCTCCTATCCGGCCAAGAGAATGGATATTGTGTCTGTAGCAAGATTTTCGTTGTGGCGTCAATTTTGATATCTAGAATATGGGATTTGGATACATTGAGTTTATAATAAGAGACCCTACCAAACCATTCTAGTAGTTTGTATGCTTCAGTTAAAGAGGTTGTCGGATTGGACAGGTTTAGTATGACATTGTCCGCAAAAAGACTAATTTTATGGGAGGTCTTTCCTATTGTTAGTCCCGTGATTAAAGGGTTTGATCGGACGTGTTCTGCCAGGGGCTCCATTAGTAGGTTGAAGATTAGTGGTGACAGGGGGCATCCCTGGCGTGTACCATTGGTTATGTTGAACGTCCGGGACAACATATCCGCGGAATAGACTTGTGCGGATGGATTGGTGTACAGTGCCATAATGGCCCTATAGATATGGTCTTTGAAACCAAACTTGGCAAGTACTTTTTGTAGATATGACCAGTGAACCCTGTCGAACGCCTTCTCTGCGTCCAAAGAGAGCAGCAGAGAAGGCTTTCCGCTGAACTCAGCATGATATATTAAGTTGATCATGCGTCTCGTGGCGTCAGGGGCCTGTCTTCCTTTAGTGAAGCCTGACTGATCCAGATGTATGAGTGCTGGCATTATGTCTAGAAGGCGTCTGGCAATAGCTTTTGCATATATTTTCACATCCAAATTTAAAAGTGATATGGGACGGAAGTTTTGGGGGGAAGTGGGCTCCTTCCCTGGTTTCGGGAGTGTTACAATAATAGCATTCAACGATTCTTTAGGGAGTTTAGAAGAGGAGGCAGCGTTGTTGCAGAATTGAGTTAAGTATGGGAGTAATTGGTCGGAGTATTTCTGGTAATATTCCCCTGTTAGGCCGTCTGGTCCAGGGGCTTTACCTGGAGGTAGTGAATTTATGGTGGCTAGGATTTCCTGATCAGTGAAGGGTTTATTTAGAACGTCAAGTTGTGCATCTGACAATTTGGGAAGTGTAATGTGTTGTAGAAATGCATCAATCTCATCAGGGGAGGGTTGTGGTGTGGAAGGGTCTCTGCCGATATTATAGAGATCACTATAATAAGTACTAAACGCATCGGCTATGGCTTGCGGGTTAGACAACATCTGCTTAGTATGTGGGTGGGTCATGTGGGGTATCTTGTGTTTGGTCCTTCTCCCTTTCAGGCGTTGTGCTAATATTTTCCCTGCTTTGTTGGAAGTAGCATAATGTGTAGCTCTAATTTTCCTCTGTATTTGTTCAAAGGAGTGGAGGAGAACAGTCCTCAATTCCTGTCTTAGTGTCAACAATTGGGCCGATGTTTGTGGACGTGGGTCGGATTTGTGTAGAGATTCAATTTGGGCAATTTGAGAAGTCAGATCGTCAACACGCTGCGTCCTCTTTTTTTTACATAGGTGGCTTAACTTCATTATAGTACCTCTTATAACAGCCTTATGTGCATTCCACACCATGGCGGGATCCCCCACCGATCCGTTGTTAAGCTCAAAGTATTCTTTGAGACGTTCTGAAATTTCCTGAGAGTAGGTTGGATGTTGCAATACATAGTTGTTAGCGCGCCAGAGAAAAGTATTCCTTTGGTGGGCAGTGTCGGAAATGGAGATCGTAACTGGAGCGTGGTCCGACCACGTCATGGTGTGGATTTCGGAAGCACTGATTTTTTGTAACAGCCATTTGTCTACAAAAAACATATCAATTCTGGAGTAGGATTTATGGTGTGAAGAGAAGTAGGTGTAATCTCTTTCCGATCCGTGATGGCATCTCCAGACATCAAATAAATCTTGCGATGTGAGGAATTGCTTCAGGGGGGAGTCTCTCCGTTTTGCTGCTGAAGTAGTATCCATATGTATATCCATCACTAGATTAAAGTCCCCGCAGAGAAGTAGGTGACCGTGTTTATTTTCTCTTGCTTTACGCACAATCTTCCTTATAAAGGACATCTGTTGGGTGTTAGGGGCATACATATTCAGAAGGGTATATTTGATATTATTGATGGTGCAGAGTAGAATAACGAATCTTCCTTGAGGATCAGAGATTTCTTGTGTTAGTCGGAAGTCTACATTGTGTTTGATAGCAATGAGGACTCCTCTTTTCTTTGACGTGAAAGTAGAGTGATAAATATTGGGGAACGTCCTGTTGGAGCAGAGGGATGTCGATTGGGACAGTAAATGGGTCTCTTGGACACATATAATGTCACATTGGAGTTTTTCCGCAGTGCGCCATAGGGAGTGTCTTTTGGCCGGGTGATTGAGTCCCTTTGCATTCAGTGATAAAATGTTAAGCGGCATACCTAGGCGGCAGTGAATGGTAAAATGTGAGATTATATGGTAAACACTTACAGTACCTTGGTTACTGTCGAGTTGTGTAGAGAGGTTACTTGCACAAAGATGTGATGTCCACGCTGTGGAGGTGGTGCTGAAGATAGGAGCCCAGAGCAGGAACCGAGGAGAGGGTAACACTTCAGAAGAACTGCAGTAACACACGCAACAAAAAAAAAGAAAACAGTAGGAACACAAGTGTATCACTTATAACTTTCCTGAACGTGTGAATCGGGCAATATAGGAAGAGAAGCGGCGTAGGTAAACCTATAAGCAAGCTGAAATCAGCTAAACCGCTGTTGGGGGAAAAAGTTAGTAATTAGCAAGAACTTAGTGTTCAACAGTAAACAGTGAGCAGTGAGGGAGAGTAATCATTGTTGATTTCTGCCTGTCAAGTTCAGGTATTATTCCGGGATTGGTATCCTTTGGTTCCTTGGTGGCGGCGAGGTTGTGGAGATTTGCGTTGCGGTAGAGGTGGCGCAGGGTTAGCCGGAGGGTCAAGGATTATGCCCCATTTATGTAGTAACTTCAACCCTTTTTGTAGGTTATTGACAGTGTGGGTAGTGCCATTTTTTGCTATGAGGAGAGTGGCAGGATATCTCCATTTGTATACGATTTTGTGTTCGGAGAGCCCTTTTGTAATGGGGTTCAGATTTCTCCTGAGCTGAAGGGTGTACTTGGAAAGGTCCGGGAATATCTGAATTTCATTATACGGGCGGGGTAGCTGGGTTTTATTCCTGGCCTCATAGAGCAGCTTCTCTTTCACGTGAAAGAAGTGTACCCGCATGAGTACATCTCTTGGTACTGTTGCCGCCAAGTGTGAGGGCTTTGCTATTCTATGTATCCTGTCAATGATAATGTCTCTAGGCGAGGCGTCTGGTAGAATGGTGTGTAGCAGGTCCCTGGCATACTTTGGAAGGTCTGTTGGCGGTACGCTCTCGGGGACCCCCCTCAGTTTCACATTGTTGCGTCTGGAGCGGTCCTCCAAATCGGCCAGCGTGGCCCTTACCCATTCCTGCTCATCTCTCACTTCTGCATAAGTATCGATCAGGTCATTCACAGTCGTTGTGCATTCTGTCATGCCCTTTTCTATGGTAGTGACCCTCTGATCGATCGCACACATATCAGTATTGATTTTTTGAAACAGAGAGGAGAGATCTGTCATTAAGGATGTTTGTAGGGACATGAGCATGTCCTTTAATGTAGTGTCTATGACTGGTTGCCCTGAGGTGGGGAAAGAGGCCATGGAGCTATGCAGGGCCTGGTTAGATTGGAATGGATTGAAGGCCTGTGTAATAGATGCTGCCTGGGGCTGCTGTGTGCTGTGCTGCGGCGCATCCATCCGCATCCTGGCTTTGGCTGGGCTATTAGTGAGGGGATCAGACTCTGCGGCTTGTGTGGGGGACAGGGGAAGTGCTAATGCCTCCATTTCACCCTGATTTTCATCCGGGAGGTCTGTGTAGGCCTCCCGCAGCGTGATGTGGCCGCCGCCATCTTGCGGATCACTGACCTGGGAGTCCGGAGGGAACATGAATGTGGTGAGCTTTTTGGGCTGATGATCGCCCATCCATTTGCGGGACATCATAGCTCCGGTCGTTCTGGAGCTGAGGGGTACAGATGGCTCCGATCCGCTGGCTCTGACAGGCGCTGGACGCTCCGGTTCTCTCCCTCACTGAGGAGCTGTGAATTCAAGCAGCCATTTTCGGCGCCGGCTAGCCACGCCCCCCGTTTCAAATATATTGATGGTTTCAGATGGACAAAAGCCCAAACCGGGTTGGAGGATCATCTCCTTCTCAGGAGTCAAAGTGATAGGAGTGAGATTAATAATATTAAAAAGTGTTTGATGCATCTAGTGCAATAGGTTCTGGGTCGTGTTTGGTAGTGGAGTTTTTAGAACAAACCTATCCAGATTGCTCTGCCTGCTGGGTTCTGGTGTCTTCGGCTCTAAAAAATCAGGGTTAGTGATTAACGCTTTAGTGGTGGATTGAAGGATTTTAGGAATAATACTATGTACAGTAGGGTTTAGGATGCCACTACCCTGGTCTTGAGCTCCCAGGGGGATAGCATTAATAGGTGTGATTTGTGAGGTCTACCATGTTTTTTACCCTTCTTAGGGTTCTGCGGGGGGTGCCCATCACCAGTGAGTGTTCTCTTACGTGAAGTACTTAGTAAGTGCGCATTAGTGAACCGTGAAAGCATATAAGAAGATAAAGAAGATACAGAGGAATCAGATTCCGTTAAATCCATCAGATTAGAGGAAACCTGTGATATACGTGTTCGTGCAGTACCTCATCTTGAGGAATTTTTACCCATCCATCTATAGGCATAGCCTTCGGTAAATGCGAGTTTGTCTTTACTAAATTTACCCTGTTTTTTGACTATGAACTCCTTGTGAAGTCCTTCTAGGCGTTCCTTCACCCCTTCCACTTGGCAGCGAATGAGGGGGAATCCAATATATGTTTAAATTGTACGCTTAAACGCTCAATTTCACCTTTCAATATTGTTATATCAGCATTGTTTTGGGAAGTTAATTGTGTCATTAATTTTAAACTGCACTTTGTAAGTGTCTTCTCCAAAGACTTTCTAAAGTCTGGGGATGGATCCTTAATAGTTGGAAAGACTTAGACAAGGAATCCTAGTGGGCAAACTTCTTCTCTAATGTATTGTTCAAAATATTGGATATGCCAATGTAGATGAGATTTCCTCTTTAAGAGATTAAACATTCTATCCAAAAAAACTTTGGATTCATCTTCAAACTTTTGACCTGTTATGCCAGTACACATGGTCGGATTTTCCAACGGAAAATGTGCGATCCGAGCGTGTTGTCGGAAATTCCGACCGTGTGTGGGCTCCATCTGACTTTTTCCATCGGATTTTCCGACACACAAAGTTTGAGAGCAGTCTATAAAATTTTCCGACAACAAAATCCGATCTCGTCAATTCCGACCGTGTGTGGACAATTCCGACGCACAAAGTGCCACGCATGCTAAGAAGAAATTCTGAGATGGAACAGCTCGGTCTGGTAATAATTAGCGTTCGGAATGGATAGAGCACTTTCATCAGGCTGCAATGTTTAAAATTGTTTAACCACTTTAGCCCCGGAAGGATTTATCCCCTTCCTGACCAGAGCACTTTTTACAATTTGGCACTGCGTCGCTTTAACTGCTAATTGCGCGGTCATGCAATGCTGTACCCAAACGAAATTTGCATCCTTTTGTTCCCACAAATAGAGCTTTCTTCTTTCTTATAAAAAAAATACAATAAACTCAATTTTAGTCATAAATTTAGTCCAAAATGTATTCAGCCAAATGTCTTTGGTAAAAAAAATGTCAATAAGCGTATATTTATTGGTTTGCGCAAAAGTTATAGAGTCTACAAACTAGGGTACATTTTCTGGAATTTACACAGCTTTTAGTTTATGACTGCCTATCTCATTTCTTGAGGTGCTAAAATGGCAGGGCAGTACAACCCCCCCCCAAATAACCCCATTTTGGAAAGTAGACACCCCAAGGAAATTGCTGAAAGGCATGTTGAGCCCATTGAATATTAATTTTTTTTTGTCCCAAGTGATTGAATAATGACAAAAAAAAATTACAAAAAGTTGTCACTAAATGATATATTGCTCACACAGGCCAAGGGCACCCCAAAATACATTTAGCTGCTTCTCCTGAGAATGGGGATACCACATGTGTGGGACTTTTTGGGAGGCTAGCCGCGTACGGGGCCCCAAAACCAAAAGCCTTCAGGATTTCTAAGGGCGTAAATTTTTGATTTCACTTCTCACTACCTATCACAGTTTCTAAGGCCATAAAATGCCAAGATGGCACAACCCCCCCCCAAATGACCCCATTTTGTAAAGTAGACACCTCAAGCTATTTGCTGAGAGGCATGGTGAGTATTTTGCAGCTCTCATTTGTTTTTGAAAATGAAGAAAGAAAAGAAAAATGTATTTTTTTTTCTTTTTTCAATTTTCAAAACTTTGTGACAAAAAGCGAGGCCTGTTGAGACAGGAGAGCCAGAGAAAAACATGGAAGACGGTGGGAGGGGGGGGCATTCCCTCCCACTGCTTGTAAAAGCAGTCTAGAGAACTAATTAGCCACTAGGATTGCTTTTACATGAAAGCCGACTGCTGGCTGAAAAGAATGATACCAAGATGATATCTAAACCTGCAGGCATCATTCTGGTATAACCACTCAAAGTCCAGCAACATACCAGTACATTGCTGGTCCTTGTTGGGTATATATTGTAATCTTTTTTTTTCATGCAGCCTGTGGGCTGAACGAAAAAAAGAGATTGATTGGTGGGTATGCCCACCATTAGAATACCTCCCTTCATCCACCCACTTCTAATGATGGGCATACATGCACCATTTATATATGCCGAAGCATGGGGGCATCCGCCCCAAAAGTTAGGAGCAAATCGCTCCTCTGCCCCTGCTGCCCCCATGCTTCAGCATATATCACCTCCGCTGGAGTCACGGCTTTATATATCGTGGGAGCAAACGCTGTTGCTGTCAAGATAAATAAATCCGCGCTGCAGCTGAATGGCGTACCTGAAAACAAAAAAATGGTTAACAATAATACACAGTAAAAAAATCAAAGGTAATAGTGCGCCAACCGAAACAAAGGAAGAGCTGCCAACACAACAATCAGACAAATTGTGGTAAGGTATGGTGTAAATAAGTGTGGCGCTAAAGAACAAGAAAATATATAAATGTACGTTAGTGAGCAAAGTCAGACAGAATATCCTCTGAAAGACGATATGCACAATAAAGTGTCTTAATGAAACTTAATCATATGTGGAATTGACGGCAATATATACCCTATAGTAATTGGATAGAAATACACAAGTGAGACGTATGTAAGCTGTTAGCTGACACTAGCAGGAAAAAAAATGTGAAAAAAGTGAATAGGATATATAGGGATCCTACAACTACTACACATCCCAATAATGGGAAGGAGTAGTAAAATAAATAAATGTAAAGCAAGAAAAAGGGTAAAGCAAAAAAAAAGGCTAAAGCAAAAAAAATGATATCAAATTTCTAAGACATCATTAGACTATATTGCCCCCAAATGTGTTGTCAAAACAAATGGTGAGAGAGTGAAACTAAAAATAGTAAAATTGTGGGCTGGGAACATATATACTAGTGCTAGAACATCAGACATAAACTCATAAATGGCTGATATGACTAAAAGTCCAGAAATCAATGGATGTACATCTGGAAAAAAGGCTGAAAAGATCCACAACAACCGAAAATGGCAATAAGAGTCCCTCAAATCTGGGAATGGCATCCACAGGATGGGGTTTCCAGCTTGTATGTGAAAGGGATAGGTGGAGGTACCCTTACCAGCAGTAGTGGACTCCCAGCCGGCGGCTTGGGAGTCAGACAGGCTTGTAATGGAGCAGGGGAAACAGCTCTTTGTCCCCAATGACTGAAGTTGATAGGAGAACTAGGGCACTCACCAACCGACACTCTCTGGTCCCACTGACTCTCAGCCTCGATGGTGCAGGTGAAGGGCTGCTCGCCACAGATTGAACTCCATGAAGTAGGCAAAAATCCTCAAGGGAAAAGAGATCAAAAAGGGAGGGTCCCCATAGTGTGAATCAGCTTATCCAAAAGCTTTTATTTAAAATAAAGTAGTAAAAATACACTCTGGCTCATAAGTAAAAGTCAGGTATAAAACGGTTTAAAAAGCGCTTAGATCAAATGGTGGCAAGACAGGCATAGCAAACCCATTTAACGCGTTTCGTCCGATAGGACAGCAACAGGGGTATATGACTGTCTGCCACTCGTGCCTGTATATATACATAAACTCATAATACACAAATAATAACAGCTGTTCATGCCATGAGTGCCGCCACTTCCGGGTCGCCGGAAAATGGCGTCAGTATTCATAATCAACCAATCGCGATGGCTCTCAAAATGGCCCATAACCAAGCCTCAATCTGGATGACCCAATCAGGACAGACTGTGGACGGTGTCAGGGTCAGATGACCCCGTTCCTTCAACTAACAGGCCCATTGGAAATACGTCGCTCCCCATGACCAATCCCGGACGTAGGAGGAGCTATTGTGCGGCATCCAATCGGGGATCGCGCTAAGGGCGTGTGACGTCGCTCCGGCAGATAGCCGGAAGTGGTGAGGACGTTGAAAGCTGTGAGGCGCAGATGCGAGCCGCGCCTCACTGTAACAGGTCACGTGGGCGGGAAACGTCACTCGGCTAACGGCAGGAAGTGACGAGAACGAAGGCTGTGAGGCGCAAATGCGGGCCACGCCTCACTACAGCGGGACCTGTGTGTGTGAGAAAAAAAACAGATAAAAGGCATTGGAACGCAAATGCGGTCCAGCCAACAATAATAGAGGAATAAACCTCATAACAATGTGTACATAGCGGCTGACATGGCACAAACATTGCTGGACCAGGGAAAAAAATTACATTTTATGATACATGATAATATTTAAACGATATAGTGTCATAACACAGTGGGAACCGTGATGAATTTAAAACATTAATAGATCACAATAAACATCAAATATAGCAGTAATATCATGAAGAGCTATAAATGAAGGATTGCAATATAAGAGAGGGCATTGGAAGATGGAAAAGTAAAACTTAAATGTCCATGAAAGAAATAGCGAACAAACCATAAGAACCATGGATAAAGTGAAATAAATATAAATATTCTGGGCATGAAAAATTGAACAACTGCCCAATGAATGACCATTGGGTACATGGTGAACCAAGTTAAAGTCAGAAAACCATCCCACCGGTGTAATAAGTATATAAAACAATAAAATGTAGATGATATAACGATGTTGAAACATCTAATGGCTAGTCAACAAAAACAATGAATAGCTGGTCGTAAGAACACAAAAGGGGGGTAGTGAGACCAAGGGGGGTAACGAAATCAAGACTGATTGATGAAGGCATTTATGTCCCAATCTATATTAAGACCAAATGGCGAGTAGCATTTTAATTGGTGTATCCAAAAGGTCTCTAGTCTTGACACGCCCCTCTTCAAAGATTCGCCCCTCCAATGAGGGATGAATTTATCGATAACTTGGAACTGAGTTCCATTTGGGTTTTGGTTATGGCAGTGCAAAAGTGTTTAGGGACACTGTGATTTGTAAGACCCTTTTTGATGTTGGCTATATGTTCATTACCTCTTACAGCAAATGTACGAATAGTGCGTCCCACGTACTGTTTTTTGCAAGGACACGTGATCAAATAGACCACGTATCTCGTTTCGCATGTCAGGAAATGTTTTATCTGGTATTCCTTCCCTGTAGAGGTGGAAAAAAACGTCTCCGTTCTCCTCCGCCCGCAGACATTATGTATACAAACGTTACACCGTTTGCAAGGGAAAAAACCTTTCATGTTGTGAAAGAAAGAACGAATTGCAGGGGGGTCGCAGGGTTTGCTATGCCTGTCTTGCCACCATTTGATCTAAGCGCTTTTTAAACCGTTTTATACCTGACTTTTACTTATGAGCCAGAGTGTATTTTTACTACTTTATTTTAAATAAAAGCTTTTGGATAAGCTGATTCACACTATGGGGAGCCTCCCTTTTTGATCTCTTTTCCCTTGAGGATTTTTGCCTACTTCATGGAGTTCAATCTGTGGTGAGCAGCCCTTCACCTGCACCATCGAGGCTGAGAGTCAGTGGGACCAGAGAGTGTCGGTTGGTGAGTGCCCTAGTTCTCCTATCAACTTCAGTCATTGGGGACAAAGAGCTGTTTCCCCTGCTCCATTACAAGCCTGTCTGACTCCCAAGCCGCCGGCTGGGAGTCCACTACTGCTGGTAAGGGTACCTCTACCTATCCCTTTCACATACAAGCTGGAAACCCCATCCTGTGGATGCCATTCCCAGATTTGAGGGACTCTTATTGCCATTTTCGGTTGTTGTGGATCTTTTCAGCCTTCTTTCCAGATGTACATCCATTGATTTCTGGACTTTAGTCATATCAGCCATTTATGAGTTTATGTCTGATGTTCTAGCACTAGTATATATGTTCCCAGCCCACAATTTTACTATTTTTAGTTTCACTCTCTCACCATTTGTTTTGACAACACATTTGGGGGCAATATAGTCTAATGATGTCTTAGAAATTTGATATCATTTTTTTTGCTTTAGCCTTTTTTTTTGCTTTAGCCTTTTTTTTGCTTTACCCTTTTTCTTGCTTTAGATTTATTTATTTTACTACTCCTTCCCATTATTGGGATGTGTAGTAGTTGTAGGATCCCTATATATCCTATTCACTTTTTTCAAATTTTTTTTCCTGCTAGTGTCAGCTAACAGCTTACATACGTCTCACTTGTGTATTTCTATCCAATTACTATAGGGTATATATTGCCGTCAATTCCACATATGATTAAGTTTCATTAAGACACTTTATTGTGCATATTGTGCATCGTCTTTCAGAGGATATTCTGTCTGACTTTGCTCACTAACGTACATTTATATATTTTCTTGTTCTTTAGCGCCACACTTATTTACACAATATTATTTACACAATAAAACACAGTAAACAGTAAAGTATAAAAAATTGCATACCTGAAAAGCAAACATTATAAAACATAATAACAATAAAACATTGCAGAATAGAATACAGTAAAAAAGAGCAGAACAATAGAGAGAGAATAGAGAGAGAGAGAACAATAAAACGACAACTATTTTTGTTTTGTTTTTTATTATATATATTTTTTTGTGTTTTTTTTTTTTTTTACACTTTTTTTTGTAACTGTAACTTTTATAACTGTAACCGGTTCCAGGTTTGGGTCTCTCAAAATACAATGGCATCTTGGGAGACCCTGTGAAAGTGTACCTATGTCTGTGCAATGCTGTACCCTACGCTAATACTCAACTAGTGTATGGTAGCGTTCAAAACATTCACCAATGCAAAGACCAGGATTGTCAGGACAGGAGGGACAATAATAGCGGCTGTCAGGCCTATATCCACGCTTGCTGCAGACACGATATCTTTTTTGGGGGTGTTCGTTGGGTAGGGGTACTCGAGAGGACATAAAGAAAATGCCTCTCATGCAGCCGACTGCATTTGGTTGGGGATGTGAATGGGGGAAGTACGGGTGCTGCAGAAGTGGTGGGTTCCCAATTAGGATTGGCGAATGCAGCAGGAAGGGCAGTATGGGCACGACGGGCCTGTGTTTGTCTTCTTCTTGGTGGCAGCGGGACACTACTTGTGCTTGCCACCTCACCAGCTTGAACTGCACTTATGGGACTCGCCACGTCACCAAGTGTTACTGCAGTGCTGGTTTGACTACGGCCGGGGTGTACTAGGCCGCTGGTGCTTGCCAGTTGACCAAAACGCTACCAAAAAAACTGTTAGCGATCACAGGGATCAGGCCTGACTCTGCCAACGCTGCAGTTATGCGTTTAGTGTTTTGTAAGTGACAGTGATCGATCGATACTGCACTTGGGTGGGCTGGGCTGGGCGGAGGGGCAAAACGCAGGTGCTAGCAGGTATCTGGGCTGATCCCGCTAACACTGCGTTTTTGGGAACCCTAAACTGCTGGGGACGCTAGTATAGATCTGATCGGATCAGATATTGATCCGTTCAGGTACTATACCACTAAGGGAGGTGTATGGTGCGTGCGTGGGTGTTAGCGGTACTGGCGCTAACCTGAAGCTGCCTGGGGCAACGTAGACCCTAGTTATATCATCACCGGGCAATCAGGGGGCTAAACCTTTATTAGGTAATAAACGGTGTGTGCCCTGACACTATAAAAACCCCTTAACCCTTAACACTTATACGGTGATCACTGGTGAAAGGGTTAACTAGGGGGCAATCAAGGGGTTAAAACCTTTATTAGGTAGTATATAGGGGTCCCTGACGCTATAAAACGATAACGGCGAACCTATGCATTTACCTTCCTAACTAGCGTCACCAGTGACACTAATACAGCGATCAGAAAAACGATTGCTTAGTGACACTGGCGATGGGGGGGGGTGATCAAGGGGTTAAAACTTTATTAGGGGGGGTTAGGGGGTATCCTAGACCTAAAGGGGGCTAACCCTAACTGCCCTACCACACTAACTGTCACAAACTGACACCAATGCAGTAATCAGAAAAATATGTGTGTGTGTTGTGCACTCACATCGATGTCTTCTCTCCTCTGCGCCGGAACGGAAAATACCGAGCCGAGGAGCGATGACATCACTTCCTCTGCCGCTGTTTACTATACAGCAGCAGAGGAAGAATCTCATTTGTGGGGAGCGATCGCGAGGGGTGGCCACGAATGAGTGGTCTCCCCCTCAGCCTGGATCACTCCCCTAACGAAGCCGACCGCCTCGGGCACCGGGGGGGCGCGAAGCGCCCCCTGCCCGCGGGAGGCAGATCACGTACCAGGTACGTGATTTTGCCTGCCCGTGCCATTCTGCCGCAGTATATCTGCGTTAGGCGGTCGGCAAGTGGTTAATACAGCACACTCTCTTCTTCTTTATAATGCTGCAAGAATTAAGTAGTTTTGCTGCTCATATTCACACAGACTTCTCACAAACTTCTTTCTTTATTATTTATCGTGATTCCCTCAATATATTTTGATTTGTCACATCTGACCAAAAATCTTTTTTTTTTTTCTTTTTTTTGTTTTGTATTTTTTTCAAGGCTGAATTTTTTTTACTCCAGAATATTTTTGTGTGTGTTTTGTGTGTCAAGTTGCCACAACACCATTATTATCTTGTATTATTTAATCTCAAGGAGGTTGCTTGGTGTTGGTGTCTCTTGTTAATTTCACATTGTATTTTTGAAATGTACCTGCCTCCTCACAAACAAACTGTCCTTTATGAAGGAAAACACACATAGGCGAGTATAATTGAAACCAAAATTAAGGGCTCAGAACCAAACAAATAGGGAGGCAACGCTGGATAAACATCATAAATTGGCGAAGCTTGTGACCCCCAGGGCAGACATCAATTATTTGACAGCAAAATTGGTGGCCTGAGGAGTCCTTATGTAAGGGAGTGCAGTCTGGTCCAGAAGTCCCAGAGATCATGAAAGCAGCAGATGACATCTTTTCCCCCAGGCTGTGGTACTACAAGAGGCTGCATATTTTGCCAGACCAGACTGAACCCAGGGTCATCACTCTCTGGTCTTCCTTCCACGCTTCCGTCCTGGCTGTGGCTCTGGTGTGAGATGTGGCAGGAGGAGTAGGACCTGGAGGAGGAGGAGGAGGAGGAGGACCTGGAGGAGGAGGAGGAGGACTATGGGTGAGGTGACAAATGTGGGTTGCACATGTGATTTGGCCCCTCAACCCCTTATTTAGAGCTTCCAAAATTAAGAACTCACATAGGAGTCACTGGCCCTCCTCCATCTGCATCATTTTGCAGGCAGTTATGGCAGCAAAGTCCTCCTCCACAGTGTGGGGTGTTCTGAGGGCCTCAGTAGCCTTCCTAAAGAGGCCTATGGCAGCCTTCTCCAGGTTACCCCTCTTCCTGCCACTTTGTCTTTGAAGGTGTAGGGGAGGGACCTGGATATCAGGCAGCCTGCTTGGCCCGGCCACCTCCTGGCTGAGACTTCCCTGTGTATGAAAAAGTGACATGGTTTTAGTTTTTGCATCATCAATCACAATCCTAAATTAGTACTCCAAACTAACCTCTAGTTAACATCATTGATTGGACAACCAGAAATATTTAGAAGAATGCTATACCTGGCTCAAGCTGGGCACCTCCACATGTTGCTGCCTGGAAGGCCCAGGTTGGACATCAGAAGCCTCAGCTGGGGGGGAAGGAAGCGTGGAAGGAAGAGTGGAGAGTGCTGGCCTGGGTTCAGTCTGGCCTGCCAGAAAATGCAGTCTGTCATAGTAACACAGCCTGGGGACATAAATGTCATCTGCTGCTGCTGATCTATTGGGAATCTTGGACCTTCTTGTGCTCCCTTAGATAAGTGCTCCTCAGGCCACCAATTAGGATCTTCAAATAGATGACGTCTGCCGTGGGGATCACTGACTTGACAAATTGCAGCAAATTATCCAGCGCTGCCTTCCTCTTTGTTTGGTTCTTATATTCAAGGTGGTTTATCTGCCACAGACAGGGCAGCTCCCTGAACATATAAATGAAGATTGGCATAAAGTCATGATCCTTCAAGATATCCATTTTTACTGCAAGACACAACACAAGACAAACCCTAATGTCAGCCTAAAGTCTTCTAAACTTGCCCAAATAAAGGCCTCAATCTAGAAGCAGTTTAGGCCCAATTTTAAATCTTACCTTCGCTATCACGAACGGCGCCTCCATTACTCCTTCCTCCGCTCACAGATCATACGTACTACGCACGCGTGTTACGCTTTATAGACACTGCACATGCGTGAAACTCCGCCCACCCCAGCGTTCTTTCTAGTCTATTCCCTGCTTCTTCTCGTTCGTCGCAGTGGGGGAAGAGCACATGGCGGAGACACAGCAGGTGTCTGATAATTACACCGAGGAGGAGGAGGAAAGCCCGGAGCCTGAAATGTCCCGATTCAGAAGGAGACAATTTAAGGCATCAAATATGTCCTTTGGGGAGATGTTGGAGATGGTCGACATACTGAAGAGGGCCGACTATGATGGGAAGTATGGACCTTACCCCAACCCCAATGTCCGAAAGGCCAAGATCATGGCGAAAGTAGTCAAGAGTCTGCACCCGAATTTCGGGGTACGACGATCCAAGGATCAGCTCAGGAAGCGGTGGTCAGACCTGAAATTAAGGGAGCACGAGCAGTACAGAAGGATCAGGAGAGTGCTGCAAAAAAGTAAGTAGTTGTGCTGTTTTCCTATTCTTTATGTTTATTACGTTTGTGCTGCTCCATGTGCTTTTCTTTACTGATGTACAGTTTAAGATGTCAACTTTCATGTTCATGGGCACATTCGTTCATATGAAACATTGTTCGTTCGGCCTAGAAAACACCATTGTTTTGGCCATATGCATTTGAAAACATTTTTTATGGCCTACTTGTCAGAAAATAATTTGGTTGTGTAGATGGGTTTGTAACTAGAATGAAATGCAAACTAGATTCTGTGTAAGGAGAGGACACTCAGCAGCAGTTTACACATCTGGACACTGGAGCACTAGTGTGGGACACAAGAACACCCTTTAGGGGTCCCACACAGGTGCTCCAGTGTATACTATAGGGGTGACTCTATCTGTGAAGCTTGTACAAAACAGGTAACTATTCATGCTTGACAAAGGACAAAAATATTTCTTCATCTTGGAACTCTGCCATAACAGACAATTGTACCCCACTTCCAAACAATGTTTCATATTTATAGTTCAGCCATCAAATATCTGTGTGCTAAGTAGACCTATTTGTTTTTACATAGGGGATAAAAGACTCGGAGGACACCCCTCATCCGGGGAGACCACAGACCCCACACCTCTGGAAGAAGTGGAAATCCCACAAACACAACAGGAGGAGGAGGAGGAAGGAGACATGGTGGAAATTGTCACCACAACAGGTGAGTGTCTGCGACCACAGGCTCAGGTAGGAGATGGATGCCGGCAGATTTATAATACATAGTGTGTTTTTGTTTCTATCTTTTTAGGTGATCGTGATGTTGTGGATCCAGATCATTTCACCTCTGAAAGTGCCCAGATCCTGATTGGGGAGATCATGGGGTGTAATAGGGACTTGGAAAACATCCATAAAAACATCAATGATGTTCAAAAAAAAATGAAGAACATCATTGATGTTTTAGGGAGAGTTTAAAACCCATCCAAATCCCTTTTTTTTGTGCTTTTTGTGATCTAAAAATTAATACTATTTTTTGACATATTTGTGAAAAGCCAAATTTTGAAGATGCACACAGTGTGTCAACATGTGCTATCTGCCATCACGGGAGATCAATGTAGGCGTTTTGGGAGTGCAACCCCTTCCTCAATAATAAAGTAGCTGTGAGGAAGGGGTTGCACCCATAAAACACGTCCCTTGATCCCCCGTGATGGCAGCTAGCACATGTTGACATTCGACAATTTGTGTGCTTCTTCAAAATTTGGCTTTTCCTGGGGTGAGTTCACCCCATCTGAACGCAATATCAAACACAGTTTTTAAATACTCATGTCTGATATTGCTTTCAAGTTCTACCAAATGTGAACTTTGTAAGTTCAAGATTTGTGTCTTTCTTGTTGGTTTTAAACATGCCTGTTTTATCTTAAATGGACATTTCTACTTTTTCTAATGTGACCCCAAAAATTGTTATACAACAAACATGTTGGTTTGTTTTAAAAATCTTTTACAAATGCACATGTGATTGTGCTGGTATTAAAAAGATTGATAATCAAGAATTTGTGGATTATTGTTTCAACTTCAAAACTTTTGTTGTGCTCTAATTGGTCTAAT
The DNA here is from genome assembly GCF_042186555.1 of Aquarana catesbeiana. Lineage (NCBI taxonomy): Eukaryota > Metazoa > Chordata > Amphibia > Anura > Ranidae > Aquarana > Aquarana catesbeiana. The sequence continues at coordinate 135,236,136 of NC_133329.1, forward strand.
TGGTGTTTTCTGTGACAATGGGTGTTATTTCCTACGGTAAAATCCACTTGCACTACAAGTGCAGTTTCAAGTACACTTGTAGTGCAAAGTGTCTTTGCCTTTAGTAAATAACACCCAACAGTGCTTTGTAATGTTACACAATCATGCCATTTTCAGGACTCACCACATTTCTGTCATGGTCAGCTAAAAGAAACACAAGCAGTAAATGTCACCAAAGATTTTAGTAGTTAAAATGATTTTTTTATTTGAAAAAGGTTTCAGACATTGTCTGGCATATTGATGGTCCCCCTACGCGCAAAGTATTCAAGGCATCCTAGACGGACCTCACAGGCACTCAGGGGGGGCAAGCCAAGATGGACACTTTCAAGCGCCGTCAGGGTTGGTTCATTCGGAATTCCGACCTCAGGCCCAACTGAGCCAGCATAGTTGGCAGAATGTTTCCGTAAAAAGTTGTGTAGAACATAGCATGCCAGGATGATATGATTCAGTTTGTACTCCACCATGTGTATGGGTGTAAGAAATAGGCGGAACCGGCTGGCCATGATTCCAAACGTGTTCTCCACCACTATTCTGGTTCTGGCCAGTCGGTAATTAAAAACCCTCTGGTCCGGGGTGAGGGTCCTCATCGGGAATGGCTGCATAAAATGGTCCCCCAGCACAAACGCTTCATCAGCAACGAAGATGAATGGGAGTCCATCCGCATTGTCTTCTGGAGGTGACAAGTCCAAGCTGCCATTCTGGAGACGCCTGTAGAACTCCGCCTGGGTGATGATTCCACCATCGGACATCCGGCCATTCTTCCCCATGTCCACATACAGGAACTCATAAGTAGCCGACACCACTGCCAACATCACAATACTATTGAACCCCTTATAGTTGAAATAGTATGACCCCGAGTTGGGTGGTGGGACGATGTGGACGTGTTTCCCATCAATTGCCCCTCTGCAGTTAGGAAAGTCCCACCGCTGGGCAAAGTGGGAGGCCACAGTCTGCCATTCCTGTGGGTTGGAATGAAACTGTGGAGTCAAACAAGAAAAAAAAATATAATCATTTTGCACATAAACAGGGAAAGCGGATTAGACACAAACATTCTTGGCCAACATCAAGATAACATTTATTTGAGGGAGTTTTTAAAGACCAAGGTATAAGGTACACCTATCAGATTCCCCCCCCCCCCCCTCTCATGGGCCATTTCTAACATTATAGGGGGGGGGCTCTTGGACAGGTAACCCCCTCCACTTCATTAAGAGATGAGTGCCTAAATAATGTGTGTTACCTTTGGTCAGCCCCTCCTTACTTACACTATTGACAGCCCACTGGACAGGTAAGAAGTGTCAGAATACAAAGATATAAATACACATTGTACACATTTGAGCACATTTGGACATTCTGCTATTACCTATCAAGATAATAATAGTATACCAAAACTTTAGACAGTACCATTTGAAAGTATTCAGGCATGCCCTTGCACTACATGCTTTGGGGAATTCATCCATACATCTGACCACAAAAGAGATGGCTATAGTGTGTATGGGTTTGGCAAAGTCAGCAGATAGATGATTGAGGATAGATAGAGAATTGTTATCAGCTGACTTAGCAGTTGGGGGAAGGGAGGGTTCCAAATGATTTGGGGACCCCCCAAAAAAAGCCTCTGGCACTCTGCCTGAATTTTAAGCACAAATCACATTTTAAAACATTTTAGGGGGTGTTTAGGGTAAAGCACTACTGTGGAGCTGATAAAATACATTGTAAAGTGACTACATGAAGTGAATATAGAGCCAGGAGACCATGCTGGGGAGGTAAGTGAAGGCAAATATGTATGAAGGACAAAAAAAATAATTACATAAAAATACAGCATGAATGAGGACAAAGGGGACATTCACAGCATATTCCAATCATGGTAAATAGGGAATGAGGAAAGAAATACAATATATTATCAAACATTATATACAATAAAATTTGATGTTAAAGGATAACAATCTTACCTTAATATACTCCTTCTGCAGGACCTGGATGATGGCAGAACAGGTCTCTGGGAAAATGATCCCCAGAGCCTGGGGGGGAGATGCCTGTCGAGAACTTGAGGTCCTGCAGGCTTCTCCCTGTTGCCAAGTACTGCAGGGTGGCGACTAGCCTCTGCTCTGGAGTGATGGCTTGCCTCATGCAGGTATCCTGCCTGCTAATATAAGGGGTCAGCAAAGCCAACAAACGGTGAAATACGGGGTCCGTCATCCAGAGAAAGTTCCTGAAATCATCAGGATTATTCTCACGGATCTCACGGAGCAAAGGCATATGACAGAACTGGTCACGCTGAAGCAACCAATTCTTGGTCCATGAACTCCTCCCCACCCTGTTCATGGACTGGACTTGTGTCAAGGTAAGGACCCCAACACCATGCCCCCGAACAGCACGAACTCTACAAGGAGTACGTATACGCAACATGGCTAGAAAACGGTCGGCTGCTCAGAACGATGTAACAGAACGCACTGAAGAACAGCAAGGCCTGTGAAGAGCGACCTGAAAAACAGCAACGAGCGGACAAGATTGCACAAAAAACTCCAATACGAACTGACTGCACGCACTGAAGAGCAGATACAAACCCATAAGCACAAACTGAACAGCAGAAAACGATCTGAAAACCACGAGTCTGAAAAAGCACGAATCGCCTCTCACCAAACTTTTTCTAACACGAGATTAGCAAAAGGAGCCCAAAGGGTGCCGCGCTTGGTTCGGACCTGCCCTTTTCTAGTCTCGTCGTGCGTGGTGTACGTCACCGCGTTCTTGGCGATCGGAAATTCCGACAACTTTGTGCGACCGTGTGTATGCAAAACAAGTTTGAGCCAACATCCGTCTGAAAAAATCCATGGATTTTGTTGTCCGAATGTCCGATCAATGTCCGGCCATGTGTACAGGGCATTAGACAGTTAGCCTGAATGGTAGACATGAACCCCCTCCAAGCTGTACCGAGAACATCCATGGCAGCAGCAATGTTGCTTCGTCTATCTGGATATAAAGGAGAAGTATATCAATTGTGATGAGGAAAAAAAAAGGGAAGATTCAGAAGGAGTTAAGATGAATTAAAACAATTCGTAAGGAATATAATGAGGCAGGAAGGAAAATCTGAATATTGGGGTGTATTATCCACCCTGTAAGCTGAAATATAAGGAATTGCCTCAATCTAATTGATCTAGGAGTAGGGGCGGGTACCATCATCCATAATGAATGGATATTAAAGCAGAATACCTGGGGCTGCCCCAAACATGCCCCTGATGGAGTAGAGAAAAAAGGACTATCTCGGTACCCAAGGATTAGGCTAGGATTATCATTAAAATAACATTTTATTAATAAGAAGGCATGGTTAAAATAATTTTGTACAAAAAGAAGATATTATACAAATGAAGGTTACAACCATGTATAGTTCATACAAAAGGTTTTAGAAGGTCGGTCAACCCCAAAGATCATAATGGGTACTGTACTGAAATGTAGATCTTGACACAATCCTTACATGTTTGAAGGCTTGAGCCGCTTCTTTAGGAGGAGTCAATCATTGTCATCTACAAAATAGATGTAATCTCATAATCAAACAATCATAACAATTACTTTATAATACAACCAAAAAAAGACAAGGAGGGTTGAGGGGATAAAGCATAAATATATATGGTGTTGACATGTCATTTGGGGATCCATAAATTCATGCATCGCTTACCAGTTGAAACCAATTTAACACAAAACAGCACACTAGAGGCACCCAAAGGTAGTCCCCCCACACAGGGGGCTCTCACACACAGTGGACTCTCACACACAGGTGCCCCTGACACAGGGGGCTCTCACACACAAAGGGCTCTTGCACACAGGGGGCTCTGGCACACAGGGGGCTCTCACACACAGGGGGCTTTCACACACAGGGGACTCTCACACATGGGGGGCTCTGACACACGGGGGCTCTCACACACAGGGGAGCTCTCACACAGGTGACTCTTACACACAGGGGGCTCTGACACAGGGGGCTCTCACACACAGGGGGGCTCTCACACACGGGGGCTCTGATTCCCAACAACATCTATGGCATTTGCAGCTTGCTGAAATAATGTTTCCCCAGCTTCTAGAAACTCTCAGTCTTACTCCCCAGCACTGCCACAGTCTACACATGTACAGAGCTCTATGCTTACACCTCAGGACAGCTCCTCTATCTCTGCTGTGATTCTGGGGCTGTCAGAGCAGCTCTGCACATTTCCTGTGCTTGCACAGAGCTGTAATAGGGAGTCCAGGGATGAATGAAGCAAGTCACACTGATGGAGAGATCAGGAAAACTGAGTGCCATGTTCACACATGAAGAGCAAAGAGGAAGAAACTTACATTCAGCTGTGTTCCTTACAAGGGACGGGGCAAATGAACACTGTACTCCATCACCACTATATAATCATTTACTGAAGAGGTAGAGGGGCGGGCCGATGACTGCTGGTTGGCTAAAAGGGGGAGGGCTCAACAAACTGACAGGAGGCTTGGCTAATAGGGACAGATATGTTTTTTCATGGCACCCAGCTAATATCAGGCAAATATTGTAGTAAGTACACAGCTGTTAGTGGGACATATCCTATGTTTAGGATGAAGTACAGCTGGGGGAGTTAGATAAGCACTGGATCTCCTCCCCATACACAAATACTAGATGGATCAGCAAAGAATACTAAAAAGTCCCAGTATATTCCCAACATATATAAGAATTGTTCTTCTCTTTTAGTAAACCTGCTCTGCAAAGTACAGGGCAGGTTTACAGCACAGCCAGGTACAGTTTAGAAGGCAGAGCAGTCAGGACTCACATGGAAGAAGACTATCTGACATCCATCCTCTGACATCTTCATGATGGGGTGAGCAGTAATGTCTGCAGGGCAGGAAGCAGAGATCGGGACTGCAGTGTTGTGTTCTCTTCTTGCTCCGCCCAACTGTAGAGGAGCTCTCAGTGTGACAGCCCCAATCTAGCCGGGCAGACTGTAGAGAAACCAAACCCAGAAGAGAGAATTCTTCTCCCTCTGTGATGGGACGTGGTTGCCACTGTAGAGAGGAGGCAGGCAATAGGTATGGGTGCATCCTCACCCCAGTTTTTGGGCAGGCTGTAGCATTGAGTGGAGCCATAACCTGAGTATTCTGTGCAAATGTTCCTCTTCATGCTGCTTGCATCCCGGCGCCCCCTCCCACACTACCCCAGGCAGCCGCCCCTAATGCCCCCCCCCCGTACCAGCCTTGCAGACAGGCACATAACTACCAGAGGGCCACACATCCAAATTTTGACTCCCACGCAGAGCTTGTCTCCCCTCTTTATGATTAAATATTTGCAGCACCTGCCATTTCTCAACCCTAATAAAAAGCCAATTTAGCATTGGTGGCCAGAAGTCTATACTGCATACTTACTGATGGTCGATGGTGGTCAATGCACCCCATTTTCATCCCTTTGACATAAATTGTCAAGACAGGTTTTTATTAACATTATGATGTTATGATCATAATTATATATTATCAAAAACTTTTATTACAAAAAAAACACTAAAATACTTTGTAACAATATTGTTTTTAACATTTATAAAAAACAACTGCAAACAATGTTTGCAGAGGTCAAGCAGGCACAGCCCACATGAGAGTGGCAACTGTACTCTAAATTCAGGAACAGTGCGGCATCTTTGCCACACCATCACAGGAAGATACATTAAATAGATTTCACTGGAACAACAGGTATTTGTGAAACGTTGCAGGGTGACTGTTTTATATACTGTATATATTAAATGCTTTAGCACTTTTTTAATGGGAGGCCATGGTTCTACTTTAATACAGGACTCACCTGTCAAAATTAAAGCTTGGCCCCACAAATTACATTGGGAGATGTACTCTTCTGGTGTAATTTGCAGGTAAACATGTCCTTCCCTATGCATAGCTAACTTCGCTTATTTTAAACATAATAGAATGTGAAACTGTGCACAGTTGGGCTGAAAGCTGCATCTGTGCCTCCTAGGTACCCATAAATATTGCAATTTGATACTGAGGAGCCAAATTATCCATGTGCATGATGTATTAAGGACTACTCTTGCAGGGTCATAGATCTGCTTGGCTGCTATTACAGGGCTGGCTATTGCCAAAGGGATGTGACTAAAGGGCCAACTAATAGCAGAATATACAGTATATTCTATTTTGTGCTTTTTTGGGGTACTCTGTACCACTAACCCTCTCATGAAGAGTTAAGTTCAGTAATAAATGTGTAAAAACGTACACAACTTTAGTATTTGGGTTTACATAAACGTTAAACTAAAAATGTAGATGTTAGATGCAACGGTTAAGGACTAATTTCACCTTTAAAAAAAAAAAGTAAATGCACCCACACTGATAAAAAAAATGAGAATTTATTATTTTGGCATTGCAACTGTGCAAGGTACTCTAGCACAGGAGTCTCCAAACTTTCTGAACAAAGGGCCAGTTTACTGTCCTTCTGACTTTGAGGGGGCTGAATTGTGGCCAATGTGGGTGGAAAATGTCCTGGTGTCAATTGGAGTACAAAATGCTCTATCATTGGTATTAGTGGGAGGAATATTGTCCCATTGTTGGTATTAGGGGAAGGAATAGATCCCCATCATTAATGTCAGTGGGAGGAATAGTGCCGCATTCTTGGTATCAGGGCAAGGAATAGTGTCCCATCATTGGTGTCAGTGGGAAGAATAGTGGGGTCAGTGGTAGGAATAGTGCCCTATTGGTATCAGTGACAGGATTTATGCCCAATTAGTGTAGAAGGAATAGTGCCTTGTAACAGTGGGAGGAATAGTGTCCCAAGGGCCTGATAAAGGCAAACAAAGGACCACATTTTGGAGACCACTTCTTTAGCGCCTGCAGATTATTCCACCAGTCTAGGTCTGTACCAAGGTACTTGGCTGGAAGAAGTATCAATGGATTTCAAATGCTGTGATGTCACCACACTTGAGCTCCAGTGGGATCTATGAATCTCTCTGCTCCGATGACTAATGGGCCCTAAAGTCTTTTCATTCACAGATCCAGGCAGAACCATGCATATCTGCACCAAATCCAAAAAAACGAATGGGGGCACTTTAGGGAGAAGAGCCCATGGATCCAGTAATGAGGGGGGGGGGTACTTTTTATTAATATATTTTAAAAAATGAAAATACATTACTTTTATCTATTAATTACAAGTGGCCATGTAGCAGCTATGCAGACGTTACATTATAGGCTACCAGCAGGGCTAGAGATAGAAACTGCTTGTGCTGTCACAAATTCCCAGCCATTGTCACTCAAACTGTGCAGGGATGGGCAGGGGGCACGTTAGCAGCTTTCCGACCATGTGAATGTAGACATGGCAGCAGAAGGCAGGGTTGAGTGGAGGGACATGTCAGCAACCTTTTTACCATGGTAGCACAGGCGTGTCGGCATCCTGTAGCTCCAGAGCAAAAGGCAAAGGAGCACACTGACCAGGCTAGGATAGATCTTCTTCCTTGCTTCAATGCCCTGGTCAGAAGATAACAGGGTGAAGGAGAACTGCAAGGATCACCAGATGTGTAATGCAGTTTAACGTTTTCTCTAAAACTAAAAAGGACTTACTAAGTACACTGTTGGAGACAAAAGAAGTTAAAGGAGAAGCGTGGCCAAAGCTCTTTTGCCTATACTTCTCATGTGGATCACAGGAGTGCATTTAGTTCTACTCTCCTGTGACCCAGATTCACAGAGCCATTCCAGGCAATGGAAGAACCCAGGTGCTTGACCAGCAGCTGGCTCAGCCTCTCAGTGCACCTCTGAGAGCCTGTGCTGTTCTCACCCCTGCGCAGCCTGGCGCTCCAGTGAGAACTGGAGGGGCAGAGCAGAGAACCAATGACTGACAGCCACCCACCGCTCTCTGCTCAGTGAAAACCAAGAACTGATCCATCAGCGGTCATGAGATGGCTTAGTTTTCTGTCTTAAAACTGGTAGGGGACAGCTGCAACGTCAGAACAATGCTGCATCTACATAGGTGTGTATGTAGGTTTGTTTTTTTTGGTATTCCCACACTTTTCTTTTAATCCCCTGTTATGAAAATGAAGAATCGCATACACTTTACTGTAGTATAACACATTTTCTAGTTAAATAATATTTTTTAAAGGTCTATACATTGTGGCAAAATGAGGGGCAGCTGAGAAGGAAAGAATGGCTTGGTTCCAAATGAGGAACACTAGAACTGCGAACTCTGATCTCAGATTGGTTGGCACAAAAGCTACAATGCACCATTATTTTAGCATGTCATGTTTTTAAATAAGCATGTAAATATCAATTTAGTCTCAGGCACTGATGTTCATATGATCTGAAGCAAGAGAGGGCATGGGAAGGCAAAATTAAACCTCAATTCACTCGCATATTGCAGATTGTTATCAGACAGCAATGTTTATCTTTATATATTGATTTAACTATTTTGTGTATCAGAATACATTTTTCATGCTGTCATCAGCTTCCTGATACCGAGCTGGAAGCAGGACGTACCCGTGAGAAGATGGTGATTACTTTTAGGGAAGAATGTACAGAAAGAATCATTTAAATATCAGATTGGTGAAGTCCACTGTTGAGATTTTTACACAATGTTATTCTTTAGTGGCTTGAAATGGCTTCTTTTAAACTCTATAAAATCTATAAAAAAAGCAACTTTTATTTTTGTAGTGTTCACTTTGTAAAATTATTTTACTAGTTCTATGAAAAATGTATATTTATATAGAGATGATTATGAAAAGCTTGTTCCAATCTAACAGGAAACATTCTATTTTAAAGCTGAACTCGGGAAAAGGGAAAAGCAAATATTGTCTAAACACAAAAGGCATGTGTATTCTTACTTGAGTATCAGTGTGCTTTGTGTACAGTAATCCAGCATGAAACTTTTTTTGCAGGAGCTTCATGTAAAAAAGACCAGTCACTGCAGGCAGCCTGTGGTGGATGGCTCTGCCAAGTTCCACCTACAGCTCCGCCCTCTACACATGCTATGTACAGCATAGTGATGATGTCACTGTTATTTTTACAAGGTAATAACTGTGTTTGCAAAAGCATTGGTGCACACAAAGTAGATTTATATCATTTGTGGCTTTTGAGGAAAATAGTTAAATACATTTAAATACAAATTAGATACAACAACCTACCAGCACAATGTCTCTGGTTTCTACCTTAAAACTGATTTTGTATATCAACCTTAACAATTATTGGATCTTTCTTTTATTAAGTCTTTCAATATGAAAGCCAGGGATCCCCAGGGTACCAACTTTGCCCATCTAAAAACCTTGTATCGGCATATAATTAACATGCATATCTATTTAATTTATTTATGCCATTATCCCTTAAAAAAAAAAAAAAAAACAGTCCTTTGCATTGCATTTTTATGGATGTGTTTAGTGAAAATGAAGCTCAGCTGCAGAAGATCATTGGAATAGATACATTTTGGACTAATGTGAACTAAGTTACTTTACATGTTGGTGTTGTGATGATAACTTTAATCAAAATAACTTTGTCATCAGAAAAAAATCTAATAATATAATACCAGTAATAATACCAGTTTGTTGAATGGTGATCCCTATCCTTGTTCTTTTGCAGAGCTACACTGGTTCAGTGGTTCATCTTCCAACAAAATTCTAAGTTATGTAAGTCAATTGCCTGCATCCCCTATGCATAAATTCAGTGGTTCACAACAGCGCTGTAAGGACATAAAAGTGAACAATTTCGAGGTTGGTGATGATTTATTTTTTTTTTTTAACAAACAAAATATTTTAATGTTTTTAAGTTTTATGGCTACTTGTATATTGGCAAAAGTGTGTGTGTGTGTGTTATCTGTGAGTTAAGCAGACCTTACATTTTCAAGGGAGGTTTGCATTAAGAATCAGAAGCAGCCAGCTGTTTAACCACTTCAGTACCAGGCACTTAGACACCTTCCCGCCCAGACCAATTTTCAGCTTTCAGCAATGTCGCAATTTGAATGACAATTGCGCGGTCATGCTACACTGTACCCAAACAAATTTTTTATCATTTTGTTCCCACAAATAGAGCTTTCTTTTGGTGGTATTTGATCACCTCTGCGGTTTTTATTTTTTGCGCAACAAATAAAAAAAGACAGAAAATTTCGAAAAAAAACAAGTTTTTCTTTGTTTCTGTTAAAATTTTTTGTAAATAAGTATGTTTTCTTCTTCAATGATGGGCACTGATATGGCTGCACTGACTGGCACTGATACGGTGGCACTGATGGGCACCGATGAGGTGGCACCAATGAGGTGGCACTGATGAGGTGGCACTGACGGGCACTGATGATGGGCACTGATAGGCGGCACTGATGGGCACTGATAGGTGGCACTGATAGGTGGCACTGGTATGCGGCACTGATGGGCACTCATAGGTGGCACCGATGGGCACTCATAGGCAGCACTGATGGGCACTCATAGGTGGCATTGATTGGTACATATGTGTGGCACTGATGGGTACTTATGGGTGGCATTGATGGGTGGCACTGATGGGCACTGATAGGTGGGCACTGATGGGCACTGATGGGCACAAATGGGCACTGACAGGTGGCACCGATGGGCAATGACAGGTGGCACTGAACACACTGATTGGTGGCACTGATAAAACATATTGGGGGCATTGCTGGGCAGATCTGGAACATAATGGTGCCAATCAGTGCCCATTTGTGGGCACTGATTGGCACAGCTGGGCACATGTGGATGGCCATGGGGTACATACGTGGCCATCCACATGTTGCCCCTTCCCTGGTGGTCCAGTGTGGTGATCTGAGGGGGGGCTGTGCTGATAAACAATCAGCGCAGACCTCCCCTGTCAGGAGAGCCGCCGATCGGCTCTCCTCTACTCACGTCTGTCAGACGTGAGTGAGGAAAAGCCTATCAATGGCTCTTCCTATTGACATTGTGATCAGCCGTGATTGGACAATCACGCCGGAGGCTCTTTACCAAGATCGGTGGAGCGGTGTGTCAGGCTGACACACCGCTCTACCGATCGCCGCGATGCACGCCCCCCGCGGGAGCGCGGCAGCATGTTATCCTGCTGAACGTCATATGACGCCCAGTCAGGATAACTGAACCACCGCCCGGCCGTCATCTGCTATGGGCCGGGCGGGAAGTGGTTAAAGGCGCACCCTTTAGTCCAGTGTTTCTCAACTCCAGTCCTCAAGGAGCCCCAACAGGTCATGTTTTCAGGCTCTCCATTAATTTGCACAGGTGATTGGATCAGTTTCACTGCCTTAGTAATTACCACAGCCGTTTCATCTGAGGGGAATCCTAAAAACATGACCTGTTGGGGCGCCTAGAGGACTGGAGTTGAGAAACACTGCTTTAGCCAGAAGTTACATTTTTTATGAAACAGCACTTCCAGTGTTGAATCCCAATGCTTAATCCCAAATTGTGTATAACAGTACTTTAAAAATCCAAAAGCCATATGTGAATACATTCCTCATGCACCAAAAAAAAAAAAAAGACGCCCTTTTGTAGAAAAAAGTCAAACAGCATTTACAAGGAAGAGAGAAGATAAAACCATGTGCAGAACATCCAAGCTTGTTCTATCCTTCACCCAAAGAAATGGTGTAGTTCGCCCACGAAGAGGCACCTCTCTATTACAAGATGGCCAGAATGCAGTTTTGTAGCAAAAGTATGTCTCACATCTGGGTTTTCTGTGATGTCTTCTTCCAACATGTGATGACCAGTAAGAAGTCCTTCATGAATGCAAACCCTCCAAGTACATAATATAACTGGGTACTAACATTTATAGGTAAAGTTGATCCAGGGAAAATCCGATTGCCTCTCGGGGGCTCAGGAAGGAATATTTTCCCCTGCTGTAGCAAATTGAAGCATGCTTTGCTGGGGTTTTTCGCCTTCCTCTGGATCAACTGTGCATGAAGGATTGTGTATATGGAATTGTATTTTTTTTTTTGGTACAACTAGATGGACTTGTGTCTTCAACCTGACTATGTAACTACAGTATCTCACAAAAGTGAGTACACCCCTCACATTTCTGTAAATATTCTATTATATCTTTTCATGTGACAGAACTGAAGAAATTACACTTTGCTACAATGTAAAGTAGTGAGTGTACAGCTTGTATAACAGTGTAAAATAACTCAACACACAGCCATTAATGTCTAAACCGCTGGCAACAAAAGTGAGTACAGCCCTAAGTGAAAATGTCCAAAATGGGCCCAAAGTGTCAATATTTTGTGTAGCTACCATTTTTTTCCAGCACTGCCTTAACACTCTTGGGTATGGAGTTTACCAGAGCTTCACAGGTTGGCACTGGAGTCCTCTTCCACTCCTCCATGATGACATCATGTTACTGGTGGATGTTAGAGACCTTGCACTCCTCCACCTTCTGTTTGAGGATGCCCCACAGATGCTCAATAGGGTTTAGGTCTGGAGAAATGCTTGACCAGTCCATCACCTTTAGCTTCTCAGCTTTTTTAGCAAGGCAGTGGTGGTCTTGGAGGTGTGTTTGGGGTCGTTATCATGTTGGAATACTGCCCTGCGGCCCAGTCTCCGAAGGGAGGGGATCATGCTCTGCTTCGGTATGTCACAGTACATGTTGGCATTCATAGTCCCCTCAATGAATTGTAGCTTCCCAGTGCCAACAGCAGTCATGCAGCCACAGACCATGACACTACCACCACCGTGCTTGACTGTAGGCAAGACACACTTGTCTTTGTACTCCTCACCTGGTTGCCTCCACACACGCTTGACACCATCTGAACTAAATATGTTTATCCTGGTCTCATCAGACCACAGGAAATGGTTCCACTAATTCATGTCCTTAGTCTGCTTGTCTTCAGCAAACTGTTTGCAGGCTTTCTTTTGCATCATCTTTAGAAGAGGCTTCCTTGTGGAACTACAGCCATGCAGACCAATTTGATGCAGTGTGCGGTGTATGGTCTAAGCACTGACAGGCTGACCCCCCCCACCCCTTCAACCTTTGCAGCAATGCTGGTAGCACTCATATGTCTATTTCCCAAAGACGACCTCTGGATATGACGCTGAGCACGTGCACTCAACATCCTTTGGTCGATCATGATGAGGCCTGTTCTGAGTGGAACCTGTCCTGTTAATCTGCTATATGGTCTTGGCTACCGTGCTGCAGCTCAGTTTCAGGGTCTTGGCAATCTTCTTATAGCCTAGGTCATCTTTATGTAGAGCAATATCTCTTTTTTCAGATTCTAAGAGAGTTCTTTGCCATGAGGTGCCATGTTGAACTTCCAGTATGAGAGAGTGAGAGCAATAACACCAAAATTTAACACACCTGTTCCTCATTCACACCTGAGATCTTGTAACACTAACAAGTGTTAGTAACAAACATGACACAGGGGAGGGAAAATGGCTAATTGGGCTCAATTTGGACATTTTCACTTAGGGGTGTACTCACTTTTGTTGCCAGTGGTTTAGACATTAATGGCTGTGTGTTGAGTTATTTTGAGGGGACAGCAAATTTGCACTGTTATACAAGCTTTACACCCACTACTTTACATTCTAGCAAAGTGTAATTTCTTCAGTGTTGTCACATAAAAAGGTATAATAAAATATTTACAAAAATGTGAGGGGTGTACTCACTTTTGTGAGATACTGTATGTAACTATGTAAGTAGTAAAGCACATGTCAGACATAAAACTCTATTTAAAAACTTTAAAATTTCAACAAAACTAAAAATGAGCAAGCATCCAGCCACTGTATAGTTGTCACAATACAAAGGCTTTGTCAAAATTGTGAATTGTGACTTCACTTAGAGATGTGCTTTTGCTGGGTCAGTATCTTAAAAAGAGTTGAACCCATAGACAGTCAATCATTTAGCATTTTCAGGAAAAGTTCAGCAATGGTAGCCTCCATACCTCTTTGAGTATAGGTTTCCTTTAAAACAGAGATGAGGAAACCATCCTGAGACCCTGCTGAATTTAAAAGCCCAATTGCTGCAATCTGGGCTATAAAGTTATACAGAAATTTGGAATTCCGCTGTATCTGAAGAGTCACAAATTCCTTAGCCTGCTGCATAAAATAGAGACTTTCCCTGGATATTATTTCAAAGAAAAACAGTCTACACGTGTTATTGCTTGGTATCATTTTCTTTATTGCAATAATTATGTGGTATATTTTATACACAGGCTGCATAGTTGGCTCTTTATAAATGTATTTATGCAACGTATCCGACTGAGACTTCACACTCAATAAATGCTACTACCTTGAGCATGAATTCCTCTCCATACACCTGGGCCAAATCATCTTGGCATTTTAGGACTTCCTATGGCTCGCACACAGACAGAATGAAATGTGTTTAGTGTTTTATTTTTAATCACCGGACTCATTTGCATGATGGGACAGGATTTATTAAACGAGCCCTGTGGGTTTCAATACCTTTTCAGTGAGTCAAGGCATGAGGTGACTGTAAGAATTCAGTTGAAAGTTTTATTTTTGGAAATGGTTTAAAATCTTAACATGCAACACTTCCTCCCGCTAATCCTATTTTTAATGAATTGGCAGTAAAGTCACTGAACTAGACAAGTGAGAAAGAGAAAAAAAAATGGGGCCTAAATACAAATACGGGAAAGCAATTCCAAAAATGAATTAACCCAAAGTAATGTTCAAGATACAACAACAGTACAGATCATTGAAATATTGTTAAATATATTTGACTTTTAAACAAAAGGTTAAAAAGAGTATACACACTTTTAGCTGTATCCTTTTTTTGCCTTTTGTATTAAATAAAATACAAATATTTTTAACATCATTTCAATAATCTGTACTGTTGCCATACCTTGGAAATCCCATTGGGTAAATTCGTTTTTGGTTTGCCTAAATGGGCAAAGTGCTATATCTTCTTTAAAATCAATGGTAACGTGATACAGCCTAAGCTAGATGTTTCCAAAAGAGTGGGACTAACACTGATTATACTTGTCCTCAACAGGATTTCTACTACTCTGCTTGACAAGTGTATGTAGTCTCTCTGATAGCATGATACTTTATATGCAACATGGTCATCTCTTACATGGCATTGTGGTGCAGAGATTGTAATGCTACATACTGGGTTTGACAGGCAGTACTGCTTGTAAAACTCTCCCATGTAAGTGAATGGGGCCATACAGCAACCACACACCAAGCACGTGTCTTGAAGTTAGGGCACAATCCACACTGCAAAATTGCTAATTAGCATTTAACAATCAACAAAGCCCCAAAAGCAGGCATCAGGAAGCAGCAGCATTGCCTCCGGAATGCTTATAAATCTCCTTCTACTGTCCTATAAAAAAGCAACCCATTGTTTTCTTGGTGGGGGAGGGGTCGGTAGACAGCACCCCAGGTGCTTGGCACTAGGGATGAGTTTCGAGTTCGAGTCGAACCCATGTTCGACTCGCACATCACATGTTCAACCGTTCTTTCGAATTTCAAACGTTATGGGCCGTTCACGACAAATTCGAGTGCATTGCTGGCTGATGATTGGCCAAGCATGCGCTATGACCCACATGCTTGGCCAATCACAGCGCCGTCTGTACAGAGAGCCATAATTGGCCAAAGCCAGGGTGGCTTTGGCCAATTATGGCTCAGGCGGGTTAGTACACGCCCCACACTACATAAAGCCGCCTGCAAGTCGGCCCTATGTAGTGTGTTCCGGCGTTGAGAGAGAGAGATAGAGAGAGAGAGAGAGACAGTGTCATTTGATTTAAGTTAGATAGAGCAGGCAGGGGAGTCAGTTAGCTGCACTTACAGTGTATTGTGTATGAATTTGCATCCTAAGTGTTATATATATATATATATATATATATATATATATATATATATATACTGTATTCAGTTTAGCTAGATCTGTTCCTGTTATTCTCTTCCTACTGACAGGCAGGCAGGTGTTTTTACAGTATTTACAGCTACCTGAAGAAAATTGCTGGTGTTCTTCTAGAACCATTAGCTACAGTATTTACAGTTAGTGTAGTGCGTCCTCTGCACAGTGTGCACCTAAACCAACCTGAAGAAAATTGGTGGTGTTCTTCTGATCCTATTAGTACCACAGGCAGCTGCAGTATTTACAGTTAGTGTAGTGCGTCCTCTGCACAGTGTGCACCTAAAGCTACCTGAAGAAAATTGGTGGTGTTCTTCTGATCCTGTTAGTATCGCAGGCAGCTGCAGTATTTACAGTTAATGTAGAGCGTCCTCTGCACAGTGTGCACCAAAAGCTACCTGAAGAAAATTGGTGGTGTTCTTCTGATCCTATTAGTACCACAGGCAGCTGCAGTATTTACAGTTAGTGTAGTGCGTCCTCTGCACAGTGTGCACCTAAAGCTACCTGAAGAAAATGGGTGGTGTTCTTCTAATCCTATTAGTATCGTAGGCAGCTGCAGTATTAACAGTTAGTGTAGTGTGTCCTCTGCACAGTGTGCACCTAAAGCTACCTGAAGAAAATTGGTGGTGTTCTTCTGATCCTATTAGTATCGCAGGCAGCTGCAGTATTTACAGTTAGTGTACTGCGTCCTCTGCACAGTGTGCACCTAAAGCTACCTGAAGAAAATTGGTGGTGTTCTTCTGATCCTGTTAGTATCGCAGGCAGCTGCAGTATTTACAGTTAATGTAGTGTGTCCTCTGCACAGTGTGCACCGAAAGCTACCTGAAGAAAATTGGTGGTGTTTTTCTGATCCTATTAGTATCGCAGGCAGCTGCAGTATTTACATTTAGTGTACTGCGTCCTCTACACAGTGTGTACCTAAAGCTACCTGAAGAAAATTGGTGGTGTTCTTCCGATCCTATTAGTACCACAGGCAGGCAGCTGCAGTATTTACAGTTAGTGTAGTGTGTCTTCAGCACAGTGTGCACCTAAAGCTACCTGAAGAAAATTGGTGTTGTTCTTCTGATTCTATTAGTACCGCAGGCAGCTGCAGTATTTACAGTTAGTGTAGTGCATCCTATGCATAGTGTGCATCTAAAGCTACCTGAAGAAAATTGGTGGTGTTCTTCTGATCCTATTAGTATCGCAGGCAGCTGCAGTATTTACAGTTAGTGTAGTGCGTCCTCTGCACAGTGTGCACCTAAAGCTACCTGAAGAATATTGGTGGTGTTCTTCTGATCCAATTAGTACCGCAGGAAGCTGCAGTATTTACAGTTAATGTAGTGCGTCCTCTGCATAGTGTGCACCTAAACCAACCTGAAGAAAATTGGTGGTGTTCTTCTGATCCTATTAGTACTGCAGGCAGCTGCAGTGTTTACAGTTAGTGTAGTGCATCCTCTGCACAGTGTGCACCTAAAGCTACCTGAAGAAAATTGGTAGTGTTCTTCTGATCCTATTAGTATCGAAGGCAGCTGCAGTATTTACAGTTAGTGTAGTGTGTCCTCTGCATAGTGTGCATCTAAAGCTACCTGAAGAAAATTGGTGGTGTTATTCTGATCCTATTAGTACCGCAGGCCGCTTCAGTATTTACAGTTAGTGTAGTGTGTCCTCTGCACAGTGTGCACCTAAAGCTACCTGAAGAAAATTGGTGGTGTTCTTCTGATCCAATTAGTACCGCAGGAAGCTGCAGTATTTACAGTTAATGTAGTGCGTCCTCTGCATAGTGTGCACCTAAAGCTACCTGAAGAAAATTGGTGGTGTTCTTCTGATCCTATTAGCACCACAGGCAGCTGCAGTTTTTACAGTTAGTGTAGCGCATCCTCTACACAGTGTGCACCTAAAGCTACCTGAAGAAAATTGGTGGTGTTCTTCTGATCCTATTAGTACTGCAGGCAGCTGCAGTATTTACAGTTAGTGTAGTGCGTCTTCTGCACAGTGTGCACATAAAGCTACCTAAAGAAAATTGGTGGTGTTCTTCTGATCCTATTAGTATCGCAGGCAGCTGCAGTATTTACAGTTAGTGTAGTGCGTCCCCTGCAAAGTGTGCACCTAAAGCTACCTGAAGAAAATTGGTGGTGTTCTTCTAATCCTATTAGTACCGCAGGCAGCTGCAGTATTTACAGTTAGTGTAGTGCGTCCTCTGTAAATACTGCAGCTGCCTGCGATACTAATAGGATCAGAAGAACACCACCAATTTTCTTCAGGTAGCTTTAGGTGCACACTGTGCAGAGGACACACTACACTAACTGTAAATACTGCAGCTGCCTGCAGTACTAATAGGATCAGAACACCACCCATTTTCTTCAGGTAGCTTTAGGTGCACACTGTGCAGAGGACGTACTACATTAACTGTAAATACTGCAGCTGCCTGCGGTACTAATAGGATTAGAAGAACACCACCAATTTTCTTCAGGTAGCTTTAGGTGTACACTTTGCAGGGGACGCACTACACTAACTGTAAATACTGCAGCTGCCTGCGATACTAATAGGATCAGAAGAACACCACCAATTTTCTTTAGGTAGCTTTAGGTGCACACTGTGCAGAGGACGCACTACATTAACTGTAAATACTGCAGCTGCCTGCGGTGCTAATAGGATCAGAAGAACACCACCAATTTTCTTCAGGTAGCTTTAGGTGCACACTGTGTTCTTCTGATCCTATCAGTGCAACAGGCAGGCAGCTGCAGTATTTACAGTTAGTGTAATGTGTCCTCTGCAAAGTGTGCACCTAAAGCTACCTGAAGAAAATTGGTGGTGTTCTTCTGATTCTATTAGTACCGCAGGTAGCTGCAGTATTTACAGTTAGTGTACTTTGTCCTCGGTACAGTGTGCACCTAAAGCTACCTAAAGAAAATTGGTGGTGTTCTTCTGATCCTATTAGTATCGCAGGCAGCTGCAGTATTTACAGTTAGTGTAGTGCGTCCCCTGCAAAGTGTGCACCTAAAGCTACCTGAAGAAAATTGGTGGTGTTCCTCTAATCCTATTAGTACCGCAGGCAGCTGCAGTATTTACAGTTAATGTAGTGCGTCCTCTGCACAGTGTGCACCTAAAGCTACCTGAAGAAAATTGGTGGTGTTCTGATCCTATTAATACCACAGGCAGGCAGCTACCGTATTTATAGTTAGTGTACTGTGTCCTCTGTACTGTGTGCACCTAAAGCTACCTGAAGAAAATTGGTGGTGTTCTTCTGATCCTATTAGTTCCAACAGGCAGGCAGTTGCAGTATTTACAGTTAGTGTACTGCGTCCTCTGCACATTGTGCATCTAAAGCTACCTGAAGAAAATTGGTGGTGTTCTTCTGATCCTTTTAGTACCGCAGGCAGCTGCAGTATTTACAGTTAGTGTACTGCGCCCTCGGCACAGTGTGCACCTAAAGCTACCTGAAGACAATTGCTGTTGTTCTGATCCGATTAATACCACAGGCAGGCAGCTACAGTATTTACAGTTAGTGTACTGTGTCCTCTGCACAGTGTGCACCTAAAGCTACCTGTAGAAAATTGGTGGTGTTCTCATACTAATAATACTACAGGCAGGCAGTTGATTCTGCTAGCTGCAGTATCAGTATATATATATATATATATATATATATATATATATATATATATATATATACATCCCAGCTTTGTGCAGCTACATCTCACTGCAGGCCATTAGTATGTCTGGAAGGCCAACAAGGAGAGGCAGACAGTCACAAGCCAATAAAAAAGGGCAAGCAGGCTCTGTGTCTAGAGGAAACAGTGCTGATCGTGGAGACGGTGCATCCTCATCAGCACGTGACCGTGGGACACGCATGTTCTTTTTTTCGGCAACTAGCCATATTGAGCCGCAACATGCGGAAAACTTGGTAGAGTGGATGACCAAGCTGTCCTCATCCTCCTCATCCTCTCTCATCCTCCCTCACCCAGGTTCAGGGTACTTTGTCTGGCAAAGCAGCTGCCAACACGACCTCTTCCCTCGGCTCAATGGCATCAGTCACTCCTTCCCTAGCCCCATCATGTCCTCCTGAGGAGTCCCCCGAACTGTTTGACCACAGTGTTGGGTACATGCACCAGGAGCATGCCCAGCATTTTGAAGGCTCTGATGATGGTACCCAGCTAGAGGAAGGCAATAACGTGATCCCAGAGAGAAGGGGTGCCCAAAAAGGACAGCAATCTGGCAGTCATGTTCCCCCAGCTGCAGCATACTGCCAGCTTTGCTCCAGTGATGAGGAGGGAAGGGATGATGAGGTCACTGACTCCACGTGGGTGCCTGATAGGAGAGAGGAGGAGGAGGAGGAGGCACATCTCCAACGAGGCAGGATGCCCTCCAGGGGCCAGCTTAAGGGCAGCACACTGACTACATCACACCGCAGTGCTCCGCATGTGCAGAACGTTGCTGTCTCTGCGTGTTATTCCAAAAGTTCTTTGGTATGGGCCTTTTTTGAATTGAGTGCATCAGATCCCACCGCTGCTATTTGCAACATATGTCTCAAGCGTATCTCGCATGGCCAAAACATCAGCCGCTTGGGCACCACATGCTTGACCGGACATATGTCGACCTGCCATGCAGTTCGTTGGCAAGCGTACCTAACAGACCCACACCAAAGAACAAAGCGGACCTCTCCTTGCTCCTCATCAGCTGGGATCTCCAACCCCACTATACCTTCAGTCCTCTCTGAAACCTGCACTGAGAGGAATGAAGGTGTAGAATTAGGTGTGTCACAGCCAAGTACTGTCGGGCAATCTGCTATTGGTACACCGACGTCAGATTGTACCAGGAAAATTTCCCTGCCTCAGCTGCTGCACCACCAAAAGAAGTTCGCTCCCAGCCATCCACATGCCCAGTGGTTGAATGCTAGCTTGGCTAAATTGCTAGCACTTCAACTGCTGCCTTTTTAGTTGGTAGACTCAGCCCCCTTCTGTGAGTTTGTGGAATGTGCGGTTCCTCAGTGGCAGGTTCCCAAACGCCACTTTTTCTCATGGAAGGCAATTCCGGCTCTCTACCAGCATGTGGAATTCAATGTCTTGGCCTCGTTAACAGGGCGGTCAGAGGTAAAGTGCATATTACCACTGACTCATGATCCAGCAGGTATGGACAGGGACGTTACCTATCTTTCACCGCGCACTGGGTGACTCTTCTGGCAGCTGAGAAGGATGCAGGACAGGGTGCAGTAGTGTTGGAGGTTATTCTGCCACCATGCCTCCAAAATTCTACTAGTGGTGATTCTGCCACACCTCTCTCCTCCACCCCCTCCTCTTCTTCTTCCTCCATGGCCTCTTCCTGTGCTGATTTGTCTTTGGAACCAGCGGTGCTCTGTAGGCGTTCAAGGGGCTACGCAAGCACGCAGGCAAAAAGGTGCCATGCGGTGCTTGAGCTGGTGTGCTTGGGGGACAGGAACCACACTGGGGCAGAGATTCTGTCAGCTCTGCAGGGGAAGGTTCAGAGGTGGTTGACGCTAGACATGTGTATTTGTTTTTGTCCGAATGCATTTTCGTCCGAATTTCAGGTATTTTCGTTATCATTTTAACAAACAATAGCGAAAGTGCAGACTCCGAAAAACGAAAGATCCGACATAAACAAATGCTTTATTTTCCTTTTCGTTGCTACAACAGTTCGATATAGATAGGATATTCGACATGATGCTGACAATAACAATCTGTGTCCATCAAACCTGTGATCGAATGTGCCTAACCTTAACTCTATTAGTCCAAGATTATTCTACATAGAGAGAAAAGATTTGACATAGAGAGAAAAGATTCGACATAGAGAGAAAAGATTCGACATAGGGGAGAAAAGATTCGACATAGGGGAGAAAAGATTGCTGCTGGAATTGGGTGGGGGAAGTAAAATAAAAATAATGATGATGCTGAATGTTATTGGTTGATTGTAACCAAAGAGGAGGGGCAGTAAAATAGCTAGAACTAAGTACACACGTACTTTGGCTTGTGGTGTCTGTTGAAAGTTCTAAGAAAATTTGACGGAGCAGGTAAACTATACGGCGTCCTACAGTTTTGCTGCTCCATCGAATCTTCTTTGAACAATCGACAGACATCATAAAGCCTTCAATGACAGATTCGACCTTAATTGATTTGGACTTTTGGACGAACGCAATTTTTAACGAAAAACGAAATAAATAAAAACTAATTTCGGGAGTAACAAAATAAATTTATTTTTCGGACGAAAACGAAATTCCAAAATGAAATATTTCAGTGTGCACATGTCTAGTTGATGCCATGCCAGCTTAAGGCAGGTATGGTGATTTTGCGACAATGGCACCAACCTCCTCTCCGCCCTCCGACAGGGACAACTGACCCATGTGCGCTGTTTGGCTCACGTCCTTAACTTGGTGGTGCAGCGGTTCTTGGGCAGGTACCCGGGTTTTCAGGATGTCCTGAGGCAGGCCAGGAAAGTCTGTGTGCATTTCTGCAGGTCATATAATGCCAGTACTCGGCTGGCTGAGCTCCAAAAGGAATTTCACCTCCCCAAGAACCGCCTAATCTGTGACGTGCCCACCAGGTGGAACTCAACGTAGGCCATGCTGCAGCGACTGCACACGCTGCAAGGGCCATCAATGAGTATCTATGCGAATATGGCACCAGGACAGGGTCAGGGGACCTTGTTTTTTTTTCCCCACATCAGTGGGCTATGATCAGGGATGCATGCACTGTCCTGTCACCATTTGAGGAGGCCACGACGATGGTGAGCAGTGACAGTGCATGCATCAGTGACACTGTCCCTCTTGTCCACCTGTTGGAGTACACGCTGCGTGGAATAATGGACAGGGCACTTAAGGCAGAACAGAGGGAGGAAGAGGAAGACTTCCTTACCTCTCAAGGCCCCCTTTATCCAGACAGTGTAACTGTGTGCCCGCCGATCACACAGGAAGAGGATGAGGAGGAGGAGGAGGATTGTGTCAGCATGGAGGTGGAGCCTGGCACTCAGCATCAGCAGCAGTCTTCAAGGGATCATTTACAGTCCGAAGAAACCCATGGACTTGTACGTGGCTGGGAGGAGGTGGCTGTGGATCATGTCATCCTTAGTGACCCAGAGGACTCTGGACCAAATGGCTCAGCAAACCTACTCTGCATGGCCTCCCTGATCCTGAAAAGCCTGCGGAAGGATCCTCGTATTCGTGGTATCAAGGGGAGGGATGATTACTGGCTGGCAACCCTCCTTGATCCACGTTACAAGGGTAAGGTTGCGGACCTTATCTTGCAGTCGCAGAGGGAGCAGAGGATGAAACATCGTCGGGAGGCCTTGCAGAAAGGTTTGTGCAACGTGTTTCCAGAGCCTGGGAAGTTACAATTTCCTGGTCCTCCTGGACAACGTGTTGCTGAGGCTTCGGTCAGTCACAGAAGGAGCGGTGGAGAAGGTGGCCGTCTGACCGATGCGTTCAGACAATTTTTTAGTCCGCAGCCCCAAGATCTGATAGGTTCCAGCAACCATCGCCAACGTCTGATTCACATGGTGCAGGATTACCTAGGGGCAAGATCAGACTTGGACACCTTTCCCATTGAAAATCCTCTGGGTTACTGGGTCTTGAGGATGGATCACTGGCCAGAGCTTGCACAGTATGCAATTGAGCTACTGGCCTGTGCTGCATCCAGCGTTCTGTCGGAACGCACATTCAGTGCTGCTGGAGGCTTTGTAACCGATCACAGGGTGCACCTGTCCACCGAATCAGTCGATCGGCTGACCTTCATAAAAATGAATCAGTCTTGGATCACCAGCTATCAAGCACCTGATGCTGATGTAACCGATTGATTTTTTTTATGTGAGATCCCTTCAAGACTGCCTATGCTGATGCTGAGTGACTATCCTGTTATGCTGAGTAACAATCCTCTTCCTCCTCAATTTTCTTGCTGATAGCTTGTAAGAACATTTTTGGTTCTAGGCACCGCCACCATTGGCCAATTTTTCTTCCCCTGTTTAACAGGGGCGTGTAATTACAATTTTTGATGCAATACTTTGCAGCAGGGCTCATTCCTGTGCTCCAACTATAGTATCTGTGAGGGGTTGCAGTGTTGTGGCACCAGTGCCCAAGGCCCAATTTTTCAGTCCCTGTTTAACAGGGGCTTGTAATTACAATTTTTGATGCAATACTTTGCAGCAGGGCTCATTTCTGCTCTCCAACTAGAGTATCTGTGATGGATTGCAGTGTTGTGGTAATTTTTCTGCCACTGTTTAACAGGGGCGTGTAATTAAAATTTTTGATGCATTACTTTGCAGCAGGGCTCATTCCTGTGCTCCAACTAGAGTATCTGTGAGGGGTTGCAGTATTGTGGTACCAACACCAGTGCACAAGGCCCAATTTTTCAGCCCCTGTTTAACAGGGGCTTGTAATTACGATTTTTGATGCAATACTTTGCAGCAGGGCTCATTTCTGCTCTCCAACTAGAGTATCTGTGATGGGTTGCAGTGTTGTGGCACCAGCACCAGTGCCCAAGGCCCAAATTTTCAGCCCCTGTTTAACAGGGGTGTATAATTACATTGTTTGATGCAATTCTTTGTTAACAAAATTCTTAAAAAAATAAAAAAAAACACGTTCACAAGGACAAGGTGTGCATGAATAACTAATACATTTAAAAACAATTTCGTAGCGAGATTTTACGAGACTTGGCCTAAGGAGCGTAGCAGCCAATTACGTAGATAGGCATTTAAAGGTCTGACATGTTTCGCCAGTGGTGGCTTCCTCAGGGACAGATGTTTTATACCTATGGCGCTACAAATCAGTCTATGAAGGAAAATTGACAGTCAGAACAATGATATAATAATAGGTCAAGGGTTAAATCAAAAATGCATATGATTTAAATGGGTAATTAAACATGTTTGCGAGCTGTCAGACATTACCCACAAGCACCGACCCAGAGTGCCCCCCCGGAAACCCCATGCACATAAAGACGCCAACCCGGCCTTCCACCCAACCACCACAACCTAGCCCCCATAAGATGGTAAATGACTACCTGTAGGTCACCAGGGATAGGCGCAGCAAGCCCCTAGAGCCGCACCACAAACACAGGTTACATTAAGTAGCTGCAGGGGGCAAATAAGAGGACCTGGCAGAGTGTATCTATAAAGCAAAAAGCAACAAATAAATCAATTATGGTGGGCCCCCAAGAGAGCCCCAAGGGGTCCACCAGTTTATAAGACAACATTGAACTACCATAGTCTCTCTAGCTAATATTTACATCAATTATGTAAAAATATTGTGCACAGGACACCAGGACATGATTGATTCATAGCATTAAGCCTGCCACAAAGCATCTAATGGGGTATGTATCTCTAAGAATAATAAAGAAAAAATCATATGTAGGGATCTCACCAAAATTAATGAGTAAAAATAAGGAAGTATGAACCAACTAAATCTATTGGTGGTTAATACAGACTGTTTGTATACAAAAAAAATCATAAGTATATTGCACTTACCATTAGGCAAGGTGCAGTAGATAAATTGAATGGCTGGTATGAAGGTTGCGACTGATTATAGCTTCCAGTGTGATATACTGAGGGATGGGAACAAAACGTAGACTTGGTATAAGCATACTGCCAAATAGAAGAAAAGACAGTACTTGCCAAATGGAGAAGTTGTGGATTAAGTATGCATACCGGCCTGGAATGTGGATAACGTGACAGTGTCCTGTTGATCCCTGGTGATGTACAGGCCAAGGATGCCGGCGCTCTTATTCCCCCCACACGCGTGCAGCGTCTGACGTCACCGCACGTGTGAGCGGACAAACACAGCCATTGCGCATGCGCAGCGCGCAGACGTGTCCGGGCCTACAAGGTCCAGGAGGCATAGCGATAGTGTCCATGGTAACGTGTATAAACACGCCACAGACACCGCGCAGTATTGAACGGCCACAAAGGCAGCACAATATATTGGAGGAGTTAAGATCCAAGGATCACCAATTGGCAGTGGCTAAAAACGGGCAGAGGGAGTTCCAATGCCCTTGGGTGTCCATACAGCTAGGGTATTCCTGTAACGTTGGGTGGCAGCGCCAGATGGGATCCGCGCCACCCATGGGGACCCACATAGAAGTCAAAAGACAGGGGGTATTGTAGAGGCCAGGCGGAGGAATGGAAGGGGAAGGGCTTGGCATCAGAGGGCATGCTGAATCCAGCGGGGACACAGTGGAAAAAGGTGGAGGAGGGTGGGAACAAGCCTGGGACCTCTGATGAAGTCACGTGCGGTGTGACGTCACGCGTAAGGACGGGACAGGCTATACACGCTGTGTCAGTAATACGAGCTCGCCGCTCGTCGGAGATAGGAACAAATTGCTGTTTTTTTATGTGAGTACTGTGTTTACTTTTAATAAAGTTACTGGTTTTAGCAATATTACACTATTGGGGCTCCCCGTGTTTTTTATCCCCCCTACTACCGAGGGAACCACCCCCTGGAACTGGGACCGTGAGGATAGGGATTTACATCCCAGGAGGACACCCCCCCCCCCATAAAAGATTCTTGGTCATACACGCCTGCTCCATTGCTCCAAGGAGGACCCTGTATAAAGACCCCTGGCTATATGCTTTTGCCCTATTGCCTTAAGGTAAGGGGCCATCTCTCACAGGAGTGTTGTTACACGAAGTGGAGCACCGTGTTATTTAAGTCAAGCACCACGGAGCGACCGTTGCATGTCAGGACGCTATCACCTTTATTTTAAACAAAAAAGGATTTTGCCCCACTGTCACATCTGGTGCATGCCAAATTATCCAAGTCACACTATTTAGCACCATCGCCTGTTATAGTTCTGAACATTTTGTGAACACTTGTTTATATTTCTATTTTTACTTTGCACTTTGTCACCTTAATTGTTACCTTGATTGCCACTTTATTTGAGTCACATATGTCTTCTTACTATGTTAAGTGACACCATTGCTCTTTGCACATGATCACAGATATGGACTGAGTATTCACCTAACGGCATTATTTATGATGAGTGAAGTTTTAGCACTATATTTTCCACATTGACGTGTTTTAATTGCTTTAGCACTGTGAATTTATATTGATAAATTTGATTTTATATGGCGGCTGCCAACACTTTAATGTTGTTTTTTTAGTTATTTATCACCACTTTAAGGCCCCTGACAGGGGCACTCAGGATTAGCGCAGCACTACCTAAAATCTTTAAAGCCTGGGACCTGAATAAAGCCCCAAAGAAACGCCTGCACACCATAGGCATATACGACATAAAGGAAAGGAAAGCAGGAAAGAGAAAGAGTGAAGGGGGCAAAGTCCGAAGCGTGCGCCCAATAAAGGCAGGTCTGACAGATCGCAAAGAAAACTACACCAATAAAGCAATGTATAATCTGGCATCAAAAAATAGACTTTGAAAGGTAATATTTGCATACATATAACAATGAAAGGGAAGGTTTTCCATTTAGTTAAATATATAAATGGTACATATTGATATTGTGAATCAAAAAATAAGTGAATATCAGACTAAAATAACTATATAGAGTTAAAGCTATGTCCTGATCGACCAGGGCCGATTCCTGAAATGGGGAAGCGAGGACAGTAGGGAGGAACATAAAACACAAGAAGATATATACCATGCGATCAAAATTGGTAGAATAATTATAACTAGTTCCAATGGGGCTAAGTTAAAGAAATGGCTTAAAGCTAATATACTCATTAAGCCCTGGATATCTAGTGGCATCCAAAGTGTGTATCCATTTTGTCTCCAGTTGGAGTAGTTTCTGATCGATATCGCCTCCTCTGGCATGTGTAGGGATATGTTCCAAAGCTGTGAAGCCAACAACATGGGGATCATAATTATGATAGTCTGCTATGTGTCGATTAATGGAAGTGGATGTCTTATGTTTGTATAGGGGTTTAATGTGATCACGGATCCGTACACAGAATGGGCGTTTAGTTTTTCCGACATAGTAACTGCCACACACACAGGTGGCCAGATATACTATGCCGATGGTTTGGCAGGTAACTTTATGTTTGATTTTATGAATTTGGCCGTTTGGAAGCGGAGTTTCACGTGCGTCATAGATGAAATCACATATATCGCAGTTGCCACAGGGAAATGTGCCAAAAGTTGTTAAAATAGAATCGGATTTAGGTGCATGATGACTAGCTGTGATTTTGTCTGGTAGAGATGGAGAACGACGGTAAGTGATCTGAGGCTGAGATTTAATATATTTCTTGATGGTGTTGTCCGCAGTGAGAAGGGGCCAGAATTTGTTCAAAATATCTCTGACCTCATTATGGTGTTGAGAGAACTCTGTTATAACGCGGACCGGCTGGGAACTGTCCGTGTTTTTG
Source organism: Aquarana catesbeiana (assembly GCF_042186555.1). Lineage (NCBI taxonomy): Eukaryota > Metazoa > Chordata > Amphibia > Anura > Ranidae > Aquarana > Aquarana catesbeiana. Next base: position 135,264,226 of record NC_133329.1, read on the forward strand.
TTGGGATATATTAGTTTTTTCCTATCCAGTTTTTTCACTCTGTTGAAAGCTTGTTTCAGTAATTTGTGACTGTATCCTCTTCTTTTTAGTCTCTCATATATAGATCCTGAGAGGCTGCAAAGAAGTCCTTTTTGTGCGTACAGTTACGTTTAATGCGTAAATATTGGCTGTATGGAATACTATTTAAGAGTGGTTTTGGATGAGCACTTTTCGCATGTAGAATGGTATTCCAAGATATTACCTTGCGATACAAAGATGAGGAAAGATTACCATTCGGATCCAGTTGTATTTCCAGATCCAGAAAAGTAATCCTCCTCTGGCTACATTCCATCGTGAATTTGAGATTGTATGAATTAATTCCCAAAGTTTCTACAAATTTAGAAAGGAGTTCCCAAGTACCGGACCAAAAGAAGATCACATCGTCGATATACCTGTGCCACGACACCACGTGGCACAGGAAATCAGCAAGGTCAGGATTGGAAAAAAGTTCCCTTTCCCACCCCCCCAGGTACAGATTGGCGTAGGATGGCGCACATTTAGTGCCCATAGCTACACCCTGTACCTGGAGGAAGTGGGAAGTGCCAAACATAAAATGGTTACGCGTCAAAATGAAACCCAAAAGATCAAGATCAAAGGACTTCTTTGCAGCCTCTCAGGGTCTATATGAGAGACTAAAAAGAAGAGGATACAGTCACAAATTATTGAAACAAGCTTTCAACAGAGTGAAAAAACTGGATAGGAAAAAACTAATATATCCCAACAAAAACACGGACAGTTCCCAGCCGGTCCACGTTATAACAGAGTTCTCTCAACACCATAATGAGGTCAGAGATATTTTGAACAAATTCTGGCCCCTTCTCACTGCGGACAACACCATCAAGAAATATATTAAATCTCAGCCTCAGATCACTTACCGTCGTTCTCCATCTCTACCAGACAAAATCACAGCTAGTCATCATGCACCTAAATCCGATTCTATTTTAACAACTTTTGGCACATTTCCCTGTGGCAACTGCGATATATGTGATTTCATCTATGACGCACGTGAAACTCCGCTTCCAAACGGCCAAATTCATAAAATCAAACATAAAGTTACCTGCCAAACCATCGGCATAGTATATCTGGCCACCTGTGTGTGTGGCAGTTACTCTGTCGGAAAAACTAAACGCCCATTCTGTGTACGGATCTGTGATCACATTAAACCCCTATACAAACATAAGACATCCACTTCCATTAATCGACACATAGCAGACTATCATAATTATGATCCCCATGTTGTTGGCTTCACAGCTTTGGAACATATCCCTGCACATGCCAGAGGAGGCGATATCGATCAGAAACTACTCCAACTGGAGACAAAATGGATACACACTTTGGATGCCACTAGGTATCCAGGGCTTAATGAGTATATTAGCTTTAAGCCATTTCTTTAACTTAGCCACATTGGAACTAGTTATAATTATTCTACCAATTTTGATTGCATGGTATATATCTTCTTGTGTTTTATGTTCCTCCCTACTGTCCTCGCTTCCCCATTTCAGGAATCGGCCCTGGTCGATCAGGACATAGCTTTAACTCTATATAGTTATTTTAGTCTGATATTCACTTATTTTTTGATTCACAATATCAATATGTACCATTTATATATTTAACTAAATGGAAAACCTTCCCTTTCATTGTTATATATATGCAAATATTACCTGTAGTAGTTTTCTTTGCGATCTGTCAGACCTGCCTTTTTTGGGCGCACGCTTCGGACTTTGCCCCCTTCACTCTTTCTCTTTCCTGCTTTCCTTTCCTTTATGTCCTATATGCCTATGGTGTGCAGGCGTTTCTTTGGGGCTTTATTCAGGTCCCAGGCTTGTTCCCACCCTCCTCCACCTTTCCCACTGTATCCCCGCTGGATTCAGCATGCCCTCTGATGCCAAGCCCTTCCCCTTCCATTCCTCCGCCTGGCCTCTACAATACCCCCTGTCTTTTGACTTCTATGTGGGTCCCCATGGGTGGCGCGGATCCCATCTGGCGCTGCCACCCAACGTTACAGGAATACCTTAGCAGTATGGACACCCAAGGGCATTGGAACTCCCTCTGCCCGTTTTTAGCCACTGCCAATTGGTGATCCTTGGATCTTAACTCCTCCAATGTATTGTGCTGCCTTTGCGGCCGTTCAATACTGCGCGGTGTCTGTGGCGTGTTTATACACGTTACCATGGACACTATCTCTATGCCTCCTGGACCTTGTAGGCCCGGACGCGTCTGCGAGTTGCGCATGCGCAGTGGCTGTGTTTGTCCGCTCACACGTGCGGTGACGTCAGACGCTGCACGCGTGTGGGGGGAATAAGAGCGCCGGCATCCTTGGCCTGTACATCACCAGGGATCAACAGGACACCGTCACGTTATCCACATTCCAGGCCGGTATGCATACTTAATCCACAACTTCTCCATTTGGCAAGTACTGTCTTTTCTTCTATTTGGCAGTATGCTTATACCAAGTCTACGTTTTGTTCCCATCCCTCAGTATATCACACTGGAAGCTATAACCAGTCGCAACCTTCATACCAGCCATTCAATTTATCTACTGCACCTTGCCTAATGGTAAGTGCAATATACTTATGATTTTTTTGTATACAAACAGTCTGTATTAACCACCAATAGATTTAGTTGTTTCATACTTCCTTATTTTTACTCATTCATTTTGGTGAGATCCCTACATATGATTTTTTTCTTTATTATTCTTAGAGATACATACCCCAATAGATGCTTTGTGGCAGGCTTAATGCTATGAATCAATCGTGTCCCGGTGTCCTGTACACAATCTTTTTACATAATTGATGTAAGTATTAGCTAGAGACTATGGTAGTCCAATGTTGTCTTATAAACTGGTGGACCCCTTGGGGCTCTCTTGGGGGCCCACCATAATTGATTCATTTGTTGCTTTTTGCTTTATAGATACACTCTGCCAGGTCCTCTTATTTGCCCCCTGCAGCTACTTAATGTAACCTGTGTTTGTGGTGCGGCTCTAGGGGCTTGCTGCGCCTATCCCTGGTGACCTACAGGTAGTCATTTACCATCTTATAGGGGCTAGGTTGTGGTGGTTGGGTGGAAGGCCGGGTTGGCGTCTTTATATGCATGGGGTTTCTGGGGGGGCACTCTGGGTCGGTGCTTGTGGGTCATGTCTGACAGCTCGCAAACATGTTTAATTACTCATTTAAATCATATGCATTTTTGATTTAACCCTTGACCTATTATTATATCATTGTTCTGACTGTCAATTTTCCTTCATAGACTGATTTGTAGCGCCATAGGTATAAAACATCTGTCCCTGAGGAAGCCACCACTGGCGAAACATGTCGGACCTTTAAATGCCTATCTACTGTACGTAATTGGCCGCTACGCTCCTTAGGCCAAGTCTCGTAAAATCTCGCTACGAAATTGTTTTTAAATGTATTAGTTATTCATGCACACCTTGTCCTTGTGAATGTGTTTTTTTTTTATCTTTTAAGAATTTTGTTAATAAAATATTTATGTTTTTTACTCAAGTATAACTGTGTATCCTTTGGCACTGCTATAATCCCTGTATTCCCTCCTCTCAGTTTGATGTTCCAAAATATTGGGATGAGGTGCCGTATCATATTGAGGATTACCCAGCCACTCCTTTTCTGATGCAATACTTTGCAGCAGGGCTCATTCCTGCGCTCCAACTATAGCATCTGTGAGGGGTTGCAGTGGTGTGTTCAACAGGGACATGGAATTAAAATTCTTGATCTAATATTTTACAGCAGGGCCCATTCCTGCGCCCACCAAGAGTAATTGTGAGGGCTTACAGTGTTGTGGCAACACCACCACCACCAAAGGCCCAATTTTTTTGCCCCTGTTCAACAGGTGCATGTAATTACAATTCTTGATATAATATTTCACAGCAGGACCCGTTCCAGCGCCCACCAAGAGTAATGCTCCATACACACGGTCGGATTTTCCGATGGAAAATGTCCGATCGGAGCGTGTTGTCGGAAATTCCGACCGTGTGTGGGCTCCATCGGACATTTTCCATCGGATTTTCCGACACACAAAGTTGGAGAGCAGGAGATAAAATTTTCCAACAACAAAATCCGTTGTCGGAAATTCCGATCGTGTGTACACAAATCCGACGGACAAAGTGCCAGGCATGCTCAGAATAAATAAAGAGATGAAAGCTATTGGCCACTGCCCCGTTTATAGTCCCGACATACGTGTTTTACGTCACCGCTTTCAGAACGATCGGATTTTCCGACAACTTTGTGTGACCGTGTGTATGCAAGACAAGTTTGAGCCAACATCCGTCGGAAAAAATCCTAGGATTTTGTTGTCGGAATGTCCGAACAAAGTCCGACCGTGTGTATGGGGCATAACGGTGAGGACTTACAGTGTTGTGGCACCAGCACCACCACCAAAGGCCCAATTTTTCTACCACTGTTCAACAATGGCATGTAATTACAATTCTTGATCTAATATTTCACAGCAGGGCCCGATCCTGCACCCACCAAGAGTAACTGTGAGGGCTTACAGTGTTGTGGCAACACCAACACCTAAGGCCCCAATTTCTGCAGAGTATATAGGGCAGGCCCCTACTTTCAAACATTCAACTTACAAACGAATCCTACTTGCAAACATAAGGAGACAACAAGAAATGAGATGAAATCTACCCCTAGGAAGGGAAATTCTCTCCTGTAAGAGTTACTATGGGAAAAACGTGTCTCCTCTTCACTGATGCTTTATCACCAATCCTTGTTTCACTAAAACCCCCAAATTTTAAAAAAACATTTGTCATTGGGACAGAAAGTGAGGTGAAATCTTCTGAAGAGGTGCACAGACAAAAAAAAAAAATGTTACAGGGGTGATAACCCTTCCCTATGTTTTCCAAAAAGTTTAAAAATAGATTTTTTGGCTGGAACTACACTTTAAAAATGTACCAGTTCAAAATTACAAACGGATTCTACTTACCAACAAACCTACAGTCCCTGTCTTGTTTGGACCACCTGTATACTGCTGTTCAGAGTATATAGGGTCTGGGGGCCCCACGCCTTTCCTTTTTTTAATTTGGGTGCGGGGTTCCCCTAAATATCCATACAAGACCCAAAGGGCCTGGTAATGGACTCGGGAGGGGGGTTACCCATGCCGTTTGTCTCACTGATTTTCATCCATATTGCCGGGACCCGACATTGCATTAAAGCTGCAAGCAGTTTTAAATGACATTGATTCCTTTAAAAATGTAATTTTGTGCAGGGATTGTTCTAAGCACAGGAAACATGCACCACTTTACAGGCATACTATAGACACCTCCCCAGGTACGATATTTAAAGGAATATTTCTTTTTTTTTTCTTTAAGCATCATTAAAATCACTGCTCCCGAAAAAAACGTCCGTTTTTAAAACTTTTTTTTGCATTGATACATGTCCCCTGGGGCAGGACCCAGGTCCCCAAACCCTTTTTAGGACAATAACTTGCATATTAGCCTTTAAAGTTAGCACTTTTGATTTTGAACGTTCGAGTCACATAGACTTTAATGGGGTTCTACAGTTTGGTGCAAACTGGGGGTGTTCAGGTCATCCCTACTTGGCATCCCTAGTATTTACTTTTGTAACAGCTTTTAGTTGCGAGTAGGGATGAGCTTCGAGTTTGAGTCGAACTTATGTTCGACTCGAACATCGGCCGTTCGCAAGTTTGCCGAACAGCGAACAATTTGGGGTGTTCGCAGCAAATTGGAATGCTGCGGAACACCCTTTAAAAGTTTATGGGAGAAATCAAAAGTGCTAATTTTAAAGGCTTATATTCATGGTATTGTCATAAAAAGTGTTTGGGGACCTGGGTCCTGCCCCAGGGGACATGGATCAATGCAAAAAAGTTTTAAAAACGGCCGTTTTTTCGAGAGCAGTGATTTTAATAATGCTTAAAGTGAAACAATAAAAGTGTAATATCCCTTTAAATTTCGTACCTGGGGGGGTGTCTATAGTATGCCTGTAAAGGGGCTCATGTTTCCCGTGTTTAGAACAGTCTGACAGCAAAATGACATTGCAAAGGAAAAAAAGTCATTTAAAACTACTCGCGGCTATAATGAATTGCCGGTCCGACAATACACATAAAAGTTCATTGAAAAAACGGCATGGGAATTCCCCACAGGGGAACCCCGAACCAAAATAAAAAAAAAAAATGATGTGGGGGTCCCCCTAAATTCCATACCAGGCCCTTCAGGTCTGGTATGGATATTAAGGGGAACCCCGGCCAAAATTTTTTTAAAAAATGGCGTGGGGTCCCCCTCAAAATCTATACCAGATCCTTCAGATCTGGTATGGATTTTAAGGGGAACCCCGTGCCAAAATTAAAAAAAAAAAACGGCGTGGGGTCCCCCTAACAATCCATACCAGACCCTTATTCGAGCACGCAACCTGGCAGGCTGCAGGAAAAGAGGGGGGATGAGAGAGCGCCCCCCTCCTGAACCATACCAGGCCACATGCCCTCAACATTGGGAGGGTGCTTAGGGGTAGCCCCCCAAAACACCTTGTCCCCATGTTGATGAGGATAAGGGCCTCATCCCCACAACCCTGGCCGGTGGTTGTGGGGGTCTGCGGGCGGGGGGCTTATCGGAATCTGTTGGCCCCCTTTAACAAGGGTACCCCCAGTTCCCAGCCCTCTCCCCTGTGTGAAATGGTAAGGGGGTACAAAAGTACCCCTACCATTTCACTAAAAAACTGTCAAAAATGTTAAAAATGACAAGAGACAGTTTTTGACAATTCCTTTATTTAAATGCTTCTTCTTTCTTCTATCTTCTATCTTCCTTCGGTTTCTTCTTCCATCTTCTTCTTCTTCTTCTGGTTCCTCTGGTTCTTTTGTTTCTACCTCCGGTGTTCTCGTCCGGCATCTTCCTCCGCGGCGTCGGCGTCTTCTTCCCTTCTTCTCCTCGGGCCGCTCCACATCCATGATGGCATGCAGTGAGGCTCCCGCTCTTCTCTTCATCTTCTTGTCTTCATCGTCTTTTCTTCATCTTCTTGTTTTCATCTTCTTGTCTTCATCTTCTTTTCGGGCCGCTCCACATCCATGATGTCATGGAGGGAGGCTCCCGCTGTGTGATGCTTCTCCTCTTCTGACGGTTCTTAAATAACAGGGGGCGGGGCCACCCGGTGACCCCGCCCCCCTGACGCACAGTGACTTGACGGGACTTCCCTGTGGCATTCCCCGTGACGCCACAGGGAAGTCCCGTCAAGTCACCGTGCGTCGGAGGGGGCGGGGTCACTGGGTGGCTCCACCCCCCGTTATTTAAGAACCGTCAGAAGAGGAGAAGCGTCAAACAGCGGGAGCCTCCCTCCATGCCATCATGGATGTGGAGCGGCCTGAAAAGAAGATGAAGAGAATAAGATGAAGAGAGGAAGATGAGGAGAAGAGCGGGAGCCTCCCTCCATGCCATCATGGATGCGGAGCGGCCCGAGGAGAAGAAGGGAAGAAGACGCCGACGCCACGGAGGAAGATGCCGGACGAGAACACCGGAGGAAGAACCAGAAGAACCAGAAGAAGAAGAAGATGGAGGAAGAAACTGAAGGAAGATAGAAGATAGAAGAAAGAAGAAGCATTTAAATAAAGGAATTGTCAAAAACTGTCTCTTGTCATTTTTAAAATTTTTGACAGTTTTATAGTGAAATGGTAGGGGTACTTATGTACCCCCTTACCATTTCACACAGGGGGGAGGGCCGGGATCTGGGGGTCCCCTTGTTAAAGGGGGCTTCCAGATTCTGATTAGCCCCCCACCTGCAGACCCCCACAACCACCGGCCAGGGTTGTGGGGATGAGGCCCTTGTCCTCATCAACATGGGGACAAGGTGTTTTGGGGGCTACCCCTAAGCACCCTCCCAATGTTGAGGGCATGTGGCCTGCTATGGTTCAGGAGGGGGGGCACTCTCTCATCCCCCCCTCTTTTCCTGCGGCCTGCAGGTTGCGTGCTCGGATAAGGGTCTGGTATAGATTTTTAGGGGGACCCCACACGTTTTTTTTATTTTATTGCGGGGTTTCCCTTAAAATCCATGCTAGACCTGAAGGGTCTGGTATAGATTTTGAGGGGGACCCCACGCCATTTTTAAAAAAAAATTTGGCCGGGGTTCCCCTTAATATCCATACCAGACTTGAAGGGCCTGGTATGGAATTTAGGGGGACCCCCACGTCATTTTTTTTTTAAATTTTGGTTCGGGGTTCCCCTGTGGGGAATTCCCATGCCGTTTTTATCAATTAACTTCTATGTGTATTGTCGGACCGGCAATGCATTAATAGCCACAAGTAGTTTTAAATGACTTTTTTTCCTTTGAAATGTCATTTTGCTGTCAGACTGTTCTAAACACAGGAAACATGTGCCCCTTTACAGACATACTATAGACACCCCCAGGTACGAAATTTAAAGGGATATTACACTTTTATTGTTTCACTTTAAGCATTATTAAAATCACTGCTCCCGGAAAAACGGCCGTTTTTAAAACTTTTTTTTGCATTGATCCATGTCCCCTGGGGCAGGACCCAGGTCCCCAAACACTTTTTATGACAATAACTTGCATATAAGCCTTTAAAATTAGCACTTTTGATTATTAATGTTTGTGTCCCATAGACTTTAATGGTGTTTGCGTGTTCGAACAAATTTTTTGCCTGTTCGCATGTTCTGGTGCGAACCGAACAGGGGGGTGTTTGGCTCATCCCTAGTTGCGAGTACTGGAACTTCTAAGGGTGTGTTAATTATATTATATACAGTATACTGTATGTGTGTATACATATATATAGTACTGTGCAAAAGTTTTAGACAGGTATGAAAAGTTGCTGTAAATTAAGAGTGCTTTCAGAAATAGCAGTGTATACAATTTATTTTTTTATCAATTAACAAAATGGAAAGTAAACGACCAGAAGAGAAATCCAAATAAAATCAATATTTGGTGTGACCGCCCTTTACCTTCAAAACAGCACCAAATCTTCAATGCTTCTAGGTACACTTGCACACAGCTTTTGAAAGAACTCAGCAGGTAGGTTGTTGCAAACATCTTGGAGAACTAACCACTGATCTTCTGTGAATGTAGGCTGCCTCAAATCTTTCTGTCTTTTCATGTAATCCCAGACAGATATGATAGTTGAGTCACCCAGCCTTGTTTCCATGTCCTATGCATGAAAACATAGGAGATGGGGTGCAGAAAATGGCAGCAGGTGCTCTGGACTCATGAGTCACCATTTGAGATATTTGGATGCAGCAGGGGACCGTTTGTTTCCAAAGGGCTGGAGAACTGTACAATAATGAGTGTCTGCAGGCAACAGTGAAGCATTGTGGGGTTTCCTTGCAAGTTTGGAGCTGTATTTCTGCAAATGGAGTTGGAGATTTGGTCAGGATCAATGGTGTCCTCAATGCTGAGAAATATAGGCAAATACGTGTCCATCATGCCATACCATAATTGATAAAAATAAACTATTAACACCTTTATTTCTGAAAGCATTCTTAAATTTACAGCATTTTTTCACATTTGCCTAAGACTTTTGCACAGTAATAAATATATATATATACACACACACACACACACACACACACACACACACACACACACACACACACACACACACTATATTGCCAAAAGTATTGGGACTCCTGCTTTTATACGCAAATGAACTTTAATGGCATCCCAGTCTAATGCCCCGTACACACGGTCGGATTTTCCGATGGAAAATGTCTGATCGGAGCGTGTTGTCGGAAATTCCAACCGTGTGTGGGCTCCATCGGACATTTTCCATCGGATTTTTCGACACACAAAGTTGGAGAGCAGGAGATAAAATTTTCCGACAACAAAATCCGATCGCGTCAATTCCGACCGTGTGTGGCCTGTTCCGACGCACAAAGTGCCACGCATGCTCAGAAGAAATTCCGGCATGGAACAGCTCGTTCTGGTAAACTTAGCGTTCGCAATGGATACAGCACTTTCGTCACGCTGCAATGTCAAAAATGGTTTAATACAGCGCACTCTCTTCTTCTTTATAATGTGACAAGAATATAGTAGTTTTGCTGATCATATTCACACAGACTTCTCATAAACTTATTTCGTTACTATTTATCGGGATTCCCTCAATATATTTTGATTTCTCAGATCTGACATTTTTTTTTTTGTATTTTTTTTTGGCTTTAATGTAGATTCTTTTTTTTGTGTTTGTATTTTTTTTGAAGGGTGTTATTTTTTTGGAGGGATTTTGATTTGTACTCCCAAAAATGTTTGTGTGTGTTTTTTGTGACAAGTTCCCACAACACCATTGATATGTTGTTCTATTTAATCTGTAGGAGATTGTTTGGTGTTGTTGTCCCTTGTTAATTTCACATTTTATGTTAGAAATGTACCTGAATTGTCACCAACAAACTGTCCTTTTTGGATGAAAACACACACAGGAGAGTAGAATTTCCCTAAAAAATTTTTATTAAGGGCTCACAACTAAACAAAGAGGGAGGCAACGCTGGAGAAACAGCAGAAGTGGGTGAAGCCTTGTACCCCCAGGGCAGACATCAACTATTTCAAAGCAAAATTGGTGGCCTGAGGAGTCCATATCTAAGGGAGGGCAGTCTGGTCCAGAAGTCCCTGAGATCCGGAAAGCAGCAGATGACATCTGTGTCCCCAGGCTGTGGTCATACAAGAGACTGCAGCTTTTGTCAGACCAGACTGAACCCAGGGTCATCACTCTCAGGTCTTCTTTCCACGCTTCCTTCCACGCAGTGGCTCTGGTGGTGGAGTTGTGGCAGCAGGAGGAGGAGGAGGATGGTCCAACTCAACCACGTTGGTCTTGGGTGTTAGTTCCCCACTCACCCCCTTACGTAGGACTTTATACAGAAGGTCCTCACAGAGCCTGCGTTGACCCTCCTGCATGCCCTGCAGTTTGGTGGCAGCCATGCAGGCAAAGGCCTCTTCAGGAGTGGGTAAGGCTCGTAGGGATGCCGAAGCCTCCTGAATCAGCCTGAACGCAGAATCCTGCACGGGACTCGGAGTCGTCTTCCTGGCTCTTTTGTATGGAAGGCGGAGGGGAGGAACCTGAGATTCAGTCAGGCTGCGACTGGTCCCAGGCTTCTCTTGGCTGACACTTAGCCCCGCCTCCTCCTGGCTGGCACTAACCCCCGCCTCCTCCTGACTGCCACATTCCACAACCTCCTCCTGGCTGAGGTCTTCTTGTGTATGAAAAAGGGACATAGTTTTAGTATTTTAGTCATCAATCACACACAATTTTCACCTCCTGACTGTTGCAAATTGAATGTTAACAAATATAACAGACTATCCTTCTGAGCCCAGCAGTTTTCATTCTTGTCCCAAATTTGGGTGCCCACTACTGTCTATTGATATGTAAAACACTTTTTTCAATCAGCAATTAGTGATCAATAATGACATCTAGTAAACATCATTTATTTATTGACCAGAAATCTGTAGAACAATGCTATACCTGACTCAAGCTGGGCTCCTCCACTTCTTCCTGGCTGGAAGGCCCAGGTTGGACATCGGAAGCCTAAGCTGGGGTGGAAGGAATAGTGGATAGAAGAGTGGAGAGGGATTCCCTGACTTCAATGTGGTCTGACAGAAATCGCAGTCTCTCATAGTACCACAGCCTGGGGACATAAACGTCATCTGATGCAGCTCCGGATCTCTGGGAATCTGTGACCTTCTTGCGCTCCCTAAGATAAGTGCTCCTCAGGCCACCAATTTTGGTTTTTAAATAGGGGATGGTTGCTGTGGGGACCACTGGCTTCACCAACTCCAGCAGTTTCTCCAGCGCTGCCTGCCTCTTTTGTTTATGGTTATAGTGGGGATGTCTCACCTGCCACAGACAGGGCAGCTCCCTGTACTTGTCTATGAACAGGGGGAGGAAATTGTGGTCATTGAACCTATCCATTTTCTCTGCAAGACACAACACGAGACAAACCCTAATGTCAGGCCAAACTCCCCTAATCTTGTTACAATATAGGCTTCCATTTCGAAGCAGTATAGGCCCAAGTTTAGATCCTACCTTCGTTATCACGATCGGCGCCTCCGATGCTCCTTCCTCCGCTCACAGATCGTACGTAAGACGTACGCGTGTTAAGCTTTATACACACTGCGCATGCGTGTAACTCCACCCGCCCCTGACGTTCTTTCTAGTCTATTCCCCGCCCCTTTTCGTTCGGCGCAGCGGGGGAAGAGCACATGGCGGAGACACAGCAGGATCGTGCTAATTGTAGCAACGAGGAGGAGGAGGAGGAGGAAAGGCCGGATCCGGACACGTCCCGATCCAGAAGGAGATTTAAGGACTCAAATATGTCCTTTGGGGAGATGTTGGAGATGGTGGATATCCTGAAGAGGGCCGACTATGATGGAAAGTATGGGCCTTACCCCAACCCCAGTGTCAGAAAGGCCAAGATCATGGCGAAAGTGGTCAGGAGTCTGCACCGGAAATTCGGGGTACGACGATCGAAAGATCAGCTCAGGAAGCGGTGGTCGGACCTCAAATTACGAGAACATGAGCAGTACAGAAAGATCCGGAGAGCGCTGCAAAAAAGTAAGTAGTTGTGCTGTGTTCCTATTCTTTTTGTCTTTATTATGTTCGTGCTGCTCCATGTGCTTTTAGGAACTGTTGTACAGTTTAAAATGGCAACTTTCATGTTCATGGGCACATTATTCGTTCATATCAAACATTTTTCTTTCGGACTCAAAAATACCATTGTTTAGGCCATATGCCTTTGGCCACCATTTTTACGCCCTATACTTAAAAAAATTGGGTTGTGTAGATGGCTTTGTTACTAGAATGAAATGCAAACTAGATTCTGTGTAAGAAGAGGACACTGAGCAGCTGTTTTCACATCTGGACACTGGAGCACTAGTGTGGGACCCCAGAACACCATTTTTATTAGGGGGGCCACACAGGTGCTCCAGTGTATACTATAGAGGGGGGCCTACAACTGTGAAGCTTGTGCCAAACAGGTAAAGTATTGAAGCTTGACAAAGGACACTGAAAATGCTACATTTTGGAACTCTGCTAAAATTGACAATTGTACCCTACTTCCAAGCAATGTTTCCTAATTCTAGTTCTGCCATCAAATATCTGTGTGCTAATTATACCATTTTGTTTGACATAGGGGATAAAAGACTCGGAGGACACCCCTCATCCGAGGAGACCAGAGCCCCCCCCTCTGGAAGAAGGGGAAGTCCCCCCAACCCAAGAAGAGCAGGAGGAGGAAGACGTGGTGGAACTAGTCACCACAACAGGTGAGTGTCTGCGACCACAGGCTCAGGTAAGAGATGGATGGCGGCATATTTTTGACACCTAATTTTTTTGGGGGTTCCTCTCTTTTTAGGTGATCGTGATGTTGTGGCTCCAGATCCTTTCACATCCGAAAGTGCCCAGATCCTGATCGGGGAGATCATGGGGTGTAATTTACAATTGTAAAGCATCAAGAAAAACATGTTATTCAAAAAAATAAAAACATCATTGATGTTTTGGGGCGAGTTTAAAACCCCTCCAAATCACTTTCTTCTTTTGTGTGCTACAATGTGCAAAATGTTTTTGTGATTTTTGTGATTTTTCACAAAGCCAAATTTGGAGGATGCACACAGTGTGTCAACATGTGCTATCTGCCATCACGGGAGATCAATGGATGCGTTTTGGGGGTGCAACCCCTTCCTCAATAATAAAGTAGCGGTGAGGAAGGGCTTGCTCCCCCAAAACACGTCCCTTGATCCCCCGTGATGGCAGGTCGCACATGTTGACATTGGTAAATTGCTGTGCATCTTCCAAATTTGGCTTTTCCAGGGGTGACTTCACCCCATCTGAACGCAATATCAAACAAAGTTCCTAAATACTCATGTCTGATATTGCCTTCAAGTTCTCGAAAATGTGACGTTTGTAAGTTCAAGATTTGTGTCTTTCTTGTTGGTTTTACACATGCCTGTTTTATCTAAAATGGACATTTCTATTTTTGATAATGCTACCCCAAAAATTGTTATGCAACAAACATGTTGGTTTGTTTGAAAAACCTTTGGTAAATGCACATGTGATTGTGTAGGTATAAAAAAGTTTGTTAAGGAAGAATGTGTGGATTATTGTCTCAACGCTACAACACTTTTGGGGTGATGTCATTGGTGTTTTCAGTGATGGGGTTATTTCCTAAGGGCAAATCCTCTTGGCACTACAAGTGCAGTTTCAGTGCAGTTGCAAGTGCACTTGTAGTGAAATGTTTTTTTGCATTTAGTAAATAACAGCCAACAGTCCTTTGTATAATAAGGTTACACAATCACGACATTTTCTGGACTCAACACATTTCTGTCAGGGTCAGCTAAAACAAACACAAGCAGTAAATGTCCACAAAGAATTTCTCTTTTTTTTTTTATTATAAAAAGGCTTCACAGATTTGCTGGCATATTGATAGCCCCCCTACCCGCAAAGAACTCCAGGTAGCGTAACCGGACATCACGGGCACTCAGGGAGGGCAAGCCAGGACGGCCGCTTTCAAGCGCCGTCAGTGTGTCAGGTATCACTCCGGCCTCAGGCCCAACTGAGCCAGCATAGTTGACCGAATGTTTCCTTAAAAAGTTATGGAGAATACAGCACGCCAGTATAATATGGTTCAGTTTATACTCCGCCATATGGATGGGTGTCATAAATAGGCGGAACCGGCTGGCCAGGATTCCAAATGTGTTCTCCACCACTCTTCTGGCTCTGGCCAGCCGGTAATTAAAAACCCTCTGTTCCGGGGTGAGGGTCCTCAACGGGAATGGCCGCATCAGGTGGTCCCCCAGCACAAACGCTTCATCAGCAACGAACACAAATTGGAGTCCTTCCACATTGTCCTCTGGAGCTGGCAAGTCCAAGCTGCCATTCTGGAGACGCCTGTAGAACTCCGTCTGGGCGATGACTCCACCATCGGACATCCGGCCATTCTTCCCCACGTCCACATACAAGAATTTGTAATTAGCCGACACCACCGCCAACATCACTATATTATTGAACCCCTTATAGTTGAAATAGTACGACCCCGAGTTGGGTGGTGGGACGATGTGGACGTGTTTCCCATTAATTGCCCCTCCGCAGTTAGGAAATTCCCACCGCTGGGCAAAGTGGGAGGCCACAGTCTGCCATTCCTGTGGCGTGGAAGGAAACTGTTGAGGGAAAAAATAAAACATTACTATTTTTGCTCAGAAACATGGCAAGCAGATTAGGCACAAACATTATGGGTCAACCTCCAGATAGCATTTAGTAAGGGGAATTTAACAACGCCAAAGTATAAGGTACATCTATCATATTCCCCCCCCCCTCTCATGGGCCATTTCTAACATTATGGGGTGTGTGGAAATCTTGGACAGGTAACCCTCTTCACTTCATTGAGAGATGAATGACTAAATAATGGGTATTACTTGGAACAGCCCCTCCTTAGTTACACTATTGGCAGCCCACTGGACAGGTAAGAAGTGTCATAATACCAAGATATAAATACACATTGTACACATTTGAGGACATTTGGACATTCTGCTATTACCTATCAAGATAATAATAGAATACAAAAACTTGAAACAGTACCATTTGAAAGTATACAGGCAGGCCCTTGCACTACATGCTTTGGGGAATTAATCCATGCATCTGAGCACAAAAGAGATGGGTATAGTGTGTATGGGTTTGGCAAAGTCAACAGATAGATGATTGAGGATAGATAGAGAATTGGGATCAGCTGAGTTAGCAGTTGGGGGAGGGAGGGTTACTAAAAATGATTTGGGGACACCACAAATAAAAAGCCTCTGGCACTCTGCCTGAATTTAAAGAAAAAATAACATTTCAAAACATTTTAGGGGGTGTTTGGGGTAAAGCACTACTATGGAGCTGATAAAATACATTGTAAAGTGACTACATGAGGTGAATATAGGGCCAGGAGACACCATGCTGGAGAGGTTATTGAAGGGCAAATATGTATGAAGGACCTAAAATAATAATTACATTAAAATACAGCATGCATGAGGAGAAAGGGGACATTCACAGCATATTCCAATCATGGTAATTAGGGAATGAGGAAAGAAATACAATATATTAGCAAACATTAAATACAATGAAATGTGATATTAAAGGATAAAAATCTTACCTTCATATACTCCTTCTGCAGGACCTGGATGATGGCAGAACAGGTCTCTGGGATAATGATCCCCAGAGCCTGGGGGGAGATGCCTGTCGAGAACTTCAAGTCCTGCAGACTTCTCCCTGTCACCAAGTACTGCAGGGTAGCGACCAACCTCTGCTCCGGAGTGATGGCTTGCCTCATACAGGTATCCTGCCTGCTAATATAAGGGGTCAGCAAAGCCAACAGACGGTGAAATATGGGGTCCGTCATCCTGAGAATGTTCCTGAAATCATCAGGATTATTCTCATGGATCTCACGGAGCAAAGGCATATGAGAGAACTGGTCACGCTGAAGCAACCAATTCTTGGTCCATGAACTCCTCCCCACCCTGTTCATGGACTGGACTTGTGTCAAGGTCAGGACCCCAAAACCAAGCCCCCGCACAGCACGAACTCTACGAGGAGTACGCATACGCTACATGGCTAGAAAACGGTCGGCTGCTCAGAACGAAGTAACAGAACGCACTGAAGAACAGCAAGGCCTGTGAAGAGCGACCTGAAAAACAGTAACGAACGAACAAGAATACAATGACTAATTAAAGTCACGTGGAACTTGCTTGCACGCACTGAAGAGCAGATACAAACCCAAAAGCACAAACTGAATGGCAGAAAACGATCTGAAAGCCACGAGTCTGAAAAAGCGCGAATCGTCTCTCACCAAACTTTTACTAACACGAGATTAGCAAAAGGAGCCCAAAGGGTGCCGCGCTTGGTTCTGAACCGGCCTTTTCTAGTCTCCTCGTACGTGCTTGACGTCACCGCGTGGTTGTCGATCGGAAATTCCGACAACTTTGTGCGATCGTGTGTACGCAAAACAAGTTTGAGCCAACATCCGTCGGAAAAAATCCTAGGATTTTGTTGTCGGAATGTCCGAACAAAGTCCGACCGTGTGTACGGGGCATAAGTCTGTAGGGTTCAATGTTGAGTTGGCCCACCCTTTGCAGCTATAACAGTTTCAACTATTCTGGGAAGGCTGTCCACAAGGTTTAGGAGTGTGTCTATGGGAATGTTGGACCATTCTACCAGAAGTGCATTTATGTGGAGCACCCAGGCATATCCACGGATTGAGTTCCAATAATACATCACGGCTAATATATATATATATTTTTAGTTTAGGAGTGTGTCTATGGGGATGTCTGACCACTCTTCCAGAAGCAAATTTGTAAGGTCAGGCACTGATGTTGGACTAGAAGGCCTATTCAAAAGGACAGATACTAATCAAAACATGTTCCAAAATAAAACATTAAATAAATGAAAATGTTCCATGTGGAAAATCCATAAGGTCTGTTTTTCTTGTGGTTACTAAAGTTACAATGACTTCTATTATACTATTTTATTACTTTTTGTCTAGTTTCATCCTAAGATAAAAACCATACCTTCACTATATCAGACGCAATACTTCTTTGTATGAATAGTCCAGAAGGTTCTTCCTAAAATCATTACTTGGCTCCACAGGCGGACACTTTTCACATAATATGACACTTAATATATCATGAAACAGCAAAAAAAATGAAATAAAATAAAGGCATTAAAGAAAAACTCAAGATAATCATTTAAAAGCTTAACTTTTTAAGTGCTTCAGAGTTATGAAATCATTTTTCAGCTCAGCTCAGCTATTTTTTCCCTAAAACCTTTTTTTTCATATTGAGCTGCCATTTACCAGCTAAAAGTTAAAAACAGGTTTATGTTGGAAGTGCCCTCGCCTCCATTTCTCCGGAGAGCCTGGGATCGCAGTAAACAATTCTAACTTTTAGAGCAGGAAGTGATTAGGGAAAGTGACTAATGAACCTGAAAACAAAGTAACCTCCGGGATTCACAGCTGTCATTCCTCAGCTACTGTAGCCAAGGATGTAGCTAATCAAGCACTATCTGTGGAAAAAGCATACCAGAACCTCATCCCTAGAGCTAAGCTTTGCACTGATTTTTAAATGCAATTAGTGTATGTATCTAAATCTGTCTGCACACTGGGCTCATTAAATCCCACATACAGAAGGCCTCAGACTTGAGATGAAGGGTCAGAATTCGGGGTCAGACCTGCGTTTTCAGATTGCATACATACTTTTCTACCGGTGACTTAGGAACAGTTCTCCTGGTGACATAGGAACAAGTTGATTTTGTTGGCTTCCCTTCAAGAGGGCTTGGTGCTTGTATCTTTTGACCATCTGCATTCCCAAAGGAATATACCACCGTGGGAATTTAATTATTTGCAAACTAGGCATTTTTTCGCTACCCCTAATATGTGTTAGTAAAAACACCGCTGTTACTCACCCAGAGGCAAGGGTTTTGTTTCTAATTTGTATAGTTCCTACATTGGGATTTATTTTTTCAGATTTTCATCCATATATGAGTAGATAAGAGATGGATTGCCATATGCCCTTCTCCCCAAAAGATTGTAAGAAAAAAAGAAAGGAGGCGCCCCTGGGTGCAGACTTAAAAACAAGTCCCAGATGTAGCTGGAGGGGTCCGTGAGGTCTATCATCCCTGCCATGGATGTGTAATTTGTCAAGCTTGACAAAGGAGTGCAGCCGTCATGCCATTCACGGCTTGCTGACTCAGGAAACGCATTGCATGTGTGTGACGAAATCGCCCTCACCTGGATTGCTGTTTGCCTTTCAAGCCTCATTCTCATACTCCTCCATTATTGCCGGCCGGTGGATACAGTGCATCTGAAAGACCAGTCTGATTACACATCCATGGCAGGGATGATTGACCTCACAGACCCCTCCAGTTACATCTGGGACTCTCATATGCCTTTTTAACTCAACACAAATGTGAGTGCAATCTCTGTTGCTGCTCTTTTTATTAAAATTGTTTTTAAGTCTGCACCCAGAGGCGCCTCCTTTCTTTGTTTCTTACAGTGCTTTTTGGGAATATGGTTTCCATTCCCACTGGAAGGCTACCGTGAATGTGGGCTTTATATCTCATCATTGACTTTATGCACACCATCATGGACTATTATTATCTTTTCTTATCCCTTGTTCCAGCTCATCATTTATATGTATAATATTGTCATTTATGTGGATTATTGCTTTTAACCTTTGCGCCAAACACTTGTTATATCCCCAAAAGATTGGATCAAGATGATTGCCCAGCTGTATCAAATCACTGGCCATTAGGGAGACAGCTTTGAACATTGCAAGGAAGATAATGTTTGGTTCTGGTGCCGAGAGGAGGATTGGAGAAGGAGGTTTCCTATTGGACACGAGTGATCTATATACAGTCAAGTTCATAAATATTGGGTCATCGACACAATTCTAATCTTTTTGGCTCTATGCACCACCATAATGGATTTGAAATGAAACGAACAAGATGTGCTTTAACTGCAGACTTCCAGCTTTAATTTGAGGGTATTTACATCCAAATCAGGTGAACAATGTAGAAATTACAACAGTTTGTATATGTGGGTCCCACTTTTTAAGGGACCAAAAGTAATGGGACAGATTTACAATCATCCATCAAACTTTCACTTTTTAATACTTGATTGCAAATCCTTTGCAGTCAATTACAGTCTGATGTCTGGAACGCATAGATATCACCAGACACTGGGTTTCATCCCTGGTGATGCTCTGCCAGGCCTCTACTGCAACTGTCCTCAGTTCCTGCTTGTTCTTGGGGCATTTGCCCTTCAGTTTTGTCTTCAGCAAGTGAAATGCATGCTCAATCGGATTCAGGTCAGGTGATTGACTTGGCCATTGCATAACATTCCACTTCTTTCCCTTAAAAAATCTTCAGTTGCTTTCGCAGTATGCTTCGGGTCATTGTCCATCTGCACTGTGAAGTGCTGTCCAATGAGTTCTGAAGCATTTTGCTGAATATCAGCAGATAATATTGCCCGAAACACTTCAGAATTCATCATGCTGCTTTTGTCAGCAGTCACATCATCAATAAATACAAGAGAACCAGTTCCATTGGCAGCCATAGATGCCCAAGTCATGACACTACCATCATCATGCTTCACTGATGAGGTGGTATGCTTTGGATCATGAGCAGTTCCTTTCCTTCTCTATACTCTTCTCTTCCCATCACTCTGGTACAAGTTGATCTTGGTCTCATCTGTCCATAGGATGTTGTTCCAGAACTGTGAAGGCTTTTTTAGATGTTGTTTGGCAAACTCTAATCTGGCCTTCCTGTTTTTGAGGCTCACCAATGGTTTACATCTTGTGGTGAACCCTCTGTATTCACTCTGGTGAAGTATTCTCTTGATTGTTCACTTTGACACACATACACCTACCTCCTGTGGAGTGTTCTTGATCTGGCCAACTGTTGTGAAGGGTGTTTTCTTCACCAGGGAAATAATTCTTCGGTCATCCACCACAGTTGTTTTCCGTGGTCTTGTGGGTCTTTTGGTGTTGCTGAGCTCACCGGTGCGTTCTTTCTTTTTAAGGATGTTCCAAACAGTTGATTTGGCCACACCTAATGTTTTTGCTATCTCTCTGATGGGTTTGTTTTGTCTTTTCAGCCTGATGATGGCTTGCTTCACTGATAGTGACAGCTCTTTGGATCTCATATTGAAAGTTGACAGCAACAGATTCCAAATGCAAATAGCACACTTGAAATGAACGCTGGACCTTTTATCTGCTCCTTGTAAATGGGATAATGAGGGAATAACACACACCTGGCCATGGAACAGATAAGCAGCCAATTGTCTCATTACTTTTGGTCCCTTAAAAAGTGGGAGGCACATATACAAACTGTTGTAATTCCTACACCGTTCACCTGATTTGGATGTAAATACCCTCAAATTAAAGCTGAAAGTCTGCAGTTAAAGCACATCTTGTTTCATTTCAAATCCATTGTGGTGGTGTATAGAGCCAAAAAGATTAGAAATGTGTAGATATCCCAATATTTATGGACCTGACTGTATATGTTGTGTTGAGCGAATCTTGACCCATTGAGAGGTCTTAGAAGGAGGTGATCATTTTTATTACCTATAGGTGCAGGCACGTATGACACAAGAGGAAGATTGAAGATTTATGTTTGTCAATAATTCCACTGCGGTGTTTGATATATCACAGTTACTAAGGACTGAATCGAGAATTTTTGTGTTTTTTTTGTGTTTCTTTTTTATAATATTTGATGAACAGCTTTTTAATTGTTGCGCTACACTACTTGAGAGATACAACATGTTAAACCATGCTGCATCATTAATTGTGTCTTAGATGAGTACAGCAACACCTAGCATGCATACAAACAGTGGGGTTATATGGCGCACTCTGGATAAGGCTATGCAATAGTTAAAAGAGGTTAGGATTGGGTAACTGAGTGGGGCAATCAATCAAGTCCATAAAAAGGAGTCCATGTGAGGATTACAATTATGCTTTCCTTGGAAGGCCCCCAGCTAAAAAAGCTAGAAGAGACTCTAAAACGTAGAAGAGAACAAAAAGCAGCGCCTTCTAAAGCCCCATACACATGATCGGACCTTGTACAAACTTTCCCGTAGATTTTTGTACAATGGGCATTGTCCTCGAACTTGTATTGCATACAGACGATCGGACTTTTAGGCAACAAACACGAACGTAGTGACGTAACAACGTACTGACGACACTTCAAATGAAGACATTCAATTCTCCGGTGTCACCCTTCAGGCTCCTTCTGCTAATTTCTAATTAGTAGACGTTTGGTCAGTGCAGATTCGCGGTTTCCAGTTCCGTGCGTTACTTTGCGTTTCCGACCATTTGTAGGGCAACCAGTCATGTTGCGCAATCCTAGGAGAGAGCGTGCTGTTTATGGGCTTCGAGTTCTCTCTGTGACTCTAGCCCGGTCCAGGAATAGTCGGAGTAGTAGGATGAGGAGTATTTGTGCCAAAACTTGGCTACTTAATCGTGACCAATTTAGCCCTATGCCCTTGCTGCATGAGCTGCGTGAGCTGCAGGAGAATAATCCAAATGATTATCGGAATTATTTCTGGATGATGGACTCCTGCTTTCAGCAACTATTGTCCTTGCTGTCCCCCTATATCATGAAGCAGGACACCTGCATGAGGGCTGCTATTCCAGCAGATCAAAGGCTCATAGCCACCTTGCGGTATTTGGCGACAGGGAGGAGTCTCCAGGATATCAAGTTTACCACTGGTATCTCTCCCCAGGCTCTGGGAGTCATTATTCCTGAGACATGTAGTGCTATTATCCAAGTCCTGCAGAAGGACTATATTTGTGTAAGTTTTTTGCTTTAATATCACCTTCATGTTTTCTAATGTATTTTCTAAATTTTGTATTCCATCCTTCCCATTTTTGTAATATGCTGTGAATGAATGTCCTCTTTGTCCTCATGCATGCTGTAACTTTTTTGGTGGCCAACATGCATATTTTCCTTCACTAACCTCCCCAGCATGCTACCCTGTGCCCATACAAACCTAGCCTAGTAACTTAACACTGTATTTTTTATGCTTCATTTTTATGTTTACCCCAAACACCCCCTGAAATGTGTCCCAATCTTATTCCTGTCCTTTAAATTCATGCAGAGTGCAAGAGTCCCTTTTTGGTGATGCAAACACTTATCCCCCCCCCCCTCCAAAAAAAATAAAAAACAGAGTCAACCGATAGAACTACTCTATCTGCTGATTTTGATAAACACATACACAGTATACCTTATTTTTTTAGTTAAGATTGCTTCATAAATTCTCAAAAGCATGTAGTGCAAGGGCCTGCCTGATTACCTTCTAAAGGTACAAATTATACGTTTGTTATGATGAATTTAGCATTATGAGGGGCTCCCACCATCCCTGTGCTGTGTTCATTATGAGGGGCTCCCGCCATCCCTGTGCTGTGTTCATTATGAGGGGCTCCCACCATCCCTGTGCTGTGTTCATTATGAGGGGCTCCCACCATCCCTGTGCTGTGTTCATTATGAGGGGCTCCCACCATCCCTGTGCTGTGCTGACTTCCTGGGTTTTTAACTTTATCATAACGAATCATCATAATTAACTAACATTGTTATTATTTTGTCCGATGTATAGCAAAATTGGAAGCCTGATCCCCAACCAGGCTGCCACAAGAATATGAGGGCAATTGGACTATCATGGTTTCTTTTTTCCCCTCTTTCCTTCCCCTCCTCTTTTCCCCCCTTTCCTTCACCTTTTCTTCCCCCCCTCCCCTCCCCATCTCCCCAGCTCCTTTTTTCCCCCCTTTTCACCCCCCTTTTCTGGTGTTGTTGTTTTCCTTCTCCCTCCCTTCTTTCCCTTTTCCCACCCTTTCCCTGCTTTTGCTTACACCTGTATTTTCTTTCTTCATTGTCTCCCTTCCTTTCTTTCTCCCTCCCTGTCCTACACTCATTCACACCAGGCAAATACTTTTACCTCTCCACTTCCATGTACCCCACAATCCAGCAACATACCTCCTATTTCACTTTAATTTTACTAATTTTACATAATTTTACTTACATTATTTTTCAATTTCACCATGTTTTTCGTTTCATATTTGGAACTTCTCTCACGTCCCCTCACGTTGTTTAAATATACACTTCACCATTATTCCATTACTTTTATCTTGATGTTCACCCCACATTTATCCTCACTTTTTCATTCACTTCTTCACTGGCCCACACTTTCGGCTTGGTAAGTCCACACCATATTCATACTTTTTACTTTATGTATCCAGATGTTGGTCGTTATTATTTGTGGCTCCCCCGAGTCGCCGCGGGAGACCTCCCTTGGTGGCGGCGCCCTGCACTTGGTGGCTGCTGGGACATGGGTAAGCAGCTTTGCTCTTTCCCCCTTTTTCATCCCCATCAATACTCTTTTTATTTATGATGCTGCTTTACAAGTTTTTACCTTTATGTCTTTCGACATTCATTATATTGTCTCTCTGATCCTATCACAGATACCCTCCCGATGAAGCAGCCATTGCCCGCGAAACTAGTAGAGGAAAATGACATCTGTGATCTATTGTCCTATCATGATTCTCCCCTTTTTGGGGTTAATATTTTCACTGGTGATATATTTGTACAACTACCATGTTTTTCATCTGTTAATGACGATTTGTTTTTGGCATCAATAAAATCTTATGTAATTTTTATATCCTGTTATATTATCCAAATAGTATTGTCTCTACTGTACCGTGATAGTCCAATTGCCCTCATATTCTTGTGGCAGCCTGGCTGGGGATCAGGCTTCCAATTTTGCTATTCAATTATTTCTAAATGATGGTACAAGTTCTTATCAATCCCTATTTTGGTACCCACTATAGAGGCCACATCTTCTTTTTTGTCCGATGTATGCCAAAATGTGTATAGATTTGAACAATGTGCATTCTCATTTGTAGATTATGCCACTTCTTACCTGTCCACTGCCCTGCCAATCTTCTAAAGATGGATGGTCATGCAAAATTAAACTTAATTTTTAATGCATTTAGCTCTCATGGAAGTGTGGAGGTTTACTTGTCAAAAACACCTACCCATTCAACTCCCCCCCTAACATTTTTAGAATGTGCCACCAGAGGGGGTGAGGGAGCATAGAACTTATCCTTTTTTTGTAAATACACATTTAAATGTTATAATATTATGTTGCCCCACAATGTTTGTGTCAAATATGGTTGCAGTTTTATGTGCTCAAGTCTTAATATTTTTTTATTTGATTGGCTCCACAGTTTCCTTCAAACACCCAGCAATGGAAGGATATGGCGGCCCAGTTTGAAAACTTATGGAATTTCCCCAACTGTGGAGGTGCCATTGATGGCGAACATGTGAGGATAGTCCCACCACCAAACTCTGGCTCATATTATTTTAATTATAAAGGGTTTTGCAGCATAGTTCTGCTTGCTGTGGTGTCAGCCAACTATGAGTTTCTTTATGTTGATGTTGGGATGAATGGACGCCACTCTGATGGAGGTGTGATGCTGCATACAGAATTTTATGATCGTCTACAAAAGGGGACCTTACATTTGCCAAATGCGCAGGACAATATTGGGGGACTAAATTTTGTCTTTGTGGCAGATGAGGCCTTTTCTTTGGGGGAACATATTCTAAAACCGTTTACAATGAGGAACCTCACCCCCGAACAAAGAATTTTTAACTATTGCCTCTCCCGTGCCCCGAAAGGTCATGGAAAATGCATTTGGCGTTCTTTCCAGTAGGTTTAGGCTCTTTTTAACTGCCATTAACTTGGCAGAATATAAAATGAATCATGTAGTTTTATGCTGCTGCATCCTCCATAATTTTTTAAGTAGGAATGCTTACTGCTACATTGCCTCAGGGCAAAGTGATGAGCCTTTTTCCTGACCAGCTGAAGAGGCTGTGATTCCAGCTCTGGAAAGTGCGCATGCTGGTTTGGGCTCCCAGAATGCCGTCTTGTCCGTGAACAATATATGGACTACTTTGTCAATAGAGAGGCAGTGCCTTGGCAGCAAAATTTACTTGCTGATTAATTATTTGACTTATTAATAAAATAATATTTCCTTTGAACTACTGTTGTCTGTGTTTACTAGCTTTGCAAATAGCCTTGATCTTTGTCATTTTTGCCACTAGTGCAAACCAACCTGATGTGCAACATGAGGTGACAATCTCGCTTTGAGCTAATTATTATATTGTGCTGTGTCTCGGCTACACACATTTTAGAGTACACTGTCAATGTAACTACACCAACTTAACAAATATATTATTGAGCATTGAAATAAGAAACCACACATTGTTTTCGTTTTAAATTTTTATATCTGTGCACATTCATGTGCGTTATTTTTTTTATTTTTTTCACAAACAGGCATGTTCTAAAACAGAACTTGCATAACTAACTGGAACTTACAAAGTTCAACTTCTCAAAAATGTGCAAATATCACACATGTTTTATATATATATATATTTATTTTATTTTATTTATTTCAGGTACTTATATAGCGCCGTCAATTTACGCAGCGCTTTACATATACATTGTACATTCACATCAGTCCCTACCCTCAAGGAGCTTACAATCTAAGGTCCCTAACACACATTCATACATACTAGGGACAATTTAGACAGGATCCAATTAACCTACCAGCATGTCTTTGGAGTGTGGGAGGAAACCGGAGTACCCGGAGGAAACCCACGCAGGCACAGGTAGAACATGCAAACTCCAGGCAGGTAGTGTCGTGGTTGGGATTCGAACCAGCGACCCTTCTTACTGCTAGGCGAGAGTGCTACCCACTATACCACTGTGCCGCCCGATATATATATTTTATTATTATTTTTTTTAAGCAAATATATATTTTTTTATTTATTTTTTTAAGCATATATATTAGTTTTTATTTTTAAAAGAAAATATATATATAATTTTATTTAATTTTTTTTTCACAAATAACCATGTTTAAAAACATAACAGAGGGAACTTACAAAGTTCAATGTATCCAAATTTGAATGTGGACATCATCATGCAGCAGGAAATGAAAAACATGATAAATGTTTTTGACGTAAAAAGGGTTTATATGTTACCCAAATCATCTATCATGCTCTTCATTTCCTGCTGCATTCTGTCCAGGCGATTCCGCATGGCATCGATTTCGCCATTCCAGCACATGATCTGCCCAATGAGCCTTTGGGCGCTGTCCGTCGTGAAACGGCCTGCTTCTTCTTCCACAACCAGAACATCACCTAAAAATGTGTTAAAAAACATGTATTTAGAAATATGCAGGCATACAAAGATTACCTGAAGCTGGGGTGTCAGACACTCACCTGATGAGGTACACTCTCTTTCCTCCACATCCTCAGTGACGCTGGGGCTGGGTTCGCATTGAGGTTGGGGTCCCGGCGAGGTTGGGGGTCCCGGCAACCCTGTAGTCTGCATCTTTTATCCCCTATGAGAAATAAACAAAATGTATACTTAGCACACAGATATTTGTGGCCAGAAATAGGAATATGAAACATTCCTTTCAAGTGGTGTACAATTGTCTGTTTAGGAAGAGAACCAAGTTGAAGACATGATTAAAATTCCCTTTTACCCAAAATGCAATACTTACCTTTTTTGGCCAAGTTTCTCTGGTGTCCCACACTAGTGCTCCTGAGTCCAGATGTGTAAACAGTTGCTGAGTGTCCTCTCCTTACATTCCACTGAATCTATTTAGCAATTAATTCAAATTTCAAAGACATCTAGACAACAATGTCTTAAACTTCGTTCAATCAGACAAATTATCATGACCAAAACAATCATAAGCCTATATCAGCTAAAAAGATCGTATTTATTGTCAAACGATCACTGTTTGTTCCTGCGAACGTTATTTCCTACCTACGAACGTTATTTCCCACCTACGAACATTAAGTACAACAGTAAAGAAAAACACATGGAGCAGCATGCAAGTGAATAATCATAAATAGGACACACGACAAGTACTTACTTTTTCGAAGTACCTTTTTCAGATTTTCAGATACTGATCCGGCTCCCTGTTTTTTAGGTCGGACCAGCGCTTCCTCAGTTGGTCCTTCTTTCGCCGTATCCCAAACTTGCAGTCCAGAGTCCTCACGACACAAGACAGGATTTTGTCTTTTAATAAATTAGGATGGGCGTATGAACCATGTTTCCCATCATAATCCTCCTTAGTTAAAATGTCCACCATCTGCACCATTTCAGCAAAGGCCATGTTGGTGGCCTTACATCTCCTCCTCCTTGATCGTGAGATTTGTGCCTCTGACCTTTCCCCCCCACTAGATGATGACACATCACACATCTGTGTCTCTGCCATGTTGCTCCTCACTGCGCACCGAAGAGAGAAGGGGTGGGGAATATTATAGAAAAAAGAACGTCAGGGGCGGATGGCGCGAGTGGAGATTCACGCATGCGCCGTCTATGTCAAGTTAACACGCGGTACGAACGAATGCGTCATGACATTCGGAGAGCGGAGTTTTCATGCATAGGTAGTGAATATCAATTGAACGAGCGTGTGATGTAACCTTACGTTCTGTTTAGGCGCGAGACGAACGGAATCCGAGAGTACCCGCAAAAAGAAGGTATATTTCTAAATTCTGTCGCTACCGTTAGTACTTTTAAATGACGTTTTTTGCTTTGGAAATGTAATTTTGCTATCGAACGGTTTTTACATATGGGAAACATGCACAACTTTACAGGCATACAATAGACATCCACACCCCCACCCAGTTACGAAATGTAAAGAAATATTTCACTTTTATTGTTTCACTTTTAAACATTATTAAAGTCCATGGACCCAGGTTCCCAAACTTTTTATGGCAATTAGGGATGAGCTTCGAGTTCGAGTCGAACATCGGCTGTTTGTCAGTTCGCCGAACAGCAAACAATTTGGGGTGTTCGCGGCAAATTTGAAAGCCACAGAACACCCTTTAAAAGTCTATGTGAGAAATCAAAAGTGCTAATTTTAACCACTTGCTTACAGGGCACTTAAACCCCCCTCCTATCCAGACCAATTTTCAGCTTTCAGCGCTGATGCACTTTGAATGACAATTGCGCGGTCATACAACGCTGTACCCAAATTATATTTTTATCATTTTTTCACCACAAATAGAGCTTTCTTTTGGTGGTATTTGATCACCTCTGCAGTTTTTACTTTTTTTTTAAAAAAATGTAAAAATCTGAATTAAAAAATGTGCACTGATGGGTGGCAGTGATGGGCACTGATGGGTGGCAGTGATGGGCAGCACTGCCAGGTGGCACTGATTGGCACTACAGGTGGGCATTGATAGGTGTCACTTGTGGGCATTGATAGGTGTCACTTGTGGGCATTGATAGATGGCACTTGTGGGCACTGTTAGGTGGCACTGTGGGCACTGTTAGGTAGCACTGTG
Source organism: Aquarana catesbeiana (assembly GCF_042186555.1). Classification (NCBI taxonomy): domain Eukaryota; kingdom Metazoa; phylum Chordata; class Amphibia; order Anura; family Ranidae; genus Aquarana; species Aquarana catesbeiana. The sequence goes on from NC_133329.1 coordinate 135,293,095, forward strand.
GGCACTGTTAGGTGGCACTATTTGGTGGCACTGTTGAGGCAGATGTGCCTCTTCCACTTGGGGACTGATGTCCCTTACATCCGAGCCGGTAGAAAAAAAACGATTACCGATCTTTTGTTTACATCATGTGATCAGCTGTCATTGGCTGACAGCTGATCACATGGTAAGGGGCCGGGAACGGCCCCTTACTTGGATCGGTGATCAGCCGAGTCTCACTGACTCGGGAGCGTGCACAGGGGAGGCCGTCGTATGACGGCCTCCCGGGAATTCAGGTCCGTGCTGTGGCCGTCATTCGGCCATAGCACGGATGTGTAGCGGTTAAAGGCTTATATGCATGGTATTGTCATAAAAAGTGTTTGGGTACCTGGGTCCTGCCCCAGGGGACATGTATCCACAGGGGACATGTACATGCAAAAAGAATTTTGAAAAACGGACGTATTTTAAACTTTATTTTTGCATTGATACATGTCCCCTGGGGCAGGACTTGGATCCCCAAACACTTTTTAGGACAATACCATGCATATAAGCCTTTAAAATTAGCACTTTTGATTATTCATGTTCGAGTCCCATAGACTTTAACGGTGTTCCCGTGTTCAAATGAATTTTTTGCCTGTTCGCATGTTCTGGTGCGAACCGAACAGGGGGGTGTTCGGCTCATCCCTAATGGCAATTAGCATGCATATTATCCATTAAAATTATCACTTTTGAATTCTCCCATAAACTTTTATAGGGTGTTCCGCGGCTTTCGAATTTGCCAAAAAAAACATAAACAGTTTGCTATTCGGTGAACGGCGAACAGCCAATGTTCAAGTCAAACCCATGTTCGACCCAAACATACAGCCCATCCCTACTGCTTAAATAAAGGCCTATAGTGTGACCAGATTATGAGCTATACGCCACCCATTATGGTTTGTCTTGTGTTCTGTTTTGCAGACATCTGATACTTGTCACCAAAATGATGAAGTCAGCTTTGAATTCACACGAATTTCTTAGCCAGTTTATCGAACAATACAGAGAGCTCACGTGTCTGTGGCAAGTAAAAAATAAAGATTATTGCAATAAAACCAAGAGGATGGCAGCATTTGATAAACTGGTGGAATTTGCAAAGACTGTGTACCGCAGAGCAACCTACAGTTTGATAAAGACCAAAATTGGGGGCCTCAGAAGTATGTATAACAGGGAACGAAAGAAGATTGACGAATAAAAAAAAATCAGGAGCAGCAGCTGAAGATGTCTATGTTCCCAAGCTGTGGTATTTCAACAGCCTCCATTTTTTGTCGGATCAAACTGTGCCACGCAGATCTCTCTCTACACTACCTTCTGCATCAGCTGAGGCCACCGATACTGAGCCTGATCCTACACAGGATGAAGAGGAGGAGGAGCTCAGCTTGACCCAGGTATAGCATTGTTTAAAAGCTTGCCTAAAAAATATAAATGATTTAATTAGATGGTAGTAATGCATAGTAATTAGTTGTCTTAAAAAAGTTAGTTCCATACCAACAGACAGTAGTGGCCAAAAAGGATTAGGACAAGAATGAGAAATGCTGGAGTCAGAATGATAGTCTTTACTATTTGGACACATTCCAAATTAAAAAGTCGTGACCTGAAAAGTGTTTGTGATTGATGTCCAAAAATTAAAATGATGTTGGTTTTACACACACAGGAACTTTTGAGAGAGCCTGGGCCCAGCAGCCAGACGACAACTGAGTGCAGAATCCCTCCCATGCGTCCTCCCAAAAAAAGGGCCAGGAAGAGCCAACATCTGGATGAGGCCATAGCTGAGTTCTTAACTAGGACTACATCTGTGATCACCAGAGAACCCGATAGTGCTGAAGGGTTTGGCTGTTTTACTGCTAATAAGCTCAGTTGCTTGACGCAGATCAAAGGGAGCTATGTGAGGGTCTAATCATCCAGCTCTTCAGCAAGGCCAGGAAACAAGAGCTAACCACTAAATCTCATGTGTGTGACCACACACCTCCACCTCCTCCACAACAAGCCTACCCACCCCAGCAAACCTACCCACCTCAGCAAACCTACCCACCCCAGCAAGCCCACCCCCAGCAAGCCCACCCACCTCAGCAGCATGGTGGTCAGTGGCAAAATCAGCCCCAGGATCCACAACAAGGCCAGTGGTCTGGGGAGTTTAGGGGCTACTAATTTAGCATGTTGTATTTTTTGATTTGAGTATAATTTAATAGGCTATATTTTTTTTTATTTTCTGTGTATCATTTGCTCTTTTTGTTTCTAATTTAGAATTTTTAATTGTGATGACAGAGAATATGTCTAAAAATTTAGTATGTTTATTTTTTTTTTATTTATGTTGTGAATGCACAATAAACAAAATGGACAAAAAAAAGACAATTTTTTTTTTTTTTTTATTGATATCACTAGAACACAAATCCAAAGTAAAATATGTTTGTCTGTACTCTGTCAGTATCACCAGCAAAGCAGATTTATTATCAAGCCATTAAAAAGAAGAAGAGAATGGTGCACTGCATTTAGAAATTTCATAATTTGACACGTCAAGAATGTGCTATCTCCATTACGAACGCTAGTTTTACAAGACCCACCGCTTCATGCTGGTCCTTGCTTCTGAGCATGCATGTTTGTACTTTGGACTAAAGTCCGATGGTTTTTGTGTACACATGATCGGACAAAAGTCCGATGAAAACAGAAAAAGTTTGTCAGATGGAGCGTACACACGATCGGATGTTGCTCCAAAACAGCTAATTTGCATGTTTGTTGTCAAAAAGTCAGATCGTGTGTACGGGCCTTAAGTGTAGCAAGTTAGCATTTTAATGAATAAGAAATATATTTGTAGAGAAAAAGTGGTTTGCACCCCCCCCCACCCCAAGGAAAATGGTACTTTAAATTGGCAAATACACTAATAAATTAGTTTAAAATTGGTTGTGATTTATTACACAAGAAAGACAAGAAGACTATGCTAAAAAATCATCTACATGTGATGATTGATAAAACAAGCACTGAGAAAAACATAATTGCACAGAAAACAATATCTTGTAATAGAAATGTGATGATACATATACAGAGTAATTTTGCTCCAATGTCCCGTAGCACCGGTGTCCAACATCTGGGATAAGTCCTAACGGCTCCCAACGCGTTTCGGGTTCAAAGTCCTTTCACCAGGGGTAATTATAAAGGAGGATTTATATGCTGATAAACAGAAAAGTACAGCGTAATTTTTGAAACAGAACCATAATTTAAACAGGCATAATGAGCATAGTGCAACTGAGTTTAGTGAAGTCAGGGGAGGGGCTAGGGTAGAGAGGAAGGATGGGAAGAGAATAATCCTAGTTGGCCCAGGCGGCCACAATGATCGGATTCAGTCAGGGCTGGTGCAAGGATTTTTGACACCTTAGGCGAAACCTCATTTTGCTGCCCCCCCTTGGCTCCACCCCTGCCTCCACCCCCTTTGTCCTGCCCATGTATACCCCACCTTTTTAATGAAGCGCCCATCAAATGCAGCCTCACCAGTGCCCATCAATGCAGCCTCACCAGCGCCCATCAAAGCAGCCTACCCATGCCCATCAATGAATATTTGCTTGCTTCCATTCAGTCGGGACACAGACACAGTCCTCTGCTGCCACTGCGCCTCTGACACTATGTGCGAACAAGGTGGCGGCTGCGTGCTGATGCTGAGACTAAGTTGCTTGTTGCAGAGAGAAGAGATTATGAACACCAGTTGCCGGGGGAACAGGGTGCCCTAGGCGGCTGCCTAGTTTATCTAGTGGTAGCACCGGCCCTGGATTCGATCCAGGACTGATCAATCCCCAGGCCCAGGCCAATAGTATCTGTCCTGGACCTGGTGATCGGTCCTGGTGAATGAAATCCTTCCCCTGCATGTGTAAGTGTTTTCTGTTCCAGAGAGAGGAGAAAGAACGTCTCACAGTAAGTGCACCAACACTACACTGACACCAGTTCACGTAGGTACACTTGCCACCCCCTGATCACCCCCCCCAGTTAACCCCTTCACCCCCTGTCACTGTGTCACCCAGTGCAGTGTTCATATTTTTTGAATCACTGTACTGGTGTCATTATTGACAAAAATCAGTGTTAGGGTACTTAGTGTAGGCCCAGATAGGTCTAGGGACCCCCCTTAACTCCCCTAATAGAGGTTTAACCCCTTGATCACTGTATTAGTGTCACGGGTGACGCTGGGTAGCTATCTTTTTTTGTAGCATCAGGGCACCCACCGTATATTACCTAAATAAAGGTTTAACCCCCTGATCACCCGGCGGGTGATATCAGTTAGGTTTTAGTGTCAGATAGGGTCTGCGTCGCCCCAGGCAGCGTCAGATTAGTGCCAGTAGCGCTAACACCCATGCACGTACCATACACCTCCCTTACTAGTATAGATATCTGATCTGATCAGATCTATACTAGCGTCCCCAGCATTTTAGGGTTCTCAAAAACGCAGTGTTAGCGGGATCAGCCCAGATACCTGCTAGCAACTGCGTTTAGCCCCTCTGCCCAGCAAAGCCCAGCCCAGCCCACCCAAGTGCAGTATCAATCGATCACTGTCACTTACAAAAACACAAAACACATAACTGCAAAATTCGCAGTCAGGCCTGATCCCTGCAAACGCTAACAGTTTTTTTTGTAGCGTTGGAAGCAGTCGCTGACAGTAAGCTCTTTTTCCTGTGAGTCTCACTACCAGTAAATTTAGAGACCAAAATGTCAAATCGAAGGTTTAGTAGTGAAGAGGCCTACACGTTTCTGAGCATCACAGATAGTGAGGGGGAAGTCACTCATCTGTCAGATTCAGGCTCAGAATATGAACTGGTAGAAAGCAGCGGCACCCTGACAGATAGCTCTGTTGACAGAGTAGTGGTCCCTGCCAAGGTCAGACATACCTGACCCCGTTGTTCTGCTGTTGTGGAGGTGCAAGAACCGCAGGGCTCTCGTATAGAACAGAGAGCCAGTACTAGTGCCGCTCATCCTTCTGGTGAATTGGCAAGCACCAGCAGCCTAGTACATCTTGGTCGTACATCCAGCACTGCAGAAAGAAAAAAGTCTGACAGGAAGTAGTAAAATAGAAAGGGTGTGCCACATCCCATAAGTCTTGAGAAAATCCAGCACTGCAGTAACACTTGGTGACATGGCGAGTTCAGTTCAAGCTGGTGAGGTGGCTAGCATGAGTAGTGTCCAGCTGTCACCAAGAAGAAGACAAACACAGACCTGTCAAGCCCATAGTGCCCTTCCTGCTGCATTTGCCAATCCTAATTGGGAGCCCACCACTTCTGCAGCACCCGTACTTCCCCCATTCACTGGCCAACCCGGAATTCAGGTAGAAACAGTTGATTTTACGTCACTTGATTTGTATTTGCTGTTTTTCACTGAAAATCTCTATAGATCTATTGTGGACCAAAGCAATTTCTATGCTGGTCAATTCATCACCCCTAATCCCCAGTTGACCCTTGACAGGGATTGAAGACCTATTATGATCTCCGAATTTAAGACCTTCCTGGGCCTATCCCTCCTCATGGGCATAACTAAAAAGAGTGAGTTGCGGTCATATTGGTCCACTGACCTAATTCACCATATGCCTGTGTTCTCTGCCTCCATGACCAGGACACGATACGAGCAGATCTTGTTGTTCAGGCACTCGTGAGACTCTGCACTTCTGCGCCTCCTGTCTGCTCTATCAGGGGGCCCGAATCAGAGGAGTAAGAGAGGCCGCTCCCTGCATATCAGGCTCTACCATCAGGTACGTGACAGCGCCGTACCCATTTGCCCGTAAGGCCAGCCGCTGGTACAAAAAAGTGTCTGTATACTTATATCAATTGGCTCTGCTGAACACTTTTGTGCTATACAATGCTTCAGGACGGACTGGATCCTTCCTCAAATTCTAGGAAGAGATCATCACAGCCCTTCTGTTTCCAGATGGTGCTATGGCCCACCTTCCCAACACAAATGCAGTGAGCCGGCTGCATGAGAGGCATTTTTTGTATGTCCTTCCTGGTACCCCTACCCAAAGAACACCCCAAAGAAGATGTTGTGTCTGCAGAAAATGCAGATTTAGGCGTGACACCCGCTTTTATTGTCCCTCCTGTCCTGACCAACCTGGTCTCTGCATCGGTGACCATTTCAAACGCTACCACACACTAGTGGAGTATTAGCATAGGATACAGCACTACACAGTCCTAGGGCACACTAACACAGGGCCTCGAAAGATGTGATGGCCATCACATTTTGAGAGACCCTAATCTGCAACGTTCAGTTTACAGTTTATAAAAGTGAAAAAAGTGGAAAAAAAAACACACACAAAAACACAAAAAAAATAAAATAAAAAAGTCAAAAATTGTTTTATTTTTCTTCTCTCTCTCTATTGTTCTCTCTCTATTGTTCTCTCTCGTATGTTCACTCTCTACTGTCCGCTCTATTGTTTGCTTGCTATTGTTCTAAATCTATTGTTCTCACTCTGTTTTATTTTTACTATGTTTCATTGTATTTGCTTTGCAGGTATGGTATGTCTTACTGTTATACTCTGTATACTGTAATGTTACTTTGTTTTATTGTTAACCATCATTTGCTTAGCAGGTACGCCATTCAGCTGCAGCATGGGTTTATTTATTCTGACAGCAACAGCGTTTGCTCCCACGATACATAAAGCCATGACTCCAGCGCTGTCGGAGGTGATTTCACCACCACAGTTAAAAAAAAGAGCAAATATGCCGAAGCATGGGGGCAGGGGTGGAGGGGCGATTCGGGGTAGATTGCCCCCATGCTTCGGCAGATTGCATTAAAAAATGTTTTATTTTTACTATGTTTTATTGTATTTGCTTTGCAGGTATGGTAAGTCTTACTGTTATACTGTAATGTTACTTTGTTTTATTGTTAACCATCATTTACATTGCCCTTTGTATCAATTTACCCTTCCTTTTTGGATTGTAAGCTCTAACGAGCAGGGCCCTCTGATTCCTCTTGTGCCAAATTGTAATGTAACTGTAATGTCTGCCCTCATGTTGTGAAGCGCTGTGCAAATTGTTGGCGCTATATAAAACCTGTATAATAATAATTTACTTATCAGGTGCGTCATTCAGCTGCAGCACTGATTTTCATATCTTGACAGCAACAGTGATTGCTCTTACGATATGTAAATCAGTGACTCCAGCGCTGTAGGAGGTGATTTCACCACCACAGTTAAAAAAAAAAAGGTATCACAGCCACAAAATCTCTGCGCTTAGGACAGATGACAGGGGAGAGAGAAAAGGGGGGGGGGGAAGAAGAAGGAGGAGTACAGAAAGAAGATGCAGGGGGTATATACCCCAAAGGTGAGAGAGGAAGGAAGAGGGAAAAAGAGGGAGGAAATAGCCAAAAAAGAGAATCTAAGGTATGCTGCCTCCCCTAGTTAAGCCCTCAAAGAGGACTAACATGTATAAAGGAATGTAAGTGGGGGTATGGCGCTCCCTTGTGAGGGGTATGAGTGAATAAAGTATATGTGATACAGTAAGTGCTGAAGAAAATTGAATGAATTAATATATAGTATGTGACATACGCTAAGGGTGAAGAGTGCAATAACTCATAACGGATTACCCTAAAACATTATTAGGAAGTGTGAACCAAAAAACATGTGATGAAAAACCCTTATATATATTGCATACACATGTATAACAAATGTAAGGTAGTGGCAAAAAGTGACCACTAGGTGCTGCTGCTATATGCACTATGCAGCTAATGTGATGAATACAGCGTGTTATAAAAGTAAATGACAAATCCAATCAAATCCAAAAAATAAAACGAAAAATTATATGGAATAAAAGAAAAAACCAAATCACAAAAAGTTTGTTCAAAGGTGGTACGTCCCAAATTGTAAAAAAGTTCCAAAAGCTTTAGTGAGCACAGAATATCCGTGACTTCTGTGCTCCCCTTTTGGCTCCCCACTCACCAGCTCCCAGTACCCCTGCAGGGGTGATAGATACTTTAAGATCCCAATGCCGTCCTCTTGGTCGGTGTCCCGTGGTTGCTAAGAAATGATATCCTCTCTCCCAGGAGTTCCAGGTTACCGCTTCATACCACGTCCAAGAAGGGGATCACCAGAGAAATCCTGCTCTGCACTCTCTCCTGGAACGGCGTTCCAGGAGAGAGTGCAGAGTAGGATTTCTCTGGCGTTCCAGGAGAGAGTGCAGAGTAGGATTTCTCTGGTGATCCCCTTCTTGGACGTGGTATGAAGCGGTAACCTGGAACTCCTGGGAGAGAGGATATCATTTCTTAGCAACCACGGGACACCGACCAAGAGGACGGCATTGGGATCTTAAAGTGTCTATCACCCCTGCAGGGGTACTGGGAGCTGGTGAGTGGGGAGCCAAAAGGGGAGTACAGAAGTCACGGATATTCACCTTTGTGGGCACTACAGTCACTAAAGCTTTTGGAACTTTTTTACAATTTGGGACGTACCACCTTTGAACAAACTTTTTGTGATTTGGTTTTTTCTTTTATTCCATATAATTTTTCGTTTTATTTTTTGGATTTGATTGGATTTGTCATTTACTTTTATAACACGCTGTATTCATCACATTAGCTGCATAGTGCATATAGCAGCAGCACCTAGTGGTCACTTTTTGCCACTACCTTACATTTGTTATACATGTGTATGCAATATATATATAAGGGTTTTTCATCACATGTTTTTTGGTTCACACTTCCTAATAATGTTTTAGGGTAATCCATTATGAGTTATTGCACTCTTCACCCTTAGCGTATGTCACATACTATATATTAATTCATTCAATTTTCTTCAGCACTTACTGTATCACATATACTTTATTCACTCATACCCCTCACAAGGGAGCGCCATACCCCCACTTACATTCCTTTAAAAAAAAAAAGGTGCATGCATGCCCATCATTAGAAGTGGGTGGATGAAGGGCAGTATTCTAATGGTGGGCATACCCGCTGATCAATCTCTTTTTTTCGTTCAGCCCACAGGCTGCATGAAAAAAGAACATTACAATGTATGCCCAACAAGGACCAGCGACGTACTGGTATGTTGCTGGACTTTGAGTGGTTATACCAGAATGATGCCTGCAGGTTTAGGTATCATCTTGGTATCATTCTTTTCGGCCAGCAGTCGGCTTTCATGTAAAAGCAATCCTAGTGGCTAATTAACCTCTAGACTGCTTTTACAAGCAGTGGGAGGGAATGTCCCCCCCTCCCACCATCTTCCATGGTTTTCTCGGGCTCTCCTGTCCCAACAGGGAACCCGAGAATGCCGCCTGTGGTTCCACCAGCTGACCATAGAGCTGATCAGAGACCAGAATGACTCCAATCATCTCTATGGCCTAAGAAACCAGAAGCTCCATTAGGAAATAGGGAAAGCATTTTATCACACTGATCTTGGTGTGGTCAGATGCTTTGAGGGCAGAGGAGAGATCTAGGGTCTCAAAGACCCCAATTTTTTCAAAAAAGAGTACCATAGGGGATATTTACATTCCCTGAGATAACAATAAACATTATTTAAAAAAAAAATGAAAGGAACAGTTTAAAAATAAAACAAAAAAGCAAAATAAATAATAAAAAAGCACCCCTGTCCCCCCATTCTTACGTGCAAAGGTGAACACAAGCGTCGGTCTGGTGTCATATGTAAACAGCAATTGCACCATGCATGTGAGGTGTCACAGTAGACCTCATCTGTAAATCTAAAGTAGTAACCTGTAAAGGCTTTTAAAGGCTTTTAAAAATGTATGTAGGTTGTCGCCACTGCACGTTAGTGCGCAATTTTAAAGCATGTCGTGTTTGGTAACCATGTACTCGGCATAAGATTATCTTTTTTATTTCATCAAACATTTGGGCAATATAGTGTGTTTTGGTGCATTAAAATAAAAAAAGTGTGTTTTTTTAAAAAAAAATTGCGTTTGAAAAATCTCTGCGCAAATACTGTGTGAAAAAAATGCAACACTCACCATTTTAATCTGTAGGGCCTTTGCTTTTAAAAAAATATATATTTTATTTGGGGCTTCAAAGTAATTTTCTTGCTAAAAAAAAAGATTTTTTCATATAAACAAAAAGTGTCAGAAAGGGCTTTGTCTTCAAGTGGTTAGAAGAGTGGGTGATGTGTGACATAAGCTTCTAAATGCTTTGCATAAAATGCCAGGACAGTTCAAAACCCCCCCAAATGACCCCTTTTTGGAAAGTAGATAGGTACCCCAAGCTATTTGCTGATAGGCATGTTGAGTCCATGGAATATTTCGTATTTTGCCACAAGTTGCGGGAAAATGACAATTTTTCTTTTTTTTTTTTTTTTTTGCACAAAGTCGTCACTAAATCATATATTGCTCAAACGTGCCATTGGCATATGTGCAATTACACCCCAAAATACATTCTGCTGCTTCTCCTGAGAACGGGGATACCACATATGTGAGACTTTTTGGGAGCCTAGCCATGTACAGGAACCCGAAAACCAAGCACCGCCTTCCGGCTTTCTAAGGGCGTAAAATGGTGATTTCACTTCCTCACTACCTATCACAGTTTCGGAGGCCATGAAATGTCAAGATAACACAACCCCCCCAAATGACCCCCATTTTGGAAAGACAGAAAGAAGAATTATCCCCTGACTGGACATTTAAGGCACTATGATTCCATTATGAGTAGAAAAGTATAAATTCATTTTGGAAAGAAGACACTTCAAGCTATTTGCTGAGAGGCATATTGAGTCCATGGAATATTTTATATTTTGCTACGAGTTTCGGGAAAATTATTTTATTTTTATTTTTATTTATTCTTTTTTTTACAGAAAGTTGTCACTAAATGATATATTGCTTAAACATGCCATGGGTGAAATTACACTCAAAATACATTCTGTTGCTTCTCCTGAGTACGGGGATACCACATGTGTGAGACTTTTTGAGAGCCTAACCGCGTACAGGACCTGAAAACCAATCACCGCCTTCAGGCTTTCAAAGGGTGTAAAATTTTGATTTCACTCCTCACTACCTTACACAGTTTTGGAGGCCATGAAATGCCCAGATAGCACAAACCCCCTCCCCAAATGACCCCATTTTGGAAAGTAGACACCCCAAGTTATTTGCTGAGAGGTATGTTGAGTATTTTGCAGATCTTGCTTTTTGTCACAAAGTTTTGAAATTTGAAAAAAGAAAATAAAAAAAACTTCTTTTTTCATTTTCAAAAACAAATAAGAGCTGCAAAATACTCACCATGCCTCTTAGAAAATACCTTGAGGTGTCTACTTTCCAAAATGGGGTCATTTGGGGGGGGGGGTTTGTGCTATGTGGACATTTCATGGCTTCCGTAACTGTGATAGGTAGTGAGGAATAAAATCACCATTTTATGCCCTTAAAGGCTGAAGGCGGTAATTGGTTTTTGGGGTCCTGTACACGGCTAGGCTCCCAAATAGTCTCACACATGTGGTATCCCCATACTCAGGTGAAGCAGCAGAATGAATTTTGGGGTGTAATTACACATATAACCATGGCATGTTTGAGCAATATATCATTTAGTGACAACTTTGTGCAAAAAAAAAAAAAATTTAACTTTCCAGCAACTTGTGGCAAAATATAAAATATTCCATGGACTCAAAATGCCTCTCAGCAAATAGTTTCGGGTGTCTACTTTCAACTTTGGTCTAAATGTATGACCAAAATGGAGTTTATTGGTTTGGTCTTTTTCCATTTATATCGCAAAAAATAAAAATCACAGAGGCAATCAAACACCATCAAAAGAAAGCTCTATTTGTGGGAAAAAAAGGACACAAGTTTCGTTTGGGTACAATATTGCATGACCGCGCAATTTCCAGTTAAAGCGTTTGTAAAAAGTGCTCTGGTCATTGAGCAGCCTAATCTTCCAGGGCTGAAGTGGTTAAGCTAATAGGTGCTGATGGAAGCCAAATAGCTGAATTGTCTTTGACTAAACTTGTCAATGAAGAAACACATTGAGGATAAGTCGTCCATATATAGTAAAGTCTGGAGCCCATTCATAGACAGAGCAAATAACTGCATGGCAAAAATAACCGCCACAGTGAATTCACAATGTGTCTCCTCAGATTAATTCACAGGCCAGTGAAAATATTTTTTTTTTCATATTGTGATATTCTTTAGCGGAACGTTGTGAGTCTCTTGATGGATATTTCGTCTGTTTTAGGATGACAGCCACCTTTTGAGTCTGCCTTTCTTGGCTTGACACCAATAAGACCTACTATAGGGATAGGCTAAGAAACCAAGCTGCTATGCATTGTTATGACATAAGTTAATTGATGAAGATCTCAATGGGAATGAGGCTGGTTCACTGCTGTGAAGTATCTGATGTCAAAGCAGTGCTTAGATCATTGTGCCCCTATACTTCAGAACCTTCATTATGCCGTGAATATGCAAGACAATAGTTCTAAACAAACGACAGGACCAAATGATGAGCTGTTTTTTGCAAATATTAGTTTGAAGCTACCTTTATAATTTGATTTTATGGTAAAGGGGTTGTATAATAAATGAAAAATAAGCCCCTAGATTTCTAAGGGTTATCTTTAAAGCTGATCTCTGTGAAAGGTAAACGTCCTTATCTGCTTATTTATGCCTAGTGGACAGGGTAAACGTACCCAATTCTCCACTCCCTCAGACTCGCTCTGTGCTACTAGACTGGTCCCTGCAGCCTCTTCTCTTTCTCTTATCGCTGCTTCAGCAGTCAGATGCCATTAAAGCGGAGGTTCACACAAAAATTGAACCTCCGCTTTTCGGAACCCTCCCCCCCTCCGGTGTCACATTTGGCACCTTTCAGGGGGGAGGGGGGTGCAGATACCTGTCTAAGACAGATATTTGCACCCACTTCTGGCCATAGACTCCCATGGGAGTCTACGCCACTTCCCACCCCCCCACACTGTCTGCTGGGACACCACACGGGTCCCAGAGACAGCAGGGACCATTCAGATTGTACTCGAGCATGCGCAGTAGAGAAACGGGAAGTGGAGCCGCAAGGACCGAGGGACAGTTCGGCCTCGGGTGCCGACAGAGCTGGACCCTGTTACAGGTAAGTGTCCTTATTTTAAAAGTCAGCAGCTGCAGTATTTGTAGCTGCTGACTTTTAAAATAAAAAATTTCACGGGACTCCAGCTTTAAGACCAAAGACTAAAACTCTACACTGAACTTGAAGAAGCCAAGGGACAAACAAATGGTGGAGCATAGAGGAGCACATTTGCTGAGGGAGCAGAGGATCAGGTAAGTAAAAAGTGCTTTTACCAATCCCTAGAATAAACGTACAGTCTTTACTTGGGCTCTAATATCTTCTGTAGTTTTTGGAGCTCGTTTTGTTCTTTGAGTTACTGTACTTAAAGCTATCTTTACTTTCTGCTATCTTTGTTGCATGCATTTACATTTTAAGACTTATGCCCCGTACACATGGTCGGATTTTCCGATGGAAAATGTCCGATCGGAGCGTGTTGTCGGACATTCCGACCGTGTGTGGGCTCCATCGGACATTTTCCATCGGATTTTCCGACACACAAAGTTTGAGAGCAGGCTATAAAATTTTCCGACAACAAAATCCGATGGCGTCAATTCCGACCATGTGTGGCCTGTTCCGACGCACAAAGTGCCACGCATGCTCAGAAGAAATTTCGAGATGGAACAGCTCGGTCTGGTAAACTTATGGGGCGTACACACGGTCGGACTTTTCGTCTACAAAAGTCCAACGGACGCCGACGGACTAAAGCTGGCTGGTAATCCGATCGTGTGTGGGCTTCTCCGGACTTTCAGCAGACTTTTTCAGCCTCAAATCCGACGGACTTTAGATTTGAAACATGCTTCAAATCTTTACGTCGTAACTACGACGGACCCCGAAATCCGCTCGTCTGTGTGCTAGTCCGACGGACAAAAACCCACGCTAGGGCAGCTATTGGCTACTGGCTATGAACTTCCTTATTTTAGTCCGGTGTACGTCATCACGTACGAATCCGTCGGACTTTTGTGTGGTCGTGTGTAGGCAAGTCCGTTCGTTAGAAAGTCTGCTGCAAGTCCGCCGAAAGTCCGCCGGAAGTCTGTCGGACAGGCTGTCGGACTTTTGTAGACGAAAAGTCCGACCGTGTGTACGCCCCATTAGCGTTCGCAATGGATACAACACTTTCGTCACGGTGCAATGTTAAAAATGGTTTAATACAGTGCACTCTCTTCTTCTTTATAATGTGAGAAGAATGAAGTAGTTTTGCTGCTCATATTCACACAGACTTCTCACAAACTTCTTTCTTTACTATTTATCGGGATTCCCTCAATATATTTTGATTTGTCACATCTGACAACATTATTTTTGTGTTGTATTTTTTTTGTTGTTGTTTTAAGGCAGATTATTTTTTTTTTGGTTTGTATTTTTTTCAAGGCTGATCTTTGTTTTATTGTATTTTTAGTTTTACTCCAGAATATTTTTGTGTGTGTTTTGTGTGTCAAGTTACCACAACACCATTGATATGTTGTTATATTTCATCTGTAGGAGATTGTTTGGTGTTGGTGTCTCTTATTAATTTCACATTGTACTTTAGAAATGTACCTGAATCGTCACCAACAAACTGTCCTTTTTGAATGAAAACACACATAGGAGAGTAAAATTGAAAAAAAAAATTCATTTATTAAGGGCTCACAACTAAACAAAGAGGGAGGCAACGCTGGAGAAACAGCAGAAATGGGTGAAGCCTTGGACCCCCAGGGCACACATCAACTATTTTCAAGCAAAATTGGTGGCCTGAGGAGTCCTTATCTAAGGGAGTGCAGTCTGGTCCAGAAGTCCCAGAGATACGGAAAGCAGCAGATGACATCTGTGTCCCCAGGCTGTGGTCATACAAGAGACTGCATCTTTTGCCAGACCAGACTGAACCCAGGGTCATCACTCTCTTGTCTTCCTTCCACGCCTCCTTCCACGCTGTGGCTCTGGTGGTGGAGTTGTGGCAGCAGGAGGAGGAGGGGCCAACTCACTCAGGTGGGTATTGGGTGTTAGTTCCCCACTCACCCCCTTATTTAGGACTTTATACAGAAGGTCCTCACATAGCTTGCATTGACCCTCCTGCATGCCCTGCAGTTTTGTGGCAGCCATGCAGGCAAAGACCTCTTCAGGAGTGGGTAAGGCTCTGAGGGACGCAGAAGCCTCCTGAATCAGCCTGAGCGCAGAATCCTGCATGTGAGTCGCCTTCCTCGCTCTTTTGTATGGAAGGCGGAGGGAGGAACCTGCGATTCGGTCAGGCTTCGACTTGACCCAGGATTCTCCTGGCTGCAACTTAGCCCCGCCTCCTCCTGGCTGCAACTTAGCCCCGCCTCCTCCTGGCTGCCACATTCCACAGCCTCCTCCTGTGTGCCACATTCCACAACCTCCTCCTGGCTGAGGTCTTCCTGTGTATGAAAAAGGGACATTGTTTTAGTATTTTTTTTCCTCAATCACACACAATTTTCACCTCCTAACTGTTGCAAATTGAATGTTAACAAATATAACAGAATATCATTCTGAGCCCAGCATTTTTCATTCTTGTCCGAATTTTGGGTGCCCAATACTGTCTATTGATATGTAAAACACTTTTTGCAATCAGCAATTAGTGATCAATAATGACATCTAGTAAACATAATTTATTTATTGACCAGAAATCTGTAGAACAATTCTATACCTGACTCAAGCTGGGCTCCTCCACTTCTTCCTGGCTGGAAGGCCCAGGTTGGACATCGGAAGCCTCAGCTGGGGTGGAAGGAAGAGTGGAAGGAAGAGTGGAGAGGGATTCCCTGACTTCAGTGTGGTCTGACAGAAATCGCAGTCTCTCATAGTACCACAGCCTGGGGACATAAACGTCATCTGCTCCAGCTCCTGATCTCTGGGAATCCGTGACCTTCTTGCGCTCCCTAAGATAAGTGCTCCTCAGGCCACCAATTTTGGTTTTTAAATAGGGGATGGTTGCTGTGGGGACCACCGGCTTCACCAACTCCAGCAGTTTCTCCAGCGCTGCCTGCCTCTTTTGTTTATTATTATAATGAGGATGTCTCACCTGCCACAGACAGGGCAGCTCCCTGTACTTGTCTATGAACAGGGGGAGGAAATTGTGGTCGTTGAAGCCATCCATTTTCTCTGCAAGACACAACACAAGACAAACCCTAAGGTCAGGCCAAACTCACCTAATCTTGTTACAATATAGGCTTCAATTTCTAAGCAGTATAGGCCCAAGTTTAGATCTTACCTTCGTTATCACGATCGGCGCCTCTGATGCTCCTTCCTCCGCTCACAGATCGTATGTAATACGCACGCGTGTTCCGCTTTATACACACTGCGCATGCGTGTAACTCCGCCCGTCCCTGACGTTCTTTCTAGTCTATTCCCCACCCCTTTTCGTTCTGCGCAGTGGGGGAAGAGCACATGGTGCGTGCTAATTACAGCAACGAGGAGGAGGAGAAGGAAAGCCCAGATCCGGAGACGTACAGATCCAGAAGGAGAAGATTTAAGGCATCAAATATGTCCTTTGGGGAGATGTTGGAGATGGTGGACATCCTGAAGAAGGCCGACTATGATGGAAAGTATGGACCTTACCCCAACCCCAATGTCCGAAAGGCCAAGATCATGGCGAAAGTGGTCAAAAGTCTGCACCGGAATTTTGGGGTACGTCGATCGAAAGATCAACTCAGGAAACGGTGGTCGGACCTCAAATTACGAGAACATGAGCAGTACAGAAAGATCCGGAGAGTGCTCCAAAAAAGTAAGTAGTTGTGCGGTGTTCCTATTCTTTTTGTCTTTATTACGTTCGTGCTGCTCCATGTGCTTTTCTTAAAAGTGTTGTACATTTTAAAATGGCAACTTTCATGTTCATGGACACATTATTCGTTCAATTCAATTCAATTTGGTTGTGTAGATGGCTTTGTTACTAGAATGAAATGCAAACTAGATTCTGTGTAAGGAGAGGACACTGAGCAGCTGTTTTCACATCTGGACGCTGGAGCACTAGTGTGGGACACCAGAATACCATTTTTATTAGGGGGGCCACACAGGTGCTCCAGTGTATACTATAGGGGGGTCTCCATCTGTGAAGTTGTACCAAACAGGTAAAGTATTGCACCTTGACAAAGGACACTGAAAATGCTACATTTTGGAACTCTGTCAAAATAGACAATTGTACCACACTTCCAAGCAATGTTTCCTATTTATAGTTTTGCCATCAAATATCTGTGTGCTAAGTATACCATTTTTGTTTTACATAGGGGAGAAAAGACTCGGAGGACACCCCTCATCCGAGGAGACCAGAGCCCCCCCCTCTGGAAGAAGGGGAAATGCACCTAAACAACACAGAGCAGGAGGAAGAAGACGTGGTGGAACTAGTCACCACAACAGGTGAGTGTCTGCGACCACAGACTCAGGTTGTTTGGTTTCTCTCTTTTTAGGTGATCATGATGTTGTGGATCCAGATCCTTTCACATCAGAAAGTGCCCAGATCCTGATCGGGGAGATCATGGGGTGTAATTTAGCATTGGAAAACCTCCAGAAAAACATCAATGATGTTATTCAAAAAAATAAGAACATCATTGATGTTTTGGGTAAAGTTTAAAACAACTCCAAATCACTTTCTTTTTTTGTGTGCTACAATGTTAAAAATGTTTTAGTGATTTTTAGAAAAGCCAAATTTGGAGGATGCACACAGTGTGCCAACATGTGCTATCTGCCATCATGGGAGATCAATGGACGCGTTTTGGGGGTGCAACCCCTTCCTCAATAATAAAGTAGCTGAGAGGAAGGGGTTTCTCCCCCAAAACACATCCCTTGATCCCCCGTGATGGCAGCTAGCACATGTTGACATTCGGAAATTTGTGTGCATCTTCCAAATTTGGCTTTTCCTGGGGTGACTTCACCCCATCTGAACGCAATATCAAACACAGTTCCTAAATACTCATGTCTGATATTGCCTTCAAGTTCTACCAAATGTGAACTTTGTAAGTTCAAGATTTGTGTCTTTCTTGTTGGTTTTACACATGCCTGTTTTATCTTAAATGGACATTTCTATTTGTGATAATGCCACCCCAAAAATTGTTATACAACAAACATGTTGGTTTGTTTTAAAAACCTTTTCGAAATGCACATGTGATTGTGCTGGTATTAAAAAGATTGTTAATCAAGAATGTGTGGATTATTGTCTGAATGCTACAACACTTTTGTGGTGATGTAATTGCTGTTTTCTGTGACAATGGGGGTTATTTCCTAAAGGCAAATCCTCTTTGCACTACCAGTGCAGTTTCAGTGCAGTTTCAGGTGCACTTGTAGTGCAAAGTGTCTTTGCCTTTAGTAAATAACACCCAACAGTGCTTTGTAATGTTACACAATCACACCATTTTCTGGACTCACCACATTTTGGTCAGGGTCAGCTAAAACAAACACAAGCAGTAAATGTCACCAAAGATTTGCGATTTTTTTTTATTGGATCAAGGTTTCACAAATTGTATGGCATATTGATGGCCCCCCTACCCGCAAAGAACTCAAGGTATCTTAACCGAACATCACGGGCACTCAGGGAGGGCAAGCCAGGACGGCCACTTTCAAGCACCGTCAGGGTTGTTTCATTTATAATTCCGGCCTCAGGCCCAACTGAGCCAGCATAGTTGGCAGAATGTTGCCGTAAAAAGTTATGTAGAACACAGCACGCCAGGATTATATGATTCAGTTTATACTCCGCCATATGGATGGGTGTAAGAAATAGGCAGAACCGGCTGGCCATGATTCCAAATGTGTTCTCCACCACTCTTCTGGCTCTGGCCAGCCGGTAATTAAAAACCCTCTGTTCCGGGGTGAGGGTCCTCATCGGGAATGGCCGCATAAGATGGTCCCCCAGCGCAAATGCTTCATCCGCAACGAAGACAAATGGGAGTCCTTCCACATTCTCTTCTGGAGGTAGCAAGTCCAAGCTGCCATTCTGGAGACACCTGTAAAACTCCGTCTGGGCGATGACTCCACCATCGGATATCCGGCCATTCTTCCCCACGTCCACATACAGGAACTCGTAATTAGCCGTCACCACCGCCAACATCACAATACTATTGAACCCCTTGTAATTATAATAGTACGACCCTGAGTTGGGGGGTGGGACAATGTGGACGTGTTTCCCATCAATTGCCCCTCCGCAGTTAGGAAAGTCCCACCGCTGGGCAAAGTGGGAGGCCACAGTCTGCCATTCCTGTGGCATGGAAGGAAACTGTTGAGGAAAACAAAAATAAATGAGTATTTTTGCACATAAACATGGAAAGCAGATTAGACACAAACATTCTTGGCCAACATCCAGATAACATTTATTAAGGGGAATCTTACAACACCAAAGTATAAGATACACCTATCATATCCCCCCCCCCCTCTCATGGGCCATTTCTAACATTATAGGGGGTGGGGGAATCTTGGACCGGTAACCCTTTCCACTTCGTTGAGAGATGAATGCCTCAATAATGGGTATTACTTGGAACAGCCCCTCCTTAGTTACACTATTGGCAGCCCTCTGGACAGGTAAGAAGTATCATAATACAAAGATATAAATACACACTGTACACATTTGAGCACATTTGGACATTCTGCTATTACCTATCAAGATAATAATATAATACAAAAACTTTAAACAGTACCATTTGAAAGTATACAGGCAGGCCCTTGCACTACATGCTTTGGGGAATTAATCCATAAATCTGACCACAAAAGAGGTGGGTATAGTGTGTATGGGTTTGGCAAAGTCAGCAGATAGATGATTGAGGATAGATAGAGAATTGGGATCAGCTGACTTAGCAGTTGGGGGGGGGGGTTAATAAAAATGATTTGGGGACCCACAAAAAAAGCCTCTGGCACTCTGCCTGAATTTAAAGCACAAATCACATTTCTAAACATTTTAGGGGTTGTTTGGGGTAAAGCACTACTATGGAGCTGATAAAATACATTGTTAAGTGACTACATGAGGTGAATATAGGACCAGGAGAGCATGCTGGGGAGGTAAGTGAAGTCAAATATGTATGAAGGACTAAAAAATAAACCATAAAATTCCAGCATGCATGAGGACAAAGGGGACATTCACAGCATATTACAATCATGGTAATTAGGGAATGAGGAAAGAAATACAATATATTATCAATCATTCAATACAATAAAATGTGATATTAAAGGATAAAAAGGGCCCTTTCCAACACCTTGTACATGCCATGTATGCCTCCCCCGCGGCCAGATTGGTGGCGGCAGGCCTTCTCTCAGATGAATTCCGCCTTTACAAGGGCACGAGACAAGGTTGCCCCCTATCCCCACTCCTCTTTAACATCGCCTTAGAACCCCTCTCTAGATACCTTACTCTAGAGGCCCCATTACACGGCATCAAAATAGGATCCCAAGAACTCCGCACGTCACTCTTCGCCGATGACATCCTAATTTTCTCAACCAACCCCTCCTCTGACATGTCCACCATCAAAACAATCTTTGATGAATTTAAACTCTGCTCGGGTCTCCGCATAAATTACAGCAAAAGCGAAATTCTCCCCATAGGCACTTTATCTGTCCCTCGCTGGGCACAACACTCACCCTTTCCAGTAGCCAAGTCACACATAACATATCTAGGCATTAAAATAGGAAGACTGCCCCATTCTATATACCATCTAAACTATCCCCCACTGTTGAAAAAAATTTCTCAAGAATTGGATAACTGGATGGATCTGCCCCTTTCGCTCCTGGGAAGATGTCACCTAATAAAAATGGTCAGTTTCGCTCGATTACTTTACCCTCTCCAAACGATACCATTACTTCTTAAACATGCAGATATCAAAAACTTAAACAAAGCCATCTCCAAATTTTTCTGGCGGAACAAAAGACCACGTATAGCCCTTGCTAAACTGTATCTTCCCAGACGCGAAGGAGGGATTAGTCTCCCAAATATCAGAACATATAACCTCTCTTGCCTACTCAGGATAAGCCTAGACTGGATATCGCAACTTTCTCGCTGCTCTAATTACTCCATGGAAGCTTCAATGGCCCAACCGTACTCCCTGGTGGCATTACTTCATTGCAGGTGGAAATCAACTCCCCCACCTATACAACACAATCTTCTCCTTAGAGACACAGCCATAGCTTGGAGGGAAATACGGAAAGCACTGAAACTTTCACCCTTTATGTCCAGACATCTCCCGATTCAAGGAAACCCCAGCTTCCCACCGGGTTTGGAATACAAACCCTTCACTATTTGGCAACAAAAAGGCCTCACACATTTTTCCACCCTATGTGATCTGGAAACAGGACGCCCTCATAACTTCTCTGTCATCGCAGAAACTTTCTCTCTCCCCACATCTCATACTTTACACTACGCACAATGCGTCAGCTTTATAAAAGACTCATGCAGAGAGGAAAGTAAGAGATTTCAGACATCCACCATCAGACCTACTACTCCACAGTGACTCCTATAAAATCTCGGATATCTATAAACCTTTCTTGATAAGGACTACTCCCCCACTTGCCTCCTCATCGGTAGCAAACTGGGGAAAGGACTTCCCTGACTCAGACATAGTGGAAAAGGTTCTTCAGGGGTACCAGAAAACGCTTCAGCTGACCCCCAATGAGGTATGGAGAAAAACTCAATTAAAGATTATGCACCGCGCCTACATACCCTTCATCTCGGACAAGACTGTCAAAGGTGCAGCAAATTGCCCCATGTGTCGACAGCCAAAACCATCACTTTCCCACCGTTTCTGGTCATGCCCCTTCATCTCCACTTTCTGGGACCAAATCATCTCCTACATCTTCAAAATAACGCTGTTAAAAATACCTAAAGACCCCCTACTCCTCATCTTCGGATACTGGGATGACCAACTGCTCCCGTGGTCCCCAATCACCCACCCTACATATAAGGACTGGGCCTTGATCAGTCTCTTACTGGCTAGAAGACTAATTCTACAAAACTGGACCTCCTCTCTTTGCCCACAGATCTCGCAACTTAAAAGGGAGCTTCTAACCTTGCTTCACAGGGACAAACTCAATACCGACTTCAGAAAAGAACTCCCCCACACACGATTTTACTCAAGATGGTGGGCCTTCATGCAATCAACTCTGTCCCAAGAGGAACTACAAAACTTCGAAAATACTTCATTCGCTTACTATGACACTTCCATTACCACTCCTGAGGAGGAAGACACTCCCGTTCTCTCTTCTTCCTGTAACTCTATAGCTACTTAATACTTCAACCGACTGATGTATGCTTCCACTCCCCCCCCCCCCATTCTATCCATCTTCCCCCCCCCCCCTTTTTTCTTTCTGTTTTTGATACCAGTAGCTCCCGCAGGACCCACCCTGTTGATCCATCCAGTTATATCGTCATGATATGTCCATCTAAAAGTCACACCATATATCCCACCCTGGTTATTTTGGTTCTACACCTATATATAAATGTGCATAGACTACTGGTATTTATATATATATATATATATATAAGTAAATATATATATGTAAAATGTTCAAAAATTATATATATGTAAAATGTTCAAAAATGTTGTATACCAACTAATGTGATACCCTGTATTGCAATTTCTTTCAATAAAATCTATTAAAAAAAAAAAAAAAAAAAGGATAAAAATCTTACCTTAATATAGTCCTTCTGCAGGACCTTATGATGGCAGAACAGGTCTCTGGGATAATGATCCCCAGAGCCTGGGGGGAGATGCCTGTCGAGAACTTGAGGTCCTGCAGGCTTCTCCCCGTCGCCAAGTACCGCAAGGTAGCGACGAGCCTCTGCTCCGGAGTGATGGCTTGCCTCATGCAGGTATCCTGCCTGCTGATATAGGGGGTCAGCGAAGCCAACAAACTGTGAAATACAGGGTCCGTCATCCGAAGAAAGGTCCTGAAATCATCAGGATTATTCTCACGGATCTCACGGAGCAAAGGCATATGAGAGAACTGGTCACGCTGAAGCAACCAATTCTTGGTCCACAAACTCCTTCCCACCCTGTTCATGGACTGGACTTGTGTCAAGGTCAGGACCCCAACACCAAGCCCCCACACAGCACAAACTCTACGAGGAGTACATATACAACATGGCTAGAAAACGGTCGGCTGCTCAGAACGAAGTAACAGAACGCACTGAAGAACAGCAAGGCCTGTGAAGAGCGACCTGAAAAACAGTAACGAACGAACAAGTACACAGACTTATCCAAGTCACGCGTAGCTTGCTTGCACGCACTGAAGAGCAGATACAAACCCACAAGCACAAACTGAACCGCAGAAAACGATCTGAAAGCCACGAGTCTGAAAAAGCGCGAATCGTCTCTCACCAAACTTTTACTAACACGAGATTAGCAAAAGGAGCCCAAAGGGTGCCTCGCTTGGTTCTGAAATGGCCTTTTCTAGTCTCGTCGTACGTGCTTGACGTCACCGCGTTCTTGGCGATCGGAAATTCCGACAACTTTGTGCGACCATGTGTACGCAAAACAAGTTTGAGCCAACATCCGTCGGAAAAAATCCTAGGATTTTGTTGTCGGAATGTCTGATCAATGTCCAACTGTGTGTACGGGGCATTATTCAAAAATCGGTCATAATTCTAAAGTACAATAATACATAAAATATGAAACAGAACTAATTGTTTCCTGATCTTACTTCAGTGAAGTGAATTCTAATAAATCCTTAATTCTTAACAGTTTCAAAAACTTTATATTTCTGGTACCTGTTGGGAATGTAATTGTTACATGTGAGGGGAATACCCCTATTATTACTGGAACTGGTACCTACATTGAAAGGGTTACCCTTTTAACAGAATCTGTAACTGGCAGAATAATGAGTCTGGGAGTAACTGTAACTGGTGTAAAGTTAGAAGCAATAATGAAAAACAGGTGTAGAATGGCATAAACACACATACATTGCAGAATAATAACGACAGGTTGATGATGGCAAACATACATACGCTTCAGAATCTGATTATGAAAGCGGCATAAACGTGGACTCTTCACACCAATGTCTCCGAGTCTCAGAATAACATGTGGCTGTATAAGCAAAGTTTCTAAAGGACAATAGCAGTGATGGTGAACCTTGGCACCCCAGATGTTTTAGAACTACATTTCCCATGATGCTCATGCACTCTGCAGTGTAGTTGAGCATCATGGCAAATGTAGTTCCAAAACATCTGGGGTGCCAAGGTTCGCCATCACTGCCCTATAGCAATGGAGAATCAAGCCCAGAACACCACTGTAATAAAACGGTACAAAATACAGAATGTTATGGTGGGGCCACCTTAAGGCTATACACAAGGACTTCACTTGTAAATGAGAAGTGGGTATAGCAGTTCTTTCCCATGAACTTGATTATGGGGGACTGAGAAAAACAAAAAGTGCTTAGTTAAAGTTTGTAACATATATATCAATTTCAGTTTTGCCTTTAGTACCACATTAACTCTTGTAGTAAAACCCTTGCCTGTGTTATTTGCCTCTAGTAAATTAAGGCTTAGCTTTGCTATTAAAATTGTCCTTTGCTATTTAAAATTGTCCTGCTGCTGCCCAATTTTACACTGCTGCACCATCTGGGGTCTCTTATTTCTGTTTGTTTGATGATAAAGCATGTGTTGCTGGTAAAGCTACCAGAAAAAAGCATTCTTTTCAAACTGAAATAATGATATTGGACTACTGCTGCTGTATATAGGCTAATTGTATAAGAAATTAAAACAATTTAAAAATTTCACAGCCAAATATGTCTGCCAGTGTACACTGTCACTGGGGCTGTCCATGAAGATATTTGTTCTTCCACGACTACTAGTTCTAGGAATGTTTTAGCTGGGAAACTCCTATGAAGTCTTAATGCGATGGTACCTGATTCCCTTCCAAATATGTTCCCAATTACTCTCCTCTTTGTTTAGGGGCTGTGGACAGAAAGGGACAATGGTAAAATTATGGTGGACATGCCTTGTAGCACGAAGGCTATGGAATCCTTTATTCCTTAATAAACACTGTCATCCTTTGCGATTTACGAAAGGATTTACGAAAGGATCCAATTGAGTCCTTGCTGAAAAAGCCCACTCAGGCTACACGTCAGAAAACAGCAAAATGATTTGGCTTCACTTTTAGTACTGCAAAACAAACTATTGCACACTCCTGGAAGTTCCACACTGCTGAATTTCCAGGAAGTTGAAACTCACCTAAATGCATGATGATCAACAAAAAGTTGACAGCCACCATGAAAGATAAACATGATCTATTTCTAAAAATCTGGATCTCATGGATAAATTATTCTCAACTCGATCACAGAGCATTACATTTTTTAGTTTTTTTAACCCAACCGTGATGCAGTGTTATGCGATCAGGGAAGGAAATCTACTTAAAGTGGTGTTCTGGCCGAAATTATACTTTTTAAATAAAAATACCCCTATAATACACAAGCTTAATGTATTCTAGTAAAGTTAGTCTGTAAACTAAGGTCTGTTTTGTTAGCTTATAGCAGTAGTTTGTTATTTTATAAACTTACAGTAGGCCGTGGCCATCTTAAGTGTGGGCATCTGAAGCCAGACTGTATTTCTTCCTGGATCTCATCCTTGCAGATCTCGCACATGCTCAGTGCAGCACAAGCAGTGTAATAGGTTTCAGGTCAGGTTTCCATAGCAACGGCAGTTTCAGAGGAAGTTGCCGCCCCTTCCCAGAAGGCATTGCAAACAGGAAATGATGCGATGGGCCGTGGCCAGGGAGGAGGAAGTGAAAAATGAATACAGCAGATATACAGTAGGTGCTGAGAAAAAAAATAAAAAAATATCCAATTTGTTTACAGTGCACAGTTTAGTGAGGGATGCTGAAGAGTTGTAAAAGTGGGTGGAACTCCACTTTAACCCACCCATCTTTACATAGTGTCCCCTGCCTACTTTCTTCATCTCCCTCTTCAAAACATAGTGTAAAAATATGTAAAGAGTGTATATGTTTCCCTGCAATGATACACAAAATAGCAATGATACACAAAATAGCAATGGATAATGGTAAAGAGCAATAAAGCCAGTACCATATGCACAGTTTTTATGCTGCAAGCAAAAGTAAATGTAACTGATATCCCCATAGCTATGTGTGAATTGGAAAGTTGTGCCAGTCTCCTAATACTAACATATTTTTTGCTTTCAGCTAACCACATTCAACAAGCGTCAAGAAGTCAATTATCAATGGGATCTAGCTGGATTTTCTACTGATTGCACAATGAAGCATGTCTTTTAGTTCCTCATACTTGTAATGCATCTAACTCTTATTACCATAACATCGACACTTACACCTGTGTCACTAAACCATTACCCAGGCTGTTGAGGTCAACTTTTCGTTATTCAGTAATTTGAGAATATCGGTTCTGAATACCCCTGTCATAGTATATCAAGCCTATGACCTGCGTGATTCTGAAAATATAAACAGTAGGTTAAAAATCAATGAGGTCATGTTTTATAGTGGTTCTGTTGTGTAAAAAGAAAGAAGTGTAAAAAAATGCAGCTTGATAAAGAAGAATAACAATACTTACCAGTTCCCCCACCAATGCCTCCAGCATTTGTTATCTTGCAGCATTATAATGGCTGCTAAGATCTTGAACATCAGACACTTCTAGGTATGCCAACTATCTTTATGAATGCAGATCCACATACTGGATACATTATTATTTATAGGAGTTTATATAGCATTGACAATGTATGCAATTCTTTACTTTTTTTTTTAATTCACATCAATCCCTACACTCAAGGGACTTCCAAATTAAGGTCTCTAGCTCACATGCATACATACATACACAAACTAGAGTCAATTTAGACAGGAGCCAATTAACCTATCAGCATGTCTTTTGGAGTGCAGTGGGAAACCAGTGCACCCAGAGGAAATCCACACAAGCACAGGGAGAACAGGTGGTGTCCTGGCTGGGATTTAAATTGAGGATCTTGGGCTGCAAGGCAGAAGTGATAACCACTAAGCCACTTTTCTGCCCTAGAAGTCTGCAGATAGTACCAGAGTGAGAAGCAGTGTCTGTGTTTGGAGTTGGCTGTCTTGGTAGAGGTGAAGTTTTGCTTTCTCGTGTCAGTCTCCAGCAAACAGTGCAGTTAGTAGCACAAAAGGGACATCATCAAATCGGATTTCAAATCTCGTGAGACTAGCAGTCTGAGGTAGCAGTGTCCTAGGTTTCACACTGCAGATATACTGTACAGGAGTGCCTGGGCACATTCACATAATAGGACTCCCTAGATCAACAATCTCTGTTGTCATTATTTGTATATGTTAATAGCCAATGCAGAGATGCAAAGACAGCAAAACAACTTTTCTTCTGACCCTCTTTATACTGTATCTGTGGGGGAAGAGATACAATATATCAGTATTGACAGCACATCTATTGCAAACTATTTATTGAATAAAGTGGTTTGTTTTTATAAAGTTATTTATCTATTCATAAGGCATAGCCCAGTACTTATATTTTACATATTTTAAAATCTATGCAGATCCAAATATTTTGGGAGGTGAGATTGGAGTAAGGAAGGGTATGTAGTGCTACCCCCATAGGACCTGGTTTGTAGATTGGGTTCTCTGTTCTTCTGTCTCGACTACGAAAACAACCTCAGCCCCACTGACTGTTGAGATTTTACTTCCTGTCCTGGTGAAGCAACAGGAAATAGGATGATTACATTCACCCTTTCTTCTGGGGAAAACTCCATAACCATAGTCATCATGACAAATAGAGATGGCAAATCTTCCCAGAGGGGAAACAGATAGCAATAAACCCAAAATGGGGTTCTAATCCTTTCCTACTCTATCCAAAATTAGAAAAAAACATGATTTTATAAACACTTAAAGTGTTTCTGATGGTACTTTTTGTTTTTTTACAAAAAATATACTTATACTCATACTTACCTGCTCTATGCAATGGTTTTGCACAGATCAGCTCCAATCCTCCTCTTCTCGGGTCCTCCGCCAGTGATCCTGGTTCCTCCTCTTCATCTAGTGGCCAGTGAACCTGCTTCCTATGGGGGCACACATGCAGACTCGCTCCCGAGCCCCACTGTCTGCGCCTATAGACACAGACATCGGGGCACGGCCCTGTCCTCCTCTCCCTCGGCCACTGCTCTCATGCACAGAGCTGGATTGTGATGGGGCTCAAGTAAGTACAAGGGGGGGGCTTGAAGCAGCTAAATACAGCTTCAGCCTTTAGAAATACTTTAAAATCTCTACAACAATAGTACATGATGATCACTCGCACTCAGCAGAAGTGATAATCAAAAAGTGTCAGTCTACGTTTTTGTATTGTGGGAGAAGATAACAGTCCATGTAATCATTTACACAGCAGATAGGGTTCTAGCGGAATTCAAACTCCAGATTATAAAGATAAGTAACCTCTTGAAGACCAACTCCAGTCAAAGTGTTTTCTATTTATTATTATTATTATTATTATTATACAGGATTTATATAGCGCCAACAGTTTACGCAGCGCTTTACAACATTAGATTATATTAGATTATAGATATTTCAATTTGGATAGAGAGGGGAAGCTAGAACTTAGGTTTTTGATACTGCCTGCATCTACATTGAGGAAATTTTGCTCTGAGATAGTAAAAAATAATTATTTTGGTTTTGTTTATACATGTTTAAATGGATGTTATATACAGTATCTCGCAAAAGTGAGTACACCCCTCACATTTTTGTAAATATTTTATTATCTTTTCATGTGACAACACTAAAGAAATGACACTTTGCTACAATGTAAAGTAGTGAGTGTACAGCTTGTATACCAGTGTAAATTTACTGTCCCCTCATAACTCAACACACAGCCATTAATGTCTAAACTGCTGGCAACAAATGTAAGTGCACCCCTAAGAGAAAATGTCCAAATTGGGCCCAAAGTATCAATATTTTGTGTGGCCACCATTATTTTCCAACACTGCCTTAACCCTCTTGGGCATGGAGTTCACCAGAGCTTCACAGGTTGCCACTGGAGTCCTCTTCCACTCCTCCATGACGACATCACGGAGCTGGTGGATGTTAGAGACCTTGAGCTCCTCCACCTTCCGTTTGAGGATGCCCCACAGATTCTCAATAGGGTTTAGGTCTGGAGACATGCTTGGTCAGTCCATTATCTTTATCTTTACCCTCAGCTTATTTAGCAAGGCAGTGGACGTCTTGGAGGTGTGTTTGGGATCGTTATGTTGGAATACTGTCCTGCAGCCCTGTCTCCGAAGGGAGGGGATCATGCTCTGCTTCAGTATGTCACAGTACATGTTGGCATTCATGGTTCCCTCAATGAACTGTAGCTCCCCAGTGCCGGCAGCACTCATGCAGCCCTAGACCATGACACTCCCACCACTATGCTTGACTGTAGGAAAGACACACTTGTCTTTGTACTCCCCACCTGGTTGCTGCCACACGCTTGACACCACCTGAACCAAATAAGTTTATCTTGGTCTCATCAGACCACAGGACATGGTTCTAGTAATCCATGTCCTTAGTCTGCTTGTCTTCAGCAAACTACTTGCGGGCTTTCTTGTGCATCATCTTTAGAAGAGGCTTCCTTCTGGGACGACAGCCATGCAGACCAATTTGATGCAGTGTGCGGCATATGGTCTGAGCACTGACAGGCTGACCCCCCACCCCTTCAACCTCTGCAGCAATGCTGGTAACACTCATACTTCTATTACCCAAAGACAACCTCTGGATATGACGCTGATCACGTGCACTCAACTTCTTTGGTTGACCATGGTGAGGCGTGTTCTGAGTGGAACCTGTCCTGTTAAACTGCTGTATGGTCTTGGCCACCATGCTGCAGCTCAGTTTAAGGGTCTTGGCAATCTTCTTATAGCCTATGCCATATTTTTGTACAGCAACAATCTTTTTTTCAGATCCTCAGAGAGTTCTTTGCCATGAGGTGCCATGTTGAACTTCCAGTGACCTGTATGAGAGAGTGAGAGCAATAAAGCCAAATTTAACACACCTGCTCCCCATTCACACCTGAGACCTTGTAACACTAACGAGTCACATGACACTGGGGAGGAAAAATGGTTAACTGGGCCAAATTTGGAAATTTTCACTTAGGGGTGTACTCACTTTTGTTGGCAGCGGTTTAGACATTAATGGCTGTGTGCTGAGTTATTTTGAAGAGACAGCAAATTTACACTGTTATACAAGGTGTACACTCACTACTTTACATTGTAGCAAAGTGTCATTTCTTCAGTGTTTTTCACTTGAAAAGATATAATAAAATATTTACAAAAATGTGAGGGGTATACTCACTTTTGTGAGATACTGTATATATATATATATATATATATATATATATATATATATATATATACACACAGTATATATAATTTTTGCATTACAAATTACCATATAGTGCATGACAGAAAGAAAAATTTGCCTGCCTTTGTCCTGTATGATTGAAGCATTGAACAAAAAAGTTGAGTCACATCTCTTATTCAAAGAGTTAAACTGCTTGTTGAATATACACCTCCTGTGTCACTGTTGAGGGATTTCTTATTCCTTCCTGTTCCATCTGCCCCCTATCAAATAATCAGATGAATTTAAACGATGACGTAGTGTATCCATAGTAGTGTATCTACTACGTAGGGTATCTATAGTATTTCCATTTGCATTAATAAATAACATGATGTTTTTTTCTCCTGATGCCCATCAATTTCTATGAGTATCCCCATTTCAACAAAAGAAGTAGTGATTGGTAGAAAAAGACATAAATAAACCTCACCTGACAAAGTCAATCTATTGTTTATCAAATTATCATGTCCCAATCCTTGCATATGCATGCAGTCAGACAGTCTTGTGAAATAGAATCACTCAGAATGACCATCTGTACCTGTGCATGGATTTGGAAATTTTTATCGGTAGTCAGTGCTATTCCTCCTCTGGTATTATATAAGAATTTCATATTTTCTTTTGACCCATAATAACACCCAGTCAAAAGTAAAATCAGACCTTGATAATAAGCATAGATATTACAGTTGCAGTGTGCAAGTAGTTCAACAGTCACTTGATAGGATGTTTGCAAAACGTAAGCAAGATCTTTATGCATTAACTTCCTTAAATGATATTTAGCTATCACCTCTAAATAAGAAGTCAGAATCTTTACCCAATCACTGAACAATGGTCTGTTGTTTAATGACCTTATCTGTTATCCCTACAAAGGTTTCACGTTACTAAGGAGAAGTCAAGGTTAGCTAAACATGGTCACATTTGGTATGATGGTGTTCTCCTGTATATCTAGCACTAAGAGGTGTTTGGGTCATGCATTTCTTTGCACATTTGATATTGTGTAGATAGGTATCCTTAGATCATGTACCTGTTCAGGAAGCTTGGCTTGATAGAAACTAGAAATTGTGCCGAGGTTAATTTGAGTTAGATAATAGCAGAGTTTTCTTCCTTTTCTGGTTATTTGCAGAGCATGAACTTACATAAAGTCAGATAGATGTAATATAGCTAAAACTTATACTACGTGATAAACATGAAACATAGTGAAACTTTATAGCTAATAGCTGACAACGATAATAGAAATATAAAAAATAAAAAAAAAATCACATAGTTTTCAAGAGGAGAATTCATTTAACTGCTAAACGTATGCAGGAAACATTACTACTGTGCTAAGGACACTCAGGGGCGACCCTAGAGGGCTGATTTACAAAGCAGTAACATGGCCATACTACCACAATACTACTACTTAAAAAAAAAAAGAATGCAGCACATTTATAAAGCACAGCATTGTGCTGGGCCAGCTTTGGGAACTCAAAATTAGTGGAGTGCTTTTCAATCATTTAACCTGTGAAAGTCACGTGACTGGCTTTCTTTTTTGGAGCTGTCATTGCTGTGCTAAGCAGAGAGGGCATCGCAGGCTCCACCTCAGCCTATATTTTATGAATGTACTGTATAATGCAGGCTTTGGTGTGAGTATTGATGTGTCCTCTCTGTTATAAATGACCCCTAAAGGGATTGTAAAGGCAGACGATTCTGTGTGCAGCAGCCCCCCTAATACTTACCTGAGCCCATCTTTATCCAGCAATGTTGCAGGAGTGTTTAAGCTGCCCGGGACTCCCCTCCTAATTGGCTAAGACAGCAGTGTGGTGCGATTGGCTCCTGCTGCTATCAAAATGATTTAGGAAATTAGGAGAGAGAGGGGCGGGGCTGGGTCATGTCTCTGTGTCTGAATGGACACAGAGAGTTGTGACTTGGCTCGGGTGCCCCCATAGCAAGCTGCTTGTTGTGGGGGCATTCAACAGGAGGGAGAGGCCAGGAGAACAGCAGAGGGAACTGAGAAGAGGAGGCCCTGGGCTGTGCGGTGCAAAACCAACTGCATAGAGCAGGTAAGTATAACATAACATGTTTGTTATTTAAAAAAAAAAAAAAAAGACTTTACCATCACTTTAAGTCTACTAAATTTACCTTAATATAAATTTTATTTAATCCTTGACAGCCCAGTTTTAGTAGGCAACGCAAGAGACAAGTTCTTGACGTCAAGAACAAGTTTAAACACTGGCCCCTTGATTGTCCCTTTGTTGCATCACATCTCTATGCACCCTTAACCCTTGTCTGAACCATTAACACTTACCTCCCCACAACTATGATTAAACAAGCAGGTGTTCACTGACTCAGCTGAAATGCAGAGCTTTAACCAATTGACGTACCAAAGGTTTTACCTCCTTCATGACCAGACAATTTTTTGCTTTTCAGCAGTGTGCTACTTTATCTGGCAAGTGCTCAGTCATTCAACACTTTACCCAAATGAAATTTATATCATTTTTTTCACACAAATATAGTTTTCTTTTGGTGGTATTTGATCACACATGTTTTTCTTAGTTTCTGTTTTAAAAAAAAAAAATTACATTTTACCACGTGATTACTGGTGACCAATCACAGATCACACACAGTAGTAAACAATGATGTCATGAATGGATTCCATCCATGACTATTGTTTGCAAGGTGTCATGTGATCGCGGTATCCAGGTTGCTCTCAGCACCCTGATATCGAGCACCGCAATTCACTGTGTCCAGTGGAGTCAATGCACATTCATGATGATCTTTTGGATAGTTAACTTGTTGTCACTGCCAGGCCTTTGCTTTGCTTGATGTGTGTATGATAGTGCTGTACCGATAGAAATGAAAATTGGTTCTGATGGATGTACCAAAAGGTTTATTTTTCTTTCAAAATACAAGATCCATGATGAAAATAGTGTGGGTGGACCCTGTTCTGACCCTAAACTTCTACCATTCTGATACCGACAAAAGGAACGCTCACCAGACGGCAACATTTTGGATGTGTACGGAGCAGCATTTGGTACAAAAATTTATCTCACTTAAAGGAAAAAAAACTCCCCCTCCTTTAGTGCTTGAGAATGCAACAGATTGAACTAGAGGTGCCTAATCTTCAATCGCCTTTAATGCCATCAGGAGGAGTCTTCATCAAGCCTTGATGCAGATCCTTTAATGCATTATGTCATGATTGTTTTACAGCAACTGTTCAAGCCCTGAAGAAGGGGGAGGCTTTTTTTTCCCTCAAAATATTTTTGGTTGTATTTGAATGTTTCAAAAAGTCCATTATGCAAGATGAACTTTTGTATCAGGTACGCCTTAATAGACATTCAAGAATTTACGGTCTTTCTTTTGTAAAAAAAATTATGAGTAAACCCAATTTAATCAGGAACCAAGGAATCTACCAGTAAGTTTTGGGAGGAAAGTCCAAACAAACACAGGAAGGACATACAATACAAAGTCTTTATCAAAGACCCCTTGTAAGGAAGAAGTTAGTCAATGTCTCTAAAGCATAGCAAACTTCATGAATGTAGTCATTGTAGTGTGGAATACTGAGGCAGGAAAAAAATGAAACTGATCTCTTATCACTTGGAACCTGAGTGAGTTACAGTAGGTAAGTGAGTTTACTTTTACAGAAACAATAATAGTTCTGGTGATAGCATCACATGATATCATTTCAATTTGCACAGGTGGTGATTTGGATACAGCTTTCAATGTGATAATGTTCTCATGAGTTTCTTGGCTCTCTCACAATCTTCACATTAACATTGTGGCTTAGGGTTGATAAGACCCAGTAAACCTGTTTGAACTGATTATTTTGATATTTTTCATAGGTGATATGAATGTTTATAACTTTAGGTGGGTCTTGATTCTGAAGATAATAGGCCTGGCTTTGTAAAAATATAAATGAGCCGATGTACATGTTTATGAACAATTACTGAAGTTATTGTTAAGTGTTTGTAAAGGTTCACATTTTTTTAAAATAACAAACACACTTAACTGTTCTGTGCAATGGTTTTGCACAGAGCAGCCCAGATCCTCCTCTTCTGCAGTTTAAAATTATTCTAAAAGCTGAATGTTTTTTTCTATGCATGAAGGTAAAAAACCTCCAGTGTGCAGCTCTCAGCCCCCCCTTATACTCACCTGAGCCTTAACCCAGCTATGTGCACCAGAGCAGAAGTTTTCCCTGGTCTCTCCCTCCCCATTGGCTGAGACAGCAATGGGAGCTATTAGCTCCCACTGCTTTCAATCGCAGCCAGTGAGAAGGGAGTGGCAAGTGGGACTTAGCTGCACTCTGTGTGACATACAGACACATAGACACACAGAGGAGGCTCGGTAGCAAGCAAACATGGGGGCACTCAGTATGGGGGCCCAGGAGCGCCAGCAGGGGACCTGAGAAAAGGAGGATTGGGAGCAAGCATGTGTGGGGGCACTTAGCGGGGGGGGCAGAGAAGCAGCAAGGGACCTGAAGGGCCTGGTATGGATTTTGGGGGGCCCCCACGCAATTTTCTTTTTAATTTTTGGTTTGGGGTTCCACTAAATATTCATACCAGACCCAAAGGGCCTGGTAATGGACTGGGCGGGGGGGAACCCATGCTATTTTTTTCAATGAGTTTTATCTATAATGCTGAGACCCGACAATTCATTACAGTTGCGATCAGTTTTAAATTACTTTTTTCCTTTAGAAATGTCATTTTGCTGTGGTACTGTTCTAAACATGGGAAAACTGCGCCACTTTACAGGCATACTATAGACACCCCCCAGGCACAATATTTAAAGGAATATTTCATTTTTATTGTTTCACTTTAAGCATTAATAAAATCACTGCACCCGAAAAAACGTCTGTTTTTAAAACTTTTTTTTGCATTGATACATGTCCCCTGGGGCAGGACCCAGGTCCCCAAACACTTTTTATGACAATAACTTGCATATAAGCCTTTAAAATTAGCACTTTTGATTTTTCATGTTCGTGTCCCATAGACTTTAATGGTGTTCGTGTGTTCTTCTGAATTTTTTGCCTGTTCGGATGTTCTGGTACGAACAGAAGCAAGGGGTGTTCGGCTCATCCTTACTTACTGCACCAGCTCCTCAGCCACTTGTTTACTTCCCTAATCTCCCTCTGTTTTTTAGGGGTGAGCTTTCTGTTCGGGTCGAACATGAGTTTGACTCGAACATTGGCTGTTCGCCCGTTCGTCGAAAACCGAACATCATGGGCCATTCGCGCCTAATTTAAGCGGCACGTAACGGCCCATAATGCACTGCGGGAGCGCAGTGCTTTGCTGTATGATGATTGGCCAAAGCATGCACCATGACCTGCATGTTTTGGCCAATCCCAGCACCCTTAGCTAAGAGAGCCATAATTGGCCAACGGCAGGGTGCCTTATGCCAATCATGGCTCAGGTGGACTAAGTCCACGCCCCATACTATATAAGGCTGCCTGCACGTCGGCCCTGTGTAGTGTGTTGTTGGCATGGACGGACAGAGAGTGTCATTTAGATTGAGGAGGCAGGCAGGTTATTCAGTTAGCTGCAGTGTATTTAATACATATATATATGTCAGTCTCGTATATATATATATATATATATATATATATATATATATATATATATATATATATATACATATATATATATATATATATTTACATATATATCCACTGTATCCAGTTTAGCTATATCTGACTGCAGGCCGTTCCTGGTGTACTTTTTTTAACCAGTTACCAACTGGTCCATAGCCAAATGACGGCTGCAGGGCGGTTGGATAACTCTGGGAGGGCGTACAGTGACGTCCTCACAGAATCCTGCTCTGGCACACCCGAGAACATCCATGACCACCGGGTCCAGAGGCTGATCGCGGCTGTTTACCATCTGATCGCATGACGGAGCGATCACATGTAAACAAACCAGCATCATGTCATGAGGCCGGTTCCTCCCTCCCCTCTGTGTACCGATCGGTACACAGAGGGGGAGGAATCGGATGGCAGCAGCGCTGTGGGCTGGATGTGTAGTGCCCACAGCGCTGCTCTGTGACAAATACAGTCACATCCATCCATCCATGCTCAGCCATCCCTCCATGCTCACCAATAACCCCACAATACTCTGCAATACCCTGCAATACCCTGCAATACTCTGCAATACCCCGCAATACTCTGCAATACTCTGCAATACCCTGCAATACTCTGCAATACCCCACAATACTCTGCAATACTCCACAATACCCTGCAATACTCTGCAATACCCCGCAATACTCTGCAATACCCCACAATATTCTGCAATACCCCGCAATACCCTGCAATACCCCGCAATACTCTGCAGTACTCTGCAATACCCTGCAATACTCTGCAATACTCTGCAATACCCCGCAATACTCTGCAATACCCTGCAATACCCCGCAATACTCTGCAATACCCCGCAATACTCTGCAACACTCTGCAATACCCTGCAATACCCCGCAATACCCTCCAATATCCTGCAATACTCTGCAATACCCTGCAACACTCTGCAATACTCTGCAATACCCTGCAATACTCTGCAATACCCCGCAATACTCTGCAATACCCTGCAATAATCTGCAATACCCTGCAATACCCCGCAATACTCTGCAATACCCCACAATACCCCGCAATACTCTGAAATACCCTGCAATAATCTGCAATACCCTGAAATACTCTGCCATGCCGAGCCATACTCTGTAATACCCAGCCATACTCAGCCATACTCTGCAATACTCTGTGATACCCAGCCATACCCAACCATACTCTGCCATGCTCAGCCATACTCGGCTGTACTCGGCCTCTGTATGTGGCCAGGCTGTGGAAGTCTCACACATGTGGTATCGCCGTACTCAGGAGTAGGGATGAGCTTCGCATTCAAGTCGAACCCATGTTTCGACTCGAATATCTTCTGTTCGATCGTTCACCGAATTGCAAACGATATGGGCCATTCGCACCACATTCGTGAGGCGCGTCGCGGCCCATAATTCACTGCGGCATCGCGGTGCATTGCTGGCTGATGATTGGTCAAGCATGCACTATGACCCACATGCTTGGCCAATCACAGTGCCTTCGGTAGAGAGAGCTGTAATTGGCCAAAGCCAGGGTGGCTTTGGCCAATTATGGCTCAGGGTGTTTAGAACACGCCCCACACTATATAAGGCCGCCTGCACGGCAGCCCTGTGTAGTGTGTTCCGGCATGCTTAGAGAGAGAGAGAGACAGTGTAATTTCATTTGAGTTAGCTAGATTAGGCAGGACAGTCAGTGAGTTAGCTGCACTTACAGTGTATTGTGTATATATATGCATCCCAGGTGTTGTGTATATATATATATATATATATATATACACACTGTATTCATTTTAGCTAGATCCGTTCCTGTTATCTTCCTACTGACAGGCAGGCTTGTCTTGTTACAGTATTTACAGCTACCTGAATAAAATTGCTGGTGTTCTTTTGATCCTATTAGTACCAAAGTCAGGCAGCTAGACTATTTACAGCTAGTGCAGTGCGTCCTCCTCACAGTGTTCAGTTAAAGCTACAAGTTAATTTAGTGAGACCTCTGCACAGTGTTCAGCTAAAACTACTAGTTAGTGTAGTGCACAGTGTTCAGCTAAAGCTACAAGTTAGGGTAGTGCGTCCTCCTCACAGTGTTCAGCTAAAACTACAAGTTAATGTAGTGCGACCTCTGCACAGTGTTCAGCTAAAGCTACAAGTTAGTGTAGTGTGTCCTCCTCACAGTGTTCAGCTAAGACTACAAGTTAGTGTAGTGAGACCTCTGCACAGTGTTCAGCTAAAGCTACAAGTTAGTGTAGTGCGTCCTCCTCACAGTGTTCAGCTAAAGCTACAAGTTAGTTTAGTGTGACCTCTGCACAGTGTTCAGCTAAAGCTACAAGTTAGGGTAGTGCGTCCTCCTCACAGTGTTCAGCTAAAGCTACAAGTTAGGGTAGTGCGTCCTCCTCACAGTGTTCAGCTAAAGCTACAAGTTGGTGTAGTGCGTCCTTCTCACAGTGTTCAGCTAAAACTACAAGTTAGTGTAGTGTGACCTCTGCACAGTGTTCAGCTAAAGCTACAAGTTAGTGTAGTGAGACCTCTGCACAGTGTTCAGCTAAAGCTACAAGTTGGTGTAGTGCGTCCTCCTCACAGTGTTCAGCTAAAACTACAAGTTAGTGTAGTGCGACCTCTGCACAGTGTTCAGCTAAAACTACAAGTTAGTGTAGTGCGAGCTCTGCACAGTGTTCAGCTAAAGCTACAAGTTAGTGTAGTGCGGCCTCCTCACAGTGTTCAGCTAAAGCTACAAGTTAGTTTAGTGTGACCTCTGCACAGTGTTCAGCTAAAGCTACAAGTTAGGGTAGTGCGTCCTCCTCACAGTGTTCAGCTAAAGCTACAAGTTGGTGTAGTGTGTCCTCCTAACAGTGTTCATCTAAAGCTACAAGTTGGTGTAGTGCGTCCTCCTCACAGTGTTCAGCTAAAACTACAAGTTAGTGTAGTGCGACCTCTGCACAGTGTTCAGCTAAAGCTACAAGTTAGTGTAGTGCGTACTCCTCACAGTGTTCTGATAAAACTACAAGTTAGTGTAGTGCGAGCTCTGCACAGTGTTCAGCTAAAGCTACAAGTTAGTGTAGTGCGTCCTCCTCACAGTGTTCAGCTAAAACTACAAGTTAGTGTAGTGCGACCTCTGCACAGTGTTCAGCTAAAGCTACAAGTTAGGGTAGTGCGTCCTCCTCACAGTGTTCAGCTAAAACTACAAGTTAGTGTAGTGCATCCTCCTCACAGTGTTCAGCTAAAACTACAAGTTAGTGTAGTGAGACCTCTGCACAGTGTTCA
The DNA here is from genome assembly GCF_042186555.1 of Aquarana catesbeiana. NCBI lineage: Eukaryota > Metazoa > Chordata > Amphibia > Anura > Ranidae > Aquarana > Aquarana catesbeiana. The sequence continues at coordinate 135,332,109 of NC_133329.1, forward strand.
GCTAAAGCTACAGGTTGGTGTAGTGCGTCCTCCTCACAGTGTTCAGCTAAAACTACAAGTTAGTGTAGTGCGACCTCTGAACAGTGTTCAGCTAAAGCTACAAGTTAGTGTAGTGCGACCTCTGCACAGTGTTCAGTTAAAGCTACAAGTTAGGGTAGTGCGTCCTCAGTGTTCAGCTAAAACTACAAGTTAGTGTAGTGCGTCCCCCTCACAGTGCTCAGCTAAAACTACAAGTTAGTGTAGTGAGACCTCTGCACAGTGTTCAGCTAAAGCTACAAGTTGGTGTAGTGCGTCCTCCTCACAGTGTTCAGCTAAAACTACAAGTTAGTGTAGTGTGACCTCTGCACAGTGTTCAGCTAAAGCTACAAGTTAGTGTAGTGCGTCCTCCTCACAGTGTTCAGCTAAAGCTACAAGTTGGTGTAGTGTGTCCTCCTAACAGTGTTCAGCTAAAGCTACAAGTTGGTGCAGTGCGTCCTCCTCACAGTGTTCAGCTAAAACTACAAGTTAGTGTAATGAGACCTCTGCACAGTGTTCAGCTAAAGCTACAAGTTGGTGTAGTGCGTCCTCCTCACGGTGTTCAGCTAAAACTAAAAGTTAGTGTAGTGCGACCTCTGCACAGTGTTCAGCTAAAGCTACAAGTTAGTGTAGTGCATCCTCCTCACAGTGTTCATCTAAAGCTACAAGTTGGTGTAGTGTGTCCTCCTAACAGTGTTCAGCTAAAGCTACAAGTTGGTGTAGTGCGTCCTTCTCACAGTGTTCAGCTAAAATTACAAGTTAGTGTAGTGCGACCTCTGCACAGTGTTCAGCTAAAGCTACAAGTTAGTGTAGTTCGTCCTCCTCACAGTGTTCAGCTAAAACTACAATTAGTGTAGTGCGAGCTCTGCACAGTGTTCACCTAAAGCTACCTGTAGAAGGTTGGTGGTGTTTTCCTGATCCTATCACTACCGCAGGCAGCTAAATAAGCTACAAGTTATTTTTTGGCGAGCTCTGCACAGTGTTCACCTAAAGCTACCTGTAGAAAGTTGGTGGTGTTTTCCTGATCCTATCACTACCGCAAGCAGCTAAATAAGCTACAAGTTATTTTTTGGTGAGCTTTGCACAGTGTTCACCTAAAGCTACCTGTAGAAGGTTGGTGGTGTTTTCCTGATCCTATCACTACCGCAGGCAGCTAAATAAGCTACAAGTTAGTGTAGTGCGAGATCTGCACAGTATTCACCTAAAGCTACCTGTGGAAGGTTGGTGGTGTTTTCCTGATCCTATCACTACCGCAGGCAGCTAAATAAGCTACAAGTTATTTTTTGGCGAGCTCTGCACAGTGTTCACCTAAAGCTACCTGTAGAAGGTTGGTGGTGTTCTCATACTACAGGCAGGCAGTTGATTTTGCTAGCTGCAGTATCAGTATATATATATATATATATATATATATATATATATCCCAGCTTAGTGCAGCTACAGGCCATTAGTATGTCTGGAAGGCCAACAAGGAGAGGCAGACAGTCACAAGCCAATAAAAGAGGGCAAGCAGGCTCTGTCTAGAGGCAACAGTGCTGGTCGTGGAGACGGTGCATCCTCATCAGCACGTTGCCGTGGGACACGCTTGGCCTTTTTTTCGGCAGCTGGCCGTGTTAAGCAGCAACATGCGGAAGACTTGGTCGAGTGGATGACCAAGCCGTCTTCATCCTCTCTCACCCATGCTCAGGGTACTTTGTCTGGCAAAGCAGCTGCCAACGTGGCCTCTTCCCTCGGCTCAATGTCATCAGTGACTCCTTCCCTAGCCTCACCATGTCCTCCTGAGGAGTCCCTCGAACTGTTTGACCACAGTGTTGGGTACATGCTCCAGGAGGATGCCCAGCGTTTGGAAGGCTCTGATGATGATACTGAGCTAGATGAAGGCAGTAACGTGAGCAGGGACAGAGGAGGTGCCCAAGAAGGACAGCAATCTGGCAGTCATGCTCCCCCTGCTGCAGCATACTGCCAGGTTTGCTCCAGTGATGGGGAAGGGGGGGATGATGAGGTCACTGACTCAACGTGGGTGCCTGATAGGAGAGAGGAGGAGGAGGAGGAGGCACATCACCAACGAGGCAGGATGCCCTCCAGGGGCCAGCCTAAGGACAGCACACTGACTGCATCACACCCCAAAGCTCCGCATGTGCAGGGCGCTGCAGTCTCTGCGCGTTATTCAAAAAGTTCTTTGGTGTGGGCCTTTTTTGAGACGAGTGCATCAGATCGCACCGCTGCTATTTGCAACATATGTCTCAAGTGTATCTCGCTTGGCCAAAACATCTCCCGCTTGGGCACCACATGCTTGACCAGACATATGTTGACCTGCCATGCAGTTCGTTGGCAAGCGTATCTAAAAGACCCACACCAAAGAACAAAGAGGACCTCTCCTTGCTCCTCATCAGCTGAGATCTCCAACCCCACTATACCTTCAGTCCTCTCTGAGACCTGCACTGAGAGGAATGAAGGTGTAGAATTAGGTGTGTCACAGCCAAGTACTTGTGGACAATCTGCTTTCGGTACACCAACGTCAGATTGTACCAGGCAAATTTCCCTGCCCCAGCTGCTGCACCGCCGAAAGAAGTTCGCTTCCAGCCATCCACATGCCCAGCGGTTGAATGCTAGCTTGGCAAAATTGCTAGCACTTCAACTGCTGCCTTTTCAGTTGGTAGACTCTGCCCCCTTCTGTGAGTTTATGGAATGTGCGCTTCCTCAGTGGCAGGTACCCAAACGCAATTTTTTCTCACGGAAGGTGATTCTGGCTCTCTACTGGCATGTGGAAGGCAATGCCCATGCCTCGCTGGACAGGGCGGTCAGCAGTAAGGTGCATATTACCCCTGACTCATGGTCCAGCAGGCATGGACAGGGACGTTACCTAAGTTTCACCGCACATTGGGTGACTCTGCTGGCAGCTGGGAAGGATGCAGGACAAGGTGCAGTAGTGTTGGAGGTTGTTCCGCCACCACGCCTCCAAAATGCCACTACTAATGATTGTGACACACCTCTCTCCTCCACCCCCTCCTCTTCTTCTTCCTCCATGGCCTCTTCCTGTGCTTTGCCCTCGGAACCAGCGGTGCCATGCGGTGCTTGAGCTGGTGTGCTTGGGGGACAGGAGCCACACTGGGGCAGAGGTTCTGTCAGCTCTGCAGGGGCAGGTTCAGAGGTGGTTGACGCCATGCCAACTTAAGGCAGGAATGGTGGTTTGCGACAATGGCACCAACCTCCTCTCTGCCCTCCGACAGGGACAAATGACCCATGTGCCCTGTTTGGCTCACGTCCTTAACTTGGTGGTGCAGCGGTTCTTGGGCAGGTACCCGGGCTTACAGGATGTCCTGAGGCAGGCCAGGAAAGTCTGTGTGCATTTCCGCCGGTCATATAATGCCAGTGCTGGGATGGCGGACCTCCAAAAGGAGTTTAACCTGCCCAAGAACCGCCTAATCTGTGACATGCCCACCAGGTGAAACTCAACGTTGGCCATGCTGCAGCGGCTGCACACACAGCAGAGGGCCATCAATGAGTACCTGGGCGACTATGGCACCAGGACAGGGTCAGGGGAGCTTGTTTTTTTTCCCCGTGCCAGTGGGCCATTATCAGGGATGCATGCACTGTCCTGTCACCATTTGAGGAGGCCACGAGGATGGTAAGCAGTGACAGTGCATGCATCAGTGACACTGTCCCCCTTGTCCATCTGTTGGAGCACACGCTGCGTGGAATAATGGACAGGGCACTTGAGGCAGAACAGAAGGAGGAAGAGGAGGACTTCCTTAGCTCTCAATGCCCCCTTTATCCAGACAGTGTTCCTGCTTGTCCGCCGATCACACAGGAAGAGGACGAGGAGGAGGAGAAGGAGGAGGAGGATTGCGTCAGTATGGAGGTGGAGACTGGCACTCAGCATCAGCAGCAGTCTTTAAGGGATCAGTCCCAAGAAACACATGGACTTGTACGTGGCTGGGAGGAGGTGGCTGCGGACCATGTCGTCCTTAGTGACCCAGAGGACTCCGGACCGAATGCCTCAGCAAACCTACGCTGCATGGCCTCCCTGATCCTGCAAAGCCTGCGTTAGGATCCTCGTATTCGTGGTATCAAGGAGAAGGACCATTACTGGCTGGCAACCCTCCTTGATCCACGTTACAAGGGTAAGGTTGTGGACCTTATCTTGCCGTCGCAGAGGGAGCAGAGGATGAAACATCTGCGGGAGGCCTTGCAGAAAGGTCTGTGCAACACGTTCCCAGAGACTGGGAGGTTACAAACTCCTGTTTCTGGACAACGTGTTGCTGAGGCTTTGGTCAGTCAAAGAAGGAGCGGTGGAGAAGGTGGCCGTCTGACCGATGCATTCAGACAATTTTTTATTCTTCAGCCCCAAGGTATGATCGGTTCCAGCAACCATCGCCAGCGTCTGTTTTACATGGTGCAGGAATACCTAGGGGAAAGATCTAACTTGGACACCTTTCCCACCGAAAATCCTCTGGGTTACTGGGTCTTGAGGATGGATCACTGGCCAGAGCTTGCACAGTATGCAATTCAGCTACTGGCCTGTCCTGCATCCAGCGTTCTTTTCGGAACGCACATTCAGTGCTGCTGGAGGCTTTGTAACCGATCACAGGGTGCGTCTGTCCACCGACTTGGTCGATCAACTGACCTTCATAAAAATTAATCAGTCTTGGATCACCACCAGCTACCAAGCACCTGATGCTGATGTAACCGAATAATTTTTTTTGAAATCTCAGATCCCTTCAAAGACTGCCTATGCTGATGCTGAGTGACTATCCTGAGTAGTTATCCTCTTCCTCCTCAATGATCACGCTGATAGCTTGTAAAAACATTTTTGGTTCTGGGCGCCGCCACCAGTGCCTAAGGCACAATTTTTCAGCCCCAATTTTTAAGTTTAACAGGGGCGTGATGCAATACTTTGCAGCAGGGCTCGTTCCTGCGTTCCAACTAGAGTATCTGTGAGGGGTTGCAGTGTTGTGGCACCAGCACCAGTGCCTAAGGCCCAATTTTTCAGCCCCTGTTTAACAGGGGCGTGTAATTACAATTTTTGATACAATACTTTGCAGCAGGGCTCATTCCTGCGTTCCAACTAGAGTATCTGTGAGGGGTTGCAGTGTTGTGGCACCAGCACCAGTGCCTAAGGCCCAAATTTTCAGCCCCTGTTTAACAGGGGCTTGAAATTACAATTTTTGATGCAATACTTTGCAGCAGGGCTCGTTCCTTCGTTCCAACTAGAGTTTCTGTGAGGGGTTGCAGTGTTGTGGCACCAGCACCAGTGCCTAAGGCCCAATTTTTCAGCCCCTGTTCAACAGGGGCATGTAATTACAATTCTTGATCTAATATTTCACAGCAGGGCCCGTTTCTGCACCCACCAAGAGCGAGTGAGGACTTACAGTGTTGTGGCACCAGCACCACCACCACCAAAGGCCCAGTATACAGGCATGTAATTACAATTCTTGATCTAATATTTTACAGCAGGGCCCTGTGAGGGCTTACAGTGTTGTGGCCACAACAACACCTAAGGCCCAAATATCTGCTGAGTATATAGGGCAGGCCCCTACTTTCAAACTTCCAACTTACAAACGACTCCTACTTGCAAACGGAAGGAGACAACAGGAAGTGAGATGAAATCTACCCCTAGGAAGGGAAATTCTCTCCTGTAAGAGTTAATATGGGAAAAACATTTCTCCTTTCCACTAATGCTTTATCACCAATCCTTGTTTCACAAAAAAACCCAAATTTTCAAAAAAAAATTGTCATTGGGAAAAAAAAGTGAGGTGAAATCTTCTGAAGAGGAGCACAGACAGCAAAACAAATGTCACAGGGGTGATAACCCTTCCCTATGTTTTCCAAAAAGCTTAAAATAGATTTTTTGGCTGGAGCAAAACACGTTAAAAATGTACCAGTTCAAAATTACAAACAGATTCTACTTAACAATAAACCTACAGTCCCTGTCTTGTTTTCACCGCCTGTATACTGCTATTCAGAGTACAGAGCCTGTATACTGCTGTTTCCTTTTTTAATTTGGGTGCGGGGTTCCCCTTAATATCCATACAAGATCCAAAGGGCCTGGTAATGGACTGGGGGGTACCCATGCCGTTTGTCTCACTGATTTTCATCCATATTGCCAGGACCCGACATTACATTAAAGCCGCAAGCAGTTTTAAATGACTTTTTTTCCTTTAAAAATGACATTTTGTGCAGGGATTGTTCTAAGCACGGGAAACACGCGCCACTTTACAGGCATACTATAGACACCCCCCAGGTATGATATTAAAAGGAATATTTCACTTTTTTTTTTTTTTTACTTTAAGCATCATTAAAATCACTGCTCCCGAAAAAACGGCTGTTTTTAAAAATTTTTTTTGCATTGATACATGTCCCCTGGGGCAGGACCCGGGTCTCCAAACCTTTTTTAGGACAATACCATGCAAATTAGCCTTTAAAATGAACACTTTTGATTTCGAACATTCGAGTCCCATAGACGTCAATGGGGTTCTAACGTTAGTGCGAATTTTCGGTCCGTTCGCAGGTTCTGGTGCGAACCAAACCGGGGGGTGTTCGGCTCATCCCTACTCAGTAGGAGTAGGAGAATCTATTTTGAGGTGTCATTTTTGGTATATACATGCTATGTGTTAGATATATTATATAAATGGACAACTTTGTGTTAAAAAAATGCGTTTTAACCATTTCCCGCCCGCCGGCCATTATACGATGTCCTTGACTTTGTGCGGGGATATCTGAATGATGTCTGCAGCTACAGGCATCATTCAGATATCAGCTTTTTCAGCCAGCGATTCCCTACACATAAGAATGATCATAGCAGCTGTTCCGCTGCTTGATCATTCTTACGGGAGGCGAGAGGTGATTTCCCCCCGTCCCGCCGCCCTCAGGTGCTTCTACCGACTCACCGCTACTATCGAAGCCAGGATCTTTTTTTTTTTTTCAGGCTTCCCAGCCTAGAGGTGAGACGTGGAGTCATATTGACCCCATATCTCACTGTAAAGAGGACTTGTCATGCCATATTCCTATTACAAGGGATGTTTACATTTCTTGTAATAGGAATAAAAGTGATCAAAAAATGTATTTTGTGGAAAAAAGAGTCAAACTAAAATAAATAAAGTAAAAGTGAGGAGTACAAAGACAAGTGTGTCTTGCCTACAGTCAATCATGCTGGTGGGAGTGTCATGGTCTGGCGCTGCATAAGTGCCGCCGGCACTAGGGAGCTACAGTTCATTGAGGGTACCATGAATGCCAACATGTACTGTGACATACTGAAGCAGAGCATGGTCCCCTCTTTTCGGAGACTGGGCCGCAGGGCAGTATTCCAACACGATAACAATCCCAAACACACCTCCAAGACGACCACTGCCTTGCTAAAGAAGCTGAGGGTAAAGCTAATGGACTGGCTAAGCATGTCTCCAAACCTAAACCCTATTGAGCATCTGTGGGGCAGCTTTAAACGGAAGGTGGAGGAACGCAAGGTCTCTAACATCCATCAGCTCGGTGATGTCGTCATGGAGGACTGGAAGAGAACTCCAGTGGCAACCTGTGAAGCTCTGGTGAACTCCATGCCCAAGAGGGTTAAGGTAGGGCTGGAAAACAATGGTGGCCACACAAAAGATTAACACTTTGGGCCCAATTTGGACATTTTCATTTAGGGGTGTACTCACTTTTGTTGCCAGTGGTTTAGACATTAATGGCTGTGTGTTGAGTTATTTTGAGGGGACAGCAAATTTACACTGTTATACAAGCTGTACACTCACTACTTTACATTGTAACAAAGTGTAATTTCTCCAGTGTTGTCACATGAAAAGATAGAATAAAATATTTACAAAAATGTGAGGGGTGTACTCACTTTTGTGAGATACTGTATATATATATATATATATATATATATATATATATATATATATATATATATATCCACTGTATCCAGTTAAGCTATATCTGACTGCGGGCCGTTCCTGGTGTACTTTTTCTAATATACTTCAGGCAAAGTGCTAATTTTAAAGGCTTATATGCAAGTTATTGTCATAAAAAGTGTTTGGGGACCTGGGTCCTGCCCCAGGGGACATGGATCAATGCAAAAAATAAGTTTTAAAAACGGCTGTTTTTTCAGGAGCAGTGATTTTAATAATGCTTAAAATCAAACAATAAAAGTGTAATATCCCTTTAAATTTTGTAGCTGGGGAGTGTCTATAGTATGCCTGTAAAGAGGCGCGTGTTTAGAACAGTCTGACAGCAAAATGACATTTCGAAGGAAAAAAGCCATTTAAAACTACTCGCGGCTATTGCATTGCCGGTCCGACAATACACATAGAAGTTCATTGATAAAAACGGCATGGGAATTCCCCACAGGGGAACCCCAAACCAAAATTTTTTTTAAAAATGACGTGGGGGTCCCCCTAAATTCCATACCAGGCCCTTCAGGTCTGGTATGGATATTAAGGGGAACCCCTGCCAAAATGTAAAAAAAAAATGACGTGGGGGTCCCCCTAAATTCCATACCAGGCCCTTCAGGTCTGGTATGGATATTAAGGGGAACCCCTGCCAAAATTTAAAAAAAAATGACGTGGGGGTCCCCCTAAATTCCATACCAGGCCCTTCAGGTCTGGTATGGATATTAAGGGGAACCCTTGCCAAAATGTTAAAAAAAAATGACGTGGGGGTCCCCCTAAATTCCATACCAGGCCCTTATCTAAGCATGCAACCTGACAGGCCGCAGGAAAAGAGGGGGGGATGAGAGAGTGCCCCCCCTCCTGAACTGTACCAGGCCACATGCCCTCAACATTGGGAGGGTGCTTTGGGGTAGCCCCCCAAAACACCTTGTCCCCATGTTGATGAGAACAAGGGCCTCATCCCCACAACCCTGGCCGGTGGTTGTGGGGGTCTGCGGGCGGGGGGCTTATCGGAATGCTGGACGAGAACGCCGGAGGAAGAACCAGAAGAGCCAGAAGAACAAGAAGAAGAAGATGAAGGAAGATAGAAGAAAGAAGAAAGAAGAAGCATTTAAATAAAGAATTGTCAAAAACTGTCTCTTGTCATTTTTAACATTTTTGACAGTTTTTTAGTGAAATGGTAGGGGTACTACCCCCTTACCATTTCACACAGGGGGGGGCGGGATCTGGGGGTCCCCTTGTTAAAGGGGGCTTCCAGATTCCGATAAGCCCCCCGCCCGCAGACCCCCACAACCACCGGCCAGGGTTGTGGGGATGAGGCCCTTGTCCTTATCAACATGGGGACAAGGTGTTTTGGGGGGCTACCCCAAAGCACCCTCCCAATGTTGAGGGCATGTGGCCTGGTACAGTTCAGGAGGGGGGGCGCTCTCTCGTCCCCCCCTCTTTTCCTGCGGCCTGCCAGGTTGCGTGCTCGGATAAGGGTCTGGTATGGATTTTTGGGGGGACCCCACGCCGTTTTTTTTGGCGCGGGGTTCCCCTTAAAATCCGCACCAGACCTGAAGGGCCTGGTATAGAATTTAGGGGGACTCCCACGTAATTTTTTTTTTTAATTTTGGTTCGGGGTTCCCCTGTGGGGAATTCCCATGCCGTTTTTATCAATGAAGTTCTATGTGTATTGTCGGACCGGCAATGCAATAGCCGCGAGTAGTTTTAAATGGCTTTTTTCCTTCCTTCACCCCCCAGCTACGAAATTTAAAGGGATATTACACTTTTATTGTTTGACTTTAAGCATTATTAAAATCACTGCTCCTGAAAAAAACATCCGTTTTTAAAACTTTTTTTGCATTGATCCATGTCCCCTGGGGCAGGACCCAGGTCCTCAAACACTTTTTATGACAATAACTTGCACATAAGCCTTTAAAATTAGCACTTTTGATTATTTATGTTCGTGTCCCATAGACTTTAACGGTGTTCGCGTGTTCAAACAAACTTTTTTCCTTCGCATGTTCTGGTGCGAACCGAACAGGGGGTGTTCGGCTCATCCCTATACACAATACATACAGTGCACCCATAGTTGTTATTACACTTCTGTTGGTTTACACAGTACCGTGCACCCCTAGTGCACTTGCTACTACTTTTCTGGTGGTGTACACAGTACACAATACATACAGTACACCCATAGTTGTTATTATACTTCTGTTGGTGTACACAGTACCGTGCACCCCTAGTGCACTTGCTACTACTTTTCTGGTGGTGTACACAGTACACAATACATACAGTGCACCCATAGTTGTTATTACACTTCTGTTGGTGTACACAGTACCGTGCACCCCTAGTGCAGTTGCAACTACTTTTCTGGTGGTGCACACAGTACACAATACATAGAGTGCACCCATAGTTGTTGTTAAACTTCTGTTTGTGTACACAGTACTGTGCACCCCTAGTGCAGTGGCTACTACTTTTCTGGTGGTGTACACAGTACACAATACATACAGTGCACCCATAGTTGTTATTACACTTCTGTTGGTGTACACAGTACCATGCACCTCTAGTGCACTTGCTACTACTTTTCTGGTGGTGTACACAGTACACAATACGGTGTAGTGTGGTTTTGCTAAACAAAATTTATAGCATGTCCGGAAGGCCACCAAGGAGAGGCAGACGCTCACAGGCCACTAAAAGAGGGCAAGCAGGCTCTGTGTCTACAGTTGACAGTGCTGGTCGTGGATCCTCAGCACGTGGCCATGGGGCACGCTTGTCCTTTTTTTCTGCAGCTGGCCGTGTTATTGAGCCACAACATGCAGAAGAGTTGGTGGAATGGATAACAAAGCCCTCCTCAGCCTCATCATCCTCTGTCACCCAGGCTCAGAGTAATTTGCCTGCCAATGCAGCTTCCAAAGCCTCCTATTCCATCAGCTCCATGTCAACAGTCACTCCTTCCCTAGCCCCACCATCATGCACAGAGGAGTCACCCGAACTATTCGACCACAGTGTCGGGTACATGCTGCAGGAGGATGCCCAGCGATTTGAAGGCTTCGATGATGGTACCCAGGTTGAGGAAGGGAGTAACATGAGCCTAGACAGAGGGGGTGCCCAAGAAGGTCAAGAAACTGGCAATCATGTTCCCCCAGCTGCAGCATACTGCCAAGTTTGCTCCAGTGACAAGGAGGGAGAGGATAATGAGGTCACTGACTCTACTTGGGTGCCTGACAGAAGAGAGGAGGAGGAGGAAAAGGAGGAGGAGGCACATCTCCAACGAGAGGAGGAGGAGGAGGATTGTGTTAGCATGGAGGTGGAGGATAACACTCAGAATCAGCAGCAGTCTTCAAGGGATTATTTGGAGTCCCCAGAAACCCATGGAGTTGTACGTGGCTGGGAGGAGGTGGTTGAGGATCATGTGATCCTTAGTGACCCAGAGGACTCAGGATCGAATGCCTCTGCAAACTTATGTTGCATGGCCTCCCTGATCCTGCAAAGCCTGCGGAAGGACCCTAGGATTCATGGTATCAAGGAGAGGGATCATTACTGGCTGGCAGCCCTTCTTGGTCCACGTTACAAGGGTAAGATTACAAACTTATCCACCCTTCACACAGGGAGCAGAGGATGAAACATCTTTGGGAGGCCTTGCAGAAAGGTTTGTGCAATGCGTTTCCAGGACCTGGGAGATTACAATTTCCTGGTGCTGGACAACATGTTGCTGAAGCTTCCTTCAGTCACAGAAAGAGCGGTGGAGAAGGTGGCCGGCTGACCGATGCCTTCAGACAATTCTTTAGTCCTCAGCACTCAGGTATGATCGGTTCCAGTAACCATCGCCAGCATCAGAATTACATGGTGCAGGAATATCTAGGGGCAAGATCAGACATGGAGACCTTTCCACCAGAACATGTACTGGGTTACTGGGTCTTGAGGATGGACCACTGGCCAGAGCTTGCTCAATATGCAATTGAGCTACTGGCCTGTCCTACATCCAGCGTTCTTTATGAATGCACATTCGGTGCTGCTGGAGGCTTTGTAACCGATCACAGAGTGCGCCTGTCCACAGACTCTGTTGATCGGCTCATATTCATAAAAATGAATCAGTCTTGGATCCCCAGCTACCAAGTACATGATGCTGATGTAACTGAATAATTTTTCTATGGATGTGGGATCTCTTGAAGACAGCATATGTTGAGTTACTATCCTATTATGCTGAGTGACTATCCTATTCCTCCTCCATCTTCATGATGGTAGCTTGTAGGAATATTTTCGGTTCAGGGCACCACCACCACTGCCTAAGGCCCAATTTTTCTGCCCCTGTTTAACAGGGGCGTGTAATTACAATTTTTGATCTAATATTTCACAGCAGGGCCTGTTCCTGCACTCAACAAAAGTATCTGGGAGGCTTTACAGTGTTGTGCCGCCACCCCCACCACCACCACCCCTGCCTAAGGCCCAATTTTTATGCCCCTGTTTAACAGGGGCACATAATTACAATTTTTGATCTAATATTTCACAGCAGGGCCTATTCCTGCACTCAACAAAAGTATCTGTGAGGCTTTACAGTGTTGTGCCACCACCACCACCACCTAAGGCCCAATTTTTATGCCCCTGTTCAACAGGGGTGCGAAATTACAATTTTTGATCTAATATTTCACAGCAGGGCCTGTTCCTGTGCTCAACAAAAGTATCTGTGAGGCTTTACAGTGTTGTGCCACCACCACTGCCTAAGGCCCAATTTTTATGCCCCTGTTTAACAGGGGCGCGTAATTACAATTCTTGATATAATATTTCACAGCGGGGCCTCGTTCTAGCGCCCACCAAGAGTAACTGTGAGGGCTTATGCCCCGTACACACGGGCGGACTTTGTTCGGGCATTCCGACAACAAAATCCTAGGATTTTTTCTGACGGATGTTGGCTCAAACTTGTCTTGCATACACATGGTCACACAAAGTTGTCGGAAAATCCGATCTTTCTAAACGCGGTGACGTAAAACATGTACGTCGGGACTATAAATGGGGCAGTGGCCAATAGCTTTCATCACTTTATTTATTCTGAGCATGCGTGGCACTTTGTCCGTCGGATTTGTGTACACACGATCGGAATTTCCGACAGCGGATTTTGTTGTCGGAAAATTTTATAGCCTGCTCTCAAACTTTGTGTGTCGGAAAATCCGATGGAAAATGTGTGATGGAGCCTACACACGGTCGGAATTTCCGACAACAAGGTCCTATAGCCCATTTTCCATCGGAAAATCCGACCGTGTGTACGGTGCATTACAGTGTTCTGGTACCACCAACACCTAAGGTCCAATTTTCCACAGAGTGTATAGGGCAGGCCGTATAGTATATACAGGCAGTCCCCTATTTTCAAACATCAGACTTACAAACGACTCCTACTTACAAACGGAGGGAGACAGCAGGAAGTGAGAGCAAATTTACCCCTAGGAAGGGACATTCTCTCCTGTAAGAGTTAATATGGGAAAAATGTGTCTTCACTGATGCTTTATCACCAATCCTTGTTTCCCTAATAACCCAAAATTTTCTAAATCCAATTGTCATTGGGAAAGAAAGTGAGGTAAAATCTTCTGAACAGGGGCACAGACAGCAAAATAAATGTTACAGGGGTGATGATAACCCTTCCCTATGATATCCGAAAAACTTAAAAATAGATTTTTTGGCTGGAGTTACACTTACAAAATGTACCTTTTCCAAATTACAAACAGATTCAACTTAAGAACAAACCTACAATCCCTATCTTATTTGTAACCCGGGGACCACCTGTATACTTCTGCTGTTCAGAGAATATAGGGCCTAGGGACCCCACGCTTTTTTTTTTTTTTAATTTGGGTGCGGGGTTCCCCTTAATATCCATACCAGACCCAAAGGGCCTGGTAATGGGCTGGGGGGGAGGGGGGGAGCAACATTACATTACAGTAGTTTTAAATGACTTTTATTCCTTTAGAAATGTCATTTTGCGCAGGGACTGTTCTAAACACGGGAAAAAATGCGCCACATTACAGGCATACAATACTCACCCCCAGGCACGATATTTAAAGGAATATTTCACTTTTATTGTTTCACTGTAAACATTATTAAAATCACTGCTCCCGAAAAAACAGCCATTTTAAAAAATTTTTATGCATTGATACATGTCTCCTGGGGCAGATCCCGGGTCCCCAAACACTTTTTATGACAAGAACTTGCATATTAGCCTTTAAAATGAGAACTTTAGATTTTTCACGTTTGAGTCCCATAGACTTTAACGGTGTTCGCACAAATTTTTTGCCTGTTCGCATGTTCTGCCGCAAACTGAACTGGGGGGGTGTTCGGCTCATCCCTACTGTTTTTCTGGTGTGGCTGAGAATACTACCTTGGAGGTCCTTTTCCTCAATTTAGCACCTAAGTCCCTAAAATCTTTCTTTAGGACACTCCATCTGCCTTTGACTTTGTCATTGGTGCCAACGTGCACCATGACAGCCGAGTCTTCCCCAGCCCCTCCCAGTAATTGTCATGCTGGAAGATTCATCTTTAGTGTTCTGGCTAGGAGAAGAAGCTTCTCATCCAAGATTTTACAAAACATGGCCCTGTCTATTGGCCCCTCAATGTGGCAAAGTTGGCCTGTCCCTTTAGCAGGGAAAGGGCCCCAAAGCATCATGTTTCCACCTTCATGCTTGACTGTAGGGATGGTGTTTTGGGGTCATAGTTAAGTTAATGCCAAAGAACTCAATTTAGGTCTCATCTGACCACAGTACTTTCTCCCAATCTTTCTCTGAATTATTTAGATGTGCATTGTCATGACTGTACATGTGTTATCTCGAGGAGGGGGACTCTCTGTGTTTGGAGGAAGAAAAATGCTGACTATGACCCTAAGAACACCATCCCTACAAGCAAGCATGGAGGTGGAAACATTATGCTTTGGGGCTGTTTCTCTGCTAAAGGTACAGACCAACTTTGCCACATTAAGGGGCCAATGGATTTGGCCATGTATTGTAAAATCTTGAATGAGAACCTTCCAGAACACTGAAGATGGGTCTTTCAGCGTGACAATGACCCAAACATACCACCGAGGCAACAAAGGAGTGGCTCAAGAAGAAGCACATTAAGGTCATGGAGTGGCCTAGCCGGTCTCCAGACCTTAATCCTATAGAAAATTTATGGAGGGAAACTTAGAGTTGCCAAGTGACAGCTAATAAACCTTAAGGACTTAGAGAAGATCTGTAAAGAAGAGTGGACCAAAATCCCCCCTGAGATATGTGCAAACCTGGTAACCAGCTATAAAAAACGTCTTACCTCTGTGCTTGCCAACAGGGGTTTCTCCACCAAGTCCTAAGTCATGTTTTGCCTGGGGATCAAATACTTATTTTATTCACTGAACTGCAACTCAATTTATAACATTTGTTTATGTGTTTTTTTCTGGATTTTTGGTTGATATTCTGTCTCTAGCATTTAAAATACCCCTATGATATTAATCATAGACCCTTCATTTCTTTGTAAGTGGGCAAACTTATAAAATCTGCAGGGGATCAAATAATTATTTTACCCACTGTACATCCCAGGAGTTTTCATGGGAATAGCTGGAGGAGAGGCTTTCTCAGCTGAGCACAACCCCCTGCTTGCATGCCTGAGCTAAAGACAGATGGATTCCTGGAAGTAACTGCTACATCAATCAGCTGTCCTTACACAAGATGGCGTTGACTAATAAAAAAGAATTAAATATTGTTTTCAGTTTGTGGTGCTCAGATACAGTTGAGTTCTGCCTTAACTATTGGAAGTCAGCGATCACTGCATCCTATTTATTAGCTTGTGTTCAGAGCATGGCGTAGCATAAGGGGTTGCAGGGGTCATAATCGCAACCCCGCCCCTAGCTCCAGGGGATCACTGCAGCCTCCCTGTCATATTACCATATCCTCCACAAAGTCCAGCTTCAATCTGCCCTAGGGCCCCACAGCCACGCTCCAGTACTGGGCTTCCACTTTGCCTTCCACAGTTTACACCCCTCTGTTCTCATTGGCTGGGGAGAAGCTGTCAGACATTTCCTGAATGGAGAGGAGCATGGGGTGAGAACAGCCCAGGATGGGGAAGTGTCTGTGCTGTGTGCTGGCAACATGGAATAGTAACTGAGCTCAGCGAGTTAAGAGGAGGAGAGTGCCAGCCTGTAGCCACAATGGGACCGTTGTCACTGGTGAGGTAAGACACCGCTCAATGTCTTCTAGTCACTAGCTAAGATTTTCTGTACCCCTCCCACCCGGGGATGTCCACTTACCCCACTTCCCTGACAACTGGGGAAAAGACACGCACCTCTGGGAGGTGACCTTCCCCCAACACCTGCCAACACTGACAGAGAAACCTTCAGAAATTGCTAAAACAAATCCCTTAACACCTCCCGAGGGGCCCCTGAGGGGCTGTAGGCTCCAGATTTCATGTCACATGGCCCCACAGATCTAAGTTTTGCCCCCCCACAGCCCCCTGACCACCCCCTCTGCCCTGAATGCTATGCCTGCTGCTGAGCTTCTTTCCCAGTACAGCACTCTATACTGCTCCTTCTCCGCAGGGCTGAAATCACATTCCTTTACAACACAGCCAGTCAGCCATGATCTGCATAGGGTGTATTTGCCTATTGCTACTACACTGCCGTTCCGACCAGGGAATTTCACAGGTCAGAACGGCAACATAAAAGCCAGATACACCCTGTGAAGGCTGACAGACTGTGTGTAAAGGAATGTGATTTCAGCCCTGTGTATTGTGGGGGGGGGGGGGCTGTTTACAGTGCTGGAATGGGAAAGGAGCTATGCCAAGTGACCTGCCAGGGGTCCCTGTCCTTTGATTCTCCAGCAGTGATCCCTGTCCTCTAATGTAAGGGGGGAACTCTGGGAACTATAAACTCTTAAGCCACTTTGAGATACTTTGAGTATTTTGGCGTGCGGTGGTTATATCTACACACACGGTGGAAGTAATGGGTGGTGGTGGGGGGGCCCAGGTCAACGTTTGCATCGGGGCCCACAAGCTTCAAGCTACGCCTCTGGTTCAGAGAGACTTAGGTGTCACTGGTCTGGGAGTCGACATGTACTGCTGCAGTAAGTTTTACAGAAAAAAAAAAGAATCCCAAGATGGAGGAACTACTAGATCAAAGAAACAATGTAGCTGCTGTGGCTACAGAATGTTTGGTTTCTGAGCAAGAAAACATCAAGTAAAGTCAGAGTGAAATCAGAAATCCTGACCTGCATCAAGTCAGTAAAAATACTGAGGCCAGTAGGACAGCATCTAGCATTTTCACAAAGAAGAGTCATCAATGGTAGACATCATATCTCATACAGTTTCCCTATAATGTGGTAAAGTGTAGAAGTAAACCTTTTTAAAAAGAAGTGGCATTTTCCATCTGAATGGAACTGAAAATATCCAGTTCCAAATGCCTACTGTATAATACTTGCTTAAAGTGGACCCAGCATCAAATATGCTTTTTTTTTCAATGTACATGCATGCAGATAATGTGTAAATGTAACACTTATTGATATTACCTTTCAGAGATCACAGTACTGTCTTTGACAATGCCTTTATCTGCTTTTCTCTCCAGAAGGACAGTTTCTTCTTCTTCATGAGCTTTTCTAATTGCAGAACTGTGGGTAAAATACTCAGGTTCTGCTACCTTCATTGCAGTTCTATACAATCGTTGTGCTCATAGGTGTCGCCAGGGGGTGGCTATCGAGGCTGTAGCCCCAAATCTAGAGCCCATAGCCCCGAGTCTTTTGGCGCAGGGTCCTTGCCTAACCAGCAGGTCACAGCTACAGTGGGCGGGCTGCAATAGAGGTGGAGGAGAGAGACGAGCGGGTGGACGAGCAGAGATGACATCATCTCTCTCCGCCCTCTCCACGTCCTCACAGCTGGGCCACTTCAATGTGGGATTGATGTGCGGCGGGGAGCAGAGAGATGACATCATCTCTCACTGCCTGCCACACATCAGCGCTCTTCCTCCCCTAACAGGGCCTCTTCAATGTTGGAGGTGCGGCGGGAGCAGAGAGATTACATCATCTCTATACTGCCCACCCCGCATCTCTGCTCTCCTGCCGTTATTAAATAGACCAGTGCTGCCAGCCTGCCACCAATGCAGGGACAATGCAAATTTGGTGGCACTGGCTGGCATGGCAAGTGACAACCCACATCTAGTGGCAGGTGACGTGGCAAGTGACGATCTGCTAATGGTGGCAGGTGACATGGCAAGTGATGATCTGCAAATGGTGGCAGGTGACATGGCAAGTGACAGTCTGCAAATGGTGGCAGGTGACATGGCAAGTGACATTCTGCAAATGGTGGCAGGTGACGTGGCAAGTGAAAGTCTGCAAATGGTGGTAGATGACGTGGCAAGTGACAATCTGCAAATGGTGGTAAGTGACGTGGCAAGTAACAATCTGCAAATGGTGGCAAGTGACATGGCAAGTGATAATCCTCAAATGGTGGCAAGTGACGTGGCAAGTGACAATCTGCAAATGGTGGCAGGTGACGTGGCAAGTGACAATCTGCAAATGGTGGTAGGTGACGTGGTAATCTGCAAATGGTGGCAGGTGATGTGGCAAGTGACAATCCATAGCTGGTGGCAGGTGACATGGCAAGTGACAATCCACATCTACTGGCACGTGGTGGCAAGTTAAAAAGCTGCATCTGGTGACAGGCGATGGTGGCAAGTGACATGCTGCATCTGGTGGCAGGAGATGTGGCAAGTGACACGCCCAGGGCTCCCACAGATTCTGCATTATGGTAAGTTGAACCACTTCATTATATATTAGAATGTAACAATAGAAACAATGAGCTCCGATCACCCTGATACCATATCAACCATGGTGCCCTGATGATTGAAACGCCAACACCAGCCTTTGCCCGCAAAAAAAAATTACTTACGACCGACGTGCCCCCCCCGGGGCCTGCAAAAAGGTTGGTGACCGCTGCTATGGGCTCTAGCCCCAAATCTTTTGCAGACCTAGCAACACCCCTGGTTGTGCTTTACTGTCCCCTTCATAATGCAAATACTATTTGTGAACTTGGCAACTCAACTCATATATTAACTTAAAAGTAATGCATAATGGTTTGGTACATATTTCCTTGATTTATTATGGTCAGTAAGAAAAAAAATACAAATGTATGTATATTATGAAGTCTTTTATCCAGTCAGAGGGTGGAGCTCTGAGTGTATTTTCTTATATCACTTTATGATGTGTTGTAAAAAGGTTTTTGTTCACAGATATCAATAACTCAATATAATATTTACACACACAAGAAAAAAAGTCATCACAGATTCATCCCCGAGGCCCCATTGCCACCTTGGCCTTCCGGGAACATGGGCAGAAACACGTGTTTCTGTGCGCTTTATCATAAATGCGTGAAAAAACAAGCTAAATGTGTATCACGCTTGCAGTGTCATTAATTCTTCATGGCACACCTAACTTGGTATCAGTAGTGCATTTTGTGCGTGTTTGTCACATGATAAATCGCAAGAAAAGTATGCCAAAACGTATGAGGCTCACTGCAAAAAAAAAAAGGCTACAAGAGCTACTTTGGCTTTTTTTCATGTGTAGGTGGCCTATTCAAGTGAATGGCCTACCCTATGCTGTCACGCAACACACGTGTAAACAAAGCTGTGTCTGAAGCTGTGTCTATCTATAGCTGGGTATACACTATTACAATATTATTCAACATTTTTCATTGTAAGAATGCTGTAAGAAGGTTCCTTCAATTTTCAAATCATTGTTACTTTAGACCGCAGTAACAAGAAATTTCTAAGGAGCAGGATGGAAAAATTTTTCTTGAATGCACAAATTTCTAACAATGTATGCGGTTTATATTTGGTAAACTCCATTCATACCAAAATTGAACGTTAAAAGCAAACAAAATCTTGAACTACTTTCAAATGACATTCGATTGTACAGAGAATTTTTTAATGAATTTTCCTAAGAATTTTCATTCGAAATTCTACTAGTGTATACCCGGCTTTTCTCAATGTGTACTCTGTAGGGCTAAAAATAATAATGATGATGATGATGACGACAATAATAATAATACAAAATAGTAATAGAAAGAAATATATTATGCTTTAAAAGTACAATAAAGCATACCAGTCTTCCCATTATTAAATAAATCCTCACTTTCTTGCAATGCTAAAGTTGTAGCTGGAATCTTCAGCATCCAGCATTTTCAGGTGTGTCGAACGCCTGTATCTCTCTGTTGTTGATGTACCTGCTAACTGCTACATTACTAGTGTGCCCCTGCAGAGCTTGCTTTAAATGTTTGTTTGTTTTTTGGTAAAAAAAAAAATGCATACATTTATAGTAAAAGATTGATAGAAAAAATCAGTTTAAAATCTAATATTAAAATGAAATTGTAAACCATTATACTGTATTTTCCATTCATGGTTGAATGGGATTGAGTCAAATATAGAGCTCTCTCTAGTGGTAAATCTTCAAATCTATGTATTTCAACACAATAACAGTAATATAAAAAAGCAATCCTTTAAAAACCCTTAAAAAATATACTATACATTCCTTTTACGAATTAGCACATAAATTATATCTAAAGCCAACACTTTTTTTAAATATTAGACAGAGTGAAGAAGATTAAATATCTTCTCTGTCACCTCCTGTCTGGTAGACACAACAGTAAGTGAGAGGATTTACCTCACAAGTAAAGCTAGCTAAAAACTAGTAAATTTTCAAATGCCATTTGAAAGAATTTCGGTAGATTTTGACGTTTGATTGTGGAATGAATTAATGAAAATCGCATACACTGTTATAAATAATTTGCTTG
The DNA here is from genome assembly GCF_042186555.1 of Aquarana catesbeiana. Taxonomy (NCBI): domain Eukaryota; kingdom Metazoa; phylum Chordata; class Amphibia; order Anura; family Ranidae; genus Aquarana; species Aquarana catesbeiana. Next base: position 135,352,769 of record NC_133329.1, read on the forward strand.
GGAAATTTTTTCCATCCTGCTCCTTCAAAATTTCTCTTCACTGTGGTCAAAATGAATATTGATTTGACCCTATTAAAGATTAGAAAATCAAACAAATGTTCTTAAAATAAAAAAAAAATCAGAATTAAATTCTACTAGTGTATGACCAGCTTTAGGTAAATCTCCTTACAGACAACTGTCGCTGAGTGCCCTTATTAACAGATTCCTCCTCTTTCCCTCTTCTAAAGACAACACAATTTTGGGGGTTTTTCCTCACTTTCAATCCCAGTGATAAATGCTACCGCTCAAGGCTGGTAAGTAGTGGTATGTGTAAAAGAAGTGAAGAGAGTCTACCCACTTGCTGTAAACAGTATTTTATGGAATAAAGGATATTGCATATTTTTTTTTGAGTACTGTCAACCGGGTGTTTGCCAGTTCATACATGCTTCAGTCTCAGTTACAGTGGTCACCAGTAGCAAATAAAGTAATTCTCCTTAGCAAGGACACAGTTAACAACAAAAGGTTATGACTAAGCAAAGCCAATTCATGAAACGTGTCAACCTCGGCTGTATCTATCGGTATCATTGTGTTATGACTTGATTCATGCTTTGGATTTTATGGTATAAAGGAGTACACAATTTTTTACCTCTGATTCTGGTCATCATTCTTTCTTAATTGAACAACAAAAACCTGACAGGGGATCTAACCTCTCACACCTATATCCAGATATAGTGAAACATTTGGCCATTACAGACAGCTTTTACATTTTTCCCACAATAATCCATAATATTTTTGACATTTGTCAAAATACAAAAAAGAAAGAGTAACAACAGGTACCATTGCATAAAGGAATACAATAAGTGTAGTTGGACACTACCCTCAAACAGCTGGACCATCCCGGACCCGCCTAAGAAATACAGGTTTACAAAAAAGACCATATAAGAACAACAACAAAAACAAAAAACAAACAAAAAAATCCAAAAGTTTCGGTCATACCAAGAATGCCAGCAGCTTTTTCATTTACCTATGTAGTCCCCCCAAGGCACTGTATGGTTTGAAGGCTTGTTTGGCTAGGAGGGAATTAAAAAAGGAAAAATATTTACCTTATTTCTGATTCCTGTAGCTACTTGACATCACTGACAACTGGTGGGAGCTCTCCGACGTACAATACCAGACTAGCAAGGCCCATCCACATTCTGGAGTGCCAGACATTGTAGGAGGGTCCCAGCTGCCATACGAGGGAGAAATAAGATAAGTATTTGCACTTATCCCTGCCCAGCAAACAACCGTTTAACCCCACTGAATGTGTAAATTTTCCAACAGCCTGGAGTTGGGTTTTAACCACTTGCTTACTTATACCCCCTTCCTGCCCAGGCCAATTTTCAGCTTTCAGCGCCGTCGCACCTTAAATAACAATTGCGCAGTCATGCAATACCCAAACTAAAGTTGAATTATTTTTTTTACACACATAGAGCTTTCCTATGGTGGTATTTACTCACCAGTGGGTTTTTTATGTTCTGCTAAAGAAACATAAAAATACCGAAAAAACATTTTTTTTCATAGTTTGTTATAAAATTTTGAAAACAGGTAATTTTTCTTCTTCACTGGTGTGCACTAATGAGACTGCACTGATGGCCACTGATAGGCTGCACTGATGAAGCTGTACTGATAGGTGGCACTAATGGGCACTGATAGGTGGCACGGAAGGGCACTGAGAGGTGGCACTGATGGACAATGATAGGCGGCACTGATGAGTACTGATAGGCGGCACTGATGGACAATGATAGGTGGACCTGGTGGGAAATTATAGGTTGCACTGGTGGGCACTGATAGGTGGCACTGATCAGCAGCACTGGCAGGCACAGATTGGGACTGATGTTCCTGTAACAGAAGCCGGCTTTCTTCTATTCTCCTAACGATTAGCGTGAGACAGCTGATCACGTGTTAAAGGGCCACTCTGATTGGCCCTTTCCCCTGTTCTGTAATCAGTGGAGTCTGAAAAACTCAAAGATCACAGAGTGCCGGCCAGCGTCACAGGGGGCGTGCGAGCAGCGCGATCATGGGAGGACGTGTATTGATGCCCTACTGGCACAGGAAGCCCACGTGATAGCCATCTTTCGGCTCTAGCGTGGGCTGAAAGTGGTTAAAGAAAGGAACTCTTTGTTGTATAAGAATGAATGAGTAGGTATAATGCAAAAAAATCCAGGTCTGTCATGGTGTATTGTTTTATTATAAAAGTCTACAAGAAGGCAATAGGCATTTTAACTAGCAGCATCTACCCTGAAAATACAGTATGTTTGAGTGGACTGACCCTTTATACCTGTAATACACAAGTGAATATAAATGCTAAACAATGAATACTTCCAGATTAACATTCTATTCACTCACCATGAATTTCATATTTCAATTTAAATATAGTACTTCAAACTTTATATCAGTTATATTAAAATAACAAAACCAAACGAGAAAGAATAAAAAGGAAATGAACTATGCTAAACCAACTTAATTTTTCTACTTTTGTCTGACGAAAAAACAAAAAAAAACAAAATTCCTATGCTTCTAAATAATGAGTCTAATGTTTATGATCCCAAGCTGAACTTTTCTGCGTTTGGAAAAAATGTGACTTCACATAAAAGTCTTTTGATTAGAAGATCTGCAGCGGCAGGGGTTTTTCGATACAATGATGAAAGGGCCTTTCAGAGTGTAAACTTGAAGAGTGCGCAGTATGACACTACCAGAAAGCTGAGGAACTTGGCAGGGTAATGATACTATTAGCCTTTCTAGTGACCAAGGTCAGAGTGAACAAGTTACTAGAGAAATACCACACGTCATAAAAAAGTGTTATGTGTTAGAACAGTGCCTGTAAAACCAGAGAACCTTGACCTTGTTCAGTCGTCCATTTTGCCCTTCAGTCGTCACCATTCTAGCGCTGAGTGTTGTCTAAGAGCAAGACGTTCCAAGAATCAGATCCATCATTCTACAACTGTAATAAGACTGCGATTTCGGCCCTTCCATCAACACAGTAAAAATTACAGGCCAAAGATACTGAAAAGAAAATCCAGCAATAATCCTTTGCCCATTTGATATGTTAAAAAGTTGGACTGTGTGCACAAAATGGGCTTGTCTTTATCTTTTGGTAGTAGACAGTGAAATACATGGATTAATGGAAGGTGCCATTTACCAGCTGTTCTAAAATGTTAGTGGGTCTCTGAGCCACAAAATGGTTCTACTAATGTGTTAAGAAAGATAAGCTTTTCTGAAGCTGCTATATTAGCATGTTTAATAGTCACCACTAACTCTAAAACTTTTTTTTAGAAAAGACTCCATTGAAATGGTTTACTTTTTTAAACTATTTTAACAGACAAATATTAGATCTTCATTCAAACAGTGCCTACAGATAAAGGTGTTAAACCTGAATAAAAACAAAAAGAACATTTTTTTTTTCAAGCTCTTAATTAAAATACTAATAGAGGTAATGGTTTACTGTAATAAAAATTAAGTACACCCTTGGCCTGAAAAACTGGCATTGCAACAGAAATTACTTCTTGTAGGCATTTTGCATAACCACCTGCTAGTGTCTGACAAAAACAATAAATATTTGACGACCCCTTCATGAAAAATGTATTTTGTTGCAAGATGGGTTTTATTTGCATTAATTGCCTGGCTACAACACTTTGATGGGGTTTGAATCAGGGATTTTACAAGGCCAATCCAAAACCCTTTATGTTTTTTTTTTACCCTTTCCTCAGTGGATTTGCTAGTGTGCTTTGGATTATCATCGTGATAAAAGATCCACTTCTGGTTCAGCATTTGGACAGATGGCCTCACATTCTCATCATACACTATTTGATGTGATCCAGAATTCATAGTTGACTCAGAGTGCAAGCTGATTTGATTGTGAGGCAGCAAAGCAACCCCAAACCATAACCTTTCCACCACCATGCTTCACATGTGGTATAAGGTTCTTCTCCTGAAATGCAGTCTTTAGTGTGTGCCAAACATGTCTACTGTTACTGTGGCCAAACAACTCTTTGATTCATGAGTCTGTAACACAATGTTCCAGAAGTTCTGGCCTATATGTTTATTGGCAAATTTTAGTCTTGCTCTAATGTTGGTTTGGACAACATTCCCTCTTTCCTGGCACACCTCCCATACAGGGTGCATTCTCTTTCTAATTATAAATGAATGCAATTTGACACCAACTGTTGTAAGAGTTATCTGCAAATTCTTGGACAAAAGTTTGGGGTTTTTGGAGATATGTTTGCTGGGTAGGGGGACCCCACTGCCGCTAGATTACTCTTGTAGCAATTGGGGGGGGGGTGTGCTTGCCACAGTACCTGGGTCTGGAAAAGTTGTGTGCTAATAACCTCCAACCTGGATGTTTGCATGCTGACAGTGGAAAGCCTCTGACCTGGCTGCAGATCAGTTTCTCAAATACCTCAGCCTCAACAGGTGTGGCCTCTTTGAGTTGCTGACAGAGGAGAAAAAGAGAAACATGTCTTCCCTGTGAGTGTCCAGGAACCCAGGAAGTTTTGAGAAAAGGACCTAAAGGGGACCACACCTACATCGGAGCATGGTGGGTTTTATCTTCACCTTCACTTTCTTGTTACAGCAGTTATCTAAGTAAACCAAAAAAAAAAAAGGTTTGTGCCAAAAGTGTCACCAAATAGTAAAAAACAATCATTTCTCAGTGATAGGTGCACTCACAAAATGTTAACATAAAAATTATACATACTGTATGTATATTAATGAAAAGCTTGTTACACTATCAATATAAAGTGAATAAATTTAAAGCATAAAATTCATATATATCAAAAACTGTAAATAAGAATGTTGTTAAAAAACATTCATAAATAAAATCAGAAAAAAGAAGAAGAGAAGTGCTCTTGTGCAAAACGTTCATTTATGTTTGTGTATCAACAAAAATCCATATTTTAGTGTGGATAGAACATTTTCACACCCAAAAGTGCATGCCCAACTCTCAAACCGCTTACCAGCTACTCTGACCCCAAGATGGGGGTCTGGCTGCACTTTATCCAAATATCCCTATGGGATAAATGGATATCAGGAGCCAATGCTCTAGGATGGGTCACCGTACAACGAGGATGTTCAACAGTGGACTCACCTACTCTGACCCCAAGATGGAGGCCTGGTTGCACTTTATCCCAGTATCTCTATGGGATGGATGGATTTTAGGAGCCAAGATTCCAGGATGGGTTACCATTCGGCCAGGATGTTCAACAGTGGGCTTGATGATCTCCAGAGGGTGTGTATTGCTCGCCGCCACACTGAAATATGGATTTTTGTTGATACATAAGTATAACTGAACTTTTTGCACAAGAGCACTTCTCTTCTCTTTTCTGATGGACTTTACTAGATATCCAAGTAAAGCGCACTGCTCTCGGTAATCATCACTCAGTGGTCAGACATGCCCCTTCTCTTTTCTGTAACTTAGATCTGTTTGAGGACACTTATGCTGAGGAGCTTAGCTATTACTCAGCCACACCAGCATAGGCCACTCACAAGCAGTATTTTTATTAAGAGAATAAAATATTTCAAGACATTTGCAAGCAAAATTCAGCCATAAATCATTCCAAATGGAGTTCAGGATTATAAAAGGGATAAAAAGATGTGAGACTTAATTTAAGATTAAAGTGCACCTGCATATGAATTCTAGCGGGGGAAAGTACATATTTACCTCAAAGCCCTAGTCCAAATAATGCTGTATTTTTACAGGTATGAATAGAAAGGAGAAGGTTTTATTATTATTATCATACAGGATTTATATAGCGCCAACACTTTGCACAGCTCCTTACAACATGAGGGCAGACAGTACAGTTACAATACAATACAGGAGGAATCAGCGGGCCCTGATTGTTGGAGCTTACAATCCTATGGTTTGTAAGTTTTCTTTGCTGTTTATGTCTTACTTGAGGAGATTTCCCCTACTTGATTTGGGTACAGCTGAAGATATTAAAAAGGTAGGTTAACAAATAAATAAAAAAATAAAAAAAAATAATACATAATGCTCCCCACCACACTTATCAGCTAGAAAATAAGTCTAAACTGCTTCAGCAATTTGTGTTACCAAGGTTTTTACTGCAAACAGTTGAAACAGTTTTTGACTTTTCCCTGAGCCATGATATTTGAATGGCCACATCACATCTGTCCTTTTTTGTACATTGTAAAATCCTTAATAAATAGAATTAAAAAAAAAAAAAGACAATAGATGTTTTTGTTGCATATTTGCAAATGCATGATGTGAAGCCACAATGCTAAGCCTTAGCCCCTCAGCAAAGTGTGGCCCCTAACTCTAATCTAGCAACTTTGAAAGTGGGTAGTAATAAATACAATGGGAGCAGGAATGCCTTGGAGGTAAGATACAGAAAGTCACCAGAGGAAACATGAGCAAAGAATGCCAAGGGAACATGGTGAACAGGATAAAGCTGATTTACAAAGGACTGCACTCCAGACACTCAATCAGCTCCCAGCTGGATGCACCAACAGCAAATGAGTTTCTGACAGAGGTTCTAACCATTCTCAACTCTATCCAAAACGAAAATCAACGCTTTGCCTGGAGTTGGGCTTTAATATGAGTAAACAACAAATATTTATTGCCTAGAAGATGCATCATTAAGCTAATGTGGTTCTTGACAGAAATGGTGACATATATGATGCATGAATCATGTCTTTATGACACACTAATATTAAACTTTCTGTGGTGATTAAAGACAGGACCTTGGGCAGAATTGGAAGCCAAGGAAAACCACAGATCATTTGCCTCATTTACAATTTAATTTATTAACATATACTCCCTGTTGCATACCCTCAACCTGTTTTAGGAGCAATCTAATTATTACAAATCATCTAGCAATCATTTTGGGAATCACAATGTTTCTGATTTACAATGGGGCTACTTTCACCTATTTACTGTAAGTTTCAAAGTTATCCCTTTAATGCCTAAACCTATTTCTGACATTTGTTGCTTACAAGTTAAAATCCATATTTTTTGCTAGAAAATTGCTTAGAACCCCCAAACATTAAATATATATATTTTTTAGCAGAGAATCTAGAGAATAAAATGGCGATTGTTGCGATATTTTATGTAACACTTTTTTGGGAAAAATGAAAAACTAAACAGTAAAGTTAGCCCAATTTTTTTGTATAATGTGAAAGATGATGTTTTTTTTTTAACATAAAGTTGATTTTCAATAAAAACAAAAAAACAGTGGTTACATTCACAACAGTCATAAAGATCAATGTAGATGGTACAATATGGTAACTTGAAAAATTATTAAGACAGTAGCACATATTCAGCTGTATATTTTCCAGTTACACACGAAAAATGACAATTGCTCTATTTGGGAAAGGAGACCGGTATTCAAATCAGAAATATATAGCGAGCGGGAAATGAGGACAGTGTAAGGATTCCCATCTTCCGTGGAAGCAACATATACCTAGAATTATACAGATAACTATCAGGTAAGACGATTGGGGGGGCATCAGTACCAGAGCCCGGGGAAACAACAAGAGCACCGGGTGTGAGTGACCTATGATGTGCATTCATTTAAGTGAATAATATTTAACATGGTGCTGGGGTGTTGGTCTCTTGGCTCCAATTCCTACTCCAGAGTCAGCCGCTCCTCACGAACCCAGGTCACCCAGACCTTATCAATTTTTTTCAGCAATTGCTTCCCTGATAGGTCAGTTTGTACAAAGGCAGGGCCGCATTTGTTAGGGTTCTCCACTGCGGTATTGTCATAGAGGAGTGTTCCTCCAATTGTTGCAAAATCGTCTCCCTGGCATAGAAGGCTGCGTAAAAAAAACCCAAATAGTTTCTTGGATTGGGGGGCTTTAAGTGTGTCGACTATACCAAGCAATAATGGTAGTGGATCACAGGTGACTCTTAGTTTGCCTGCAGAATTAATAACATTGATAACTCCCCTCCAGAAGGTTTGTATATGCTGTCAGGACCAAACAACATGAAAGAAAGAACCCTCCTCCGAGGCACACTTGGGGCAAATCGAGCTTCTATCAGGGTATATTCTAGCTAGACGTTTTGGGGAGAAATACGCCCTATGCAAGAACTTAATTTAAGTGAATCTGTCTCTAGTGGAGATCATCAGAATGCCCTCTTCCCTGTCATGATCAGCTAGTGTGGGTATATCCGCCTGCCACACAGTACACAGCTGAGAAACTTTAGAAGTGTCCAGTCCTGCCAGGATAGAGTATAGGGTAGACAGGGGTTTTGTTTCATTCACTGCGCTCAGTAGCCATTCAACACCAGTGATCTCCACCACAATGGATAGAAGGAACTGGGACCGAAAAGCATGGCAAAGCTGTAAATACCTAAAAAACATGTAATTAGGTAACCTTTGTTGCCTTTTTAAGTCATCAAACGTGAGTAAGCCATCAGGGGATACAATGTCTGCCAACGTCTTGATTTCAAAGCGGGCCCACAGCACAGGATCCGGGATGCATAGGAAATGCGGCAACCGCAGGTTCCCCCACAGCAGAGTGCGAGGAGACCAGCCGTTGGGCTTCTGGACCTTAGTCCACACAATTTCCCAAACCCTTAGTGTGGTCCGCATCAAGGGAATAATATTCAGGTTGGACCTGGGCCTACGATGCATTAGATTCGCCATAGTCTCTCCGAGGGGGGTGTCTGAGTCTGTAGGCAGAATAGCATAGGTGAGTGGTCCGATATGTCCCTCGGTAGTATAGTGACTTCATGCACTCAGGGAAGGAATTCACCACTAACATACACCAGGTCAATTCTGGACATTGTACGATAAGAGGTGGATTGAAAGGTATAGGCCCTATCTGTTGGATGTCTCCACCGTCAAACGTCTGTCAGACCGTAGAGAGATGCCCACCTATGCAGTGGAGAGTCAGTGCCAGTTTCTGGAGACAGCCTATCTAGGGAGGGGATCAGAGCCATATTGAAATCCCCAGCTATAATATGGTTATCGTAAGGGTACCTAGACAGGATAGGAGTCAAACATTTTAAGAGGGACATCGTAACTGGTGGCTGTATATATAGACCAAGGATCAACATCTCAATAGTGTCCTCCACATCATGTAGCAACTAAGGATGAGCCCGATGTTTGAGACGAACGTAAGTTCGACTCGAACATCGGTGTTCACCTGTTTGCCGAATAGCGAACAATTTGGAGTGTTCGCAGCAAATTCAAAAGCCGCGAAACACCCTTTAAAAGTCTATGGGAGAAATCAAAAGTGCTAATTTTAAAGGTTAATATGCAAGTTATTGACATAGGACCTGGGTTCTGCCCCAGGGGACATGTATCAATGCAAAAAAAAGTTTTAAAACGGCCGTTTTTTCGGGAGCAGTGATTTTAATAATGCTTAAAGTGAAACAATAAAAGTCAAATATTCCTTTAAATTTCGTACCTGGGGGGTGTCTATAGTATGCCTGTAAAGTGGCGCATTTTTCCCGTGTTTAGAACAGTCCCTGCACAAAATGACATCTCTAAAGGAAAAAAAGTAATTTAAAACTACTCACGGCTATAATGAATTGTCTGTGGGAGAAATCAAAAGTGCTAATTTTAAGGGTTAATATGCAAGTTATTGTCATAAAAAGTATTTGGGCACCCGGGTCCTGCCCCAGGGTACAATGCAAAAAAAAGTTTTAAAAACGGCCATTTTTTCGGGAGCAGTGATTGTTATTGTTGCTTAAAATGAAACAATAATCTGGAAGCCCTCTTTAACAAGGGGACCCCCAGATCCCGGCCTCCCCCCTATGTGAAATGGTTGGGGTACAAATGTACTCCTACCATTTCACAAAAAAAGTGTCAAAATGATACAAAAGACAAGACACAGCTTGGGACAAGTCCTTTATTAAGAAATTAAAAAATAAAAATGTCCCATGAAGTCCATTCATCTTCTTCTCTTGCTCCACCGACGGACTGAAAAAGAAAAAACCAAAGCCGTGACCGACCCGCCTCCATGGGAGGCACCCGCCGTATGACACGTCTTCACTTTGACAGTTCTTATATAACTAATGGTGGGGCCACACGGTGATGTTCCCAGGTGACCCCGCCCCCCTCTGACGCAGACGCATGGGGACTTCCCCATGGCTTTCCCAGGGCGTCAGAGGGGGGCAGGCCACCCGTTTAAGTAACAGGGTGGCCCCACCCCCTTTGATGCCCCGGGAAAGCCATGGAGAAGTCCCCGTGCGTCAGAGGGGGGCAGGGTTACCTGGGAATGTCACCATGTGGCCCCGCCCTCAGTTATATAAGAACTGTCAAAGCGAAGACGCATCATACAGCGGGTGCCTCCCATGGAGGCAGATCGGTCACAGCTTTGTTTTTTGCTTTGTTTTTTTCGGTCCATCGGCGGAGCGAGAGAAGAAGATAAATGGACTTCATGGGACATTTTTATTTATTTATTTATTTTATTTTTTAATAAAGGACTTATCAACAAGCTGTGTCTTGTCTTTTTTAACATTTTGACACTTTTTTTAGTGAAATGGTAGGGGTAAATTTGTCCCCCGTTACCATTTCACACAGGGGGGGAGGCCGGGATCTGGGGGTCCCCTTGTTAAAGGGGGCTTCCAGATTCTGATAAGCCCCCGCCCGCAGACCCCCACAACCACCGGGTAAGGGTTGTGGGGATGAGGCCCTTGTCCCCATCAACATGGGGACAAGGTGCTTTGGGGGCTACCCCAATCCCAGAACTAAATCCAAGGAGAATCTGTGGCAAGACTTGAAAATTGCTGTTCACAGATGCTCTCCATTCAATCTGACAGAGCTTGAGCTATTTTACAAAGAATGGGCAAAAATGTCACTCCCTAGATGTGGAAAACTGGTAGAGAAATACCCAAAAAGACTTGCAGCTATAATTGCAGCGAAAGTTGGTTCTACAAAGTATTGACTCAGGGTGGCTGAATACAAATGCACGCCACACTCTTCAGATATTTTTTGTAAAATTTTTTTAAAACCATTTATCATTTTCCTTCCACTTCACAATGATGTGCCCTTTGTGTTGGTCTATCACATAAGATTCCCATAAAATACATTTACGATTTTGGTTGTAACATGAAAAAATGTGGAAAATTTATGTATGAATACTTGTTCAAGGCATTGTATGTGTAATTCACTTTATTTTAGAGAGTAGAGGTGTATGTAAAGGTGCCCCCCTTTTTACACCTGGTTACATTAAGTGAGGATTTCTCATTAGGCAGGGGGCTTTTCTCATCCAGCACTTTACTAAGAGCCTGTCTATTATTGGATATATATGCAGGTTATGGACAGGGGTCAAGGTGCATCTCTGTGAGTATAAAGCCCATGTACATGCACCTCTACTCGCTAAAATAAAGTGAATTACACATACACTCCAAAAGGTGTGAATATGCATAGGGGAACGCATGTCAAACCAATTATGCTTACATAGTGTTATTGATGCCCTGGGTGCAGAATTATAATCTAAACAAAAATCTTCTAAATATATTATACAGATATTAGCAAAATATAATTGTAATAGACCATATATACAATAGTATATCCTAAAGTTACCCCTTCTTTCATGCAGACTGGTTAGGATACATTATTATGGCACTGTTTTCTAATAAAACCATATGATCAATATCTTTATCGCTGGCATGGTGATCAATGGCTCTGCTGAATAACTCTGCAATTAAACCTGGTTACATTGCTACTTTTTTGTAGAGGAGGTTCTGCATCTGCAAATAAAGTGCCACTTAGAATCGTTGTTATGGAGTGGTGGCTGGTGTTTTTCTGTTGGGGGGGCGGCAAACAACTGAAACCCCCCACTCCCCCCGCTGTTCACCAGTCGGTCCACCAGCACTTACCCCATCTAGGTGGCTGGCATCAGCGGGCATCTGAGGAGCAGCGGCAGGGTTTAGGCATCCAAGGAACAGCTGCGGGGATCAGGCATCCAAGGAGCGGCGGCGGGGATCGGGCGTCCAGGCATCGGTGGGGACCGGGCATCCAGGCATCGTCAGGGATTGGGCAAACAGGCATTGGCCAGTGGCTCTTCTCCTCGCTTCCGCTGTGGGTCCCCCTTCTAGGCATCCAATAGGATCGCCTGTCCATTCAGCCAATTGGTGGGTATCAGACTCGCTTCCCGATTGGCCAGGAGGAGGATCAGTGTTACAACAGCAAATATTCATTCACTGTTGCAACACACCTGGTTAGGCTCTGGACGCATCCTCTGTGACCCAAGCCCACCCTATTTTGAAGCCTATTAGAGCCTCTGGCTCTAATTAGGTGCTTAAAAAAAAACCCTGACCGCTGTAATTCATGCGCCAGGTGCCCTGAAAGGGGCCGGACGCATGAATAGGGGTGGCCGTGGCGGCCATGGATAGACGGCCATGGATAGATTCATGCTATACATCAGGGGTGTCCAAACTACGGCCCTCCAGCTGTTGCGGAACTACACTTCCCATGAGGCATTGTAAAACTCTGACATTCACAGACATGACTAGGCATGATGGGAGTTGTAGTTCCTTAACAACTGGAGGGCCATAGTTTGGACACCACTGCTCTACATGAATCTATCCATTACATATATTGGGTGGCCTGGAGAGAAGGAGCGGCGCCCGGGTGCCCCTTATGGAAGGGCAGCCCCTGGTGTTATGCAAAAAATCTTTTGGCTGCATTTCTAGATAGGGTATAAGAATGGATCCTGATACTATGTGCCTCTGTTCCTCTGAAAGGAGAAGCAGTGGTGGTAGTAGCTGCCTAATAGTGTTGGGCGAACGGTTCGGCCTGAGCATGAATTTGGGCTGAATATTGACTATTCACCCGTTCGGCGAATACCCAAATTGTCAGGGCGTTTGAACGTTTGTTCGGCCCGCCGAGCGCCCCACAATCCATTGCACACCGCAGTGGCTGAAGCAAACGAAAGGTTTGCCCAATCAGAGCACAGATCACTGTCATTATTGGAGAAAGTAATGATGACTGTGCCCAATCATGGCTCATTGCTCATAGACCCACCCCACACTATAAAAGAATCCTTCCCAGAACAGCCATTTGCAGCGTGATATTGGAGTGGAGATAGATAGAGCAGGGCTCTGTTTATTGCTACTAGCAAGTTAGTGTGCTATAGTTTGCTTTTGTGATTCTATTGTGTGTGTGTAGACTGTAATGCCGTGTACACACGATCGGAAATTCTGCCAGCAAAACTCCGATGAGAGCTTTTTGTCGGAAAATACGACCGTGTGTATGCTCCATCGGTCTTTTGCTGGCAGAATTCCAGCCAGCAAAAGATTGAGAGCCTGTTCTCTATTTTTCGGTCGGAAAAGTTCCTATCCAAAAATGCGATCTGTCTGTACAAATTCCGACGCGCAAAATTCCTATGCATGCTCGTAAACAATTTGACGCATGCTCGGAAGCATTGAACTTCATTTTCTCGGCTCGCCATAGTGTTTTTGACGGTCGAAAGTTCCGAGAATTTTTGTGTGACCGTGTGTATGCAAGGCAAGCTTAAGCGGAATTCCGTCGGAAAAAACTGGGATGGTTTTTCCGACGTAAAATCCGCTCGTGTGTACGGGGTATAAGTGTTGTGTGAATATAGTGATAGTGCAGTGTGAGTGTAGTGCAAACATACATTTTTTCTTTAGTGTCAGTTTAGTGTTTCAGGGGAGGTTTTCTGCAGTATATTGAGGTGTGTCAGTGTAGAGTGTCAGGGCAGTTTTACTGCAGTTTAGTAGTGCGTTAGAGCACTTTTAGGGCAGTATATTGAAGTGCGTTAGTGTACATTTACTGCAGAATATTGAAGTGCTTTAGTGCACTTTTATGGCAGTATATTAAAGTGTGTTAGTGCACATTTACGGCAGTATATTGAAGTGTGTTAGTGCACATTTACGGCAGTATATTGAAGTGTGTTAGTGCACTTTTACTCACCATTTGAGGAGGCCACAAGGATGGTGAGCTGTGACAATGCATGCATCAGTGACACAATCCCTGTTGTGTTCCTGTTGGAGCAGACTCTGTGTGGCATCATGGACAGGGCACTTGCAGCAGAGCAGCAGGAGGAGGAGGAGGACTTTCTTTCCTCTCAAGGCCTGCTTTACGCAAACACCATTCTTGTGATGCCACAGAACATACAAGAGGAAAAAGAAGGAGGATTCTGGCAGTTTTGAGGCATTGAAGCAGAGGAAGACATATGTCAAACCTTAAGAGATGGTTTTCCGCCCCCAGAACTCTTGGGAGTAGTATGTGGCTGAGAGGAGACAGTTCCAGATACTGTAATCCTCAGTGACCCAGAGGACTCTGTTTTTCATGCCTCCGCAAACTTGCAGTGCATGGGTTCCCTCATTCTTCAAAACCTGTGAAAGGACCCGAGAATTTGTGACATCAAGGAGAATGTTAGCTATTGGTTGGTAAGCCTCCTTGACCAACGTTACAAGGAGAAAGTCTCAGAACTCATCCTGACCTCACAGAGGAAGCAGAGGGTTGAAATATCTTGAGGACACCTGAAAGAGGAGTTTATGTAATGCCTTTTTCAGACTCTGCTAGGTTACAGTTACGTTTTGAGGCTTCTGTTGATCAAGAGAGAAGCGGTGGAGAAGGGGGCTCCCTCAGTGATGCTTTTCAAAATATTTTTAGTCCTCGACGCCCAGGGCTGTCAGCTTCCACATCCCATCAGCATCATTTGCATCATATGGTGGGAGAAGAATGCGATCCCTGGTGGGACCATGGTGGAGGGAGGAGCCTGGTAATGGCTCTGTGCACGGCGTGAGGATCCTGAGAACCCTCTCCCTGCAGCTGAGAGGAATGATCGGCCTGATGAGAAGGTGTAGGCAGCTTCCCTCCCCGCCCCCCCTGCTCATCACTCACTGAGCTGTCTTGTGGAGTAAGCCAGAGGAAGTTTGTACCTGCGTCTGACTGCAACAAGCTGTAGTGAGCGTCCCTTTTTGTCCCAAATTCAACAACAACTAAAAGATAAGTACCGTATTTTTTTTTTTTTTTTTTTTTGGCTTTTTTTTTTTTTTTTCTATTGCAATTGTCTTGAAGTGAAAAGGCAAAGGAAAAGTAATGGAGCAAGAGAAAGGGAAAGGGAAAGAACATATTGAAATAAAACGAAATAAAATGGAATAAAAAGCGAAAGTAAATGAAGGTGAAAGAGCTGAAAAAGTAGAATCAAGTGAGCTAAGAAAAACAATAAAAACAGGGGGGGGAACAGGGGAGAAGGAGAAGGTGAATGAGAGACAAGCCAACGGAAGAGTTGTCTCCCAGCCCCCACCTGTTTGCTGCTGCTGCTGCAGTAGCTCCCTTTCTTGTGATCCTTTTTTTTTTTTTTTTTTTTTTTTTTGGTCTTTTTTTTGTTTTTGTTTTTTGCAAATGGTATTAACTATAGGCTCGATAGTATAAACTATAGAATAAGAAGAAATTTCATAGTAACAAAATGTGGAACATATAAGCTCATACTGGAACTATACTGCTGAACATATAAATCATCTTGCTGAATACTTGAATTAGATTGCATTATACCGCTAAAACATTTGAATTATTTTTATGAGCACCTGGGCCCTCATGCACATGGGCTGTTGGGAGAACGTTGTGAAAACGCTAGTGTCTTTGCAGTGACTTTTTTTTTTTTTTTTTTTACTTTTTTCAGCGTTTTTGCAGTAGCGTCTTTGAGCGTTTTTGGAGCGTTTTTTTTTTTTGTTTTTGTTTTTTCCTCCTCTTTTGGCTCTTCTATTGCAATTGTCTTGAAGTGAACAAGCAGGGGAAAAGGCGAAAGAGCTGAAAAAGTAGAATCAAGTGAGCTAAGAAAAACAATAAAAACAGGGGGGGGGAACAGGGGAGAAGAGAAGGAGAAGGTGAAAGAAAGACAAGCCAACGGAAGAGTTGTCTCCCAGCCCCCACCTGCCTGCTGCTGCTGCTGCTGCTGCTGCTGCAGTATCTCCCTTTCTTGTGAATTTTTTTTTTTTTTTTTTTTTTTTTTTTTTTTTGCAAAGGGTACTAATTATAGGCTTGATAGTACAAACTATAGAATAAGAAGAAATTCCATAGTAACAAAATGTGGAACAAATAAGCTTATACTGGAACTATACTGCTGAATATATAAATCATCTTGCTGAATACTTGAATTAGATTGCATTATATCGCTAAAACATTTGAATTATTTTGCTGAGCACCTGGGCCCCCATGCACACGGGCTGCTGGAAAAGCGCTGTGAAGACGCCGGTGTCTTTGCAGTGACTTTTTTTTTTTTTTTTTTTTTTTAACTTTTTCCAGCTTTTTTTCAGCATTTTTGCAATAGCGTTTTTGAGCGTTTTTGAGCCTTTTTTTTTTTTTTTTTCCAGCTTAAGAACGCTTAAACAATTGAACAGCACTAAGGAATGCTTAATGTATTTAAGGTAGTAACATAACTTCTGGAAAACGGGGACCACTCATATCTCATTAATTTATTTCTATTATTGGATTGTGGGGAGGATGCTGGGTATGAGAACGGAATAAAAGAAATATTAGTAAAAATAAGTCAATTTAAAAAGGCTGGGAGATTTTTTCATCATTAAGAAATCCCAATCAAGGGGTATTCTGGAAGGCAGCTTTGAAGATCTTATAAATCCAGCCATAGAAACAAACATGAAGGGGAAAACAACAAGAAGTGCGGGAGCAATACCGAAATCACCTAGGACCAGCCTAGGCCCAAGTCCAGGCCCTATGAACAGGTATATACAGCAAGGAATCGGAGAAGGAGAGAAACAAGTGGGTTCAAAGGGCAGACAAATAGATACAAAAGAGAAGGATAACAAGGATAAAAAAGGCCAGTATAAAGTACAAACAGAAACCAGCCACCTCTCAGAACCCAGAATGGAGCCAGAAATGGGAGAGGAAGACAGAGGAAAGGAGGAAGGACAACAAGGGCCACAGTTGCCAACAAAACAGGATATGGAAAAAATGTTTGCGGCACTAGAGAATTCCCTAAAAGCAGAGATGTCAACACTCCATAAAGATATGGGATATATGTTAAACAGAGTGGAAGAAGTAGAGATCAAAGTAGACCTACATCAAAAAAACATAAAGGAACTAGAAGATGAAATAAAGAAATTAAAACGGGAACAACAGGAACAATCATATAAAATAGAAGAGCAAGAAAATAGAGATAAAAAGAAAAACTTGAGAATACGTGGGTTACCGGAAACAGAACAAGCAGAAAATCTAATAGAAAAAATGAACAATCTCTTCAACCAAATCTTGGGAAAGGAAACAACTAACACAATAGGAATAGAAAGTGTCTTTCGAGTAAAAAAACCTCAAAGGTTTGCAAGGGAAACACCTAGAGATGTAATCGTACGCTTTGAAAAATGGGAAGAAAAAAAACAGATCTGGATAAACCTAAAGAGGAAAACACAAATAGAGTTTGCGGGAGGTAAATTACAAATATTTCAAGACTTATCTCAAGAAACGTTGAAAAGACGACGGATACTAAAGCCATTATTAGAAATCCTCCGGGAGCAAGAAATTCAATACAACTGGGGTTTTCCAGCATGTCTAATAGCAAGGAAAAACGGAATAAGTGCGAGGCTAAGACATGTGGAGGAGATTCCGGACTTTTGCAACAAACTAGAAATCCCCTCCCCAGAACTGGAAAAATACGCAAATAGTCAGGAGCGAATAACGGCAAGAGATGACCTACAGTGGCAAGTAAATTCAAGGATCAGACATCAAGATGTGGACTCTCGAGGAAATTAATATCTGAGAAAATACCACACAACGGTGCAAGGGGCCTTAGAGTGGAAAGGGGGGGGGGGCTGGGGTTGATGGGATGGGAAAAAAAGGAAAGTGAAAGGATTGGTAAAACACAACAAAAACGCAGGGAGAGGGAGACAGGGACTCACGGAGTGGACAGGGGGTCGCCCTATTAGTGCTTAGGCAGGGGGGTAATAGGGTGTCTTACAGAGCTCCGCCTCACAATAAATAGAGCAGAGGGGGCAGAGCGTGCCCCACAAAACAAAGTAAAATGCTCTCAGCTCTAGAGAATATGGGGGTAAAAAACCCATATCAGAAAAAAGGGAGGGGGAGGGTGGGAGGAGGGAGGGGAGGGGGAGGGAGGGAGGGGAGGGAGAGGTCTGAGTCACATGAGTGGTTACATAGGCACACCTATTCTGAGACAAGAGATGAGGAGACCCCGTGCGTCCGCTGGGTGTCCCCTCCATCCGGTCTCCTAGGGGGACCGCGTGGGGGGGAGGGCCGGAGGACGGGCGGGGAAGAAAAGGCACAAGAATGGAAAATGTAAACAGCATAAAAATAATCTCTTACAATGTCCGAGGACTAAATTCCCCAGGGAAGAGAAACATCATCCTCCGAGAACTAGAAAAAAGTAAAGCAGAAATAATTTTCCTACAGGAGACGCATATAACCCAAAACTCAAGTGCCAAAATTTATTCAAGAAACATACCAACATGGTATCAAGGAGACTCGCCAATAAGAAGGGCCAAAGGAGTAGCCATCGGTATAGGGAAAAATGTACGTTTTCTAATAGATCAAAGGAAAATAGACCCGGAGGGTCGATATCTTTTTATTACAGGAACTATACATGGGGTAAAATATACATTGGCCAATGTCTACTGTCCTAATAAGAACCCTAAAAAATATTTGATAGATATAATTAAAATACTAATGGAATTCAAGCAAGGAAAATTAATACTAGCTGGAGACTTCAACTTCAGCATGGATAATAAAATGGACAGTACCTCAAGAGTAAGGGACAAAGAGGTAAATCAACTAAAGAAATTAAAAAGAACATTATATGAACAACAACTAATAGACCCTTGGAGAATTCAGCACCCCAGCACAAAGGACTACACATTCTACTCAACAGTACACAAAATTTACTCCAGATTGGATTACATCATGGTCGAACATAGAAACTTGGAAGAAATAGAAGAAACAAAAATAGGCATAATAACCGCCTCAGATCACAGCCCAGTAATCTTGAGAATGAAAATAAAAGGAGAAGTCCTTGAAAGGGGTCCATGGAGAATCAACGAAACTTTATTAGAAGACAGTGAGACCGAAATAAGCATCATAGAAGAAATTAAAAGATATTTTGAAGAAAACAATACACCAGAAGTATCGAAAGCAACAATATGGGAGGCGCATAAATCTGTTATTAGGGGCAAGTTAATAGCTATAGGGGCAAGAAAAAAACAGGAAAGGAAAACAAACATGCAACAAATAATTAAAGAAATTTATGAATTGGAACGAAAACACAAAAATCAAGTAAACAACAAAATCTTCGGCCTACTATCTCAAAAGAGAGAGCAATTAAAAGACTGGATGGAACAAGAAGAAAGGAAGGACTACAACAGAGTAGTACAAGAAAAATATAAATGGGCTAATAAACCAGGAAAATACCTAGCAAATCTGGTAAAAAAAAAGAAGTCTTTGAATTACATTGAGAAGATCAAAAATGAAAAAGGAGAAGTGGTAAATAAAACCACAGATATAGCGATAACATTTCAAAAATACTTCAGCTCCCTTTATGCAATAAAAGGACAGGAAAGTTGGAAAGAAGCGAATACAAGAACAAAGAAGATACAAGAATATTTAAAAAAAGCAAACTTACCAAAACTAAAAATAGACCAACTAGAAGAATTGGAAAAAAATATTACGCATGAAGAGGTAAAACTGGCATTAAAGGAAACTCCCGTAGGAAAAAGCCCAGGACCAGACGGGTTTACGGTCAAATACTATAAAAAATTTGAAGAACAGCTGACTCCAAAACTATTAGAATATATGAATTCCTTAGGGGAAGATGAAGAAATAAGAAGTGAATCGTTATTAGCTCATATTACAATACTACCAAAAGAAGGGAAAGACAAAGTTAACTGCTCAAGCTACAGGCCAATAGCCCTATTGAACGCTGATACGAAGCTGTACTCCAAGATCCTGGCCACTAGGATAAAAAAACTAATCCCACTGTGGATCAACCCGGACCAAACTGGTTTTGTCCCGGGGAGAGAGGGGCGGGACAACAGCCTAAAATCATTATTGATGTTGCACAAGAAGGTGCAGAATGAGACCCCAGTTCTATTCCTGTCATTGGATGCAGAAAAAGCATTTGACAGGGTAGACTGGGGTTTCATGATGGATACATTGCGGCACTTGGGTATTGGGACAAAAATGATGAAGTGGATAACAAATTTGTATAATGGCCCGACAGCAGTCGTAAAAGTAAACGGTAGACTCTCTCCAAAAATTAAGATGCAGAATGGAACACGGCAAGGCTGTCCACTGTCTCCACTATTATATGTATTGGCCTTAGAACCACTATTAGTAACACTCCGCAATAACAAAGAGGTAGAAGGAGCGAAACTAGGAGGAAAAGAGCATAAGATCGCTGCCTACGCGGACGACATCTTGATGTACGTATCCAACCCAAGAGTGTCACTCCCAAACATACTGAAAGAAATTAAAAAATACGGAGAACTGTCAAACTTCAAAATTAATCCAATAAAAACGGAAATATTAAACATAGGTCTAGAGGAAAAGGAAGTTCAGTTTTTACAAAAAGAATTCCCATTAACTTGGGTAAAAGAACTCAATTACCTTGGAATTAAAATAACTCCTAGAGTCGAAAAAATTTATCAGGCAAACTTTATTCCACTGATCAATGAGGTCAAAGAAGAAATGAAAAAGTTAAGAATACAGCCACTTTCATGGATCGGAAGAATAAATATGTTTAAGATGACGATATTACCTAAAATAAATTACAGATTACAGATGTTACCAGTAAAAATCCCACAGAGCTTTTTTAAAATAATTAAAACAATCCTGCTAAAATACATATGGCTTAATAAAAAACCAAGAATTAAATACACGCTGATCACAAGGAAAAAGGAGCATGGGGGTCTTGCCGTCCCAGATATAAGTAGGTACTATAAAGCCATAGTTTTAACACGAATGTTAGAGTGGACAAATGAGAAAAATGAAAAAAAATGGGTGGAAATGGAAAACACAATAAGTGGAGCCACACTACATAAGAATATTTGGATTCCACGGAAATATAGAATATTGGACACCGACACGCACGAAATAACAAAAAATGTATTTAAAATTTGGGACACCATTCACTTAAAGAATGAATGGAAATATAATTCACCACTATTAGCACTCACAGGATCGAATCTCTTCACCCCTGGGAGGGAAATATTTGAAATCCAAGGAATAGGTAACCCACGACTGAAAGATATCACTAGAAATGGCAAAATAAGAACACGAGTAGAAATAGAGGAAAGAAATGGATGGAAGATGAATGAATGGAATTATATTCAAATAAGGCACCTAGTAAGCACAATACCACACCCACTGAGAGATGAAACAAAATTAACTGCACTGGAAAAGCTATGTAGCAATGAAACACCATTAAAAAACGGAACATCAAAAATTTATAGTATACTGACAGATTTGGAAGCACAAGAAAGACCAGAATATATAAATCAATGGGAAAAAGAAATGAATTTAAAAATAGATAACCAAAAAGTGGAAAAAATGATAGAAATGGGATATAATAAGGCCTGGGACATGAAGACCATAGAAATGAATTATAAACTAGTATCAAGATGGTATATGACCCCAGTAAGAATACACAGATTCCATCAAGATAGAACCTCCTTGTGTTGGAGAAAATGTGGCCAAATAGCAACGATCATACACATATGGTGGGAATGCCCAATAATAATGGAGTACTGGAAGGAAGTGTTAAACAACATAAAGGAAATAACTGGAGAAGAAATAGAACAAAATATTTGGACATGCCTCTTCCATATCTACAATAAACCTAAGAAACAATATAGAAAATCAATAATACCTAACCTCCTGAATGCGGCCAAGGCCTTAATTCCCAAGAATTGGCTAAAAAGTGGAAAACCAGACATTAGAAACTGGCTAAAGGAAATAGATTATCACTACAAAATGGAAGGAGGAGAGAAAGGGGATAATAGTAGATGGGAAAGTTGGAAAAACTACAAAGTCTCGGATATTTATTTAGATAGGATAAAAGAAAGAACAGGTGCAGAGCCAAGTGGATAAATAAATAACATAAAGGAACGGACCAGACACAGGGGAGGGGGAGGGGGGGTGGGGGGAAATAAGAGGAACTGAGAGAGAATAAGATAATAATAGGGTTTATAATTATAGAAGGCGGTTTGTCGCCGGTTTTTAAAAATATTTAAGAATATCCTAGAAGGGAAAAATAATAAAGATGTGACGGAAACAATCCACAATGATGTGAAAAAGGAGAAGAGATAAAGTTTGACACATAAAGTTGAAATAATGTCTCTCGGAAAATTTTCGCTGAAGTGGAGAAAAAAAAAAAAAAAAAAAAAAAAAAAAAATATGGTGGGAGATCATCTAGGGGCAAAAACAGACATGGAGAGCTTTCCAGTTGACGATCCGCTGGGTTACTGGGTCATAAGAATAGACCACTGGCTAGAACTTGCCCAGTATTCAACTGAGCTGCTGGGCTGCCCTGCATCCAGCGTGCCTTCCGAATGGGCATTCAGTGCTGCTGGAGGTTTTTTGACAGATAAAAGAGTGCGTCTGTCCACAGACTCCGTTGACCTGGCTGACGTTTATCAAAATTATCATTCCTGGATTAGCAGCAGCTATCAAGCCCCTGATGCCGATGTTGCAGATTAAGTGTTTTTGGGATGTGGAATCTGTGCAAGACTGTCTAGGCTGCCTAGCTTTGTGGGTGTTGATTTTATTGTGAAGAAATTTTTGTTATAGGTTTCATGGGCACAATTAACACCCAAGGACCATTTTTTCAACACCGGTTTGACAGGTACATAACATTTAAATTTTTGACAGCAATACCAATTCTTGCTTTCATCAAGAGTACCTCTATAGTGGTGTGAAGGCACCACCAAAGCCCAATTTTTCATCACCTGCTACTTCTATCTAAAGTCTGTGAAACTGACACCAGAATATATCCTAAAAATCTGTAATCTTGTCCTGAATGCACTAAATTGTGGCCTCATTATACAGACTGGCTCCCCAAGCCGTTGTTTATAAAATAAAGAAAGCTTGCATGGAAAAAGTTTTTTTCATTGATACATATCCCCCAGGGCAGTACCCGGACCCCCAATACCCTTTTGATTTTTCCAGTTTGGGTCCCGTAGACTTTAATGGGGGTTTGTTATTTGGCTCCAAACTTTTGCGATGCTCGAGAGTTCTGGCGTGAACTGAACAGGGGGTCATTCGGCCCATCTCTACTGCTTATTTGCTATGTGCAATATTCTCCCCTCCCCCCCAAATACTTACCTGACTCCACTTCAATCAAGCAATGTGGAGGAACCAAGAGCTCCGGCAGGGGACACCAGTATAACATGTTTGTTGTGAAAAAAAGGTATAGTGCTTAAAATCATATGCAAAATTCATAATAGGAAAAAGTTCCAAACATAGGTAAAGTGGAGACAATCAGAGCCATCACCATCAAGGAGAAACGAAAGCTTCTATTGGATGAGATCCACCATGGAGGGAACTTCAGAAGGGAATAGAAATACCATCACCATCACCCAAACTAACTGACCCTTACTATCAGTGTATGGGTTATACACATAATAAGTAATCAAGTGATGAAAACGATCTTCCTAGAATCAGAAACGGTCCTCTGCTCATACTGTCCCAAAACATTCCTCTCCCTCTGGGCCAGATGAAAATCCTAGGAGAACCTCCTCTCAGCAGGATAAAGTGCCAGGTGCGTTCCAGTAAGCGTGTAATTGCCCGAGAGTTGTATACATGTAGGGAGTATAGAAGGAAAGCTCATTGCGCAAAATTCATAACCAGGGGTATTTATTTGTAAACGCACCTGGCACTTTATCCTGCTGAGAGGAGGGTCGTCTAGGATTTTCATCTGGCCCAGAGGGAGAGGAATGTTTTGGGACTGTATTCAGTCCTCAACCAACTACCATCCCAGAGGACTTCATTTAAAGGGGGTCCTAAAAGGAAAGGGGGTGGAGGAAAGTGAGGAGGTCAACATGCATCCCATAATCAATTCCCTACGGTGGTCCATAATTGCTTTGTACCACTGCGTGAATTAGATCCACGCAGAGATGATAGATATATCACAGAACATCATGACAACTGGGGCCCCCCATATTATCAACAACATGGCTATTCTCCAAGAACCCCAGTAGGAGGGAATTGGTGGCAACAACAGAATTACCCCTAAGGGTCTAATAACCCAAGAAGGGATAGACAGGCATTGGGAGGGTATGAGAGAAATAATTTTTTTCCCAAAGTCAAGCCAAACAAAAGGGGCATAGACCTAAAAGGGGTGCCAGAGGGAGGAGGCGGGTCCATGCAAAAAAGGAGGCGTACATAAAAGACACTGGCTTTTCAATTTAAGTAAGGCTACGCTCTCTAATGAGGAAAGGCATGTTTTAAATCATACAATTTAAAGGCTGCGCTGCTAGTGCAAATACATGATCATATTAACTGAAAATACCATAATTATGAATGAACACAAGTGAATTGTTTCATAACAAAAAAAAAAAAAAAATGCACATAAATCGCATGCAAAAAAAAAAGAATCGCATGCAAAAAAAATGAGTGGAACATTCAGTAAACAAAAACGATTAAGTAGAGTCCATTTAGTCATAGATTGAAATGAACTGTAGGTCTTGTGGGTGTAGAAAATGGTTGGATAGAGGGAGAAAGACACCCTTCCTTCAAGTGATATAAAGATTATCTCCGTAGGGAGCGTGATGTTAAAATAGAGAGAAGATCCTCCACCTCAAGTAAGGTAAGCCCCTTACCAGATCCAAAGATCTCCTGTCACAGAGATCATGCACACATGTGGCTGTGTCCCCCAGCCACTGGGTCTCTGTCAGTGCGCAGATCGGAAGCCACCTCTCCAGGAAATCAATCCAAACGTGATTTATCCGCTCACAGATCCAAAGATCTCCTGTCACAGAGATCATGCACACATGTGGCTGTGTCCCCCAGCCACTGGGTCTCTGTCAGTGCGCAGATCGGAAGCCACCTCTCCAGGAAATCAATCCAAACGTGATTTATCCGCTCACAGACCATGGATAAATAGGAAAGAAATGCTCCATAGCGTAATACAGTTAAAATCCACTTTAATTTATAAAAGAAAAGCACTTACAATTTGTGCAGTAAAGATCGCTTATAAAAACATGTAGCGCCGGCCGGCTTCAGCTGCTGCCCGTTTCTTCCGGGTTCAGCGTGGTATGGTGGTGACGTCAGCACGCCGCTCCTCCCTACGCCGTTTCAACAAATCTGTCGTCTTCCTGGGGTACGTTTTAAATCATGGATTGAAATTTGCCCCCTCGAAGCCCCTGGACAAGTTTGAAACCTTCATAGACGTTCCAAAATTTATTCAGAAGATGAACGTCCAGCGTCTTTTTATAGCGAATCCCATTCGCTCCAATTTAACTGTCTCAGTAGACATAAGACAATCTAATTTAAGAAACGCCTCATTATGTAATCCCCCAGGACAACAAGCCCCGGCCATTTCTGTTTTTAGAGATTTAGTAAATAAGGATTTACTTGCTCTACAGATTAAGAAAAACAGAAGGGAATACATGTTTAAGAAAGGTTTAGAACTCAAAGATTGTGTTGATATAATCGTGCGCCCTGCTGACAAAGGCGGAGGTATCGTGATTTTAGACAAGGTGGCATATGACACGGTAATGTCTAGATTTCTCTCAGATCGGAATAACTATGTTCCCCTGTGAGGTAACCCAACTTCCCAATACAAAAAGGAATTCATTGTATTGGTGGATGAGGGTTTTCAACATGGTATTATAACAAAAAAGAAAAAGCCTTCTTAATTCCATCAGCTCCGAGGATCCCAGTAAGGTCGACAGTCAGTGGTATTGACTCGGTTACTTCCAGGGTGGGCAAATATGTGGATCATTCTTTGCAGCACCTTGTCACTAGGACTCCTTCTTACCTGGGAGACTCCACGCAAGTGATTAATGCACTTAAGAATGTACAGTGGAAGGAGTCTTACATTTTTACAACGGCGGATGTTGCTTCGCTTTATACTGTAATATCGCATTATCATGGTAGAGGAGCGGTTGAACATTTCCTGGAGAGGCATACCCTCCACAGGAGACAAAGAGCCTTTATTCTTAACTAGTTAGATTATGCCAGAATAGGGGCATAGCCATGGGGGCCAAGTTCGCCCCTAATATGGCTAATCTGTTTATGACTAAATGGGAGGAGAATGTCATCTATCAGGAAAACAGAGCTGAGCTGGTGTTCTGGAAAAGATATATAGACAACATCCTCCTCCTGTGGGATGGTGATTTGGAGTCCTTGTCCAGGTTCATTGCAGATCTCAATGCTAATGATAGGGGCATTGTCCTCACGTTTGAAGCCAGTGCTACCGACATACATTTTCTAGACATTAGAATTAGAGTTGTTGAGGGCCAAATTATTACTTCCACATTTTTCAAAGAAACAGACCGTAATGGTTATATTGATACTAAAAGTTGTCACCATAAGGCCTGGCTAGAGTCGGTACCTAGGAGCCAATTCCTGCGACTGAGGCGTAATTGTACGAACTGTGAAGATTTTGTGGCTGTAGCCTCAGTGCTCAGGAAGCGATTCCTTGATAAAGGGTATGCTGCCGAGGTTCTAGATATAGCGTTCTTCTTTGCAAAAGAAAAAAATAGTAATGATCTGTTGATTGCTAATACCAAAGTTCAGGATGATTCCTTTAAATTTTCTTTCATCACTGCATATTCTAATCAGTATTTTGATATCCAGAAAATGATACAAAGACATTGGAAAGTCTTGAAAGGTGGTAGAGTTTTGGGTCCTAATCTGCCTGATTCACCCCGTATGGTTTATAGAGGAGCCCCCCACTGTGGTTACAGATAGCTCCCAATGTCATTGATCCACCCAAGCAGGTGTCCTTTTTCAAAACATGGGTGGTTTCTTTCCGTGCAGGAGATGTCCAATTTGTAAACCGAACAGTAATAAAAATAGGAAGACAGATTCATTCCAATCTACTTCCACGCAAGTATTTTTCCCGATAAAACCTTTTATTACGTGCGCTACTAAACATGTAGTGTACGTTATCATTTGCCCTTGTGGGCTACAATAAATAGGGCGTACAATTCGTAAATTACATGTTAGGCTCAAAGAGCACGTTGACAACATCAAAAGAGGGTTCCCGAAGCATAGCTTGTCTAAGTACTATGCTCTTAAACATGATTGTAACCCAAAGGGTACTACTTTTTTGGGGATTGATAAATTTTCAGGGCATTGGAGGGGAAGCAATATGGTCAGAGGGGTCTCTCAAATGGAGACCAAGTGGATATACCAAGCTCGGACCTATTTTCCTTATGGAATGAACGTCGAATGGGATCTGAATGCTTTCATTAATAATAGCTAGATTTCCCACTCTTTGTCATCCCCCTTCTTTTTTTCTACCAATATCTTTAATCATTGTCTTTTTGTTTTTGTTTTATATTTAAGAACTATGGAGGGAAGTTTTTCCTCTTTTTTCTCTTTTTTAGCACAATGTTATTATTTATTTATTTACTTTTCAAGTTTTGTATTCGCATTTTTTGGATTGTAGTTTGTTGTCCAACCACAAGATGTCGCCACCTCCTGCAAATACTACATTAATTAAAATACATTTTAATTAATAATCACCCGTATTGTAATTTTAATATGACTTTTTTTTAAGTCAGTCTTTCATATATAAGAAATTCACAATCTGATTTTTATCACCGTTTGTTTCTTATTAAAAGTTTCTTGTTGCTAATTATTAGAGCCCTTTTGAGATGTGTTGGTTCCGGTTTAGTAAGTCCACACTTCCGGACCATGGAACGCATCCAATTTCCGCCTGTCTAGTCCTTTTGTTCCTATAATTAAACATCCGTAGGCATCATAACCATGCCCCTGAAGACGAATGCTGATGATGAAATGTTGGGAGACGTCAGAGATGAGTGACGCTGGACGTGGTTGGACGGAGACACGGCGGCCATCTTGACGGTTAGAAGCGCTGGTCACTTCATATTGCTTTTGGATTTCTTACTGAATGTGAGTTTGTTTACCTATTTTTACAAATAAATACCCCTGGTTATGAATTTTGCGCAAGGGTCAGTTACCGTATTTATCGGCGTATAACATGCACTTTTTTCCCCTGAAAATCAGGGGAAAATCGCAGGTGCGTGTTATACGCCGATCCCCTGCGATCCCGAGCTGTCCATTCTTCAAAATCGCCGACCGCGATTTGAAAATGGCGCCGCCGGCGCTGAAATACACAGAGCCGGTCCTCGGCTCTTTCGACAGCTCTCGTTCACTTTCGGCTCCACTCGTAGTCCCGAGCGGAGCT
Source organism: Aquarana catesbeiana (assembly GCF_042186555.1). Classification (NCBI taxonomy): domain Eukaryota; kingdom Metazoa; phylum Chordata; class Amphibia; order Anura; family Ranidae; genus Aquarana; species Aquarana catesbeiana. Next base: position 135,381,065 of record NC_133329.1, read on the forward strand.
ATCCGAACATAGCTCCGCTCGGGACTACGAGTGGAGCCGAAAGCGAACGAGAGCCGCCGGGAAGAGCCGAGGACCGGCTCTGTGTATTTCGGCGCCGGCGGCGCCATTTTCAAATCGCGGTCGGCGATTTTGAAGCCCAGGTTAGCTGGGATAGAGGTTTGAAGGCTGCACTGGGGCAAGGATGCACTGGGGAAGGCTGCACTGGGGAAGGCTGCACTGACAAGGCTGCACTGGGGAAGGCTGCACTGACAAGGCTGCACTGGGGAAGGCTGCACTGACAAGGCTGCACTGACAAGGCTGCACTGGGGAAGGCTGCACTGGGGAAGGCTGCACTGACAAGGCTGCACTGGGGAAGGCTGCACTGACAAGGCTGCACTGGGGAAGGCTGCACTGACAAGGCTGCACTGACAAGGCTGCACTGGGGAAGGCTGCACTGACATGGCTGCACTGACATGGCTGCACTGACATGGCTGCACTGGGGCAAGGCTGCAATGATGGGCATTTAAATGTAAGTTTTTTCCCTTCAACTTCCCTCCTAAAAGTTTTTTTCCCTTAAAATTCCCTCCTACATTGGGGTGCGTGTTATACGCCGATAAATACGGTAGTTTGGGTGATGGTGATGGTATTTCTATTCCTTTCTGAAGTTCCCTCCATGGTGGATCTCGTCCAATAGAAGCTTTTGTTTCTCCTTGATGGTGATGGCTCTGATTGGCTCCACTTTACCTATGCTTGGAACTTTTTCCTATTATGAACTTTGCATATGATTTAAGCGCTACACCTTTTTTCACATTACGCTAATTGTATGCAGCAATTTTGTGTTAGCTGCTTTCTTTGAATGGAGGAGAAGATTTGGATGCCGCACACTGGATGTAGTCAAAAAACTTCACTTTATTGAAAAAATGGGATCATCAAAACAACAAGACTATCATGCAGAAAGTACAGGTAAGCTGACGCGTTTCGCACTCAGGACTGAGTGCTTATTCATAGCTCATCAGCTATGAGTAAGCACTCAGTCCTGAGTGCGAAACGCGTCAGCTTACCTGTACTTTCTGCATGATAGTCTTGTTGTTTTGATGATCCCATTTTTTCAATAAAGTGAAGTTTTTTGACTACATCCAGTGTGCGGCATCCAAATCTTCTCCTCCATTCAAGCCTGCTTTGCCTAGCATTCAGCCAGCACCTGGAGCTCTTCTGCTCTGAAACTTCTACTTACACCTGGGTCAGTGTCAGCCTGAGCGGTGGAAACACTTTCTTTGCTTGTCTGCATCTAAGGATATTAGCTGCTTTCTTTACATTTATTTATATATTTAGCGCAACAGATTTGTGTTTTTATAACATGTTTGTTACTTTAATTGTTTTTAGGCAATTTTGCCAACCATGACAGACTGGCCTAGCCGCAGGTGCAATCACATGCAGTGCCTAAACCATATGATTGGCTACATGGGGTGTAGGGTTGATATGAATACTTTTCAATTTGGGGACCCCATGGAGTATGGGGTGTCAAGGCTGGACCACTGGGCAGAGCTTCCATAGCATGCGCTGGAGATCTTTCTTGCCCCACAGCCAGCATGTTGTTGGAGAGGACCTTCAGCCCAGCAGGCAATTTTGTAACAGAAACAAATGAGCCTGTCCCCAACATTGTAGACATGCTTACTTTCATGCTACTGACTTACATTTTCCTTGTAATCCAGTCCCCCAAAAAAACTGTACCTTACACTGTTACCAACTTCTGCCACTGCTGTTCTGCCACCATTATTAGCTCCTGCTATCTCTGCTGGCCTGCCATCATTACCTACTACTGTGGCTTCTATTGGCCTATTCCAGTGCAAAGGGCAAAGGTGTAAATGTGATGCAAATGTTCAAATGTTTCCTGCAGAGTAAATTGTTCTTTGTGTCTCCCAGTTTACAGCCTGTTCAAGTGCTCCAGCACTCAAAAATATGCACTCTAATGTTTGATGAGAAAGCCAGCCTCTTTTCCACCTTTTACAATGTAGCCTATCAAAGCTGTTTAAATACTCTGCAATGATGGGGGAACATTTCTGGATGTTATCTATGAAAAATCTATATGCAGCCCTGATAAAGCTTCTTATATACTGTCCATCTACTGTACAATATTGTCTTGGAAATTATACACTTTAATTTAACATCCTGAAAAAACTGCCTTGCTTCTCTCTCTCACATTGCAGCATAATAAAGCTGGTTGCATACTGTGCAATTACTGTACAATATTACTGGCTTTTTTTCTGTGAAATAAAACATTCTACTTTTTATTTCTAGATAAAACCTAACTCATCCCTTGATCTTGAACTGCTGCCTAATAAAGCTGCTTATTATACACTGCATTGACTGTACAATATTTCTGCCTATTGTCTATAAAATAATATACTCTTTTTTTCCCGTTTTAAAATGAGCTCTGTCTTTCCCTCTAACATTGCAGTCCGATAAATCATAATGCTGGCATATTGTGCACCAACTGTAAAATATTTTGAACCATTGTCTATGAGATAACACAATCTGATTTTTTAATGCTAACAAAGGTTTGTCTCTCCTTCTTACATTACTGCCTAATAAAGCTGCATACACACAGTGCAGCACTTGCACAATATTTATTTTTTCCTAATAAAACTTGCCTTATTTGTTCCCTCTTAATTTGCCACATAAAAAAGATGTTTGCAAACTGTGCATGGACTGTACAATGTTTTTGCACATGGTCTATGAATTATTATAATCTAATTATTTTTAATGATAACAAATCTTGTCTCCCCCTCTCACATTACTGTCTAATAAAGTTGCTTACATAGTGTGTGTCGGCTTTATAAAGTCTTTAGATTTTGATTTTGAAAATGCATTCTAGTTTTAATATCTTGTTAAAACCCACCTTGTCTCTCCCTCTCAAATTGCAGCATAATTATGCTGCTTAAATACTGTTTATCACATGCACAATACTTCTGAATTTTTTGGGTAAATGCATATGTTTTAATTTTTATTTCTAGATAACACTTTCCTCATCTCTCCTGCTTAAATTGCAGTTTGATACAGCTGCTTACAGACTAAGCATTGACTATACAATCATCTATACTATTTTCTGTGAAATAATACACTCAAACCAGCTTTGTGTCTCCCTCTCACATTGTGACCTAATAAAGTTGCTTATATACTGTGCAACAAAATGAAAATATATCTGGATATTGTCTGTTAAATAAAACTCTATTTTTATTTCTTGCTGAAAGCTGCCTCATCTCTGCCTCTTGTCAGCCTATTAAAGCTGCCTCCATATTGTGGCAAGTCTTTGCAATATTTTTGGATCTTGTCTGTGAAATAAAAAACACACAGCCTAGCTCAGGAGCAAGCCTACACATCTGCCCCCCAGAACTTGCCATGGGAGCAGACATAGAAGTGGATGAGCCAAGAGTGCTGGCAGGGGGAACCCAGGAAAGGAAGTTTTGGGCCACGCTGTGCAATACCATTGCACATAGCAGGTAAGTATAATATGTTTATTATTTTTATTTAAATTAACGTTTACAACTGCTTTAATAGATATGACCATTTAGATCTGCCTAGACGATGATAGCCAGGACCTTTATTAACATGGGTCATTAATCATTAACCTCTTTCTAAATGCCAGTTGCATTCTGAGTAATCAATGCTGCCTAAATAATAATTTCTATAGAAAAACAGCAACATCATCCCCAGAGACTCTGTGTTACCTTAAGTGCTAAAATGTATGTAAAGGCAAATTTTAGAATGGGAAAGGGTTTTATTGCTGTTTGTTTGGCTTACCCTCTATTTTTCCTGATGACCATCATCAAAGAAAGTGAGGGGTTATACAAACTTTTTCTCCTATCCCTGGAGTAAGAGGCAGAGCTAATACCCACAAGACAACCCAGTCAGGATTCCAGTATTGATAAACAGGGGGCAAAGCTCCAACTATGATGCTCCTGCAGTAAACCAGGGGAATAGCACAGGTCAATGCTGTGCACCTCCATTTCACTTCACTAGGGAGGATGCACTTTTAGGTAGTTGATGTTGAAAGGTCCAGGCATACCAACCAACTTTCTGAGATGGGAAAGAGGGACAATTATAGCACAAAGTATGTTGGCAAAAAATATGCGCCTAGTTACACATACACCCCCCCCCCCCCCCCCAAAAAAAAATGTAAAAATACTACGCAAAATATGATTGGATAAACCTAAAAGGGATTTTTTCAACACTACTTTCCTCTACTGTCTTTTCAAAATAACGATTGAATGCTTTAGGTTGGATTTAAAATGTAAAGTAATATAACACTTTTAGCAGTAAATAGTTCAATATATATAGGTCTATACATTAGATCAAAAGGTACAACAATTTGGATGAGGCACAATCCCACCAAATGAAAAACAGTTGAAACCTATGTTCAAGCTAACGCAGCATATATGTATCAAATGGGGTGATGTTTCAGTGCTTTTTGCAATCCTCATAAATCTCATTAGAAACGATGGAGGAGGCCAAGGCTTCTGTCTTGCTTAGGGCCCCATTCTGCCTAAATCCATCATTGGAAAGAGGCGATGGAAAATCCTCCACTGGGGATACCTTTTCCTGTTTGTTGGCTCCACTGCATTAGCCCATTGTGGCCTTAAGGTGCAGTGTCACTACATTCAGGACTCTGTGTTACCAGTATTACTACTCACGGACTGTGGTCAAATCAGCATGCAGGTGCTGTTGTTATAGGGGATCCATCTTTTAGGAGGGGTTGTTGTCACACTGCCCTAGCTCTCCAGGAGCGCTGCTCCGGGCTTCTTTAGAGGAGTCAGTGTTGGGGAACCATATTTTTAGCGTGAGGGTGTAGGTATGTGGGCGAGAAGTGTGTGGGTTTTCTGGGGGGAGGGGGGGTTTGTAGGGTATAGTGGCTTTGTTTTATGCTGTGATCTTTTTCATTCAATAAACATACATTTTTGAGGAGATAGCCTTTGGGTGTTTGCATCATTTTTTTTTTGCTTTGTTTTCTGCAAATGTTCATGGTCTGGTTTCTTGTATATATACCCAGCCCTTCTAGTGGGCGGCATCTCCACTTAGTTTTCCCAGTATCCTAGGGTTCTTTTTGCCTTCAACATACTTTCTGTGGTACTCTCTTTTAGACAGAAGCAACTGGGGAAAATAATGAAGGGGATATGTAATAAAGGTGTTGAACTCATGAGCATTTTAGTTTAGTTTAGGTTTTTTTTTCAACCTTAGAAGATGTCTTGAGGCTGTTTACATCATGTGCAAGGTTCTCTTCAGATCTTCTATGGTGTTCTTTAATGATGCAGAGAGCAGTGCTAGCATAATAATTTCAGAACTGTTCTCTGCATAATTACAGTGTGAGTACAGGGTGCTCTGGTAACTCCCTACTCATATAATGACCTCAGTCCTCTGTGTTATATTCCACTGGGAATACATCAACCTGAAAGACTTAGAACATCTAGTAGTGGACATAAATTACTGCAGGGGAGGGAGCTGGAGAGCAGATGAATATTGCAGCCAGGGCTGCTTTTTTAATGCCTCCAGGGGGACTATTTGAAAATGAAAATTGCCCGGAGGCGGGCTTCAAGTAGTGAAGTACATGATGAAAGTGTCCTAGGTCCTCTCCCCTGGGTCTTATTTGATTCTACTAACGCCTTTGGTAGCAACCTTATGAAGTAGTGTAAATAGGATGAATGTAGTACGATCTATAAAGCTGTCAATTACAATTTTTATAACACAACATTAGTTATACAAGATGTACCAACCAGTTTTTCTGGGACAGTCTGTAAAAAAAGGATGATTGGATTCAATGCACTAAATTACATTTGGCCCAAACCAGAATACTGTTTTTATGCTAAGCCTTTTCACTTCTTTGTTAAATGACTTTAGCAAACAAGTCAATCAATCATTTAAGGTCCTCCATAGTAATATATTTACCCATGTAAGAACAGCATGCATGCTTCTTTAACATCACCAGGAAAAGTTCATCCTAGGCTAGGCATTGCATGACAGTTGTACTGGGACTGCTTGTGGGTTATTGGAAAGAATTTTTCACTTCTGCAGCTGTCTGTATGAAATTTTCTAGTGCTAATTTACTTTGCTGGGGAAATTACAATTATTAGAACCCAGAAGGTCATGCTGGAGTTATGGTTGGAAGCTGGTCAAATATGCTTCAGGTTTGAAACTATTTAGTGGTTTATCCAAGTTGTGATTTCATAACAAAGGTATGGTTAATTTCACACTCCAGATAACATTTTCCTCGGAAAGCAGCAAGGCATGTTGATAGAGAAAGTAGTAAAAGGTCACACAAGCTGCAGAAACATTGAGAGATATTAATCCATCAGAACTGGAGTGTGGATATTAGATGATAATCACTTTTTGGATATGCTCACCTTTTCCCTGTGTAATCCCTTTTACACACTTTGTGTTTAGGATCATATCAGTAATTTGCAAAAAAAAAAAAAATGAAATGAGACTTGAAGAAAATCTGTCTAACAATGTATTCATACTTTTGTGGCAAAAATAATAAATGAACAAACAAATGTGAATATAAAGAAACAAAAAACAAAACAAAATTGTTAATTTTATTTTAAGAATTGAAAAGAAATCCATAAAACAGGAATTGTATCTGGAGAATAGTTAGCTGATAAACAGGAAGTAGGAAGCAATTCGTAACATTTATTCACCTGTAGACAAATGTATTACAAACATCAAAACAAATTACAAAGGAACACCGTTTATAGCAATAGTTAAAAGTCCTGTATGTATACAACCAAAACTTTCTTTGTGGTTAAAGTTTGGTTAAACTATCAGTTATTTTTTCTGTCTTTGTGACCCTTTGGGTAGGTTTCCCTTCACTTATAGGCCTTGAGTAGGGATGAGCCCGATGTTCGAGTCGAACGTAAGTTTGACTCGAAAATCGGGTGTTCGCCTGTTCGCCGAATAGCAAACAATTTGGTGTGTTCGTGGCAAATTCAAAAGCCGCGGAACACCCTTTAAAAGTCTATGGGAGAAATCAAAAGTTCTAATTTTAAAGGCTTATATGCATGGTATTGTCATAAAAAGTGTTTGGGGACCTGGGTCCTGCCCCAGGGGACATGTATCAATGCAAAAAAAGTTTTAAAAACGGTAGTTTTTTCAGGAGCAGTGATTTTAATAATGCTTAAAGTGAAACAACAAAAGTGTAATAGTCCTTTAAATTTCATACCTGGGGGGTGTATGCCTGTAAAGTGGCGCATGTTTCCCGTGTTTAGAACAGTCCGAGAGCAAAATGACATTTCTAAAGGAAAAAAAGTAATTTAAAACTCGTGGCTATAATGAATTGTCAGTCCCGGCAATACACATAAAAGTTAATTGATAAAAACGGTTCCCACAGGGGAACCCCGAACCAAAATTTTTTTTTAAAATGCGTGGGGGTCCCCCCAAATTCCATACCAGGCCCTTCAGGTCTGGTATGGATATTAAGAGGAACTCTGCACCAAAATTTAAAAAAAAAATGCGTGGAATCCCTCCAAAAATCCACACCAGACCCTTATCCGAGCATGCGACCTGGCAGGCTGCAGGAAAAGAGGGGGAATGAGAGAGCCCCCTCCTGAACCGTACCAGGCCACATGCCCTCAACATTGGGAGGGTGCTTTGGGGTAGCCCCCCAAAGCACCTTGTCCCCATGTTGATGGGGAGAAGGGCCTCATCCCCACAACCCTTGCCCGGTGGTTGTGGGGGTCTGCGGGCGGGAGGCTTATCAGAATGTGGAAGCCCCCTTTAACAAGGGGACCCCCAGATCCCGGCCCCCCCTGTGTGAAATGGTAACGGTACAAATGTACCCCTACCATTTCACAAAAAATGTGTGAAAATGGTAAAAAAAACAATACACGCCTTGGGACAAGTCCCATGAAGTCTTCTTCTTCTTCTTCTCTCACTCTGACGGACCGAAAAAGAAAAAGAAAAAAAAGCCACACGCCGCCTACGATCTGCCTCCATGGGAGGCACCCGCCGTAATGACCGGCCTCTCAGGTGACAGATCTTTTATAACTGAGGGCGGGGCCACATGATGACATTGCTGTGTGACCCCGCCCCCCTCTGATGCACTGGGAAATCCTTAATGGCTTTCCCGTAGCATCAGACGGGGCGGGGTCACTCGGTTACGTAACCAAGGCGTGTATTGTCTTTTTTTTACCACCTTCACACATTTTTTGTGAAATGGTAGGGGTACATTGTTACCCCGTTACCATTTCACATGGGGGGCCTGGATCTGGGGGTCCCCTTGTTAAAGGGGGCTCCCAGATTCCGATAAGCCCCCCGCCCACAGACCCCCACAACCACCGGGCAAGGATTGTGGGGATGAGGTCCTTCTCCCCATCAACATGGGGACAAGGTGCTTTGGGGGGCTACCCAAAGCACCCTCCCAATGTTGAGGGCATGTGGCCTGGTATGGTTCAGGAGGGGGGCGCTCTCTCATCCCGCCCTCTTTTCCTGTGGCCTGCCAGGTTGCGTGCTCGGATAAGGGTCTGGTATGGATTTTTGGGGGGACCCAACTCCATTTTTTTTTTATTTTGGCACGGGGTTCCCCTTAAAATCCATACCATTCAGGTCTGGTATGGAATTTGGGGGGACCCCACGCATTTTTAAAAAAAATTTTGGTTTGGGGTTCCCCTGTGGGGGAATCCCATGCCGTTTTTATCAATGAACTTTTATGTGTATTGCCGGGACCGACAATTCATTATAGCCGTGAGTACTTTTAAATGACTGTTTTTCCTTTAGGAATGTAACTTTGCTCTCGGACTGTTCTAAACACGGGAAACATGTGCCACTTTACAGGCATACTATAGACACCCCCCCAGGTACGAAATTTAAAGTAATATTACACTTTTATTGTTTCATTTTAAGCATTATTAAAATCACTGCTCCTGAAAAAAACAGGAATTTTTAAAACTTTTTTTTGCATTGATACATGTCCCCTGGGGCAAGACCCAGGTCCTCAAACACTTTTTAAGACAATAACTTGCATATAAGCCTTTAAAATTAGCACTTTTGATTTTTCATGTTCGTGTCCCATAGACTTTAATGGTGTTCACGCGTTCGAACAATTTTTTTGCCTATTCACATGTTCTGTTGCGAACCAAACCGGGGGGGTATTCGGCTCATCCCTAGCCTTGAGGCACAAAAGGAAGGAAGAGGAAATCTCTCAAAAGTGAAAGGACAGTTTTTACCAGAACTGGTGTTCTCATGGGAAGATTTTTCCAGTTGTCACTTGCTTTAGTGACAACTGTAGAATGTTGTTTTTCCATGATTTCTGTCCTGTAGAGAGAGGTCACTAGGACAAACAGAGAGGGTAAATGTCACCTGTGGGGACACACTAAAACGCAAGAAAAATTTGACAGATATCTAGCCCAGGTATGTTACTATGGATTTAAGTAACACTAAAGGTGATGTTTTTTTCACACAAAAACGTGCATTTACCCATTCAGTACAAAACAATAAATTACTATTGCAATAGATGTCCAGAACCAGTTACCTGCTAGTGTTGTTAGAGGTTCAGCCCCCAGTACATCTTTGTTGCTTCTCTAAAATTCCAGGATTTCATAATAATTTGATTCACCTTTATTGGGGCCGCATATCCCCCATATCCTAGCATCACTATGCAGCCATTGCAAGTAACTTTTTATCATCTGCCAGAGGCATGTCTACTGGTCTAATCTCTTATAACTTGCAAACTAGTTATTTTACAGTACCAATTAAGCCAAAACGCCTGATGGAGGGGTCCTGTGTGGCCTAGAAACTGCTTGTGATGTGATGGTTTTATTAAATATTTAGACTAAATGTTATGGAACTATAGTTTGCTGTGGCATTCATGCAGGCTTAAAATAACCAATTACAGGGCTGGTGCATACTCCAGCGGGTCCCTGCTCCCTACAAATACAGCTTCACTGTCAATTACAAAGCCTGGCTGGCCCCTTTGCACTTGTGGACCACTCACCTCCTTGACATTTCAGAGAGACCCACCTGACATTTAGGCTCTTCTCCTAGGACCAGCCTATGGTGCTGGACATTGGTGCATGTAGGCACATTCCTGTTCATAGTCTACTTTCTACTAATGGAACCATGACAGCAGATATGACAGCAGATATGAATGTAAAACAACTGCCTTTCTGATGGTGCTCGAATCATGGCTAATCTGAAGCTTCATGGTGCAGGAATTGGGGCTGATCTGAGGTCTAAAGATGCAAGAATTGGAGCTAATCTGAGGTTTATGGTGCACTATTCTTCACTGGCAGGCCTCGTGTCTAATGCTTGTAAATTGGCATCTAATGTGATAAAGGTTGCTAACCCCTGTTATAGTCTCTAGAACAGGAATAGAAATCTGTTGGGGATGCAGGCATCAATAAAAACAGACGTTTAAACCTTTCCCAACTCTATCTCAACATAGAAAAAGTTTTGCTGGAACTCTAGAATTCAGGAGGCTGCAGGAAAATGTTATCATTTATGTTTCAGCATTCCCATCTTACCTACCAACCTAGTTGCTTCCTCATGCAAATTTATGGAGAACTTATGTCTGACAGAGAAATAAGGTTCTTGTTTCTCCACAAAGAGAGGTGGTGGAGTGAATCATGCAAAGCTTAAAGCAAGACTAAAAAAATATGGGGTAGAGATCTATTAAATTTGCCATACAGTTTCAACAACACATCAGTAGTCAATTGCATTAGAGGCATTATGTGCCCTTCATTATATTATAGTACAATAGATTTTGCAAGAGGAAACTGTGGCAGAAGTGTCCTTTTCAGAGAATTCTGGACTCAAACAACCTTTATCTTGGCCTGACAAGACTTGACACCCTCCTTGTGCTAAATGCTGTCCATGGTGCCTAAAGAGTTTTCATAGATTAAAGTTCAATTACACAGATGTCTGTCCTTTCAGGAGCAGTGTGATGTCTCTTTGTCCAGGTTGCTTGGCAACTGCAAAGTTTAGTTTCTCTCTCTCTATTTCAACTAGTATAGCTCATTGTTGTTCGGTTCGGCCTTTGTTCTTATGTACACCAAAACATACATTCATTTTTAAGGGCATATCTATCCAAACATGTAGTTAAATATTCTGGGAACTTTCTACATTGGCCATTAACAGCTGGATATTTAGTAGAGCTGTGACCATAAATGTTCTATAATCTTTAAAATTTATTACCACTTTTTGCAGTAAAATTTGAGAAAACCCTACTATATGTTTTCTACATTTTTTTCACACAGCATACTTAAAAATAACTTTAAAAAAATGTGTTACATTTGTAAGTTTTTGATTGGAGCAGGCCTCGGTCAGATTGCAAGTTACTTTACTTTTTTAAGTGTTTTTTTAATGCATTTTTCATACGTGCAAACTAATGAACAAAAATAATGCACACTCGCAAATGTGTTCCAACACATTTTAACATGACTTACATACAATTAAACACACACCATTCTTTCTGCACCTTGACATAAGGCAAAGAAAAACATGTTCAGTTATGCCACCTATTCAAAAGGATGGAGGGTGCATGGTCCCATTGTCAGTCTGCCAGGTTGGGTCACCTGGTGCCTCAATCCAAGTTTATCAAATTTTTATTTTTTGCAACTTGCAAATTTTTTTTCAACAGGCCCTACTATTATACACAATTTTGAATTTTGGTATTAGATCATCTAGGAGCTTCTTTAACTGCTTGCTGCCCACCCACCGTCAAATGATGGCGGGGCGGTGCAGCTCTCATTCTGGGATGACGCCATCTGATGGCGTCCCAGAACGGCCGCTCTCATGGGTCGCGACTGCGACATGTTGCTAGGACACGGTGTGACCCCCGATCTCCATAAAGAGCTGCGTCCATGGCTCTTTAACCATGTGATCGGCTGTGTCCAATCACAGCCAGTCACATGTAAACAAGGAGATGCCGGTAATTGGCTCTCCTTGCCTCACACTGACAGAGTGTGAGGAGAGGAGAGCCGATCAGCGGGATCTCCTCACAGGGGGACATCTAGGTAATGTAATCAGGGCACTTGCATGAGTATTCTATAGACAATCACCGTAAGTGTGAAGCTAAGTAACTCTACAACAGTGTTAGGATTGATTCCTCATGAAAATTTCCGGATAATAATAAAATAGCAATAAAGCTATTAAATATAGCCATGCTGCCCAATGTGAAACATTTCACCTCTTTCAACATGTATTAATATATATACACAGAAATAATGTCAAAAATGTCAAATTTCACAGCTACAGTATGGTACATTTCAACCTAAACACAATTAATAGCTTGTGTGTGTATTTGGCCTATGTCTTTAGGGAAACTATCTGCTTGCTGCAAGTACTTCCAATCTCAGAATAGTTAACAGAACTTACTGCATTACATAATATGCAGACAAATAAGTTCCTGTGCCCACCCACCCTGGGGGTCCTTGCCCACAGAATATTTGAGGTGTTTACAGATGTGGCCATCTGTACATAACACATAACATTATGATCACGCTGCGCTTTGTGAATGGCCCGGCAGTGGGGGAATGAGAAGGGGGCGAACTTCCGGGGGATCTCGTTGCAGTGATATATCCCGGAAGTAGGGATGGATACCTGTCAAAAACAGGTACCCACTCCCCCCAAAAGGTGCCAAATGTGGCAGCGGAGGGGGGGAGGCAGCAAACAAGCAGAGCTTTCTGTTTGGGTGGAGCCCTGCTTTAACATCAGTGATCTTAATGTTATGGCTGATTGATGTAGCTGTACATACTGCATACATTTGTCTTTATGTTAATTTCAGGATGTAGAGCACATATAGTAAACCAACAAAGGTAGGCCTGGACCGGCCACAGGGCACACCGGCAATTGCCCGGTGGGCTGGGGCACCTGGGCTGCTACAGACTCCTGGTTTGGTATCTGCAGATGGAGCTGGAGACTGTAGCAGTTCCAGTGCAAGACACAAAGAAATCCCTGGACCTGAGTGCCCAGCATCTGCCCAGAGTGGCTCCACTCCCCACAAACTGTTACATTGTTGCAAACGAGCAATCTGAAGTGCTGCAGGCAGGTAACCCACAGAGATCCCTGGTTGATCCAAGCCATGTTTTGTATGGTCAGCTTCAGGGGGTGGTCAGGGTCCCTGAACTAGAAGAGAGAGAAGGGGGCCCCTGGGGTCTCCTGTACTCACCGCATGAAAACAATTGGGGCTGACAGAACTCAAAGTAATGAACAGTGGCTGCAATAAACCACATATGCTCTCAATGAGCTGCTGGCAATTTATTGTAAAAAATAATTAAAACAATATAAAGTGTGCATGGTTAAATGTCAGTGTTACCACACTGGCTGGGAGGCTGGCTTGGGCACTGATGGATTGCTGTGTCAGACCGGGAAGATCCAAAACAGGTGATGCTGACCATGGATGCTGTGGTATGTTGCCGACTGCAGTGTAAAGGGTGCTGGGCTCCAAAAATGGGCTGCTTAGTCTAAAATTCCCATGCCTATTTTTTTCCTAGTCTGGGCCAGGACACACGGCATGTCAGCATGTAAATAGTTTAGAGTATCTTTGTATGCCATAATGGGCTAAGCTAACCCACTTCAATGCTGTAGAAAGTTTGTGTCAAAAATACTGGTCCAAATCAGGCATTTGCATACATTGATAATAAAGCATCCAAATGTTTTGTGCAACGGCCCATAATCTACCTTGCAAGAATTTTATTTGTTGTTGATAGTTGGCACTTTTAAATAGTAAACTAATTAAAATTAATTTTCGTACTAACGAATGATCAAATTTGTTAATGTAGTAGTTTTGGTCCAATAATGGAATAATCATCATGGTGCAGCTCAAGTTAAAGTGATCATGTTTAGTGAAATGTAAACAAACAACACAATAAAATTAATCTGACTTGAAATGTCTGTGAAAGTAAAACCAGAGCAGCTGATACCAGTGCCCAGCAAACTTCTTTTTCCTCTAGATTTGGTAACTAGATACTACTCATTTTTTCTGTTTATCCAAAACCAGCATTTTTGGATAAGAAAAAACAAACGAAGGTCAACGAGGAACTGAGTGTAAAAGCAACCACTGATAGCTCATTGTTCACATTTTTCCCATAGTTACTGACCTCTTTTCATATTTGGCCATTTTTTTGACTTGGAGATAGAATCTATTGGCTTTGCAGGTGCTTTAGCTTTACACAAAGAAAAGATGATAGAAAACTGCTTTGTTGTTGATCCTTTTAGATTTTCAATTTCCTAGGAGCACAAGCCTGCATCAAGATGTCTACTATAAATTAGGCACTCTGGGGTCTTAATGATCTCAGCAATAAATTGAGAAAGAAAATATATGAAGTACCTAGTTTGTGCTTCACAGACCCATCCATCATTTTGTTTCAAGACCTCTCTGTCTATCTGCAGAGCTGGCTGCTGTTCAGGACAACATCACACAGGCTTCAAAGAAGAGATGAAAAACAGAACCAGGGAGCATACACAACTTTGTTAAACTGCTTTCACCTCTAAAGGAACATGCTTCAAAGAGGAAGTCTAAACCAGTAAAGAGACTGTTTAGTGTGGATCTGTCAATCTTCTGTAGAACTAAGTAGCTGTGGCGCAGCATACGCTCCTCTTGTATTTTAAGAGTAAGGGCTCATTTATGTACAGGAGCTGGGATAAATATGGTTGACCCTGGGAACCAGCCCAAAATCCCCCGAAATGTCAACCTACTGTATGAAGCATACATTTGTGAGAAACTATACAATCTTTTTGTGGCACCTTTTTGTTGCTGAATGGAACTGAGTAGATTATGCAAAAAGAATTGCAAAAATGAATAAGCTTAAGTTACCTATGTCAACCAAAGGATAAAATCTGATTGTTTGTGATGGTTTACTGCTCATTCCACAGAATAATTGTTCTTTGCATAGTCCAACTTCAAATTAGTCCGTAAGAGTTTGGAAAAACTTTTGACTCTTTGGAGTCTACTTTTAAATGTTTTCACCCAAGATTCACACAACTTTCACCCAAGCCTTTTTCCACCATATGTGGAAAAAGTGTGAGTCTTGGGTGAAAACATTGATAAATAGTGCATCTCTGATGCTATGTAAGGCTGGATTTACCATTAGGCTTATACATGGAAAAAGCAGATTGTATATTTATTGTCCAAATAATTTATCCAGCAGACTTAAGGTTATTGGCTTATTTAAACATTGTAATTTTATCATTTATAATATCAAGGCAGACTAGTTTCAGTTAAAAGACAATGCTCTTTAAAGTGGTGGTGATCCTAGAAGAGGGGTGTTGCTTTAAGTGGCACAATCCAGTATCTTTAAAGCCCAACTGAAGTCACACAATTAAATGAATAGTTAGATAAGAATTGCACTAAAAAAAATTAAAATTTTCATTGTCTACATATTCCTTCCAGTTACAGCAGCTTTGCAAAGGTGAGTGTTTAAACTGGACTAGGCAGTTCAAAATGCACCAGAGTTAGACCCAGTGCACTCTGCAATCAGCACTCAATTGTCAGACACAACCTGGTCAGACAGATCCCTTATCTTCCTATGTAACACAGGTCTACATGAGGACAATTGTGCTGCAGGATATGACACCAGAGTGTGAGAGCAGTGAGCACACTTTTTTTATTGGGGGAAAAAAGGTAATTTAAAGCTTTCCCAGCAAAAATTGGCTACAAATTGTAAAAAAAAGTACAGGACTATAAAGATATAAAAACGTGAGACTTCAGTTGGTCTTTAAAGTAAGTCTGTAGCTAGCTCATGCTTAGTAAACTGCCTCTGAGATGTTATAGCAGGCTTCTGCCATTGCGTATATCCTCATTTATTTTCTAGATCAACCTGCGTGCCCTAAAACACCAGACATTCTATTATGTAAATGCTGATTTAAATTTGTTTTCAATTAGGACTGCTTCCATCTGCCTCTCACTTTTAGTTAGTGAAGCCACCCATCTCATTAATGGACCAATACTGAGACAAAATAAGTAAAAAGTAGGCAAAAATCAAATCAAAAAGTAGTAAAAAGCAAAAGTAGGCTATTGAGGCTAATATGGTGGACTTCTGGTGATGCACATCCGCTTGGTGGAACACATGCTGGTTACACACAACAGCGCTTCATGTTCTGTATACAGTGTGCTATTTTACATGTAAGTGCATTGGATGTCATTGTTTCTTAACAAAAAAATGGTGCTTTCACTATGGGAGGCTTTTCTCCTTCTTCTTCATGTGTCTATTAAACAAACTTGGCAAGTGATCGTTTGGAGGGGTACATAAGAGTCTGGATATCCTAGAAGAATAAAATTTGGGGCATACCTACCAGTAAACATTGTGGGCTCTTTTTTGACTCTCTTGCTAATACAAGGAGTCAATATTCTTAGGTGAGTGTGGTGTGCACTGGGAAATTACCCTGCTGGGATTATGTGGAGGCACTGAGTTGGATCACGACATGCTAATATAATATTTGAAGTTGCACTAGTGTTATTGCACAAACTCACAGAGCACAGTTTAAATTTATCATTGGACTGATAATTTATGGTTTTGGACTTTACTGTGTTTTTGATTGTATAGCACTGTGCCCAATTTGTTTCTTTCGGGGCTTTATATTATTGTAGATTAACATTGCCATGAATGATGCCCAGTGCTGAAGTTACATTCATCTATGCCATCCATTTTACAGTTATGAACCAACACTTTGCATGCTTGTTATCTGACACACATGACACTGGCCTTAAAGTGATACTAAAGTCTATTTTTTTTTTCTTTAAAATTAACAAACACGTTATACTTACCTGCACAGAGCAGCCTGGATCGTCCTCTTCTCGGGTCCCTCTTCGATGCTCCTGGCTCCTCCCTCCTGTCAAGTGCATCCACAGCAAGCAGCTTGCTATAGGGGCATCCAAGCAGAGCTGCAGCTCCCTGTGTCCATTCAGACACAGAGCCACAGTTCGGCTCTGCCCCCTCTCTCTCCTGATTGGCTAACTGATTTTGATTGACTGCAGCGGGAGCAAATTGTGCCGCTGCGGTGTCTCAGCCAATCAAGATGGAGAGTCCTGGACAGCTGAGGCACTTGTGCACATCGCTGGATGGAGATGGGGCTCAGGTAAATATTAGGGGGTGCTGGGGCAGCTGCTGCACACAGAAGGTTTTTTATCTTAATTTAAAGAATGAATTAAGATAAAAAAAAAACCTTCCACTTTACAACCACTTTAAGAAAGGCAGATTGTGACCCCCAAATGGCAATGTTTAGTGATGACGTCCATTAGAACAAAACACATAGGGTGGCGTTTTAACAGTGACATCATCAAGCCCACCCTGGCGCTGGATGCTTTCATGCACTCCATGTTTTATTTACTCTGTATTATTTAAGTAGATCACTTTTTTTTAATAAATGTGGTTTTAAGATATTGCACAATGAAGCGCTCCTCTTCTCTTCTCATATGATTGCGTGACTCTGCTCATGGCTGTGAGTGCATAGCCCTGGAGGTGGTCTGACAAGCACTGGGAGGAGATTGTATTTGGCTACTGAGCCTGCTCTCATGTGTCTGTTGGAGTGAAGCGGGTTGAAATCCAGCCATCCATCCACTTAAGGGTTTTATGTTAAGGCGCAGTTAGACCTGTAAAAATGTCTTGGGCTTTGGTAAGAGGCAATTTTAATCTTGAGGTGAAACACTTGTGTGTAGCGATCACCAGAAGCACTGGAATCTGTATTTGTATGAATTACACGAGTGGAGCACCTGGTTTTGGCACACATTTTTAATATTCTATTGGAATTATTTTTTACTTGGATGTTGCATGAATTCCAAAAATTATGAATCTATTGATTCTCTACTCTTTGATATTATTTATTGGTGTACTTGTGAATTACGTTTTTTGATTATTTATATATTATGTTTAGCACTGTGCACTTTATTAGATAGCGCAACACATTTTTTCTTCATTTTTTTATATATATTCTTATGGGAGATATAGTGAGTGCAGCTATCTTCATTGAACTGAGAACACTTTCACTTGGGTTGACATTTGGATTGAACACACAGATAGTGTCTACTACATCCAGTATAATTTTTTGTTTTTGTTAAAACACTGTGCCAAATGCAATCTGTATATGACCTTAAAAAAATGTGACGCTGCTAATCTGGCCTTGATTTTAGGCACTAATGACCACTAAGGCACTAAGGGGTTAAAACACAGATGTGATGACATGGTATTCAGTCAGTTAGAATGAGCAGAGGGTTTCAGCAAGTGTAACTGGCAGTATGGTGTGTATCAATAAGTAGATACATATGCCGGGGGTCACTCAAAGGACAGCCAGTCAGTGGAGCTTAAATCCAATATCTTGATCCAAATGTAGATTATCTGTTAGGAATGATACATTCATTTTCCCATAATTAGATAAGAAATATGTCTCCTTTTAGACGCCTTGTTACTGATGGAGTACAAATCCTACCATTAATATAAATCAGAGAAAGGTTTCATCTTCATGGAGGTAGTCTATTATAGATTGCCTTAGATGCAAGGGTGAAATAACAACGTAATTAGAATTTTAATTTAGTAAAGTTGTAATAATATTAGTTATCGGCACCAGACATTGTATGTCACACTTTACAATATTTATATAATGTTTTGTGGTTTGTTAAGCTATCACATTAGTACCACTTTACCCATTAGCCTTTTTCTTTTTTGTGGTGCATTTGTGCTGCGGGTTGGTAAGCTTCTTTCCATTACCCTGGACCTGCTTATGCGCTGCAAAATGGCTGCTCAGTAGCCTTATGGGAAACAAATGGGTTGAATGACCCCCTGTTCGGTTCACGGCAGAACTTTCGAACATTGCAAAAGTTCGGAACCAAATAACGAAACCCATTGAAGTCTATGGAACCTGAACTGGAAAATCAAAAGTACCCATTTTGAAGACTTATATGCAAGTAATTAGGCATACAATGGTTATAGGGGTCCGGGTTCTGCCCTGGGGGACATGTATCAATGAAACAAAGTTGGTAAAAAACATAATTTTCAAATGAGCAGTGATTTACTGATGCCTAAATTGCTTAAATTGAAACCATAAAAATGAGAAATAACAATAAAATGAAAAATTAATTAAAATATAGTGTCTGGGGGGTCCCCCAAGTCTGCCTGTAGTCACATCTGTACCATGCAGCAAAAAAAGATGTTTTCCATTCAAGCTTTCTTTATTTTATAACTCTATAGAGGTACTCTTGATGAAAGCAAGAATTGGTTTTGCTGTCAAAAATTGAAGTGATATGCACCTGTCAAACAGGTGCGGAAAAATTGGTCCTTGGGTGTTAATTGTGCCCATGAAACCTACACTAAAAAAGTTCTTCCAGATGAAGTCAACCCCACAAAGCTAGGCAGCCTAGAAAGTCTTTCAGAGATTCCAGATCCAGAAAGCACTTAATCAGCGACAACGGCATCAGGGGCTTTATAGCTGTTGCTAATCCAGGACTGATTCATTTTGATAAATGTCAGCCAGTCCACGAAGTCTGTGGACAGACACACTCTCTTATCTGTCACAAAACCTCTGGCAGCACTGAATGCCCGTTCTGAAATCACACTGGATGCAGGACAGCCCAGCAGCTCAATTGCATACTGGGCAAGTTCTGGCCAGTGGTCTATTCTCATGACCCAATAACTCAGTGGATGGTCAACTGGAAATCTTTCCATGTCTGTTTTTGCCCCTAGATAATATCCCACCATACGATGCAGACGCTGCTAATGGGATGTGGAAGCTGACAGCCCTGGGCAGCGTAGACCAAAAACTTTTTTGATAGGCATCACCAATGCAGCCCCATTCTCCATTGCTCCTCTCTCGACCAACAGAAGCCTCAAAACTACGTTTTCCACTAGACTGTAACCTACCAGAGTCAGGAAAGGCGTTACATAAACTCCTTTTTAAGGTGTCCTCAAAGATTTCATCTTCTGCTCCCTCTGTGGGGACGAGATGAGATCTGAGACTTTCCCCTTGTAACAGTGGTCAAAGGGGGTTGCCAACCAATAGCGATCCTTCTTCTTGATGCCACGTATTCTGTGGTCTTTTCTCAGGCTTTGAGGTTTTCCGGAGGCATGAGAAGCAGACTCCTCAGGGTCACTGAAGATTACAATATCTGGAACTGCCTCCTCCCAGCCAAGTACTACTCCCAAGGGTTCTGGGTATGGAAAACCATCTGTTAAGGGTTGACGTATGTCTTGCTCTGCTTCAATACTTTAAAAACTGCCAGGATCCTCCTCCTCCTTCTCCCTCTCCCCTAGTGTGTGCTATGGCATGGCAAGAATGGTGTCCGCATAAAGTGGGCCTTGAGAGAAAAGAAAGTCCTCCTCTTCCTCCCGCTGCTCTGCCTTGAGTGTCCTGTCCATAATGCCATGCAGAGTCTGCTCCAGCAGGAACGCAATAGGGATTGTGTCACTGATGCATGCATTGTCATGGCTCACCATCCTTGTGGCCTTCTCAAATAGTGACAGTACAGTGCATGGCATCTTTTATCAACAGCCATTGGCGCGGGGAAATAAAGCCAAGCTGGCCTGAGCCTGTCGTTGTGCCATACTCACTCAGGTACTCATTGACAGCCCTCTGCTGCATATGCAGCCGCTGCAGCATTGCCAAAGTCGACTTATGTCTGGTGGGCATGTCACAAATCAGGCAATTTATGGGCAGGTGGGATTCCTGCTGAATTTCAACCAACTGAGCACTGGTGGTGTATGACTGCCTGAAATGACTACAGACGATAACCAGCTTCTGTTTACATCATGTTTACATCGTGATCAGCTGTGATTGGACACAGCTGATCATGCGGTAAAGAGCTACTGATTGCTCTTTACCTCAATCTGTGATCAGCAGTGTCTGGAGGACACTAATCACAAGAGGGAAATAATCACAAGAGAATCCGGCAGGGTGGTTGTACCCAAGTTGATCAATCGTTCAACTTGGTACATTCAGCCTGCCCATTTACAGTTTGAATCCTGATGAACTGATCGAGATTCGAACTGTGTATAGCCAGCCTTATTGTCCTTTCCAGTCTACACTCATTTATCCATTGTACCTATGCATTAAGCTAGTTGTCACACCAGTGGACTTACAAAATGTCTGCCATTGCTCATCTCTGTTACTTAAACTTTTAAAAGTAAACTTTCCACCTAACTGAAGACATGACAAGATTTTTACATGTAATAGCCAGTTTTACGTTGTTACTAGTGGCCTTACTACCTTGGACTACAGGTCTAAGCTCCACCACTCACCAGGCCCTGTAATATAGGAGAACCTTTACTGCTCATTAGGGATGAGCTTCGAGTTCGAGTCGAACTCATGTTCGACTCGAACATTGGCTGTTCGCAAGTTCACCGAACAGCGAACAATTTGGGGTGTTCGCGGCAAATTCGAATGCCGCGGAACACCCTTTAAAAGTCTATGGGAGAAATCAAAAGTGCTAATTTTAAAGGCTAATATGCAAGTTATTGTCATAAAAAGTGTTTGGGGACCCGGGTCCTGCCCCAGGGGACATGGATCAATGCAAAAAAAAGTTTTAAAAACGGCCGTTTTTTCAGGAGCAGTGATTTTAATAATGCTTAAAGTCAATCAATAAAAGTGTAATATCCCTTTAAATTTCATACCTGGGGGGTGTCTATAGTGTGTCTGTAAAGGGGCGCATGTTTCCTGTGTTTAGAACAGTCTGACAGCAAAATGACATTTTGAAGGAAAAAACTCATTTAAAACTACTCGCGGCTATTGCATTGCCGACAATACACATAGAAGTTCATTGATAAAAACGGCATGGGAATTCCCCAAAGGGGAACCCCGAACCAAAATTAAAAAAAAAAAATGACGTGGGAGTCCCCCTAAATTCCATACCAGGCCCTTCAGGTCTGGTATGGATATTAAGGGGAACCCCGGCCAAAATTTAAAAAAAAAAATGACGTGGGGTTCCCCCTAAATTCCATACCAGACCCTTCAGGTCTGGTATGGATTTTAAGGGGAACCCCGCGCCAAAAAAAAAAAAAAAAACGGCGTGGGGTCCCCCCAAAAATCCATACCAGACCCTTATCCGAGCACGCAACCTGGCAGGCCGCAGGAAAAGAGGGGGGGACGAGAGTGCGGCCCCCCCTCCCTCCTGAACCGTACCAGGCCACATGCCCTCAACATTGGGAGGGTGCTTTGGGGTAGCCCCCCAAAACACCTTGTCCCCATGTTGATGAGGACAAGGGCCTCATCCCCACAACCCTGGCCGGTGGTTGTGGGGGTCTGCGGGCGGGGGGCTTATCGGAATCTGGAAGCCCCCTTTAACAAGGTGACCCCCAGATCCCGGCCCCCCCCTGTGTGAAATGGTAAGGGGGTACATAAGTACCCCTACCATTTCACGAAAAAAGTGTCAAAAATGTTAAAAATGACAAGAGACAGTTTTTGACAATTCCTTTATTTAAATGCTTCTTCTTTCTTCTATCTTCCTTCATCTTCTGGTTCTTCTGGTTCTTCTGGCTCTTCTGGTTCTTCCTCCGGCGTTCTCGTCCAGCATCTCCTCCGCGGCGTCTTCTATCTTCTTCTCCTCGGGCCGCTCCGCACCCATGGCATAGGGGGGAGGCTCCCGCTCTTCGCTTCTTCTTTTCTTCTCTTCTGTTCTTCTTCATTTTCTTCTCCGGGCCGCTCCGCAATCCATGCTGGCATGGAGGGAGGCTCCCGCTGTGTGACGGCGCTCCTCGTCTGACAGTTCTTAAATAACGGGGGGCGGGGCCACCCGGTGACCCCGCCCCCCTCTGACGCACGGTGACTTGACGGGACTTCCCTGTGGCATTCCCCGTGACGTCACAGGGAAGTCCCGTCAAGTCACCGTGCGTCAGAGGGGGGCGGGGTTCACCGGGTGGCCCCGCCCACCCGGTTATTTAAGAACTGTCAGACGAGGAGCGCCGTCACACAGCGGGAGCCTCCCTCCATGCCAGCATGGATTGCGGAGCGGCCCAGAGAAGAAAATGAAGAAGAACAGAAGAGAAGAAAAGAAGAAGAGAAGAGCGGGAGCCTCCCCCCTATGCCATGGGTGCGGAGCGGCCCGAGGAGAAGAAGATAGAAGACGCCGCGGAGGAGATGCTGGATGAGAACGCCGGAGGAAGTACCAGAAGAGCCAGAAGAACCAGAAGAACCAGAAGATGAAGGAAGATAGAAGAAAGAAGAAGCATTTAAATAAAGGAATTGTCAAAAACTGTCTCTTGTCATTTTTAACATTTTTGACACTTTTTTCGTGAAATGGTAGGGGTACTTATGTACCCCCTTACCATTTCACACAGGGGGGGGGCCGGGATCTGGGGGTCACCTTGTTAAAGGGGGCTTCCAGATTCCGATAAGCCCCCCGCCCGCAGACCCCCACAACCACCGGCCAGGGTTGTGGGGATGAGGCCCTTGTCCTCATCAACATGGGGACAAGGTGTTTTGGTGGGCTACCCCAAAGCACCCTCCCAATGTTGAGGGCATGTGGCCTGGTATGGTTCAGGAGGGAGGGGGGGCCGCACTCTCGTCCCCCCCTCTTTTCCTGCGGCCTGCCAGGTTGCGTGCTCGGATAAGGGTCTGGTATGGATTTTTGGGGGGACCCCACGCCGTTTTTTTTTTTTTTTTTGGCGCGGGGTTCCCCTTAAAATCCATACCAGACCTGAAGGGTCTGGTATGGAATTTAGGGGGAACCCCACGTCATTTTTTTTTTTAAATTTTGTCCGGGGTTCCCCTTAATATCCATACCAGACCTGAAGGGCCTGGTATGGAATTTAGGAGGACTCCCACGTCATATTTTTTTTTAAATTTTGGTTCGGGGTTCCCCTTTGGGGAATTCCAATGCCGTTTTTATCAATGAACTTCTATGTGTATTGTCGGCAATGCAATAGCCGCGGGTAGTTTTAAATGAGATTTTTTTCCTTCAAAATGTCATTTTGCTGTCAGACTGTTCTAAACACAGGAAACATGCGCCCCTTTACAGGCATACTATAGACACCCCCAGGTACGAAATTTAAAGGGATATTACACTTTTATTGTTTGACTTTAAGCATTATTAAAATCACTGCTCCTGAAAAAACGGCCGTTTTTAAAACTTTTTTTTGCATTGATCCATGTCCCCTGGGGCAGGACCCAGGTCCCCAAACACTTTTTATGACAATAACTTGCATATAAGCCTTTAAAATTAGCACTTTTGATTATTCATGTTCGTGTCCCATAGACTTTAACGGTGTTCGCATGTTCGAACGAACTTTTTTCCTGTTCGCATGTTCTGGTGCGAACCGAACAGGGGGGTGTTCGGCTCATCCCTACTGCTCATCCCCAACACAGTTTTTTGACAGGGAGCTGAAGGACTTAATCATTTAGCCAGGGAAATCAGGTTTCTCTTAAGTCACTGAAATGAAAAACAGGTTCACTTTCAAGTGTAACTAAAGGCAAAACTTTTTTTTTTTTTCATTTTGAATAGAGTGTTTCAAAGAGATTTCCCTTCACTTCCTGCCAAAACAGGAAGTGAAAGGAAATCCTTTCGAAGTAAGGGAATCCTGGGGTGTCATTAGAACTAGTATCCCCATTGGAAGATTTCCCCTCTATTACTGTTCTGATGTCAACCCAAAATTTGGGATTTTCTTTTACTTTCATTTTTGATGATAATGGTAAACAGAACAAATTAAGAGAGTGAATCTCCCTAACGAGGGCACAGACAGCAGTAATAACTAACAGGCAATCTAATCCATCTCTACTCTGTTCAAAACTAAAACAAAAATTGCCTTTAAGGTTGTAGCAGGTAGAAAATAGGTTTGTGAGAATGGATGAACATAGCTAAATTGAGAAGTGATGTAGGACATGTATGTAGGGTAAGATAAGGTAGGTACTATATGTGTAATGTCATTAATAGACCAATTCTCAACCCAATATCTAGTCAACTGATTGTATAGTGCACAGCAGTTCTGAAAATTACCATTGTTGGCAAATAGGGAACATTAAGCAGTTACACATGTTGGTCTAGGCAGACGTGTATGTGAAGAGCTCCAGCAATCCAGAGGCACAGCTAATAATTTGCACTCTCCAGCATCCCTACCTGGATCTCTCCATGGACCCCTGGATCCCCTAGTCTATTGGGGAACCAGCTGGGGCCATTAGCGTGGCGCTCCTCGCTGCTCCAGGACAGTCCATGGCTCCAGACTACACACGGGGAGCGGCGGCCATCTTGCTCCACCCAGCGGCTGTACCATCGCCGCCTCTTGGCGTTCCTGGCTCTACTGGGCCCAGTTTCCTCATCACAAGTTCATCAGGGCTGTCCAACCTGATACCTGCGGCTGGTGGCACCCGTGACACCTCTCCTGGGTGCCAGCCGGAAAAAGCATCAGGATCCATTAGGTAAGATGTGGCCATCTTGGTACACCCCAGTGGATGCCCACGGCCTCCTCATCTCCCCTTTGCCGGTCCACACCCCACTGCACATCCAGAGCATCCTGACCTGGACAGAGCGAGGCCCTGGTTGGGGTTTGCAGAGTTCCCTTCTCCATTTATAGCACTGGTGGTGGCTGAGGCCCTGTCCCCATAGCCTCATGCAGCGGCCATCTTGCTTCACCCGGCACCAGGGTTACTAGGACTTTTCTAACCCCTCTGAGCCTGAATTGCCCCCTGCAACATTGTCAGAGCAGCCCAGCCTGTCTGACTGCCACCTGCAGACCTCATTAAGAGAACTCCTCTGCTTCTACAGCCACCTGAAGAGCAGTTCTCAGCAACATTCCTGGGAGTAGTGGCCATCCTGCTACACCCCAGCAACTTATTTTTGACCTCCCTGATTCCTATGTGTCCGATCCTTGCTCCATCAGGGCTCCGTAGCTCCCTCATCATACAGTTTGATACCCCACAATAGAATTGAAGCACGTCAACACCTCAACCTGGGATGAGGAAGACGCGATGAGCTAAGGCCACATTTCTACTTAAGAGGCGCAATGCAGATCAACAACTTTAGGGGGGTGGGGATACAACGCACACTGCAGGGAGAAAGTACCACAAATGGCCCCAATTTCCATAACCACCCCTGCAGGTCACACTAGTGCATGCTGTCGGGCAAGAAGGCGCACTGTTCACAACAGCACTCTTTGGCCACCTATCTGCTACGCAATAAGGAGCAGAAGAAAATGGCTCAAAATGGCGCTGGGTTCTACACAGCTTGTACAGTCTCCTATAACAGCTTGCGACCCTCTGCAGGAGTTTGCTTCCACACAAAATAACAGTGAGTGCTCCTTTCAGCTCACAAAAGCTGATTTAGATGCCAGCTTAACTAAGATTCATGAAAAACTTGCAGATAAAATACAGTATGAGCTCCAAAAAACAACAAGCACACTCACACAAGAAATAGCAATGCTGGGGGGAGCACAGCTGTTCTGGAAACCAAGCATGATGAACTATTACATAGTTACATAGTAGGTAAGGTTGAAAAAAGACACAAGTCCATCAAGTCCAACCTATGTGTGTGATTATGTGTCAGTATTACATTACATATCCCTGTATGTTGCGGTCATTCAGGTGATTATCTAATAGTTTCTTGAAGCTAGCAATGCTCCCCGCTGAGACCACCGCCTGTGGAAGGGAATTCCACATCCTTGCCGCTCTTACAGTAAGGAACCCTCTACGTAGTTTAAGGTTAAACCTCTTTTCTTCTAATTGTAATGAGTGGCCACGAGTCTTATTAAACTCTCTTCTGCGAAAAAGTTTTATCCCTATTGTGGGGTCACCAGTACAGTATTTGTAAATTGAAATCATATCCCCTCTCAAGCGTCTCCTCTCCAGAGAGAATAAGTTCAGTGCTCGCAAACCTTTCCTCATAACTAATATCCTCCAGACCCTTTATTAGCTTTGTTGCCCTTCTTTGTACTCGCTCCATTTCCAGTACATCCCTCCTGAGGACTGGTGCCCAGAACTGGACAGCATACTCCAGGTGCGGCCGGACCAGAGTCTTATAGAGCGGGAGAATTATTGTTTTATCTCTGGAGTTGATCCCCCTTTTAATGCATGCCAATATTCTGTTTGCTTTATTAGCAGCAGCTTGGCATTGCATGCCATTGCTGAGCCTATCATCTACTAGGACCCCCAGGTCCTTTTCCATCCTAGATTCCCCCAGAGGTTCTCCCCCCAGTGTATAGATTGCATTCATATTTTTGCCTCCCAAATGCATTATTTTACATTTTTCTACATTGAACCTCATTTGCCATGTAGTCGCCCACCCCATTAATTTGTTCAGGTCTTTTTGCAAGATTTCCACATCCTGCGGAGAAGTTATTGCCCTATTTAGCTTAGTATCGTCTGCAAATACAGAGATTGAACTGTTTATCCCATCCTCCAGATCGTTTATGAATAAATTAAATAGGATTGGTCCCAGCACAGAACCCTGGGGAACCCCACTACCCACCCCTGATCATTCTGAGTACTCCCCATTTATCACCACCCTCTGAACACGCCCTTGTAGCCAGTTTTCAATCCATGTACTCACCCTATGGTCCATGCCAACGCACCTTATTTTGTACAGTAAACGTTTATGGGGAACTGTGTCAAATGCTTTTGCAAAATCCAGATACACCACGTCTACGGGCCTTTCTTTATCTAGATGGCAACTCACCTCCTCATAGAAGGTTAATAGATTGGTTTGGCAAGAACGATTCTTCATGAATCCATGCTGATTACTGCTAATGATATCATTCTTATTACTAAAATCTTGTATATAGTCCCTTATCATCCCCTCCAAGAGTTTACATACTATTGATGTTAGGCTAACTGGTCTGTAATTCCCAGGGATGTTTTTTGGGCCCTTTTTAAATATTGGTGCTACATTGGCTTTTCTCCAATCAGCTGGTACCATTCCAGTCAATAGACTGGAAACTATCACTTGCACATAAACTATCACTTGCACATAATGATCTTAGAAAAGACTTTGAACTTCTAGCGGAAAACTACTCATATTTACAATCACAGGTGGAAGATTTAGATAACGGAAACCGCAGAAACAACCTAAGGATTCGTGGCATCCCAGAATCAATCTCGGACCTGATGCCTGCAGTATGCAAACTGGTCCACAATCTCCTCCCTGAGTCACCTCCATCCTCATTTGCTTGCACCTTAAACAACCTCCAGAAAAAACCTCCATGTGACATCACTCTGTGCATGAGGGATTTCATCACAAAAGAAAACATATGTATTACTGTATTACAATCTGCTCACATTAGATACCGGAGGGGATTTCCATTTAAATTAACAGCACCGCACAATGCCACTTTCTACACAGTCTTCAATGTCTCGGAAGGTAAAGATCTCCTGGTGAAGTTGGGACTATTAGATCCGGTTGCAGAAGCAAGACCTCCTACTACCCCGCATACTTCGCCTATTTGGGCTCCCCTAGCCAAACGTTGGGATCAAAGAAGATGCCGACAATCCTTCAGAAATATGGATGCCTGAAGAAGAGGATGTCTCATTCCTGCGGCTAACATGGCTTTCTCTATTCAATAATACAACATCACAGATAGGAATTAAAAGGAAATAATGATCAAAGATTTCCACTTTTTCCATCAAGTTCAAAGAAAAGTTATTAAAGTTTTTGAAAGTTTGCAAATTTAAATGACAGCTCAAAGTAAACGCCTGATCTACTCCTTTAAAAGGACACTAGTTGATATATCATGGTCCCTTTTAAACAAATTTATATATTTTTCTTTTTCCCTTTTTCAATATATGATATACTACATGCACATACTTTTTTTTTGTTTTCTAGCATCCTCGCTGCGGCTGATCTGCTCCGCCTCTGTTGGTTTGTCCCCCACTCACAAAGGGATCCCCAAACCATGGTTCAGTTCGTGATGATTCTTATGCATCTGATCATATTTTCTATTGTTTTAATGGATAGGGCTCCTTTTGTGAGTATTGGACATTAAAGTTCACACCAAAATTGTTCTTGGTCTGACAGTGTTCTATACTCTGACCCCCAAGCTATATATATTATTTCTCAAAGTTTCATTAAGCTAGTCTATTTTTACAAGTTTTTTAAAAGGTCTTTTTTTTCCTTAAAGGAGTTGTAAACCCTTGCGTTTTTTCACCTTAATGCATGCTATGCATTAAGGTGAAAAAACACCTGGCAGTCACCGACCCCCAGCCCCCTGTTTTACTTACCTGAGCCACTTCATCTCCTCGGCGGGGACGCGCTGTCCCTCTCTCCACGGAGTCCCGGTTCTTGATTGGATAGATTGATAGCAGCGCAGCCATTGGCTTCCGCTGCTGTCAATCAAATCCAATGACGTGGGGAGGTCGCGGGGCCGAGTCCATATTCGTGTCTGGATGCAAATGCTGGACTCGGGAGCGCGCCCGCAAGGTACCCCCTTGGGAGAGCGCTTCTCCTAGGGGGTTATCTGATGCAGGGAGGAGCCGCAAGAGTCGCCGGGCTACCCCGGAAGAGGATGTTTGGGGCCACTGTGTGCAAAACGAGCTGCACAGTGAAGGTAAGTATGATATGTTTGTTATTTTTAAAAAATAAAAACGATCCTTTACAATCACTTTAAGATGTTATAAATGCTTAACCTTATGCAATGCAACGTCGACATTTTCTCTAATGTTATCATTTCTATTGTTCTACTTGACAGAAACTATTCTTTTTTTGCGAGTTTAAGAACAATAAGTAATTACTCTGGTTATATGATTCTAGTTTTTATAGTCCTTACTATAGTAAATATCGCATACTATCATATCAGACCAATCTCTATCTAGGATTTCTACAGTGGGACTTTAAGTATTATTGCATAATGTTCAAGGTTTCAATTCACCCAGTAAACGTAAAAAAGCATTCTGTAGTTATAAAAGATTAGGGGCGGATATTATTTTACTGCAGGAAACCCACTTCGCCACCAATAATCACCTGCAATATTTTGATAGGTCTTATAGCCAACATTGTTTTACAGACTATATTTCCAAGACTTGTGGTACTGCCATCTTCATAAAGAGATCGCTAGTCATGGAAATACTCAACTTACAAGGACCCAGAGAGTAGATTCCTGATCCTGAAAGGCATCCTTAAAGTTCCCCAAATCGTTATAGCCATAATTTATGCCCCAAACGAGGCCCAATCTACATAAAAAAAAAATATAATATATTCTTGACAGATATCCCCACCTAATAGTAGGGGGTGACTTTAGAGTTATTCCTTCATCAAAGGGATTACCTAAATCTCTTTCCCACTCTCTACACAGCCATCAATTAATACTGTAGATACCTGGAGAGCTCATAATGTTGGTATAAGGGCTTATACTTTTTATTCTCATCCACATGAAAGCTATGCAAGATTAGACTATATTTTTGGAACCCCAATCCTTTTAGCTAACTCATCTAATGCGGACATCCATACGTGCCCTTGGTCTGACCATCACTACCTCTCACATAGGCATGGCCCCTACGCATATTAATGACTCTCTATTAACAGACCCCACTATTACCCAAAAACTTTCAACACAATTAGCAGATTACTTTACTCATAATATAACTCCAGACATACCTTCTACCACTTTATGGACAGCACATAAGGAAGTTATGAGAGGTCATCTAAATAATACCGCCTCAGCCAAAAACAAATCAAAATTAATTGATATTAATACCCTAACTAAAGAATTAGACAAATTATATTACAAACATTTCCAATCCCCATCTCCAGATTTATATAATCAAATCCAATATAAAAGAAGAGCCCTTGACACATTGCTGTCTGCTGACACAGAAAAGGCCTTGAGATGGTCCAAAGCAAAATTCCTATTATATAGCAACTCTGCCTCTACCATGTTTGCTAGAAAGCTAAAACAAGCTACAAACCCCTCACATGTCTACAAATTACACAATTCCAATGCAAATTTAGTCTCTCACCCAAAATAAGTTATGGAGATTTTCTCTGTTTTCTATAAGAATCTGCTATCTGCTCCTCATTCTTCACCAAAGCATTCTTCTCTGGATTGGCTGGGAGACGTTCTGTTTCCCACTCTGTCTGCCCAGCAAATTGAAAAACTGAACGCACCATGTACTGCTATTGAAATAACTGACATTATTAGTCCCAAAAAACTTCCACAGCACCTGGTCCAGACAGGTATTCTTCCCTTTTTTATAAAAAAAAATCCCCATATTCTGGCCCCTCATTTATCCAGATTATACAATTATATTTTACAAGGCAACACATTCCCAGAGAAAATGCTTCTAGCCAATATGTGTCTATTACCCAAGCCCCATAAAGATCACACCTTACCACAGAACTACCGCCTAATATCAGTTATAAATAATGACCTCAACATTTTTGGTCTTTTGCTGGCAGACAGAATTGATGCGGTCATCACCTCATTAATCCACCCAGACCAAACGGGTTTTATGCCAGGCAGACAGATTACCGACAACTTAAGGCTTGTCACAAATATAATACAAGACACTAACCTACATGCAAACCCAGTAGTTATTCTTAGCCTTATAACCACAAGGCCTTTGATAGTGTCAGTTGCTTGTACCTGGAACTACTGCTCCCCAAATACAGTCTTTGCAATGAATTCATGCATGGCTTTAGAGTATTTTTTATCAAAATCCTCAAACTAGAATTAGACTTCCAGGGAAAAACTCAGAGTTCTCTGCATTGGGTAGAGGTACTAGACAGGGATGCCCCCTTTCCCCTTTCCTTTTTGCCCTGGCCATTGAAACTCTCGCATGTGCCATTCGAAAAATAATGTTAATATTAAAGGCTATTCCAAAGGCCTAAAAGACTTCAAATGGAGCCTATACGCCGATGACATTTTGCTGTTCCTTTCAGACCCCTTAATTTCCCTTCCAAACCTCATCATAGAACTAGAAACATTCCAAGATCTCACCGGCCTAGGGGTTAATTTATCCAAATCTACTGCAATGCCTATAAATATTCCACCATTGTTAACGGCTTCTTTGCAGGAGAGATTTTCTTTCGCCTGGACTTCACACTCTTTAACCACTTAAGCCTCGGAAGATTTGGCTGCTCAATGACCAGGCCATTTTTTGCGATACGGCACTGCGTCGCTTTAACTGAGAATTGCGCGGTCGCTCGATGCTGTACCCAAACAAAATTGACGTTCTTTTTTCCCACAAATAGAGCTTTCTTTTGGTGGTATTTGATCACCTCTGCAGTTTTTATTCTTTGCGCTATAAACAAAAGAGCAACCATTTTGAAAAAAAACACAATATCTTTTACTATTTTTTGCTATAATAAATATCCCATATTTTTTTTTAACACATTTTTTTCCACAGTTTAGGCTGATATGTATTCTTCTAAATTTTTTTTTTTTTACCCAAAATTTTGCAATAAGCGTATATTGATTGGTTTGCGCAAAAGTTATAGCATCTTCAAAATAGGGGATAGATTTATGGCATTTTTATTATTATTTTTTTTTTACTAGTAATGGCGGTGATCAGTGATTTTTATCGGAACTGCAATATTGCGGCGGACAAATTGGACACTTTTGACACATTTTTGAGACCACTGACAAATATACAGTGATCAGTGCTATAAAAAATGCATTGATTAGTGTATAAATATCACTGGCAGAGAAGGAGTTAACACTAGGGGGCGATCAAGGGGTTAACTGTTTTAACATGCAACATTGACTGGCATGCTTTGGCCAATCACAGCGCCGTAAGGAAACAGAGCCATAATTGGCCAAAGGCAGGGTGCCTTTGGCCATTTATGGCTCTGGGGGTTAAGTACAGTTAGCTGCAGTGTATTTCATATATCTATATATATATCTATATATAGATATATAGATATATATATATATATATATATATATATATATATATATATACAGTCAGTCTAGTATATATATATATATATATATATATATATATATATATATATATATATATATATATATATATATATACACACTGCATACAGTTTTGGTAGATCTTACTGCAGACCTTTCCTGGTGTACTGTTGCTAATATACTTCAGGCAAGCAGGTGATACAGTTAGCTGCAGTGTATTTAGTATATATATATATATATATATATATATATATATATTTATATATACACTGTATACAGTTTAGCTTCATCTCACTGCAGACAGTTCCAGGTATACTGTTTCTAAGGCAGGCAGTTGATTCAGCTAGCTGCAGTGCATTTAATATATATATACAGGCTTTTATATATATATAGTCTAGCCAAGCCTATATCTGACTGTAGGCCATTCCTGGAGTACGTGTTCAAAGACACTTTTTAGGCAGGCAGGTGACTCAGTGAGCTGCAGTTTATAAAATATATATCCACTGCATTGTAGTCCAGCCAAGCCTATACCTGACTGTAGGCCATACCTGGAGTACGTGTTCAAAGACACTTTCAGGCAGGTGACTCAGTGAGCTGCAGTTCATTTAATATATATATATATATATATATATATATATATATATATATATATATATATATATATATATATATATATATATATATATATATATATATATATTCAAACTTCAAGTGGGTTACCTTCTTTTCTTAGTCCTTTAGTCAGATCACAGCACCGTCAGGGTGGACTCCCAATCTTCCACCATAAATCAATAAAGAAGAAAGAATGGACGGATGCTAGATGCAAATAATTCCTTTACTTGAAAATTCCAATCATACAAAACTTGAAAGTGCAGACGTGCAAGCTACTGTACAGTATCGAGCGTGAATCGCTCTTCCTCAGGCTTCTCTGGTTGTGTGTGGAGAACCCGACATCATCTTCCTCTATTATCCCCACCCAACACATCACCACACATGTATCGAATCAAACCATTACCATTACTGATTGACTAAGCCTAAAAGTTTAACCCTCACTGTGTAACAAGGATAGTAAATGACATTACAATTCCACAACCAAAAATATTTACAAAAGATAAATTCATGTACCATACAAAGTATCATCTTAGTTTCAAACATCAAATATCCAGAAATCAATAAAGATCTCGTTATCTCAAAAAGTATTTTATATGTGCCTTAATAAATCAGCAATCATTCTGGTTCATACTATTACAGTCTCAGATTTCTTAACCCATCTCAACTGGTAACTCTGTTGACCAATTTCTTAAACGGGAATTCATTCCATTAGATCTAGAGAAGATATAGAACATATATGTCTCACATATCAGATCATTACGTTATTACATTACCCTTCATCCACATCCTATAGAAATAGGTATAGATCATAATCCCTATTCATACCCCCCGGGTATAGAGACTGTAGTCTATGAATGCACCAAACCTCACGTTTCCTCAATTTCAAAATCCTGTCTCCCCCTCTTTTGTCACAAGATATTTCCTCCAAAACCATAAACTGCAAATCGGTATCTCTGTGTCCCATCTCAGAGAAGTGACGTGACACAGGGAGGCCTGACCGTGGATGTCGGATCGTACTGTGATGTTGTGCAATACGATCCTTAATTTTCTGGATAGTCTCACCTACATAGATGAGATTGCACGGACATACGAGAACATAAATCACATAAGATGTCTGACACGTATAGAAGCCATTAAGTATTACTTTACTTTTAGTTACAGGGTGAATAAAATGGTTTCATTTCTGCATCAAATTGCATTGAATGCAATAAAGACACGGAAAACAACACTTTCTTTTCCTACCCAGAAATGTTGGTTTTATTTCATGGGTGTCGGATCTGAATTCAGATCGCACAAGGGAATCACGTAAAGTTTTATTGCGCCGATAGGCTATAATAGGAATTTGTTGAAATTCCTCTATCTGCAGGTATGATCACTTTAAGATTGGCCAATGTTTCCTCACTAGATTAAAGATCTTCTCGCTATAACTGTGAAATTGGAAAGTGAATGGTATCCTAGACTTGGTAGATCTATGTTTTTTATGATTATAGATTTTAGTTGGCTTCAGGATCTTATTAAGTTCCTGTGTGATCAAACCATCTGGATAGCCCCGCTCTCTAAACTTACAGCACATCTCTTCTAATCTACTATCCCTAATTATAGTGTTGCTCACGATCCATGTTACCCTAAGAAGCTGGCTTCTGATAATAAAGCCAAATACATGGGGAGGATGAAAGCTATCAAATCTCAGGAGTTGATTCCTATCGGTGGGCTTAGTAAAAAGATCAGTCTCAATCCGTCCCTGTTCAATATATACCTGTATATCCAAAAACGGAACCGAACCGTCACCCACTTGCATTTTAAATTGAATATTGGAAGAAAAACCATTAATCATTTCATCAAAAGCTTTCAAAGATTCAATGTTGCCCCGCCACACTGCAAAAATATCATCTATATAGCGCCACCAAGTGGCGCAATACCTTTGAAAATTTTCATTGTTAAAGATGTATCTTTGCTCAAAATCATGCATGAATGAACATGCGTATGGCGGGGCAACATTGGAGCCCATCACAACTCCAGTCAGCTGTACAAAGTATTGATCTTTGAAAAGGAAATAATTATTATGCAGAATGACATTAAATAATTTTTCAAACAGAGAAATCTGGGCTTCCGAGTACTCATGACATTCTCTGATTAGACTGATTGCTGCTTCAATGCCTGCCTTATGTGGGATCGATGTATAAAGACTTGTTACATCCAAAGTTACAAGAATCAAGTCATCATGAATCTGTGGTAGCTCTCTGATTTTCGATAAGAAGTCACTGGAGTCCTTGATGTAATATTGGGTATTTTTCACTAGAGGTGACAGTACCTTGTCCAGTAATTTAGCTGTGGGAACAAAAATTGACTCCCTCCCTGACACGATCGGGCGTCCTGGTGGGGAATGACTGTCTTTGTGGATCTTTGGTAATACATATAAGACAGGGATCCGTGTATGTGATGGTAACAAAAATTCAAATAAATCCTGGGAGATTAACCCCTCTTTGACTGTTGGTTTCAAAATGCTCTCTAAGATCTTTCTAATGCTCCATGTAGGATCTGAATGTATGCGTTTGTATACAGTATGATCGTCAAATTGACGCTGAATCTCATTCTCATATGCCTAATGGTCCATGATCACAACTGAACCTCCTTTATCCGCCGGTTTACAGATAATATCATCACGTTTAGTTAACTCATGCAAAGCCGATCTTTCTTGAGGAGATAAATTATTAGGTACATGATCTTTATAATCAACTTGATGTATCAAATCTTTCACATTACGGGTAACCTCCTGCACAAACATTTCAACAGGTGCATAGGTAGTGGGGGGAACCGATTTAGATTTCACTCTTAACCTCAATGATATACAGTTCAACCTCCCCTCAGTTGTTTCATCCTGGGTGAAAGGTTTGTGGAGAAAATGGACTTTCCATCTAATATTGCGAAACAAGCGATATAGATACTGATCCAATTGAAATGGATCTAGATAGCTTTTAGGACAAAATGATAAACCACGGTTAAAAAGTCCTACCTCCTCTGTTGACAAGACCCGTCTGGAGATGTTATGCACTAGATCTCCCTTGATCGACCACGATTGCCTCGTGTGCTGTGGTGTCTGTCTTGGCTTCCCATTTCATCTCTGTTGTAACGTGATCTGGTCTGCATCCGGGTGGTAGTCATCCCTCTCCGATCTGATTGTAAAAAATTAGAGAAGGAATCGGTGTCGGTGTTAACTGAGGAGTTATCAGACATATCTCTCCTGTGGTTTCCATACTCCATACGACCGCGTCGGTTGTAAGGACGTGGCCATCTATACACTTGGTTCCTTTCATAGTCCTCAATATCACGATCAAACTTGTTGCGCTTTCTCATCTCTAATTCCAATCGATATTTGTTTATACTTTCATCGGCCAGCTCTTTACATTTGATGAAATCTTCAGAGGTCATTGAGGTACGCAAATCCAATTCAATTTTAGTAAGCTGCTCAGATAATGAAGCAAGTTCTTTATGTATAAATGAGATCGTCAGAGTCATCAGATCAAACGAGCATTTGTTAAGAATCTGCATGAATGTGTTCTTAAACTCATCATTATCATTAAATAAAGTAGGGGCCAATCTCACCCTTAAACCTCTGGGAATGCGTTGTACTCGATGGTATTCCGCCAAGGTAAGTCCATGTAGTTCCAAAGAAGTATGTTTTCTTCTCAACTTCTCCCATGTACGAGAGTTATAGACCGGAGTATTTCCCGTCAAAAAATTCCTGGATCCTGAAATCTGAGACATAATCTGTGTGGTTTCTTCCTGGGTATATGAGAAAGTGGATCCATTTATATCCATCATATGAAGATAACTTGCTCACTGGGAGTATAATAATATTCAAACTTCAGGTTGGTTACCTTCTTTTCTTAGTCCTTTAGTCAGATCACAGCACTGTCAGGGTGGACTCCCAATCTTCCACCATAAATCAATAAAGAAGAAAGAATGGACCGATGCTAGATGCAAATAATTCCTTTACTTGAAAATTCCAATCATACAAAACTTGAAAGTGCAGACGTGCAAGCTACTGTACAGTATTGAGCGTGAATCACTCTTCCTCAGGCTTCTCTGGCTGTGTGTGGAGAACCCGACATCATCTTCCTCTATTATCAACACTCAACACATCACCACACATGTATCGTATCAAACCATTACCATTACTGATTGACAAAGCCTAAAAGTTTAACCCTCACTGTGTAAAAAGGATAGTAAATTACATCTCTTCTCTAGATCTAATGGAATGAATTCCCGTTTAAGAAATCGGTCAACAGAGTTACCAATTGAGATGGGTTAAGAAATCTGAGACTGTAATAGTATGAACCGGAATGATTGCTGATTTATTAAGGCACATATATAATACTTTTTGAGATAACGAGATCTTTATTGATTTCTGGATAATGTTTGAAACTAAGATGATACTTTGTATGGTACATGAATTTATCTTTTGTAAATATTTTTGGTTGTGGAATTGTAATGTCATTTACTATCCTTTTTACACAGTGATTTCGGGTTCTCCACACACAGCCAGAGAAGCCTGAGGAAGAGCAATTCACGCTCGATACTGTACAGTAGCTTGCACGTCTGCACTTTCAAGTTTTGTATGATTGGAATTTTCAAGTAAAGGAATTATTTGCATCTAGCATCAGCCCATTCTTTCTTATATATATATATATATATATATATATATATATATATATATATATATATATATATATATATATGTATATATATATATATATATATATATATATATATATATATATATAGGCTTGTATATATATACATATATATATATATATACGTATATATATATATAGTCTAGCCAAGCCCATACCTGACTGTAGGCCATTCCTGGTGTACTGTTTTTAGTAAATTTAAGGTGTTGTTTTGCTAATCTAATTGTACAGTATGTCTGGAAGGCCACTAAGGAGAAGCAGACACTCACAGGCCACTAAAAGAGGGCAAGCAGGCTCTGTGTCTACAGCCAACAGTGCTGATCGTGGACACGGTGCATCCTCAGCACGTGGCCGTGGGGCACGCTTGTCCTTTTTTTTCGGCAGCTGGCCGTGTTGAGCCACAACATGCAGAAGAGTTGGTAGAGTGGATGACCAAGCCGTCCTTATCCTCCTCATCCTCTGTCACGCCCTGAGGAGTCCCCCGAACTGTTCGACCACAGTGTAGGGTACATGCTGCAGGAGGATGCGCAGTGTTTTGAAGGATCTGATGATGGTACCGAGGTTGAGGATGAAGGCAGTAACATGAGCCCAGAGAGAGGGGTTGCCCAAGAAGGACAAGAAACTGGCAGTCATGTTCCCCCAGCTGCAGCATACTGCCAGGTTTGCTCCAGTGGCGAGGAGGGAGGGGATGATGAGGTCACTGACTCTACGTGGGTGACAGATAGAAGAGAGGAGGAGGAGGCACATCTCCAATGAGGCAAGATGCCCTCCAGGGGCCAGCTTAAGGGCAGGCAACCATCTGCATCACACCGCAGAGCTCCACATGTGCAGGGCGCTGCTGACTCCGCACGTTTTTCCAAAAGTTCTTTGGTGTGGGCCTTTTTTGAGAGGTGTGCAGCAGATCGCACCGTTGCTGTTTGCAACATATGTCTGAAGCGTATCAAGCGTGGCCAAAACAGCAGCCACTTGGGCCCCACATACTTGACCAGACATATGTCGAGCTCCAATGCAGTCCGTTGGCAACAGTACTTAAAAGACCCACACTAAAGAACAAGGCGGACCTCTCTTTGCTCCTCATCAGCTGGGATCTCCAACCCCACTATAACTTCAGTCCTCTCAGAGACCTGCACTGAGAGGAATGAAGGTGTAGAATTAGGTGTCCCAAGCACTTCCGGGCAATCTGCTAGCGGTACACCAACATCCAATTGTAGCAGGCAAATTTCCCTACCCCAGTTCCTAAACCGGTGAAAGAAATTCGGTCCCAGCCATCCACATGCTCAGCGGCTGAATGCTAGTTTGGCTAAATTGCTAGCACTCCAACTGCTGCCTTTTCAGATGGTAGACTCTGCCCCCTTTAAAGAATTTGTGAAATGTGCAGTACCTCAGTGGCAGGTTTCCAAATGCCAATTTTTTTCTCAGAAGGCCATTCCGGCTCTCTACCGACACGTGAAAGGCAATGTCTTGGCCTCGTTGGACAGGGCGGTCAGCGGTAACGTGCATATTACCACTGACTTATGGTTCAGCAGGCATGGAGAGGGACGTTACTTTTTTTTACAGCGCACTGGGTAACACTGCTGGCAGCTGGGAAGGATGCAGGACAGGGTGCAGTATTGTTGGAGCTTGTTCCACCACCACACCTCCAAAATGCTGGTAGTGGTGATTCTGCCACACCTCTCTCCTCCATCCCTCCTCTTCTTCTTCCTCTATGGCCTCTTCCTGTGCAGATTTGTCCTCAAAACCAGCGGTGCTCCGTAGGCATTCTAGGGGCTACACAAGCACTCAGGCAAAAAGATGCCATGCAGTGCTTGAGTTGGTCTGCTTAGGGGACAGGAGCCACACAGGGCAGAGATTCTGGCAGCTCTGCAGAGGCAGGCTCAGAGGTGGTTGATGCCACGCCAGCTTCAGCTTTTGCGACAATGGCACCAACCTCCTCTCTGCCCTCCGACAGGGACACTTCACCCATGTTCCCTGTTTGGCTCACATCCTTAATTTGGTAGTGCAGCGGTTCTTGTGCAGGTACTCGGGCTTACAGGATCTCCTGAGGCAGGCCAGGAAAGTCTGTGGGCATTTCCGCTGGTCATATAATGCCAGTGCTCGGCTGACTGACCTCCAAAAGGAATGCAACCGGCCCATGAACTGCCTCATCTGTGACATGCCCACCAGGTGGAACTCAACATTGGCAATGCTGCAGTGGCTGCACATGCAGCAGAGGGCCATCAATGACTACCTGTGCGAGTATGGCACCAGCACAGGGTCAGGGGAGCTTGGCTTTTTTTCGCCACGCCAGTGACTCATGATCAAGGATGCATGAACTGTGTTGTCACCATTTGAGGAGGCCACGAGGATGGTGAGCAGTGACAGTGCATGCATCAGTAATACTGTCCCTCTTGTCTTCCTGTTGGAGCACACGCTGCCTGGAATAATGGACAGGGCACTTGAGGCAGAACAGAGACAGGAAGAGGAGGACTTCCTTACCTCTCAAGGCCCCCTTTATCCAGACAGTATTCCTGCAGGCCTGCCTATCACACAGGAAGAGGAGGAGGAGGATTGTGTCAGCATGGAGGTGGAGCCTGGCATTCAGCATCAGCAGCAGTTTTCAAGGGATCGTTTTCAGTCCTCAGAAACCCATGGACTTGTACGTGGCTGGGAGGAGGTGGCTGCGGATCAGGTCGTCCCTAGTGACCCAGAGGACTCCGGACCGAATGCCTCAGCAAACCTACGCTGCATGGCCTCCCTGATCCTGCAAAGCCTGCGAAAGGACTGTTGGATTCGTGGTATCAAGGAGAGGGATCAGTACTGGCTGGCAACCCTTCTTGATCCACGTTACAAAGGTAAGGTAGCGGAACTTATCCAGCTGTCACAGAGGGAGCAGAGTATGAAACATCTTCGGGAGGCCTTGCAGCAAGGTTTGTGCAATGCTTTTCCAGAGCCTGGGAGGTTACAATTTCCTGGTACTCATGGACAATGTGTTGCTGAGGCTTCAGTCAGTCACAGAAGGAGCGGTGGAGAAGTTGGCCATCTGACTGATGTGTTCAGACAATTTTTTAGTCCGCAGCCCCAAGGTCCGGTTCCAGCAACCATCGCCAGCGTCTGTTGTACATGGTGCAGGAATACCTAGGGGCAAGATCAGACTTGGAGACCTTTCCAACCAAAAATCCACTGGGTTACTGGGTCTTGAGGATGGATCACTGGCCAGAGCTTGCACAGTATGCAATTGAGCTACTGACCTGTCCTGCATCCAGCGTTCTTTCGGAACGCACATTCAGTGCTGCTGGAGGCTTTGTAACCGATCACAGAGTGGCCCTGTCCACCGACTTGGTTGATCGGCTCACCTTCATAAAAATGAATCCGTCTTGGATCACAGCTACCAAGCACCTGATGCTGATGTAACCGATTAATTTTTTTATGAATGTGAGATCCCTTCAAGACTGCCTATGCTCATGCTAAGTGACTATCCTGTTATGCTGAGTGACTATCCTATTCCTCCTCAATGTTTTTTTTGATGGCTTCTAAGAACATTTTTGGTTCTGGGCACCACCACCAGTGGCTAAGGCCCAATTTTTCTGCCCCTGTTTAACAGGGGCGTGCAATTACAATTTTTGCTGTAATATTTTGCAGCAGGGCTTGTTCCTGCACTCAACAAGAGTATCTGTGAGGGGTTGCAGTGTTGTGGCACCACCACCACTGCCTAAGGCCCAATTTTTCTGCCCCTGTTTAACAGGGGCATGTCATTACAATTTTTGCTGTAATATTTTGCAGCAGGGCTCGTTCCTGCGCTCAACAAGATTATCTGTGAGGCGTTACAGTGTTGTGGCAACACCACCACTGCCTAAGGCCCAATTTTTCTGCCCCTGTTTAACAGGGGCATGTAATTACAATTTTTGAATATTTAACAGCAGGGCTCGTTCCTGCGCTCAACAAGATTATCTGTGATGGGTTGCAGTTTTTGTGGCACCACCACCACTGCCTAAGGCCCAATTTTTCTGCCCCTGTTTAACAGGGGCATGTAATTACAATTTTTGCTGTAATATTTTGCAGCAGGGCTCGTTCCTGCGCTCAACAAGATTATCTGTGAGGCGTTACAGTGTTGTGGCAACACCACCACTGCCTAAGGCCCAATTTTTCTGCCCCTTTTTAACAGGGGCATGTAATTACAATTTTTGATCAAATATTTAACAGCAGGGCTCGTTCCTGTGCTCAGCAAGAGTATCTGTGAGGGGTTGCAGTGTTGTGGCACCACC
This sequence comes from Aquarana catesbeiana, assembly GCF_042186555.1. NCBI lineage: Eukaryota > Metazoa > Chordata > Amphibia > Anura > Ranidae > Aquarana > Aquarana catesbeiana. The sequence goes on from NC_133329.1 coordinate 135,423,335, forward strand.
ACTGCCTAAGGCCCAATTTTTCTGCCCCTGTTTAACAGGGGCGTGTAATTACAATTTTTGATCAACTATTTAACAGCATGGCTTGTTCCTGCGCTCAACAAGAGTATCTGTGAGGGGTTGCAGTGTTGTGGCACCACCACCACTACCTAAGGCCCAATGATTCTGCCCCTGTTTAACAGGGGTTTGTATTTAAAATTTTTGATCTAATATTTCACAGCAGGGCCTGTTCCTGCCCTTAACAAAAGTATCTGTGAGGCTTTACAGTATTGTGCCACCACCACCACCACCACCATCGCCTAAGGCCCAATTTTTATGCCCCTGTTTAACAGGGGCATGTAATTACAATTCTTGATATAATATTTCACAGCAGGGCCCATTCCAGCGCTCACCAAGAGTAACTGTGAGGGCTTACAGTGTTCTGGTACCACCAACACCTAAGGCCCAATTTTCCGCAGAGTGTATAGGGCAGGCCGTATTGTATATACAGGCGGTCCCCTATTTTCAAAAATCCGACTTACAAACGACTCCTACTTACAAACGGAGGGAGACAACAGGAAGTGACAGAAAATCTACCCCTAGGAACGGAAATTCTCTCCTGTAAGAGTTAATATGGGAAAAAGGTGTCTCCTCCACTGATTTATCATCAATCCTTGTTTCCGTTAAAAACCCCAAATTTTCTAAATCCAACTGTCATTGGGACAGAAAGTGAGGTGAAATCTTCTGAACAGGGGCACAGACAGCAAAACAAATGTTACAGGGGTGATAACCCTTCCCTATGTTTTCCAAAAAGTAAAATATATTTTTTGGCTGGAGCTACACTCACAAAATGTACCTGTTCCAAATTACAAACAGATTCTACATAAGAACAAACCTACAGCCCCTGTCTTGTTTGCACCGCCTGTATACTGCTGTTCAGAGTATATAGGGCCTGGGGGTCCAACGCCTTTTCTTTTTTTAATTTGGGTGAGGGGTTCCCCTTAATATCCATACAAGACCCAAAGGGCCTGGTAATGGGCTGGGGGGGTAACCATGCCATTTGTCTTACTGATTTTCATCCATATTGCCAGGACCCGACATTACATTAAAGCCTCAAACAGTTTTAAATGACTTTTATTCCTTTAGAAATGTAATTTTGTGCAGGGACTGTTCTAAGCACGGGAAACACACGCCACTTTACAGGCATACTATTGACACCCCCAGGTACGATATTTAAAGGAATATTTCACTTTTATTTTTTCACTTTAACCACTTCTATACCGGCCTATTGTAATATGACGTCCACAGATGGGATCTCCCATCCTGGGTGGACATCATATGACGGCCTCGGGTTCCCGGCCGTCTAAGGGGCGCGCGCGCGCCCGCCGCATTGCTCGGGACCCGGTGCCTGTGCCTGGTGGCCGCGATGTCCGCCGGGCACCCGCGATTGCCCGTTAACCGGGCCGGACCGTGGATCTGTGTGTGTAAGCACACAGATCCACGTCCTGTCAGTTGTGAGGAGAGCGATCTGTGTTCCCAGTACAGCGGAACACTGATCGGTCTCCTCCCCTTGTGCGTCCCCACCCCCTACAGTTAGAAGCATTCCCTAGGAAACACATTTAACCCCTCCTCTCCCCCTAGTGGTTAACCCCTTCCCTGCCTGTCACATTTACACAGTAATCAATGCAATTTTATAGCATTGATCGCTGTATAAATGTGAATGGTCCCAAAAATGTGTCAAAAGTGTCCGATGTGTCCGTCATAATGTCGCAGTCACGAAAAAAAACGCGATCGCCGCTATTACTAGTAAAAAAAATAAATAAATATTTTTTAAAAAATGCCATAAATCTATCCCGTATTTTGTAGACGCTATAACTTTTGCGTAAACCAATCAATATACGCTTATTGCGATTTTTTTTACCAAAAATATGTAGAAGAATACGTATCGGCCGAAACTGAGGAAAAAATTTGTTTTTTTTTTTAAAAATTGGGATATTTATTATAGCAAAAAGTAAAAAATATTGTGTTTTTTTCAAAATTGTCGCTCTTCTTTTGTTTATAGTGCAAAAAATAAAAACCGCAGAGGTGATAAAATACCACCAAAAGAAAGCTCTATTTGTCGGAAAAAAAAGACGTCAATTTTGTTTGGGTACAACGTTGCACGACAGCGCAATTGTCGTTTAAATTGCGACAGCGCTGAAAACTAAAAATTGGTCTGGGAAGGAAGGGGGTGAAAATGCCCTGTATTGAACCGGTTAAGCATCATTAAAATCACTGCTCCTGAAAAAATGTCCATTTTTGAAACTTTTTTTTCCATTGATACATGTCCCCTGGGGCAGCACCCGGGTCCCCAAACCCTTTTTAGGACAATAACTTGCATATTAGCCTTTAAAATTCGCACTTTTGATTTTTCACATTCGAGTCCCATAGACTTTAATGGTGTTCGAATGTTTGCGCAAACTTTCGGTCCGTTCGCATGTTCTGGCTGGTCCAAAACTGGTTAAATATTTGGGCATCCTTACCCCATCTTATAAAACTCTTTTTCAAACCAATTATCCACCACTATTCACAAATATTAAAACACTACTAAAATTATGGTCTAATTATCACATCTCCTTTTTGGGCAGAATAACAGCTACCAAAATGGTGATTCTACATAAACTACTTTTTTATTTTAGAGCTTTACCCATACTGATCCCTAAAAGTACTCTAGACTCCTCCAAAGAGAACTTAACACATTTATATGGCTCAACAAAAAACTAAGGCTACTCTCTCATGCACAGATCTCAATCAAATGGTGGTTTGAGCCTTAGAACCTTATGGTGTTATTATTTAGCAGCAAGATTTACACGGTTAGCTCAATGGTTTGCTCGATCAAATCAAGTTTCTTGGTTACATTTTGAAGAACAATCAATTATACCATTTCATTTTCAAGGTATTTTATGGTCCAAGTTGATTCAACTCAGAGAGATCTTTCCCTTAAATAAGGTGGTGGCTCACTCATATCGATTGTGGCACCGATATGAAGATAAATTTGACATAATTTCTACCACCCCCCTAGCATCCTTTATAGGAGACCTCCGCCCCCCCCCCCCCCCCGTCTTTAGAAATAGCAGTACTTTCTGTATATGGGAATTACTCAACCTCACTACTTTGAAATCCCTATTTCTAAATAACAAATTTCGCCCTTTTTCAGAATTATGTGAACTATATAATCTCCCAATTTCAGAATTACCCCATTATACTCAAATTGAAAAATTCTACCAAAAATACTTCTCTCTAACATTCCAACCCCTTTTTCCCAATTTGAACAAAGCTGCATCTTCTCGCCAAGAGATAGGGGATCGATCTCTTGTATTTACCGCTGCTTATATGAATTTTCTCTCTCAGAAAAGTTAAAACCAATGCTTCAATGGGAAATTGACTTGGACCAATCTTTTACACTACCAGAATGGACCACTATGATCCAAAACCTACTAAAATGTACACGCCCAATTTCGGCAAAAGAAACAGCCATCAAAATACACACCAGATGGTACCTAACCCCGTATATAATAAACTCATTTTATCCATCGGTATCTCCCACATGTTTTAAGGGATGCCCAGGTCAAGGTACCATCCTACATACCTTCTGGAACTGCAAAATTTTGAAATCCATATTGCTACAAGCAGCTGCTAAAACTGAACATATTATAGGGAAAAAAATTCCCCTCACTCCTAAGAGGTGTTTATTGTTTGCACCTATACCTAATGTACCCATACAGCATATTAGATTAACACACACACTGTTTAACTCAATCCACTGGATGATAGCTTTTAATTGGCATTCATTAATAGTCCCTTTGTCCCGGGTATTGAGTAGAATGGAACAAATAAAACTCAGAGTGTATCCACCATACACTCTTTGACACTGTGCACATTTAAAAAAAAATGATCCCCTAGGGACATACCACTTCCTTAGATATCACCTAATATAGCCTAAAAATAAATATCATTATAGAACAAAACTGTAATGTAAATGATATAACCTGATAGGAAAAATTAATTCTTAGATATCACCATTATTGTTCTTATGTCAGATTGCTATGTTCTTTTTATATATTCCATTCACCTCATATTAAGTAAATACTTGATATATTGGATGTACCTATGTTTCTGTTATACATTTTTACTAAACTATGACCTTCTACAATAATAAAAATTGTTTGTAAACAAAAAATAAATGTATATAAGAATTGGATACCTACAAAAGTGAGGGGGTATGGTCATAGGTTTCTATCCTGCATGTCATTTTCTATGTCTAAAAAAAAAATTGCATGGTGCTTGGATCATGCAGGCACACCACTGTTGGTCCATCTTTACTAAAAAATTCTATTCAAGTGATTAGCAGGTTTTTAGGTTTCTGCATATTCTCCAAATTGATAATCTGCAATTACCATGTCATTCCAAGGAGGTTATAATATTGTGTCAGGAGCTCCCAGCTCTGACCGAGACTGACAAGGAGTTTCACTGCCTGGGAGTTATTATAACCAAAGCAAACACTCAGACTTAGAAAGCTGTTTACACTTTTTCCTAACCCAGTAAATTGGAATCTTGATTTAATCCTCACTTCAAATAACCAAACTATTTCTTGTGAAAGGTGATGATCATCTGCTAAGCCTCCAAGGATAACAGAGAATCTATAAGAGGTCATGGAAGTGTATAGATTGGCAATTTCCCTACTGCTTAGCAAATAGATCAGAAAACTATGAGGTCATCAGAACAGGATAATGTTTACAGGATAACCTGTTCCTTGCATAACATTCTCCTTTCCTTAGCCAGGAAAATCAGGCAATCTGGAACACTGTGGTCCTGTTTTTGTATTAGATATTCTGCAACTTCAAATGTACTGGGAAGAAACAGAATCTAGGTATTAACTTTTCTTTTGCTTCACAAGCCTAAAATACACCTATATAGTATTTTGTTAAAGAGTAATATCTTGTAAAGCAGAGTAAGAAGGTAAGCACTGTCCTTTTTTTTCCATTGAAAAGATATTTATTGAAATTTTCAACAGTATACAAGAAATAAGGAAGCAAGAAAATAAGAAGAAAAAAGAAAAACAAGAAATACATAAAATAACAATAAGAAACAAGTAATAAGAAGCACGTAACCAGTGTGAGTTTACTCATGCATCCAGAATTTGTTAGGTTGATACCTACAGACATTTATGCAGTGTTGTCCAAATTTCCAACAGTTTGTCAAATTTGTTGCATTTAAGTGAGTTAATTGCTAAGTGTCATTCAAATGCATAGTTTTATTGAACTCAGTAATGTTAACTGTAGGATTGTTTTTCCAATTTTGGAGTATCGAGGACCTAGCGACTAATAGGATGTGTGATACTACATGTCTCATGGTGTGTGGAAAAATTTCCAGTCCGATGTGTAGTATAGCCATGGTTGGGTTGGGAGGTGTGAGTATTCCCGTAAGGGATGAAACAAGTTTGAATATTTGGTTCCAGAAGCTAGTTAAGCTGGGGCTTTCCCAGAACATGTGTAGGAGATGACCTTTGTGTCCGCATCTTCTCCAACAAAAATGTGAGGTGTTGGGAAACATTTTTGCAATCCTTCAGGGAGTATATTGCCAACAATTAATTATCTTGATCGTTGATTCCTAATGGCTAATACAATGTGATGTGTTTCGATTGATTTGAAACACAAACTTCTACTGCTCCTCTGTGGTCGTTGTAACCACATCTGTGTCCCACTTCATATGTGCGGCTGATTTTTTAAATATCCTTTTATTCTGAAGCAGGTTATAATATAGTGATATACCTTTGTTATGTAGTGAGCCCCATGTCAGATGTTGCTATACTAAGGTCGGAAGGTGGGTTGTAGGGAGCAGGTGTGTGTGCATAAAGTGAGACACTCATATACAAGTGAAAAGCATGTGATTTGGCATATTAAATTCCCTCATTAAGCATTCTGTCGTTTTTGGGCAATTGTTTAGGAGCAAATCTTGCACCGTGTTTATCCCTTGGGAGGGGAATGTTTTCAAGGATAGCATTGGTATATTAGCTTCAATTATGCTTAGAGGAAGATTGAAGACTATTACCTTGAGGTTACTGAGTTGGCTGGTTAGGAGGAGTCTCCAAGCTTGCAATGATATGTTGATAGTGGGTATAGTTCTCGTGCCAGGGTATCCAGCTGTCTCCTAGAAGAACCGCTGGTAGATCCGGTATGGGAGCCAGGGATTTTTCGATTTCTACCCATAGCATTACTTCAGTGAGAGAGAACCAATGTTTGAGTTGGTCAAGTTTGGTTGACCACATATAGTCATGTATGTCGATTAATCCCACCCCCCCTGCAGTTTTGTTAGGGATTAGATTTGTTCCTGAACATCTTGCTTTATTTGTGCCCTACAAGAGTGTCCATTGAAGGCTAGAGAGGGAATTGAGTAGGGATGAGCCGAACACCCCCTGGTTCGGTTCGCACCAGAACCTGCGAACGGACTGAAAATTCGCACGAACATTAGAACCCCATTGACGTCTGTGGGACTCGAAGGTTTGAAATCAAAAGTGCTAATTTTAAAAGGTAATTTGCATGGTATTGTCCTAAAAAGGGTTTGGGGACCCAGGTCCTGCCCCAGGGGACATATAATCAATGCAAAAAAAAGTTTTAAAAACGGCAGTTTTTTCAGGAGCAGTGATTTTAATGATGCTTAAAGTAAAAAAAAAAAAAGTGAAATATTCCTTTAAACATCATACCTGGGGTGTCTATAGTATGCCTGTAAAGTGGCGCGTGTCTTCCGTGCTTAGAACAGTCCCTGCACAAAATTATATTTTTAAAGGAATAAAAGTCATTTAAAACTGCTTGCGGCTTTAGTGTAATGTCGGGTCCTGGCAATATGGATGAAAATCAGTGAGACAAACGGCATGGGTACCCCCCAGTCCAATACCAGGCCTTTTGGGTCTTGTATGGATATTAAGGGGAACCCCGCACCCAAATAAAAAAAGGAAAGGTGTGGGGCCACCAGGCCCTATATACTCTGAACAGCAGTATACAGGCGGTGCAAACAAGACAGGGACTGTAGGTTTGTTGTTAAGTAGAATCTGTTTGTAATTTTGAACTGGTATATTTTTAACGTGTTTAGCTCCAGCAATAAAATCTATTTTAAGCTTTTTGGAAAACATAGGGAAAGGTTATCACCCCTGTGACATTTGTTTTGCTGTCTGTGCTCCTCTTCAGAAGATTTCACCTTACTTTTTGTCCCAATGACAAATGTTTTTTGAAAATTTGGGGTTTTTAGTGAAACAAAAATTGGTGATAAAGCATCAGTGGAAAGGAGAAATGTTTTTCCCATATTAACTCTTACAGGAGAGAATTTCCCTTCCTAGGGGTAGATTTCATCTCACTTCCTGTTGTCTCCTTCCATTTGCAAGTAGGAGTCGTTTGTAAGTTGGATGTTTGAAAGTAGGGGCCTGCCCTATATACTCAGCAGAAAGTTGGGCCTTAGGTGCTGGTGTTGCCACAACACTGTAAGCCCTCACAGGGCCCTGCTGTGAAATATTAGATCAAGAATTGTAATTACACGCCCCTGTTGAACAGGGGCAGAAAAATTGGGCCTTTGGTGATGGTGGTGGTGGTGCTGGTGCCACAACACTGTAAGTCCACACAGTTACTCTTGGTGGGTGCTGGAACAGGCCCTACTGTGAAATATTATATCAAGAATTGTAATTACATGCCCCTTTTGAACAGGGGCAGAAAAATTGGACCTTTGGTGGTGGTGGTGGTGGTGCTGGTGCCACAACACTGTAAGTCCTCACAGTTACTCTTGGTGGGCGCAGAAACGGGCCCTGCTGTGAAATATTAGATCAACAATTCTAATTACATGTCCCTGTTGAACAGGGGCAGAAAAATTGGGCCTTAGGCACTAGTGCTGGTGCCACAACACTGCAACTCCTCACAGATACTCTAGTTGGAGCGCAGGAATGAGCCCTGCTTCAAAGAATTGCATCAATAATTGTAATTACACGCCCCTGTTAAACAGGGGCTGAAAAATTGGGCCTTAGGCACTGGTGCTGGTGTCACAACACTGCAGCCCCTCACAGATACTCTAGTTGGAGCGCAGGAACTAGCCCTGCTGCAAAGTATTGCATCAAAAATTGTAATTACACGCCCCTGTTAGACAGGGGCTGAAAAATTGGGCCTTAGGCACTGGTGCTGGTGCCACAACACTGCAACCCCTCACAGATACTCTAGTTGGAGCACAGAAACTAGCCCTGCTGCAAAGAATTGCATCAAAAATTGTAATTACACGCCCCTGTTAAAGAGGGACTGAAAAATTGGGCCTTAGGCACTGATGGTGGCACCCAGAACCAAAAATGTTCTTACAAGCTATCAGCATGATCATTGAGGAGGAAGAGGATAATTACTCAGCATAACAGGATAGTCACTCAGCATCAGCATAGGCAGTGTTTGAATGGATCTGACATTTCCAAAAAAATTATTCGTTTACATCAGCATCAGGTGCTTGGTAGCTGGTGGTGATCCAAGACTGATTCATTTTTATGAAGGTCAGTCGATCAACCGAGTCAGTGGACAGACGCACCCTGTGATCGGTTACAAAGCCTCCAGCAGCACTGAATGTGTGTTCCGAAAGAACGCTGGATGCAGGACAGGTCAGTAGCTCAATTGTATACTGTGCAAGCTCTGGCCAGTGATCCATCCTCAAGACCCAGTAACCCAGAGGCTTTTCGGTGGGAAAGGTGTCCAAGTCTGATCTTGCCCCTAGGTATTCCTGCACCATGTAAAACAGATGCTGGCGATGGTTGCTGGAACCGATCATACCTCGGGGCTGCGGACTAAAAAATTGTCTGAACGCATCGGTCAGACGGCCACCTTCTCCACCGCTCCTTCTTTGACTGACCAAAGCCTCAGTAACACGTTGTCCAGGAACAGGAGTTTGTAACCTCCCAGTCTCTGGGAACGTGTTGCACAGACCTTTCTGCAAGGCCTTCCGAAGATGTTTCATTCTCTGCTCCCTCTGCAATGGCAAGATAAGGTCCACAACCTTACCCTTGTAACGTGGATCAAGGAGGGTTGCCAGCCAGTACTGATCCCTCTCCTTGATACCACGAATACGAGGATCCTTCTGCAGGATTTGCAGGATCAGGGAGGCCATGCAGCGTAGGTTTGCTGAGGCATTCGGACCGGAGTCCTCTGGGTCACTAAGGACAAAATGATCCGCAGCCACCTCCTCCCAGCCACGTACAAGTCCATGGGTTTCTTGGAACTGTAAATGATCCCTTAAAGACTGCTGTTGATGCTGAGTGCCAGGCTCCACCTCCATGCTGACACAATCCTCCTCCTCCTCCTCTTCCTGTGTGATCAACGGGCACGCAGGAACACTGTCTGGATAAAGGGGGCCTTGAGAGCTAAGGAAGTCCTCCTCTTCCTGCCTCTGTTCTGCCTCAAGTGCCCTGTCCATTATTCCACGCAGCGTGTGCTCCAACAGGTGGACAAGGGGGACAGTGTCACTGATACATGCACTGTCACTGCTCACCATCCTCGTGGCCTCCTCAAATGGTGACAGGACAGTGCATACATCCCTGATCATGGCCCACTGGTGTGGGGAAAAAAAAACAAGCTCCCCTGACCCTATCCTGGTGCCATAGTCGCAAAGGTACTCATTGATGGCCCTCTGCTGCGTGAGCAGCCGCTGCAGCATGGCCAACGTTAAATTCCACCTGATGGGAAAGACACAGATTAGGCAGTTCTTGGGCAGGTTAAATACCTTTTGGAGGTCTGTCAGCCGAGCACTGGCATTATATGACTGGCGGAAATGCACACAGACTTTCCTGGCCTGCCTCAGGACATCCTGTGAGCCCGGGTACCTGCTCAAGATCCGCTGCAAAACCAAGTTAAGGACGTGAGCCAATCAGGGCACATGGGCCATTTGTCCCTGTCAGAGGGTGGAGAGGAGGTTGACGTGGCGTCTACCACCTCTGAACCTGCCCCTGCAGAGCTGACAGAACCTCAGTCCCAGTGTGGCTCCTGTCACCAAAGCACACCAGCTCAAGCACCGCATGGCATCTTTTGGCCTGTGTACTTGTGTAGCCCCTTGAACGCTTACGGAGCACCGCTGGTTCTGAGGACAAAGCACAGGAAGAGACCACAGTGGAAGAAGAAGAGGAGGGGGTGGAGGAGAGAGGTGTGTCAGAATCACTAGTAGTGGCATTTTGGAGGCGTGGTGGTGGAACAATCTCCAACACTACTGCACCTTGTCCTGCATCCTTCCCAGCTGCCAGCAGAGTCACCCAATGTGCCATGAAACTTAGGTAACGTCCCTGTCCATGCCTGCTGGATCATGAGCGGTAATATGCACCTTACCGCTGACCGCCCTGTCCAGCGAGGCCAAGACAATGCCTTCCACTTGCTGGTGGGGTTGGAGATCCCAGCTGATGAGGAGCAAGGAGAGGTCCTCTTTGTTCTTTGGTGTGGGTCTTTTAGGTACACTTGCCAACGAACTGCATGGCAGGTCAACATATGTCTGGTCAAGCATGTGGTGCCCAAGCGGGAGATGTTTTGGCCACGCGAGATACGCTTGAGACATATGTTGCAAATAGCAGCGGTGCGATCTGATGCACTCGTCTCCAAAAAGGCCCACACCAAAGAACTTTTGGAATAACGCGCAGAGACAGCAGCGCCCAGCACATGCGGAGCTCTGCGGTGTGATGCAGTCAGTGTGCTGCCCTTAGGCTGGCCCCTGGAGGGCATCCTGCCTCGTTGGTGATGTGCCTCCTCCTCATCCTCCCTCTTATCAGGCACCCACGTTGAGTCAGTGACCTCATCATCCCCTCCCTCCTCATCACTGGAGCAAACCTGGCAGTATGCGGCATTAGGGGGACCATGACTGCCAGATTGCTGTCCTTCTTGGGCATCCCCTCTGTCCGTGCTCACGTTACTGCCTTCATCTAGCTCAGTATCATCATCAGGCCTTCAAAACGCTGGGCATCCTCCTGGAGCATGTTCCCAACACTGTGGTCAAACAGTTCGAGGGACTCCTCAGGAGGACATGGTGGGGCTAGGGAAGGAGTCACTGATGCCATTGAGCCGAGCGAAGAGGCCGCGTTGGCAGCTGCTTTGCCAGACAAAGTACCCTGAGCCTGGGTGACAGAGGATGAGGAGGATGAGGATGGCTTGGTCATCCACTCGACCAAGTCTTCCGCATGTTGTGGCTCAACACGGCCAGCTGCCGAAAAAAAGGCCAAGCGTGTCCCATGGCCATGTGCTGATGAGGATGCACCGTGTCCACGACCAGCACTGTTGCCTCTAGACACAGAGCCTGCTTGCCCTCTTTTATTGGCTTGTGACTGTCTGCCTCTCCTTGTTGGCCTTCCAGACATACTATTGGTCTGCAGTGAGCTGCACAAAACTGGGATATATATATATATATATATATATATATATATATATATATATATATATATATATACTGATACTGCAGCAACACCGATTATGCAGATACTGCAACACCGATTATACTGCAGCTAGCAGAATCAACTGCCTGCCTGTAGTACTATTAGTATGATAACACCTGCACTTGTCTTCAGGTAGCTATACTGTAGGTGCAACTGTGCAGGGTACACAGTACAGTAACTGGAAATACGTCAAGAGCCTACACAAGCACCTGGCTACAGGTAGCTATACTGTAGGTGCGACTGAGCGGGGTACACAGTACAATAACTGGAAATACTTCAATGAGCCTACACAAGCACCTGGCTGCAGGTAGCTTTACTGTAGGTGAGACTGTGCAGGGTACACAGTAGTACAGTAGCTGGAAATACTTCAATGAGCCTACACAAGCACCTGGCTGCAGGTTGCTATACTGTAGGTGAGACTGTGCAGGGTACACAGTACAGTAGCTGGAAATACTTCAGTGAGCCTACACAAGCACCTGGCTGCAGGTTGCTATACTGTAGGTGCAACTGTGCAGGGTACACAGTACAGTAACTGGAAATACGTCAAGAGCCTACACAAGCACCTGGCTGCAGGTAGCTATACTGTAGGTGAGACTATGCAGGGTACACAGTACAGTAACTGGAAATACGTCAAGAGCCTACACAAGCACCTGGCTGCAGGTAGCTCTACTGTAGGTGAGAGTGTGCAGGGTACACAGTACAGTAGCTGGAAATACTTCAATGAGCCTACACAAGCACCTGGCTGCAGGTAGCTCTACTGTAGGTGAGATTGTGCAGGGTACACAGTACAGTAGCTGGAGATACTTCAATGAGCCTACACAAGCACCTGGCTGCAGGTAGCTATACTGTAGGCGAGACTGTGCAGGTTACACAGTACAGTAACTGGAAATACTTCAATGAGCCTACACAAGCACCTGGCTGCAGGTTGCTATGCTGTAGGCGGGGCTGTGCAGGGTACACAGTACAGTAGCTGGAAATACTTCAATGAGCCTACACAAGCACCTGGCTGCAGGTAGCTATACTGTAGGTGAGACTGTGCACTGTACACAGTACAGTAGCTGGAAATACTTCAATGAGCCTACTCAAGCACCTGGCTGCAGGTAGCTATAATGTAGGTGAGACTGTGTAGCGTACACAGTACAGTAACTGGAAATACTTCAATGAGCCTACACAAGCAACTGGCCGCAGGTAGCTTTACTGTAGGTGAGACTGTGCAGGGAACACAGTACAGTATCTGGAAATATTTCAATGAGCCTACACAAGCACCTGTCTGCAGGTAGCTTTACTGTAGGTTAGACTGTGCAGGGTACACAGTACAGTAGCTGAAAATACTTCAATGAGCCTACACAAGCACCTGGCTGCAGGTTGCTATGCTGTAGATGAGACTGTGCAGGGTACACAGTATAGTAGCTGGAAATACTTCAATGAGCCTACACAAGCACCTGGCTGCAGGTTGCTATACTGTAGGTGAGACTGTGCAGGGTACACAATACAGTAGCTGGAAATACTTCAATGAGCCTACACAAGCACCTGGGTGCAGGTTGCTATACTGTAGGTGAGACTGTGCAGGGTACACAATACAGTAGCTGGAAATACTTCAATTAGCCTACATAAGCACCTGGCTGCAGGTAGCTTTACTGTAGGTGAGACTGTGCAGGGTACACAGTACAGTAGCTGGAAATACTTCAATGAGCCTACACAAGCACCTGGCTGCAGGTAGCTTTACTGTAGGTGAGACTGTGCAGGGTACACAGTACAGTAGCTGGAAATACTTCAATGAGCCTACACAAGCACCTGGCTGCAGGTAGCTATACTGTAGGTGAGACTGTGCAGGGTACACAGTACAGTAGTTGGAAATACTTCAATGAGCCTACACAAGCGCCTGGCTGCAGGTTGCTATACTGTAGGTGAGACTGTGCAGGGTACACAGTACAGTAGCTGGAAATACTTCAATGAGCCTACACAAGCACCTGGCTGCAGGTTGCTATACTGTAGGTGAGACTGTGCAGGGTACACAGTACAGTAGCTGGAAATACTTCAATTAGCCTACACAAGCACCTGGCTGCAGGTAGCTTTACTGTAGGTGAGACTGTGCAGGGTACACAGTACAGTAGCTGGAAATACTTTAATGAGCCTACACAAGCACCTGGCTGCAGGTTGCTATACTGTAGGTGCAACTGTGCAGGGTACACAGTACAGTAACTGAAAATACGTCAAGAGCCTACACAAGCACCTGGCTGCAGGTTGTTATACTGTAGGTGAGACTGTGCAGGGTACACAGTACAATAGCTGGAAATACTGTAAAAACACCTGCCTGCCTGTCAGTATATTAGGAAGAGAAGAACAGGATCTAGCTAAACTGAATACACTATATTTTATATATATATATATATATATATATATATATATATATATATATATATATATATATATATACACACATATACACAACACCTGGGATGCATATATATACACAATACACTGTAACTGCAGCTAACTGACTCGACCTGCCTACTCTATCTAACATAAATCAAATGGCACTGTCTGTCTCTCTCTCTATATCTCTCTATCTGAACGCCAGAACACACTACACAGGGCTGCCGTGCGAGCAGCCTGATATAGTGTGGGGCGTGTACTAAACCCCCTGAGCCATAATTGGCCAAAGCCTTCTTGGTATGGTATACCTTTATCAGTCCATGAGTATGGGAGGGATTGTTGTAATATGAGGCAGTCTTTGACTGGTATCCCCAGATTTAGTATGAGGGATTTGGTGAAATTCACCTTATAATATGAAATGTCTCCAAAGGTTTTAAGTATGTCATGTGCCATATGGAGTGAAGTAGGTGGGTTAGTTAATAGCAATACCACATTGTCCGCAAACAAGTTTATAACATGGGAACCAAATTGAAAGACTGTTATACTAGCATGTGTTCTGATAGCCTCCGCCAGGGGTTCAATCATGCAATTGAAGATTGTTGGAGATAAGGGACAACCTTGGTGGGTTCCATTAGTTATCTGGAAATGAGTGGAGAGCATGCTGGACGTGTACACTTGTGCCGAGGGGCAAGAATATAATGCTAGTACTGCATTCAGTATATGACCACAAAATCCGAACTTAGACAAAGTCATTGACATGTACTTCCAGTGGACTCTATCAAGCGCCTTCTCTGCATCTATTGAAAGCAGCAGAGAAGGCGTTTTGTGGTTTTCAACATGGTGTATTATATTAATAAATTCTCCTTGTAGCGTCTGAGGTTTGTCTCCCCTTCACGAAGCCCATCTGGTCGCGCTGGATAAGGGATGGAATGAAGCCTGCTAGGCGTTTGGCTATTCCTTTAGCGTAAATTTTGATATCGGTGTTTAGTAATGAGATAGGACGCAGCCTTTGTGAAAACTGTTTGCATATGTGGTGCAAGGCAAGAGCAAAATGTTTTAAAATATTCATTTGAAAACCCGTCAGGCCCGGGTGATTTGCCATTCGGTAATGCATCTATAGCAGCCACTAATTCAGGGAATTCAAGGAGAGAATTTGGGACTCAGAGAGAGAGGGAAAATTTAGTTTCTGTAGGAAGCCTTGAATGTTTTCATTTGTAGGTTGGTATGTGGAGGGGTCATCTTTGATATTATGCAGAGTACTGTAGTAAGTAGCAAATTGGTTTGCAATATCTTGCGGTTGCTGATTTTGTGTTTGAGAGTGTGGTGTATTAAGTGGGCAATTCTCGTCTTGGTGTGTGCTGCTTTTATTCTATGGTTGTCTAAATACTTGCTTGCTCTATTGGCGTTGGCGTACGAATTCAGATTCAGGCGTCTTAAGTGAAAATCATGTTGTTGTGACAGTAGTTCTCTAAGTTTATCTCTTAGTTGGGAAAGCTGCTGGGTAAGAGAAGGTTCGGGTGCCCGTTTGTTTTGCGTTTCCAGTGTATGTATTTTGTTTAGAATAGAGTTAAGATTAGCTGTGTATTTCTTCTTTTCACTAGCACCTAGTTGTATTAATATGCCCCTCATGTATACCTTATGGGCATTCCAGAGAGTAAAAGGGTTTTCCACAGAACCTGTGTTATTTAGAAAGAAAGTACTAATGTGTTGGGAGATCAATGAGGCAGTTCAGGGTTCTTGCTGTGTGGTCAGACCACGTAATATCGTGTATCTGCGCAGAAGAGATTTTTTGTAACAACCATTTATCTGTTAGGATTAAATCAATGCGCGAGTAAGAGCAATGCCTGTGGGAGAAGAAAGTATAGTCTCTTGCGTTCGCGTTTAAGCATCTCCAAGCATCTCCAAGCATCAAACATTTTCGCATTGCGTATTGTTTTGCTCAGATATGTGGAACTATTTGTTTTTTGATTGGTCGTATCCAGTCTAGGATCAACTATGAGATTAAAGTCACTACATATTATAAGATTCCCATATTGTTGAGATTGGATTTTCCGTAGTAGTCTGCTAAGAAAGCAGGTTTGGTGTGAGTTTGGAGCATATAAAGATACCAGCGTCAAAGGATTGGAGTTGATATCTCCCTTCAGGATAATGTATCTGCCATTAGTGTCAAGTATGGTTTCTTTATGTTGAAAGGATAAAGTGTTCCTCAAGGCGATTAATACTCCTTCTTTCTTATGACTGGGTGTGCATGCCAAGAACAAATGAGGGAAGTCCTTATTTGAGCATTTTGGGGCTTTGGATTCTTGGAAGTGAGTCTCCTGGACACACAGGATGTCAGCCCTGTGTTTCTTGGCATCGTTACACATGGAGTTTCTCTTTCAGTTCCCTGGCATTGATAGAAAGGCAGTTAATGGGCATGGAGAGGGTTATGGGAAGTCTGCGGTGCTATGTGGTGCATGTACTCACTGTGACCATGGTTGATATCCAAAAAAGGAGTGTTATTTCTGGCTTTGTCCTGGGTGGAATGAGAGTCCATTGCTGGTCGGCGTGCTTCAACAATAGAACGAAAAGTGATAAAAAGAGAACAAAGTTAATGGTGCATATTCAAAGAGCACAATAAGAAAGGGATCTGTGAACTGATCCATGTGCAGGCATAACTGCTGCTAAGATTCTAGAGGGGAAAAACAGGGATTTTAACTTGGGACCCCTGTGTCCGGAGAGAACTGAATGACATTTGTTACTTAAACTCACATGCTTCCACCGGCATTTTTCTTGGAGGAGAGTTTATGTGAGACCACTTGCCAGTCCTCTTGTAATGGACTAGGTGTCAGAGCAGGAGCAGCTGGCAAAGTTTGGTCTGGTAGGATGCCCCATTGTCACAGTGCTGCTATGCCTTCTTCCAGAGTCGAGATCAAGACAATATACCGTTCTGGGTAACTGAGAGCTTGGCAGGATGCTTCCATTTGTGGATAATGTGGTGGTCCCTCAGAGCCTTTCTTATTGTCACGTAGCTGCGTGGCAGGTATGGTTTCAGGGATCCCCCTAATTTTTATATTGTTCCTTCTGGAATGGTCTTCTAAATCTGCTACTTTGTTTTTCAGCCAAGCAATTTCTTCACTGTGGTTGCTATGGGCATCCACCATTGTGTTAAAGGATGAGGTAAAGTCACTCATGCGTTGTTCTACATGATTCACCCTGCTGCCCAAGGCCTGTACTTTCCTGTGACAGTGATTTATCCCTGCAGTCATATCTGCATGTAATGAGGCTTTCAGGGATAGCAGCATGTCCTTAAGAACAATGTCTGATACTGGCCTGTCAGAGGTGGGAAATGCTGCTATGGGATCCTGTGTATTGTGCACTCCTGGTTCCCCATCATTAGCAGGCCTGCTTACCTCCATGTCTGGGTCTTTCAGCGGCCTGTCCGGTGAGGTAATCCTCTTTTTTGTTTAGCTGGGCTTCTGGTAGATGGACTAGAGGTCACAGAAGAGGATCCGCTGTGTAGGAGGGCTCCGTGGGGTTGCTGTACTGAGCCGAAGCGGCCGCTAGATACGATCGCGGCCCGCTGCTCTGCCTGACTCTCTGAGGCGCCGGCGCCATTTTGCTGGAGATGCGTGCTTTGAAGAAGTCCTGCATTTTCTGAGGATTCTGTGGGTTTTTCCAATGGCAGATCATCTCCGCTGATGCAGCGGGTCTCAGGGAATCAGGAGATGCTGTTTAGGGTGCAGTTGTCACCGGTGGTCGTGGATGTTGGCGGATTCTCTCTAGCGGCCGAGCGGAGCTCTCAATTGAAGCGTCCATGTTGGAGCTCCCCAGAACTGTCCTTTTTTCAGTAATGAAGGTTTAAAGTTTATTTGTACCCTCTTCATTTATTACTGTAATGCATTTTTTTATATTACTTTTTTCAATCTTCTAAGGTTTGCAACAAAGGTAAAGCCGTATTAAACCTCAAACCAAAAAATGCAATTTATTGCAGCTTATCAATCATTAGATGTGAATGCATTCGTGTATTATTTTTGGCTTTTTTCCCTTTGTTTTCACATGGTGTTCTGACCAGTAACACACCTCCTGTATTAGCGTGCCTCCACTCTGGATGAATGAGCACAGCTGGCACCTTTAAACAGCAGCATTGTCAGTCTAAGGGAGGGGAGTGTTAAGAAGAAGAACTCCAGCTAACACTTTATAAGCAGTTACAGCAACATTTTTTCCCATGGGGATAAAGGTTTCACATAAATAAATACAACTAAATTACCAGGTACAAAACTCATACTAAGCTGTCACAAAATATGGGCTGCTGCACCAAACCGTGCCTGAATACATGACTTCAAAGAAAAGCAGCTTAAATGTCTCTTGAGACGGCTCAAGCAAGTCTTCCAACCTTAAGACGCCCATTTGGGAGAAACGTGTTGAGGCGGATGGGCTTTGTAACGTCATCACGCACAGGCAGCATGTTTTAACACGTTTGAGCTCCTCTTTTGTTTGTAAGTGTATTTGTCTTTTTAATAAATGGTAACAGTTTCTACTACACTATGCAGCTTCTCCTATGTTTTGTTTGGTGCTGGTTGGGTGTGGATGACTTCTCAGGGCCGGCTGTGAAATGTTCCTGTGTAAGCCAAGTCTCGGAGGCCACTCTGAGGAATCATTTGCTGTATAACAGCTAAAGCATGTTTTGATATCTGAGGCTTGTGATCAACCTCATTCGGTAAGGGTGGGCATGAGGATTTTCACCGAGCACCGGATCACTGTTTTAGAGTGATTTTTAGAGACACTCAAAACACTCTTTATCTCAGGGCTGAGCCTTGGTGGATGAATTTGGGATCATCTAATAGAAAACATATAAACTGTGGACAGGGGTGGATCCAGAGTCTAGTCTCGGGAAGGGCACTGCCAGAAAATAAGTTGGCTGGTGTTGGCGCTTCATCCTGGCACCATGGTTGTTATGGTGTCAGGATGATTGAAGCACATTATTTTGATTATTACATTGTAATATACAATTAAATAGTTCAACTTAAAATAATGCAGAATCAGTGGGAGCCCTGAGTGTGTCACTTGCCAACGCCGCCTGCCACCAGATGCGGATCGTCACTTGCCACATCACCTGCCAGAAGTTTCGGATTGTCACTTGCCACAAGCTGCAGATTGTCATTTGTCACGTTACCTGCCTCAAGTTGCTGATTGTTACTTGCCAAATCACCTGCCACAAGTTGCGGATTGACGCTTGCCACCTCACCTGCCACACATTGCTGATTGTCACTTGCCACGTCGCCTGTCACCAGATGCAGATTGTCACTTGCCACATCACCTGCCACAAGTTGCGCATTGTCACTTGCCACGTCAACTGCCACAAGTTGCGCATTGTCACTTGCCACATCACCTGCCACATGTTGCGGATTGTCACTTGCCACGTCACCAGCCACACGTTACGGATTGTCGCTTACCTGCTTCAATTGTCACTTTCCTGCTAAGGTGGGGATTGTCTCTTCCTGTGTCCCAGAGTGAAGTCAGGCAGCATAGAGATGATGTGAGCACTCTGCTACCCGCAGCTGCCGCAGCTGACTGCACAGTGAGGGCAGAATTGCAGGGATGCAGGGCGGGTGCCTGGCAGTGAGAGATTATGTCATCTCTCTGTTCCCTAGCCCGCCAGCCTGCTGATTGGCCAGTCACCTGCTCACCCGCCGACTGGCCCCCCCTGCTCACCCACCGAGTCGCCGCCCGCTCACCCACCAAGCCACCCGCAGCTCACTCATCCGCCGCCGAGCCGCTCGCTCACTCTCTCGCCGAGCCACCTGCTCACTCACCCACTAACTGGCCTGCCGCTCACTGCAAATAATTTCCCAGGGGGGCAATTGCCCCATTGCCCCCCTGGATCTGCCCCTGACTGTGGATTATTTACATATATATTTATTTTGGTTTCATTGATTTATTTGGTGGATTACAGACATATGTTAATTCTTTATTTATATTTTTTAAATTATGCATGAATTGTAAATGTTTTACACTTGTATCACAATTACTGATATTAATTAATTTTGGTACGTGGGCCACGTGGATAAATTTGTTCACATGGATAACAACAATATTTGTTTTATAGTTAGAAGTCAAAGATATTAGTATCACTGTTGGTTACTGATTAAATCCTAGAGACCATGTGGACAATTTGGATCATGTGAATAAATAATATATGAATTGGTGTTTTCAACAAATATTTATTTTTTTAAATGATGGCATCATATTTTTATTTAGAATGATTTTTGTACTGATTTTTATTACCTTTGATAATTTAGAGGGTCACATAAGCGAATCAGTTTGGGGAGACAAAACTAATATATGAACTATTATTTTGTAGGTCCATATATTGGTGTGCACAAATATTAACACTGATCAAATCCGATGGTCACGTGGCCCACATGGATAATTTTGGATCGCGTGGATAAAAGTGTAGTTTTTTAGTAATTATTTATTTTCACTAATTATTTATTTATTTTTATTTTTCTTGAAATGAATTTTGTACTGGTTTTGATTAACCACTTCAATACCAGGCACTTTCACCCCCTTCCTGCCCAAGCCAATTTTCAGCCTTCAGCGCTGTCACGCTTTGGATAACAATTGCGAGGTCATGCAACACTGTATCCAAATTAAATTTGTATAATTTTCCCACACAAATAGAGCTTTCTCTTGGTGGTATTTAATCATCACTGGGTTTTTTATTTTTTTGCTAAAAAAACAGCCTTAGATTTTGAAAAAAAAAAATACACGTTTTTCTTCATTTCTGTTATAACATTTTGAAATTATTATTCTTTCTTCATAAATTTAGGCCAAAATGTATTCTGATATATTTCTTTAATGAAAATAACCCAAGTCAGTGTATAACATTTAGTCTGTAAGAAAGGTATAGAGTCCATAAACTATGGTATATATAATATATCTGCAAATTGATCAATCCTGATGTACCTACCTAATTTCTTGAGGCGCAAAAATGCCAGGAGAGTACAAATATCCCCAAATTACCTCTTTTTGGAAAGTAGACAGTCCAAGCTATTTAGTAAGAGGCACGGCAAGTTTTTTAAAGTAGTATTTTTATGTCACAATTTTTTGGAAAATTAAGAAATTGAAAAAACATTTTTTTTTACACTGTCACCAGTGCAGTAAAGTGTCATGATATAACTGGTGTGGCGGTGATTGGGGACACTGACACTGACAGTATGCAAAAAAAATTGTAATCATTTTTTTAAATTTTTTATTACATTTTTTTATTAATGATTTTTTTTAACACACTGTGACCAGAGCAATACAGTGTTACCATAGTAACCCTGCACTACTCTGGGGAAGTGATGAGGATTGGGGCCTCTCTGTGTAATTCTAATGCACAGAGCAGGTAGGTATAGACATATTTGTTTTTTTTTTTTTTAAATCCTTTACAACCACTTTAAACTTACCTGTCCCTGATCCAGCAAGATAGCACCCATGAAGCCAGTTGTCCCTTGAATCTTCTGAAACCCTTCGCATACACTAAAAAATGAATAAAAACCAAGCGCTGATGTGGACAGATATGTGTGATATAAATAAATTGTGCTTAAAAATATATATATACCAATATAGTTAGTGCTATGAAAAAATCAGTTAATTAAAGCTGCTATCAATATAGGGTGATCAGATAACCAAACAAATAGTACTAAGTATAAAATTGATGCGCTTTAAATAAATAGTGCACAATATGCTGCTGCGACTAAGCTTAAATCCAGGAATAAAAAATGCATACATGTGAATAAAATAAATTAATAATTATGGTGCTAATACATGTGTTAAAATTGCCAAAATAAATCTTCAAATTGGTGATGTGACGGTGAGTATAAATAAAATAATAATGACACTCTGAGTACAATGTCCAGGCAGAGATAAATAGTGGGAGAAAGTAAAAAAAAAAAAAAATTTTAAACAGTTCCTTCCCTTAATCCAGATTGATTGACTCACTGGGTTAGATCGTTTGTACCAGGATATTTAGTTTTTCTTGCATCCCACTTCAGCAATTACACTGCTGGTGATTCGGCTCTCAGGATAAAGGTTTTATGCAAAGCAAACAAAACAAAAAAAATAGATCATTGTGCAGTGAACTTACTAGATAGTACATAAGCAAAACAGGGACAAGAGATACACTCACACACTCCCGGTCTATTAGAAGCAAAATAAGCAGATTGCAGTCAGCCGCTGTGGACGAGGTTTCCCATAGAGAAACAGCTGCTGTTAACCTTCAGGTGTATTGCAGCACTGAACTGCAGCACTGAACTTTTTCAAGTCACGTGTCAGTGATGTAACGCGTGGGAGGAGCTTAGGGCGTTCAGTGCTGCAATACACCTGAAGGTTAACAGCAGCTGTTTCTCTATGGGAAACCTCGTCCACAGCGGCTGACTGCAATCTGCTTATTTTGCTTCTAATAGACCGGGAGTGTGTGAGTGTATCTCTTGTCCCTGTTTTGCTTATGTACTATCTAGTAAGTTCACTGCACAATGATCTATTTTTTTTGTTTTGTTTGCTTTGCATAAAACCTTTATCCTGAGAGCCGAATCACCAGCAGTGTAATTGCTGAAGTGGGATGCAAGAAAAACTAAATATCCTGGTACAAACGATCTAACCCAGTGAGTCAATCAATCTGGATTAAGGGAAGGAACTGTTTAAATTTTTTTATTTTTTTTTTTTTTTACTTTCTCCCACTATTTATCTCTGCCTGGACATTGTACTCAGAGTGTCATTATTATTTTATTTATACTCACCGTCACATCACCAATTTGAAGATTTATTTTGGCAATTTTAACACATGTATTAGCACCATAATTATTAATTTATTTTATTCACATGTATGCATTTTTTATTCCTGGATTTAAGCTTAGTCGCAGCAGCATATTGTGCACTATTTATTTAAAGCGCATCAATTTTATACTTAGTACTTCGCATACACTGTACACTCCCCAATAAGGATGAGCTGCCCCACAGTGCCTGTACTTACAAAGGTCAGTGAGGGCTTGTTTTAAAACCAATTTACTAATTGTTAAGAACATTTACATTTATAAATGTCCATAAAGGGGCAATAGGTTCACTTTAAAGTGTTACTAAACCCACAAAAGTCAAATCAGTCTGTATACACAGTAAAGAATTCTTGTTATATCACTGTGCAACCTAAGGGGTTCCACTTCTGCATTGTGTAAAAAGGCTGTTTGATCCTGTATGCATAGATCCTCCCCTTCTTGCATTGCCCCCCAAATAGGTCCGCATAAGACAGAATTACTGAAGTCAAGCTGTACATGCTCAGTTTCGTGTGTACTGCTAGAGAGTTTTTTTTTTGCTTGGAAGAGTGCATGTAGTCAGCACAGCACTGTCCAGACAGAGAGTTAGGGGTCATGTATCCTGATAGGACAGTCTTGGGAGAATGAAAACACTTCCTACAAGCCTTTTCATTTATCTTTTAGGATGAAGTCAACACTGAAATTAGTAAGTAGAGGTTTAACAGATGCAGCATTCCTAGAGTTTATAGTTGTATCTTTGCACTGTATTACTTCTGCTTATCTATTTTTATGGTTCTCAAAATAATTTGAGTTTATTTGTACTAACAGTAGCCATAACACTGCAGACATAGAGAATATTTGAGATCAGGAATGAAAATACTACTCTAGGCAGCATATTTCCTATGACTTGTCCATGCTGGGTAGATATTTCAGACTACTATGAGACTCACCCATCCTTGAAGTTCTCACCATCCCCAGGCAAAAGGGCAATATCAGTTTTGGATAGAGTTGACTTACAATTTAGTCTTCATCCAAACAATGCTGCATATGCATACATGCTAAATACATAATGTTCCTACCCCTTGTGAAAGGATCTCTAGCTTCTTAGACGTTTAATTTGGAAACTACTTCATTACTTCACAGCACAGGGTTTGGGTGAAAATACTTTTGGTGTAAGGTAGGTATAGGTCCTCTATTTAATATAACAAGTTTGATTTTATAATTAGAAGTTATACTTAGCATGGAAGTTAAAGAGGAGGTCCAGCCCCCCACCAAAAAAATAAAAGTCAGCAGCTACAAATACTGTAGCTGCTGACTTTTAATATTAGGACATTTACCTGTCCAGGGATCCCGCGATGTCGGCACCCCAGCCGATTTTTTCGATCGGCTCTCGGGTGCTGTCGCCACCATTCGTGGTAAGATAAACTGGCAGTAAAGCCTTTCAGCTTCACAGCTGGTTCCCTGCTGCATATGTGTGAATCGCTCTGCGCTTTCTAACTGGCTCTGGGGTGGGAGAATGGGGAGTGGGGCCAAACTTGAGGGGGACCTCACCGCATCTCGCCGAGGCTAGGTCTGCTAGAAGTGGGGACTTGTACCTGTCAAAAATAGGTACTCATTCCCCCTCCCCCCAAAAGGTGCCACCAGGGGGGGGACAAACCAGCAGAGCTTCCACTTTTAAATAGAACTTCATTTTAAGGTTTAAATCACATCAAACTTAACAATCAACGTTTAGGGTGTTGGGTTTACAAGTTACATTTAATGTTGGGGGAGAGATGAAGTTAAAATAATAGGATTAGGTGTCAGTGTTAGTTTAGGGGTTCATTTTTTTTGGGCTTGTTGGAAAACACAGAGGACTACACGTACGGGCAGAGGGTGATTGTGTGGGTTCTGTCTGAGTGAGCTTTAAAATATGAGGGCTAATGATGAGGCTTCCTCTTTTCCCATTGAGCCCAGTCAAGAGACACAGAATATTGAGAACGACCATACATAAAGTATCATCTATGTTTTTTTGTTATATATGCTCTGTAGTATTCTTATAGTGTTTTATGTTAGCATTCCTACTTTGTAAATAAATGAGATCTTTGCTTATTTAAGCATTGTGTTTATTTATATAGCTAACATTGTTATTTTATCACCACCATTAACCTTATCAGAGCTTTGATATACTAACGAACTATAGGAATAGACAAGATAATGCATATTTATAATAAATAGGGGAAATCCAAAACCACACCATATTTATTTCAGGGCTTAGATTAGGTAGGTCAACTGTTAAAAGGTACTTTTCAGAGCTAGCAAGCATTGAGGTTTATGTGTTAGAGAGAGATTCAATTATTTTAGAGGAAGATAAAGTTTAATAAATAAAAAAAAACTTTGTATGAAGGAAAAAAGCAACATCCTAATGTTGTAAAGCGCTGCGTAAACTGTCGGCGCTATATAAATCCTGTATAATAATAATAACATCCTGATCTGCCACTGTAGCCCCCAAACATGCTTGTGCTTATTTTGACTCTCACAAAGCCAAAACTTGTTCAGGATTATGCATGTTCCCTCTTTCTTCACATCACAATACTTGAGTAAGGTAACTGGCCACTCAGAAAAGAACCAAAGGGATGTTTGAGGCTGATCATAACAGCACAGGAGTGTAGGGAAATATAAACTAATATAGCGCAAACCTGTTGCTTTGCCTAGTTCAGGAAAGTAAATACTGCATTTGCTTTAACCACTTGACCTCCGGAAGGAGGCCATTTTTTGCTATTCAGCACTGTGCTACTTTAACCGACAATTGCACAGTTATGCAGCACTGTCCACAAATTACATTTATATCATTTTTCACACAAATAGAGCTTTCTTTTGTTGGTATTTGATCACCACTGGGTTTTTTTTGTTATATAAATGAAAAAAGACTAATAGTTAAAGCGGGGGTTCACCCACACCGCCAAAAAAAAAAAATATTAAAAGCCAGCAGCTACAAATACTGCAGATGCTGACTTTTAATACATGGCCACTTACCTGTTCCAGGGTCCAGCGATGTCGGCAGGGGACGCCGAGAACCCGCTCGGTTCTCGGCAGCTGCCGCCGCCATCCTAGGTGAGGGAATCAGGAAGTGAAGCGTTGCGGTTTCACTTCCCGGTTCCCAACTGCGCATGCGCGTCCCCAGTGGTCCCCGCTCTCTCCTGGGAGCTGTGTGTTCCCAGCAGACAGCGCGGTGGGGACGGGAAGTGGTGTAGACTCCCATGGGAGTCTATGCTGGAAGTGGGTGCAAATACCTGTCTTAGACAGGTATCTGCACCCCCCTCCCCCTGAAAGGTGCCAAATGTGACACCGGAGGGGGGGGGAGGGTTCCGAAAAGCGGAAGTTCCATTTTTATGTGGAACTCCGCTTAAAAAAAAAATATATATATATATATATATATATATATATATATATATATATATATATATATATATATATATTATATATACGTATATATATATATATATATATATATATATATATATATATATATATATATATATATATATACTACTTTCTGTTATAAAGCATATATAGTAAAATCAAATTTCTTCTTAAATTTAGTTCAAAATGTATTCTGCTACATGTCTATATTTTAAAAAAATCCCTTCATATTTGATGTTTAGTGGATGTGAATTTTACAATCCATTAAAGTTCACAATCAGAAAATACACCTTTAGAGAAGGAGAGGGGGGCGGGGTAGTCTATATCCTCGACACAATTTGAGCCCAATTGGGGTGTCTAGAGGGTACTGGACTGTGTCCCTGACCTTCCTCATGACTACCAGTATTGCTCAATGTTTGAAATGTTTATATCTGTTTCCATCTAAATAGGTCTTATGTACCTTTACAAACATGCTCATTAGATGTTTTCTTGTATGAAAAATTTTAAACTGGTTTTTGCATGCATTACTCTTTGTTCTTGTAAAAACTTTCAATAAAAACGTTTGGGGAAAAAAATCCCAATAATTGTATATTAATTGGTTTGTGTGAAAGTTATAATGTCTACAAACTATGGTATATACAGTATGTTTGAAAATTGATCAATCCTGATGTACTGACAGGCTGTCTCCTTTCTTGAGGCCCTTAAAATGCCAGGACAGTACAAATACCCCCCTCCTCCCTCCCCAAATGACCTCTTCTTGGAAAGCAGAAAGTACAGGGTAATCAGTAAGAGCCATGGCAAGTTGTAATGTTTTGTCACAATTATTTGTAAAATGAAGAAATAAATAAAATGTGGATTTTTTTCATAATTTGTTATTTACATATTTCACCAGTGCAGTACAGCATCATCATATGACTGGTGTGGTGGTGATCAGGGATACTGACTTGTGACAGTTTGTAAAAAAAAAAAAAAAAAAATTCAATAATGTGTTATTCCATTTTTTTTGTTTTGTTAAGATTTTTTTCTTTTTTTCACAGTTTTTTTTTTTTTTTTTACATCCTGTCACCAAAATGACACTGCACTACTCTGGATGGGGGGAGGGGTTAGAGATTTTTTTTTAAATTTTTTTTTATATTGTTAATGCTTATCCAGTGATGCTAAGAAGAAGTTTTAGCTGTCATGAATGGGTTAACATTCATGAATAGCTTGCTTGTGGTTGTGATCTGTGATTTGCTACAGCTAATTACATGGCACAGCACATAGCGATCACATGATACCCAGTACCCGATTACCGGTAGTTGTAACTCGCTGTGTCCACCGGACCTGTGCGTCCCTAACCCAGAACAGGCTGGATGATGTACAGATACGTGACCCAGCCTGCTCATGCTGCCCGCCTGCAGTAAATGTGTTGCTGGTGGTCTGGAAGCAGTTAAGGCAGGATTACACCCAAAAGCAAAAATTATATTGTACTTACCAATACTTAGCTGTGATGGCTGCATTCGTTTCCTTGTTTAGGCTTTCTTTCTTCAATTTTCATCTGGTAATCTAGCCAGCATATCTTTTGTTTTTCACAGCACATACTCTTGAGCAGAATGTATCAGTTTACATGGCGTGTGAGGCATGGGTGTTTATATTTAGATTTACATTTTTGTATGTTGTGCCAATAACCTCACAAAAAATTTCCTGTTCCGAGTTAATAGCATCAAAAACATACTTTTCCATAATATGTGTGTTACTTTAATGCAGAGGAAAAGGCCAAATCCAGTTATAATAAGTATTTTTTTTGCACTCAGTAGCCAAGAAAAGACTTGCTATCCAGCCAGTATAAATTGGCCTGGCATTAAAAACTAGGGAGCCAAAGAGAGCTGATATCATTGAAGGAGGTATGAATATGAAGACTTTGTCAGAGATGGCTATAAAGTCAAAGAAAAATTACTGCCAGCCCCTCTGTTCTACTAAGCCATACTACACAGTGTAAATGTTTGTATAAAATTATGCCTCTAAATACCTTCTTTCAGATCTTTTCTAGTTGGTCACATGATTTCCGGCCGCTCTTCTCCCCTGATCTAAGAGCTACAGCGTGAGGGGATGAGATCCCCCTCTAACATCAGCCAGGAGGTCACATGACCACTGTGCTGGCCACTCAGCCCCTCCCGCTGCAGCCCTTAGATTGGGGGAGGAGAGTGAGAGGTCATGTGACCGACCAGAAAAGATCTGAAAGAAGGTATTTAGAGGCATAATTTTTTTACAAACATGTACACAGTGTGGTATAGCTTAGTACAACAATTTACTGCCAGCTACTAACAGTGGCAGGAGGGGGGGGGGAGGGGAAGAGATTGCTCACAGCCTCACACACAGGAGCTGACAGGAAGGGAGGGAGGGGGAGAGGAGGGAGAGAGGAGAGCAATGGGATGATGGAGGCACATAAACTGACATGGTATCATGGGTCAGCAGCCATGATAGCCGTGGTCAGTTTACATTGGGGAACACAGGAACAGGCAGGATCAACCAGGATTTCTGAAGTATAGAAATGGACAAATTAGACAGTGCAGGCACTGTGCTGTTTAACCTACTATAGAGAAACAGGATCTTTTTTTTCTTAGGGTTACAACCTCTTTAAGTTAAAGGGATGGACAAAACAGGGGTGAATTTGAATGGTGTGCATAAGGATTTTAACATGAAATTAATAAAATAGTAGACAAGAGAATTTGACAGGCATCCATGAAGTCATATGTTTACATGAACTGCAGTCTGCATTAGAAGACTGTCTAATACAGTAAGGGCCTGTGTCAATATACTTTTGTTTGGATCAAATGGATTCTGCTTTGCCATACATACCTATGGAAATGCAAAACCTGCTTGAAGTACATCAGAAGCAGGCCAAATGCACCTGTCCATGATTTCAGAATGATCTCGGAAGTGTCTTGAACTGATGTCAAACTGATGCCATTGACACAAACCCAAATTAGGGCCCTAAAGAAAAGCTTTCCACAGTAAAGGTGCAGGAAAAATATAGGATGCAAAGAGGGAGGTAACAACAAGAGTGGACAACAAAACCATAGATCTAAGGGAACACTTTTGGGTGTAAACACATGAAAAGAAACATGAAAATGATTTGAATTTTAATCTTTACAAGCATGAAGGAGCCACTGAAAAGGTTGACTAATGCCGCGTACACACGGCCGGACTTCCCGACAGAAAAAGTCAGATGGGAGCTTTCGGTCGGACATTCCGACCGCGTGTATGCCTCATCTGATTTTTTCTGTCGGCATTTCCGATGGACTCAGATATAGAACATGTTCTAAATCTTTCCGTCGGAAATGCCGATGGAGTTTAGCCCCTTCGCAAGTCCGGCCGTGTGTACGCGGTATTAGTGCATTATTATAAAGATGGATTGGCAAGAAAGACAGCCATAACAACTGGTTGAAGTTGCGGCCATCTTGTTAGTGGTGAGTAAAGCATTACAATAGAACAGATATAATTGGATACATGATTAATATTTGAATAATTGCATTAGTAAGATAAAGCTGCTACTCACCATACAACAGGGCCATCATGGATAATAATTTCTCTAGAAAGGTATAAGCTGTCTATTGCAGACTGACTTTAGCACTGACCCAATGTGACCTTAACCTTCCATAGACTAGTTCCATAGACTTTCATAGCTAGTGTAAATTTCCAATGACAAAGTCAATATCTTGCCAACAATGACACTCAAATGACACAACTAAGGTTGCATATGTCACAAAGTGTCAGATACATTTTCGTTATTAACAAAACATAATTACTGATGATCTGATAACTACTTAGACTTTCAAAAGTAGCCAAACCAACACTAAATCAGATGTAACCTAACCTCCTTCTGGTGATTCCCAAGCAATGAGTCACGGAACATTAGTGTGTCGCTGGAAAACCTAGCGTATGTCAGCATAATTGCATTGTCATGGGATATGTGAGCTATTTTGTCACTAGAAATTAAAATGTAGTGTTTTCAAATATACATGACATTGATTACGCTTGTAAAAAAGAAAATTAGACCAATCATTAGGTCACCACCTCAAAAAACTTTTGAAAACCACAAAAAAAGAAAAGGAGAAAGTTGATATCATGTTCTTAAACACGTCATCAATTGGCAACTATTTAAGTAATGAAGTAAAAAGACAAATTGGTTACTCGAAACATTTAGACTTATACTGTAACTTCACTTAACAAGCTAAGTGCCATTTAATAAAGCACATTAACCAAAAGTATTAAAAAGAACTCCAGTCCTAAATCCAATAAAATCTTAAAGCTCAACTCGTAGCCATTTCCTTTTCTAAAAGGGTTCCCCAGCTGTCATAAAAATATGATGCTGTCTCCCATAATAATTTCTTTCTGACCTTTGTTTTCCAGGTTGAATTACACCGGACTAAATTAAGGCCTTCTGTAAGTGCAGGGCCTTATGGAACCAACCGCTGTAATCATGTAGAGAGTGGCACTGACTTCATCATTACAAGATGCTTTCTGCAACATCTGCATCAGTGAGGACTCCTCAGCAAAGAGGTGACAATGACCTCACATGTCACATGAGCACCATGAAGCTATGTATTAAAAAAATGGCATAAATGCTGTGGGAAGGGGATTGAGACTTTGGTCCAAAACACTAAGCTGGCTTTTAAGTAGAACTTCCAAATTGTAGTAGATATACAGTACATTGTAATACTGCAAAGAAAAGTAGCAAATGCAAGCCTTTGTTTTTTCATTTGTACACTTTTTACTAATTGACAAAATGTTAGCGTGTTGCTGTGTACTTTATGAACTACTCACCCTCTTTCGCCCTACACATGCTTGATACCTGGGCCTGCACCCAATGGTCATGGGCTGCCAGAACATTTTAATATTACTCCATCACCTTTGGCAAAAGATTTGTTATGTAAACACTAGTAGGCTGTGTAATTTAAAAGGTACTTTTATACCACATTTTTTCTTGGCACTGGTCCATTTATTTTTTTGTTTGACTTGGCAATCCCCATCCTCCCACCCTAGCACAAATCTCAACTTTTAAACTGTCCTTAACATCTTCCCTAATGTAATCTCAACACTTGCCTAACTTCTCTTAACAATACTCTTTAGGCTAACACCTAAACTAAACCATATCATTAGCTAACCATTGTTTTGCTGCAAACTTACCACATTCTGTGTCAATTGGATGCAGTCTGTGGACCAGAAAGCATGCCATGCCCAAGCTCATGGCCACAATAAAAAGGAATTCACTACTTTTTATTACATCCTGCTCTGGATAGGGGGTTAGGTTAAAAAAGAATTCTGGGAAGCCAAAAGAAGCCGCAAACAAATAAATAAAAAATTAAGCCAAACACAAGAATTAAAGTGACATTACTGCAACTCTTTCTTTTTACATTTTTTCTATAGCATATCGTTATATGTCACATCTAACTCCTACACAATCTAAATGTCAAGTATTGTCACATTAACACGTCTACAGAACGGTGTTGTAACTTAATAAGAGGAAGACCTCAAACTGACATTCCAGAAAGTGTCAATTCCCTAAGACAGCCTCCTCACACCTTACATGCCATAGTTCTCTGCTCTTCTGGGATTGACCTATTGCTGTCTGTGTTGCCCTAGCCCCTCCACCCCTCCCTTTACCTCTCCACATAACTTTCTATTTATCAGTGGTGGGAGAAGCACAAAGAAATACTATAGAATGACACATAAATGGCTCTGAGTCTGCTGCGGCTGCTGGCGCCTCATCCAAGATGGCAGCCTTTGGATGACACTTTTACAGATAAATAAAATGCTTAAAGTATGTTTAATGCTCAAATAATTATATTAGAAAATTGTTGTTGAAATAAATTGTTTGGCAACAGGGTCTCTTTAAGAAAAGCATTATACCAGATTTTACCAGCAGGTAGTCCTGCAGATTAGGGCAGTATTTGCACAGGCAGTTTGGCTGAGTGCAAATTGCAGCAGCAGGAATCTCCAGATTTCAGCAGCTGCTGGGCATGGCTAGCTGTGGCTGCGGAGCACGTTCACTATAATGTCAGGTTGCCAACAGCCACAGCTGATCGTGGCTGTCCACAAAGCCAGCTATTATCTGCAGTGATTGCTGCTGGATGAACACAAATTGCATCCAGCAGTGATAATTGCTGGTTGTGCAGACAGCCGTAAATAGCTGTGGCCACTGGCGACCTGTCATTATAGTGAAAGGGGTTTGGTGGCCACAGCAATAGCAATCAGAAAATTCCAGCCACTGTAAAGCACACCGGGTCAAAATCGCCCATGTCAATGCAGCCTAAATTGCAGCTCTTCATCCTACTAGGAGCCATGAGCTCCACTATGGAGACATTTCTATGTTAATTTTTTTTTTTATAAAACATAGTGGATTCAATTTTTTCAAACTCCAGAAATGTGAACTTTCAATCAAAAATTGGCTTAGATAATTGTAATTTAACAAATAATAAAATGTAGTACTTACCTTTCCTTCCCTTTAGGTTTTTTTTTTAGCAAAGATTTAAGTGAACACTTTAAAATTCAAATTACACGATTATGAATATTTATAAATCATTTCAATTAAGAAGGAAAGGGGGCAAATTTTTGCTGCCTCAGATGACTAGACCTGACATAAAACATGTTTTATTGACATTCCTAATGAGTCAGTCATAGACTATAACCCAAAAATACCCAGCATAATACAGTGAGCTAAAGACTGGCACAGTAAAAAAAAAGGCACAGTTTTCCTAAATAAACTCAGGACTCCTAGTTGACATCCCCCCTGCCATCAGGAACATTTCTGTCATCGTGGCTTTTCTCCTGAAGTCTGGAGCACACAAAGACTGAGTACATTCTCCTTATGTACAGTTGTGTAGATTACTCATACCATCCGCCCCAGCAAGAAGCTAAAGCAAATGGAAATAAGGGGAAATCAAGTTAACTGATCACCTGGGCAAACATAATCCTATGTCAACTGATTTACAAGACAGCTCTGACATAAAGAGTACTGAATCAGTAAGGGAAATTCTCCCGGCTTACAAAATTCATAGAAAGATTGTAACATGAGAAGACTGCCTTTTAAAATATTTTTGGGGGTTTCTAGGCTACAATAGATAACATCAGTTATATTTTCACAGATGTGTTAAAATTACTGCTTTCCTTTGATGACAAGTTAGAAAAACATTATACTGTTCCATGCAAAACTGTTATTTCTGTTTTGGGACGATGTCAGTGGGTGAAATAAGTTCCATCCTGCAACCTTCCCTGGAAGTAAGATCTCTGTATCTCAGGACACATCTCAGCATTGCCCACCTGCCATTATAAAGAGGGACTGCTATATAAGAAATAAAAAGTGTGCAGCAAAGCCATTCTTAATTTATATTATAAATAAACAGGGTGGGCAGAAGTTTTAGCTAAATATGTGAATATATATAGTCAGGGTCGATGCTAGGTGGCAAACAGACCAGGAGGGGCTTCAGCGCGAAGTCCGAGGCCAGGACACCGGGGGGGGTGTAGGCGGTAGTGGCGCAAGGTTTTTTGGATGGGCAGTGGGGTTGTGTGATTGTGTGGCTGGGGGTAAGCTCACTTGCTGGTTGAAGCAACTTGCTGGTTGCTGCCTGGCTTACCAGTGCCCATCAATGCTGACCACTAAACAGACCTACCTGACATACACACACTGACCTACCTACACTGACCTACCTACACTGACCTACCTGACACACGTACACTGACCTACCTACCATACACTGACCTACCTGACATATATACACTGACCTACCTACCTGACATACACACTCTGACCTACCTACCTGACATACACTGACCTCCTACCTACCTGACATACACTGACCTACCTGACACACACTAACCTCCTACCTACCTGACATACACTGACCTACCTGACATACACATACTGACCTCCTACCTACCTGACATACACTGACCTACCTGACATACACACACTGACCTACCATACACTGGCCTGACATACACTGTTCTACCTGACATACACTGACCTACCTGACCCGCACTGACCTACCTGACCCACACTGACCTACCTGACCCACACTGACCTCCTACCTACCTGACATACACACACCGACCTCCTACCTACCTGACATACACACACTGACCTACCTGACCAGGAAACAGACTTGACTTACCTGACCAGGAGACAGACTTCATGTGTCCAGGTCCTGCAGCAGCTCAGCCGTGGTGCTGGTGTGCGAGGCAGCCAGAGGAGAGGAGGAGAGCCACCCGCCAGAGCGTTGAACAGGTATCGATGTGGCGCGGCGGCCGCATTGTAATTCCTGCCTCCTGGAGCCTGCAGCGCCTATGATGGATGTCACACGGTCCCGCCATTGGACAAGTGGGATGTCCATTATAGGCGCCGCAGGCTCCAGAAGGCAGAACCTGCTATGTGACTCGGCGGCGCTCGGGGTTAACAATAAAATTGGGCACACCTGAGACCCGGGGCTTTTCGAGGACCCATTTGGGGCTCCAGCCCCCCCCCCCCCGAACGCCACTGTATATAGTAATTGTTTCCTTATTTCTGTAGTATTGACCCCTTTAAATACGACCATGGTTTTTTGCTGCTTTAATCAGGTGTCTGTTTCCCCAACTGCTTACCTCCCAAGTGCTCAAAATCCAGTGGATCACTCCTTCTGTCTAAAGGTCCCCCTCATTGCTAGTATTTTGCACTGACCTTTCAGAGTAATGTCATGCTTTCCTCTTCCATTGATCATGGGACTAACATTACCATCAAATCTATTGATCAATATAGTAGCCAGTATCTCCTTCATTTGACCAAATCTTTTATCAACCCTCTTCCTCACCACCACCATATATTGTGAGGCACTAACTGGAAGGGTTGCGGATGGTACTGTGCCTTTAAAAAGTATTCATACTCCTTGACATTTTCCAAATTTTGTTATGTTATAACCAAAAATGTAAATGTATTTTATTGGGATTTTATGTGATAGACCAACACAAAGTGGCACATAATTGGCAAGTAGAAGAAAAATTATAAATGATTTTCCAAATCTTTTAACAAATAAATATCTGAAAAGTGTGGCGTGCATTTGTATTCAGCCCCATTTACTCTGATAACTCTAACTAAAATTTAGTAGAACCAATTGCCTTCAGAAGTCATCTAATTAGTAAATAGAGTCCATCTGTGAGTAATTTAATCTCAGTAGAAGTACAGCTGTTCTGTGAGGCCCTCAGAGGTTTGTTAGAGAACCTTTGTGAACAAACAGCATCATGAAGGCCAAGGAACACACCAGATAGGCCAGGGATAAAGTTGTGGAAAAGTTTAAAGCAGGGTTAGGTTATAAAAAAATATCCCAAGCTTTGAACATCTGTTCAATCCATCATCCTAAAATGAAAAGAGTATGACACAACTGCAAACGTACCAAGACATGGTCATCCACCTAAAATGACAGGCCGGGCAAGGAGAACATTAATCAGAGAAGCAGCCAAGAGGCCCATGGTAACTCTGGAGGAGCTGCAGAGATCCACAAATCAGGTGGGAGAATCTGTCCACAGGACAACTATTAATCGTGCACTCCACAAATCTGGCCTTTATGGAAGAGTGACAAAAAGAAAGCCATTGTTGAAAGAAAGCCATACGAAGTCCTGTTTGCAGTCTCATAAGTCTTGCTCTGGATCCTGTAGCCTGGATGTTATTTAGAGCTTTGGGTGGAACAAAGTCTCCATACCAAGGTCCACATCTTACCTGGTAGGCAGATGTCATTGGTCTCAGCTGTTCATAGGCTTTTATATACAGTATGTGAGCTAACCGGTGTTTAAGGCTCGCTTTCTCTGCTGTGGGAGCCTGCTGCTAAGTGAAAAGTCTGAATGCCGACAGAACACTAATGCCAGGTACACACGATCTGACTTCTCGTCGGAAAAAGATATGACGGCTTTTCCGTCGGGATTCCGCTCAAGTTTGCCTTGCATACACACGGTCACGCAAAACTTCGCTGAACTTACGACCATCAAGAACGCGATGACATACAACACTATGAGGAGCCGAGAAAATTAAGTTCAATGCTTCCGAGCATGCGTCGAATTGTTTCCGAGCATGCGGAGGAATTTTGCGCGTTGGAATTGCCACAGACGGTCGCATTTTCAGATAGGAACTTTTCCCGACCGAAAAATTGAGAACATGCTCTCAGTCTTCCAAAGGAAGACCAGAAGAAGATGGATAGAAGAAGCGGGGAAAGAAGAAGACATTAATAAAGGAATTGTCAAAAACCGTCTATTGTCTTTTTTGACACTTTTTTTGTGAAATGGTAGGGGTACATTTGTACCCCATTACCAGTTCAGATGGGGGGGGCGGGATCTGGGGGTCCCCTTATAAAATGGGGCTTCCAGACTCCGATAAGCTTCCCGCCCACAGACCCCCACAACCACCGGGCAAGGGTTGTGGGGATGAGGCCCTTCTCCCCATCAAAATGGGGACAAGGTGCTTTGGGGGGCTACCCCAAAGCACCCTCCCAATGTTGAGGGCATGTGGCCTGGTACGGTTCAGGAGGGGGGGCGCTCTCTCGTCCCCCCCTCTTTTCCTGTGGCCTGCCAGGTTGTGTGCTCGGATAAGGGTCTGGTATGGATTTTTGGAGGGACCCCACGCTATTTTTTTTTTAAATTTTGGTGCGGGGTTCCCCTTAAAATCTATACCAGACCTGAAGGGTCTGGTATGGAATTTGGGGGGACCCCCACGCATTTTTTTTTTTTAATTTTGGTTCGAGGTTCCCCTGTGGGGTAATCCCATGCCGTTTTTATCAATGAACTTTTATGTGTATTGCCGAGACAATTCATTATAGCCGCGAGTAGTTTTAAATGACTTTTTTTCCTTTAGAAATAACATTTTGCTGTCAGACTGTTCTAAACATGGGAAACATGGGCCACTTTACAGGCATACTATAGACACCCTCCCCAGGTGCGAAATTTAAAGGAATATTACACTTTTATTGTTTCACTTTAAGCATTATTGAAATCACTGCTCCCGAAAAAACTGACGTTTTTAAAACTTTTTTTTGCATTGATACATGTTCCCTGGGGCAGGACCCAGGTCCCCAAACACTTTTTATGACAATAACTTGCATATTAACCTTTAAAATTAGCACTTTTGATTTCTCCCATAGACTTTTAAATGGTGTTCCGCGGCTTTCGAATTTGCCACGAACAGCCCAAATTGTTCGCTATTCGGCGAACGGGCGAACAGCCAATGTTCGAGTCAAACTTATGTTCGACTCAAACATAAAGCCCATCCCTAGTGAGAAGTACAAAGACAAGTGTGTCTTGCCTACAGTCAAACATGGTGGTGGGAGTGTCATGGTCTGGGGCTGCATTAGTGCTGCCAGCATTAGGAAGCTACAGTTCATTGAGGGAACCATGAATGCTAACATGTACTGTGACATACTGAAGCAGAGCATAACCCCTCCCTTCAGAGACTGGGCCGCAGGGCAGTATTCCAACATAATAACGACCCCAAACACACCTCTAAGATGACCACTGTCTTGCTAAAGAAGCTGAGGGTAAAGGTGATGGACTGGCCAAGCATGTCTCCAGACCTAAACCCTATTGAGCATCTGTGGGGCATCCTCAAATGGAAGGCGGAGAAGCGCAACGTCTCTAACATCCACTAGCTCCATGATGTCATCATGGAGGAGTGGAAGAGGACTCCAGTGGCTACCGGTGAAGCTCTGGTGAACTCCATGTCAAAGAGGGTTAAGGCAGTGCTGGAAAATAATGGTGGCCACACAAAATATTGACACTTTAAGCCAAATTTGGACATTTTCACTTAGGGACGTACTCACTTTTGTTGCACTTTTGTGTGTTGAGTTATTTTGAGGGGACAGCAAATTTACACTGTTATACAAGCTGTACACTCACTACTTTACATTGTAGCAAAGTGTAATTTCTTCAGTGTTGTCACATGAAAACATATAATAAAATATTTACAAAAACGTGAGGGGTGTAATCACTTTTGTGAGATACTGTATATACTGTGTGTGTATATATCTATATCGTGACAGGTCGAGCCCATGCCACTGTTCCAAATGGCGGTCAGGGCCAGGTTTTCTGGGAAGTACAC
Organism: Aquarana catesbeiana; assembly: GCF_042186555.1. Taxonomy (NCBI): domain Eukaryota; kingdom Metazoa; phylum Chordata; class Amphibia; order Anura; family Ranidae; genus Aquarana; species Aquarana catesbeiana. The sequence goes on from NC_133329.1 coordinate 135,461,409, forward strand.
TAATGATGCAGGTGTATGCTACATGCATGTTGGAGCCAGAGTGAGAGTTCAGTGGCCCACCCTCCCGAGAGGGTCAGTGTGTGAAGGGAGCTGTGAGCTGCACATAACACTGTATTGTCCAGGGAGTGCAACTGGGAGCTGCAAGAGAAACAGTCAAGCTGACAAAGGTACAGCGTTTGGTGCACGAGCACTGGGACTGTGTGTTTGATAGTCTTGAGGACCAAGGCAGGAGGCCTGAGCAGTGAACCTTCAGTGAACCTTCAAAGAGCCACGAGGCTGAATTCTATGTTTTGTTGCATTGATAGTGAGAATTGCGCACCAGTTCACAAAGAAAGGTCCATAAGGACATGGATGAGGTGGAGGAACATGACTGACCTGCACAGAGTCCTGACCTCAGCCAGATAGAACACCTTTGGGATGAATAAGAGCAGTAACTGTGAACCAGGCCTTCTCGTCCAAAATCAGTGCCTGACCTCACAAATGTGATTCTGGAAGAATTCCCAGAAGTGTTGAAGCTGTTGTAGCTGCAAAGGGTGGGCCAACTCAATATTGACCCCTACAGACTAATGCCCCGTACACACGGTCGGAGTTTCCGATGAAAAATGTCCGATCGGAGCGTGTTGTCGGACATTCTGACCGTGTGTGGGCTCCATCGGACATTTTCCATCGGATTTTCCGACACACAAAGTTTGAGAGCAGGCTATAAAATTTTCAACAAAATCCGATCGTGTCACTTCCGACCGTGTGTGGCCAGTTCCGACGTACAAAGTGCCACGCATGCTCAGAAGAAATTCCGAGACGGAACCGCTCGGTCTGGTAAAATTAGCGTTCGGAATGGATACAGCACTTTCGTCACGCTGCAATGTAAAAAATGGTTTAATACAGCGCACTCTCTTCTTCTTTCTAATGTGAGAAGAATGAAGTAGTTTTGCTGCTTATATTCACACAGACTTCTCACAAACTTCTTTCTTTATTATTTATTGTGATTCCCTCAATATATTTTGATTGGTCACATCTGACCAATTATTTTTTTGTTTGTTTTTAATTGTAAAAAAATTTTTTTCAAGGTTGTTTTATTTTCTAATTTTGTTTGCTTTTTAATCATGAATATTTTTGGGTGTGTTTTGTGTGTCAAGTTACCACAACACCATTATTATCTTGCATTATTTAATCTCAATGAGATTGTTTGGTGTTGGTGTCCCTTGTTAATTTCACATTGTATTTTTGAAATGTACCTGCCTCCTCACAAACAAACTGTTTTTTTTTTTAAGGAAAACACACATAGGCGAGTATAATTGAACCAAAAATGCCTTTATTAAGGGCTCACAACCAAACAAAGAGGGAGGCAACACTGGAGAAACAGCTGAAATTGGTGAAGCCTTTGGCCCCCAGGGCACACATCAATTATTTTACTGCAAAATTGGTGGCCTGAGGAGTCCCTATCTAAGGAAATGCAGTCTGGTCCAGAAGTCCCAGAGATCCTGAAAGCAGCAGATGACATATGTCCCCAGGCTGTGGTCATACAAGAGCCTGCATCTTTTGCCAGACCAGACTGAACCCAGGGCCATCACTCTCTGATCTTCCTTCCACGCTTCCTTCCACGCTGTGGCTGTGGTGGTGGAGTTTTGGCAGCAGGAGGAGGAGGAGGAGGATGGTCCACCTCAATCACGTCGGTCTTTTATATGTGATTTCACCACTCACCCCCTTAGTTAGGACTTTATAAATAAGTTTCTCACACATGAGGCGTTGACCATCCTGCATGCCCTTCAGTTTGGTGGCAGCCATGCAGGCAAAGGCTTCTTCAGGAGTGGGTAAGGCTCTGAGGCAAGAGGAAGCCTCCTGAATGAGCCTGAGTGCTGAATCCTGCACGTGACTCCCCTTCCTGGGTCTTTTGTATGGAAGGCGGAGGGGAGGAACCTGCGATTCGGTCAGGCTCCGACTGGTCCCAGGCTTCTCCTGGCTGCAACTTAGCCCCGCCTCCTCCTGGCTGCCACTAACCCCCGCCTCCTCCTGGCTGCCACATTCCACAGCCTCCTCCTGTGTGCCACATTCCAGAGCCTCGTCCTGGCTGAGATCTTCCTGTGTATGAAAAAGGGACATAGTTTGAGTTTTTGATTCATCAATCACACACAATTGTCACCTCATGACTGTTGCAAATTGAATGTTAAGAAATATAACTGATGATCATTCTGAGCCCAGCATTTTTCATTCTTGTCCCAATTATTTTTGCCCACTACTGTCTATTGATATGTAAAACACTTTATTAACTCAGCAATTAGTGATCAATAATAACATCTAGTAAACATCATTTATTTCTTGACCAGAAATCTGTAGAAGAATGCTATACCTGACTCCATCTGGGCTCCTCCACTTCTTCCTGGCTGGAAGTCCCAGGTTGGACATCGGAAGCCTCAGCTGGGGTGGAAGGAAGAGTGGAAGGAAGAGTGGAGAGGGATTCCCTGACTCCAGTCTGGTCTGACAGAAACCGCAGTCTCTCATAGTACCACAGCCTGGGGACATAAATGTCATCTGCTCCAGCTCCTGATCTCTGGGAATCCGTGACCTTCTTGAGCTCCCTAAGATAAGTGCTCCTCAGGCCACCAATTTTGGCTTTTAAATAGGGGATGGTTGCCATGGGGACGACTGGCTTCACCAACTCCAGCAGTTTCTCCAGTGCCGCCTGCCTCTTTTGTTTATTATTATAATGTGGATGTTTCACCTGCCGCAGACAGGGCAGCTCCCTGTATTTGTCTATGAACAGGGGGAGGAAGTTGTGGTCATTGAAGCCATCCATTTTATCTGCAAGACACAACACAAGACAAACCCTAATGTCAGGCAAAACTCTCCTAATCTTGTTACAATATAGGCCTCAATCTAGAAGCAGTATAGGCCCAAGTTTAGATCTTACCTTCGTTATCACGATTGGCGCCTCCTATACTCCTTCCTCCGCTCACAGATCGTATGTACTACGCACGCGTGTTACACTTTATACACACTGCGCATGCGTGTAACTCCGCCCGCCCCTGACGTTCTTTCTAGTCTATTCCCTGCCTCTTTTCGTTTGGTGCAGTGGGGGAAGAGCACATGGCAGAGACACAGCAGGTGCTTGCTAATTACAGCAACGAGGAGGAGGAGGGAAGCCCGGAGCCGGAAACGTCCCGATCCAAAAGGAGACGATTTAAGGCCTCAAATATGTCCTTTGGGGAGATGTTGGAGATGATCGACATCCTGAAGAGGGCCGACTATGATGGAAAGTATGGACCTTACCCCAACCCCAATGTCCGAAAGGCCAAGATAATGGCGAAAGTGGTCAAAAGTCTGCACCAGAATTTTGGGGTACGACGATCGAAAGATCAACTCAGGAAGCGGTGGTCGGACCTTAAATTAAGAGAACACGAGCAGTACAGAAAGATCCGAAGAGTGCTGCAAAAAAGTAAGTAGCTGTGCTGTGTTCCTATTCTTTTTGTGTTTATTACGTTCGCGCTGATCCATGTGCTTTTCTTAACTGTTGTACAGTTTAAAATGGCAACTTTCATGTTAATGGGCACATTATTCGTTCGTATCAAACATTTTTCTTTTGGCCTATAAAACACCATTGTTTTGACCATATGCATTTGACCACATTTTTTAGGGCCTACTTGTATGAAAATAATTTGGTTGTGTAGATGGGTTTGTTACTAGAATGAAATGCAAACTAGATTCTGTGTAAGGAGAGGACACTCAGCAGCAGTTTTCACATCTGGACACTGGAGCACTAGTGTGGGACGCAAGAACACCCTTTTTATTAGTGGGTCCCACACAGGTGCTCCAGTGTATACTATAGGGGTGTCTCCATCTGTGAAGCTTGGACAAAACAGGTAAAGTATTGAAGCTTGACAAAGGACACTAAAAATTCTACATCTTGGAACTCTGCCAAAATAGACAATTGTACCCCACTTCCAAGCAATGTTTCATATTTATAGTTCTGCCATAAAATATCTGTGTGCTAAGTATACCATTTTTTTTTACATAGGGGAGAAAAGACTCGGAGGACACCCCTCATCCGAGGAGACCAGAGACCCCCCACCTCTGGAAGAAGGGGAAATCCCCCAAAGACAAGAAGAGCAGGAGGAGGAAGACGTGGTGGAACTAGTCACCACAACAGGTGAGTGACTGCGACCACAGGCTCAGGTAAGAGATGGATGCCGGCATATTTATAATACATTTTTTTTTTGGTTTCTATCTTTTTAGGTGATCGTGATGTTGTGGATCCTGATCCTTTCACCTCGGAAAGTGCACAGATCCTGATTGGGGAGATCATGAGGTGTAATGTTGCATTGGAAAACATCAAGAAAAACATCAATGATGTTATTCAAAAAAATAAGAACATCATTGATGTTTTGGGGAGAGTTTAAAACCCCTCCAAATCCCTTTCTTTTATGGTGTGCTACAATTTTTACATTTTTTGTCGAATTGTAGAAAAGCCAAATTTTGAAGAGGCACACAGTGTGTCAACATGTGCTATCTACCATCCCGGGAGATCAATGGACGCGTTTTGGGGGTGCAACCCCTTCCTCAATAATAAAGTAGCTGAGAGGAAGGGGTTGCTCCCCCAAAACACGCCCCTTGATCCCCCCTGATGGCAGGTAACACATGCTGACATTGTTAAATTTGTGTGCATCTTCAAAATTTGGCTTTTCCTGGGGTGACTTCACCCCATCTGAACGCAATATCAAACACAGTTCCTAAATACTCATGTCTGATATTGCCTTCAAGTTCTACCAAAAGTGAACTTTGTAAGTTCAAGATTTGTGTCTTTCTTGTTTGTTTGAAACATGTCTGTTTTATCTTAAATGGACATTTCTACCTTTTCTAATGTGACTCCAAAATTTTTTATACAACAAACATGTTGGTTTGTTTTAAAAACCTTTTCTAAATGCACATGTGATTGTGCAGGTATTAAAAAGATTGTTAATCAAGAATGTGTGGATAATTGTCTCAACGCTCCAACACTTATGTTGTGCTCTAATTGCTGCTTTCTGTGACAATGGGGGTCATTTCCTAAAAGGGCAAATCCACTTTGCACTACAAGTGCAGTTTCAAGTGCACTTGTAGTGCAAAGTGTCTTTGCCTTTAGTAAATAACACCCAACAGTGCTTTGTAAGGTTACACAATCACGCCATTTTCAGGACTCCACACATTTCTGTCAGGGTCAGCTAAAACAAACACAAGCAGTAAATGTCACCAAAGATTTGCTTAATTTTTTTTTATTTGATAAAGGTTTCACACATTGTCTAGCATATTGATAGCCCCCCTACCCGCAAAGAATTCAAGGTATCTTAGCTGGACATCACGGGCACTCAGGGAGGGCAAGCCAGGACGGCCACTTTCAAGCGCCGTCAGGGTTGGTTCATTTTGAATTCCGACTTCAGGCCCAACTGAGCCAGCATAGTTGGCAGAATGTTGCTGTAAAAAGTTGTGTAGAACACAGCATGCCAGGATAATGTGATTCAGTTTGTACTCCGCCATATGTATGGGTGTAAGAAATAGGCGGAACTGGCTGGCCATGATTCCAAACGTGTTTTCCACCACTCTTCTGGCTCTGGCCAGCCGGTAATTAAAAACCCTCTGGTCCGGGGTGAGGGTCCTCATCGAGAATGGCCGCATAATGGTCCCCCAGCGCAAAAGCTTAATCCGCAATGAAGACGAATGGGAGTCCTTCCACATTGTCTTCTGGAGGTGGCAAGTCCAAGCTGCCATTCTGGAGACGCCTGTAGAACTCGGTCTGGGCGATGACTCCACCATCGGACATCCAGCCATTCTTCCTCACGTCCACATACAGGAACTCATAAGTAGCCGACACCACCACCAACATCACAATACTATTGAACCGCTTGTAATTATAATAGTATGACCCCAAGTTGGGTGGTGGGATGATGTGGACGTGTTTCCCATCAATTGCCCCTCCGCAGTTAGGAAAGTCCCACCGCTGGACAAAGTGGGAGGCCACAGTCTGCCATTCCTGTGGCGTAGAAGGAAACTGTTGAGGAAAACGAAAAAAAATTAGTCTTTTTGCACATAAAAACATGGAAAGCAGATTAGACACAAACATTCTTGGCCAACAACAAGATAACATTTATTTATGGGAATTTTTAAACACCAAAGTATAAGGTACACCTATCATATTCCCCCCCCCCGCTGGGCCATTTCTAACATTATAGGGGGGGGGACTCTTGGACAGGTAACCCTCTCACGTGTAGCTTGCTTGCACGCACTGAAGAGCAGATACAAACCCACAAGCACAAACTGAACAGCAGAAAACGATCTGAAAACCACGAGTCTGAAAAAGCGCGAATCGTCTCTCACCAAACTTTTACTAACACGAGATTAGCAAAAGGAGCCCAAAGGGTGCCGCGCTTGGTTCTGAACTGGCCTTTTCTAGTCTCATCGTACGTGGTTTACGTCACCGCGTTCTTGGCGATCGGAAATTCCGACAACTTTGTGCAACTGTGTGTACGCAAAACAAGTTTGAGCCAACATCCATCGGAAAAAATCCTAGGATTTTGTTGTCGGAATGTCCGATCAATGTCCGACCGTGTGTACGGGGCATAAGTCTGGGTTGCCATTAAAGTTCTTGTGTGTGTAAAGGCAGGCATCCCAATACTTTTGGTAATATAGTGCATTTCAAAATGTATACAATAGAACAAACAATTTCTCCAGCGCTCAAAAAGACAGTCATCAGGCTAGGATTTAATGCAGGGTCTAGGCTTCCTCCAGGACAATGCTTCAGTGGTGTAGCCCATCTCAGGCAGGGAAATCCAACTGTACAATGTAAAAGAACAAATGGGGGGGTGGGTATTCATTTGGCTATTTGATATCTTTTAATAAACCTTGGGTGAGTGGCCACCGCTCCATTGGGGGCGCTGCCCCCCCAATCCATGCGCCCTGCCCCTAATCTACATGCAGGGCGCAGAAAAACATGGATTTCTACGGGGTTTTTTTGAAGCACGTGATTAGAGGCTGAGGGTATAATTGGTTTAAAAAAAGGGTGGGCTCAGGGAGCAGATCCCGAGCCCACCCACTTGTGTGACAATAGCGATTAATATTCACTATTGTCTTCCTGCTTCTCCTCCCAGTCTATTAGGAAGTGGGATTGGCCGATAGGAGAAGCAACCGTATTGGTCGGGAGCAGAGGGAGGCACAGAGGAGACGCAGGGGGAAGCTGCTGCTGAAGCCGCCCACGGCCTGGATGGGGTGGGGGGTCAGATGGACCAACTGACCAATCGACCGAACGAACAGAGGAGAAGGTATCAGGTGATTTGTTTGCCCCCCCCAAAAAAGAAATTAGGGCACCAGCGGTCACTGGTGTTGCACTAGGCGTTTGTGCCCTCCTGTGTGTTCTTTTACAGTATATTTCAAAATGTATGCAACAAAAAACTCTTTCTTATGTAAAATGTTAAAACCACTGAGACTTTGTTTTTGTTTTTTTGCCAACTAGCTGATAAGTGTGTTAGGGAACTTTTAGTTTAGTTACTGTATTGTTCTGTAAACTTCCTTGCCCAAGTGCACCTTACCTATGCTAGGCTTAAACTGGTCCAGTAGAGATTCTCAACTGGAGTGATCTTTTTTTTGCTTCAGAAGTCACATGGGGCTGACTTTGATGGAAAACATTCGCAGTTCCAAAGTTACAAATAAAAAAGGGTACCTGCACCTCTTAAGCGCATCCCAATAAACCAAATCAACAAAGTAGTGTAATGTGTATCAAACAAAAGCCAGTCTATTGGACCTAAAGTTCATGGCGAATATGCATACGGTAGATAATAAAGTAACCAACATTTTGAACTCAGGAGGGACAGCTCCCTCAGGATATAACCATATTGTGGTGTTTCTACAAAGAGGAATGAGGATGTTGAGAACCTAAAAAATCAGTTATTTTATTGTATATGCATCTGCTCAAAGGTTCCTTCACTAATGGGCTGGCATTTGCTTTATATGCATAACACAGCTCCACTGATTCTTCTTAAGGAGCAGTATTGGCAGCTTTATATTTGAATTGTGGTTGGGACAGCACCATATATCACTGTTTCTAGCACCCACTGAGAACCATTACATATCAATTGCATACTAGGAGGATGTATTACTTAATTTTTCTGAAAGCACATTATATCTTCATGTAGTCAATAAAACATACATTGCAATATAGTATGTCTGGCATGTTTGTGTTCTTTAAAACTGAACTTCAGGAATAAAAACTTTATTTTGATCATATCCCTTTAATAGCCACATAGGATATAAAAGTCCCTTTTGTACCTCAAATGTCTTTGCAAACTCAGATATTAATCAGTGAAAGTAGCAGAGACATTCCCACTGAGCTGCACATAGCCATAGTAGGTGGGGCCCAGTAGATCCTCCAACTACAAGCTTCTTGTGGATACAGTATCTTATAAAAGTGAGTACACCCCTCACATTTTGTAAATATTTTGATATATATTTTCATGTGACAACACGGAAGAAATAACACTTTGCTACAATGTAAAGTAGTGAGTGCACAGCTTGTATAACAGTGTAAATTTGCCGTCCCCTCAAAATAACTCAACACACAGCCATTAATATCTAAACCACTGGAAACAAAAGTGAGTACACCCCTAAGTGAAAATGTCCAAATTGGACCCAATTAGCCATTTTCCCTCCCAGGTGTCATGTGACTCGTTAGTGTTACAAGTTCGCAGGTGTGCATGGGGAGCAGGTGTGTCTTGCCTACAGTCAAGCATGGTGGTAGGAGTGTCATGGTCTGGGGCTGCATGACTACTGCCGGCACTGGGGAGCTAGAGTTTATTGAGGGAATCGTGAATGCCAACATTTACTGTGACATACTGAAGCATAGCATGATACCCTACCCTCAGAGACTGGGCCACAGGGCAGTATTCCAACATGATAACGACCCCAAACACACCTCCAAGATGACCACTGCCTTGCTAAAGAAGCTGAGGGTAAAGGGGATAGACTGGCCAAGCATGTCTCCAGACCTAAACCCTATTGAGCATCTGTGGGGCATCCACAAATGGAAGGTGGAGGAGCGCAAGGTCTCTAACATTCACCTGCTCTGTGATGTCGTCATAGAGGAGTGGAAGAGGAATCCAGTGGCAACCTGTGGAGCTCTGGTGAACTCTATGTCAAAGAGGGTTAAGGCAGTGCTTGAAAATAACGGTGGCCACACAAAATTTGGGCCCAATTTGGACATTTTCACTTAGGGGTGTACTCACTTTTTTTGCCAGCAGTTTAGACATTAATGGCTGTGCGTTGAGTTATTTTGAGGGGACAGCAAATTTACACTGTTATACAAGCTGTACACTCACTACTTTACATTGTAGCAAAGTCTCATTTCTTCCGTGTTGTCACATGAAAAGATATAATAAAATATTTACAAAAATGTGAGGGGTGTACTCACTTTTGTGAGATACTGTAACTACAAGGGGGCGGATGCAAGACCCTGTACAAGGACAGGGAGCAGCAGTGACTGGTCTTTATTGCAGGAAACTAGGTCAAGTTCAGGAGTTGTTTCATGCTAGAAGAAATACACAAAAGAAGTAAGATTGGACCAACATTCACAATTTGTCCTCTTGTATTTGACAATGTTTGTTTTGCCTGGAGTTTAGCTTTAAATACAACATGAAATAACCCAGAATTCCAATTAAGGTCATCCACCTGTCTGTTGCTCCAAGTATTTAAGATTGGCATTTCCTCAAATTGTTGGTCTGTGCCAGAAGGAATGTATGAGTGGGTATGCCGGGTAATATTACGTCTGTGAAATGTCTGAACTATCAGTGCACTGATTGTCATCACTGAAATAATTCAAATCTACAATATGGTGAAAGTAATGGGAGGTGTCTCTTGCAGTGTGCTAGGTCATACCATGTGTTGACAGAATAGCTGACTGTTTAGTCATGATCACTACGTTTCCTGCAGCTGAGATCACAAACTTAACCCTTTCAGTGGCACATTATCAGTGCTCTAGAAATAATAAAGTTTAGGACAGAAGCAGGCAGCAGTGTATTTTGGGTTGCCCATGGTTTCCAAATATGCAGTGTTTTCCACTGGGGCCTCCAACATTGTTCTAGATCCAAAAAAATCACAAAAACTGCAAGCATCACTGTTAGTTGCCATAACTAGACAAAACAAAGTAACTTTTGACAGTGGGTTTGGAACTGCTTCAGAGATGTCATCTAGATATACAGTAAAACCTTGGATTGTGAGCATAATTTGTTACGGAAACATGCTTGTAATCCAAAGCACTCGCATATAAAAGCAAATTTCCCCATTAGAAATAATGGAAACTCAGATAATTCATTCCACAACCATTTATTCATAAGTTCTTCAATTTATAGTACATATAAAAAGATTCTAGCAATGTAATAAGTAGGGATGAGCCGAACATCCCCCGGTTCGGTTCGCACCAGAACCTGCGAACGGACCGAAAATTCGCACGAACGTTAGAACCCCATTGACATCTATGGGACTCGAACGTTCGAAATCAAAAGTGCTCATTTTAAAGGCTAATTTGCATGGTATTGTCCTAAAAAGGGTTTGGGGACCCGGTCCTGCCCCAGGGGACATGTATCAATGCAAAAAAAACTTTTAAAAACGGCAGTTTTTTCGGGAGCAGTGATTTTAATAATGCTTAAAGTAAAAAAAAAAGTGAAATATTCCTTTAAATATTGTACCTGGGGTGTGTCTATAGTATGCCTGTAAAGTGGCGCATATTTCCCGTGTTTAGAACAGTCCCTGCACAAAATGTCATTTTTAAAGGAAAAAATCTCATTTAAAACTGCTTGCGGGTTTAATGTAATGTCGGGTCCTGGCAATATGGATGAAAATCAGTGAGCCAAACGGCATGGGTACCCCCCAGTCCATTACCAGGCCCTTTGGGTCTTGTATGGATATTAAGGGGAACCCCGCACCCAAATTAAAATAAGGAAAGGTGTGGGGCCACCAGGCCCTATATACTCTGAACAACAGTATACAGGCAGTGCAAACAAGACAGGGACTGTAGGTTTGTTGTTAAGTAGAATCTGTAATTTTGAACGGGTACATTTTTAACGTGTTTAGCTCCAGCCAAAAAATCTATTTTAAACTTTTTGGAAAACATAGGGAAGGGTTATCACCCCTGTGACATTTGTTTTGCTGTCTGTCCTCCTCTTCAGAAGATTTCACCTCACTTTTTGTCCCAATGACAAATGTTTTTTGAAAATTTGGGGTTTTTTGTGGAACAAGGATTGGAAAGCATCAGTGGAAAGGAGAAATGTTTTTCCCATATTAACTCTTACAGGAGAGAATTTCCCTTCCTAGGGGTAGATTTCATCTCACTTCCTGTTGTCTCCTTCTGTTTGCAAGTAGGAGTCGTTTGTAAGTTAGATGTTTGAAAGTAGGGGCCTGCCCTATATACTCAGCAGAAATTTGGGCCTTTAGGTGTTGTTGTGGCCACAACACTGTAAGCCCTCACAGGGCCCTGGTGTGAAATATTAGATCAAGAATTGTAATTACATGCCCCTGTTGAGCAGGGGCAGAAAAATTGGGCCTTTGGTGGTGGTGGTGGTGGTGCTGGTGCCACAACACTGTAAGTCCTCACTCGCTCTTGGTGGGCGCAGAAATGGGCCCTGCTGTGAAATATTAGATCAAGAATTGTAATTACATGCCCCTGTTGAACAAGGGCAGAAAAATTGGGCCTTTGGTGGTGGTGCTGGTGCCACAACACTGTAAGTCCTCACTCGCTCTTGGTGGGTGCAGAAATGGGCCCTGCTGTGAAATATTAGATCAAGAATTGTAATTACATGCCCCTGTCGAACAAGGGCAGAAAAATTGGGCCTTAGGTGGTGGTGGTGCTGGTGCCACAACACTGTAAGTCCTCAAAGACACTCTAGTTGGAACGCGGGAATGAGCCCTGCTGCAAAGTATTGCATTAAAAATTGTAATTACACGCCCTTGTTAAACAGGGGCTGAAAAATTGGGCCTTAGGCACTGGTGCTGGTGCCACAACACTGCAACCCCTCACAGATACTCTAGTTGGAACGCAGAAATGAGCCCTGCTGCAAAGTATTGCATCAAAAATTGTAATTACACACCCCTGTTAAACAGGGGCTGGGCCTTAGGCACTGGTGCTGGTGCCACAACACTGCAACCCCTCATAGATACTCTAGTTGGAACGCAGAAACGAGCCCTGCTGCAAAGTATTGCATCAAAAATTGTAATTACACGCCCCTGTTAAACAGGGGCTGAAAAATTGGGCCTTAGGCACTGGTGCTGGTGCCACAACACTGCAACCCCTCACAGATACTCTAGTTGGAACGCAGAAACGAGCCCTGCTGCAAAGTATTGCATCAAAAATTGTAATTACACGCTCCTGTTAAACAGGGGCTGAAAAATTGGGCCTTAGGCACTGGTGGTGGCGCCCAGAATTAAAAATGTTCTTACAAGCTATCAGCATGATTGTCACGTACCTGGTAGGTGGAGCCCGGAATGCAGGGAACGGCCTCTCGTATACCTCCGACTCGGAAACCCCTGGTAGTGATGACAGGGACTCGGGAGTGCGAAGGGGCACAAGTGCCTGACTGGAAGGCTGGAGCAGAGAGCTGAACCAGGTAGTCAGCTGGGAGGTGTCCTGTAGTGTGGCAGCAGGATGTAGACAGCAGGGAGGTGTCTTGTAGTCCAGCAGCAGGATGTAGACAGCAGGGAGGTGTCTTGTAGTCCAGCAGAAGGATGTAGACAGCAGGGAGGTGTCTTGTAGTCCAGCAGCAGGATGTAGACAGCTGGGAGGTATCTTGTAGTCCAGCAGCAGGATGTAGACAGCTGGGAGGTGTCTTGTAGTCCAGCAGCAGGAGGTAGACAGCAGGGTACAGGCAAGCCGGGTCAAACACAGACGGGCAGATCAGGTACAGAAGGTAAATCCGGGAGAGTAGTCAAAGTCCAAAAGCTGAGATCAGGGCAGGCAGAAACAGAGTAGTCAAAGTCCTAAAGCCGGGATCAGGGCAGGCAGCAAACAGGGTAGTCAGGAACAGTCCAACAGGTATCAGGTAGCAAATGCAAGTAACAGGGCACAAGGGGTCTTTAGGAACGCTGTAGACCGCACAGCAAGGCAGCAGTGGAACAGTCCTCTTTAAATAGCCCCTTTGGCGGCAAGTGCTGTCACAGGGCGCCGCTATTGGCGCTATTGCGCATGCGCGTACGCACGTACACGCTATTGGCGCTATTGCGCATGCGCGTATGCACGTTAGGATGGCGCTTCTGTGCACAGGCATTCCTTTAAACTTTAGTTTGCTGGGATATTTGCAAGAGGGCTTTTCCTGACAGTGATCATTGAGGAGGAAGAGGATAATTACTCAGGGATAGTCACTCAGCATCAGCATAGGCAGTCTTTGAAGGGATCTGAAAAAAATTATTCGGTTACATCAGCATCAGGTGCTTGGTAGCTGGTGGTGATCCAAGACTGATTCATTTTTATGAAGGTCAGTCGATCGACCGAGCCGGTGGACAGACGCACCCTGTGATCGGTTACAAAGCCTCCAGCAGCACTGAATGTGCGTTCCGAAAGAACGCTGGATGCAGGACAGGCCAGTAGCTCAATTGCATACTGTGCAAGCTCTGGCCAGTGATCCATCCTCAAGACCCAGTAACCCAGAGGATTTTCGGTGGGAAAGGTGTCCAAGTCAGATCTTGCCCCTAGGTATTCAAGCACCATGTAAAACAGACGCTGGCGATGGTTGCTGGAACCGATCATACCTTGGGGCTGCGGACCAAAAAATTGTCTGAACGCATTGGTCAGACGGCCACCTTCTCCACCGCTCCTTCTTTGACTGACCCGAAGCCTCAGCAACACGTTGTCCAGAAACAGGAGTTTGTAACCTCCCAGTCTCTGGGACCGCATTGCACAGACCTTTCTGCAAGGCCTCCCGCAGATGTTTCATCCTCTGCTCCCTCTGCGATGGCAAGATAAGGTCCGCAACCTTACCCTTGTAATGTGGATTAAGGAGGGTTGCCAGCCAGTATTGGTCCTTGATACCACGAATACGAGGATCCTTACGCAGGCTTTGCAGGATCAGGGAGGCCATGCAGCGTAGGTTTGCTGAGGCATTCGGTCCGGAGTCCTCTGGGTCACTAAGGACGACATGGTCCACAGCCACCTCCTCCCAGCCACGTACAAGTCCATGTGTTTCTTGGGACTGATCCCTTAAAGACTGCTGCTGATGCTGAGTGCCAGGCTCCACCTCCATACTGACACAATCTTCCTCCTCCTCCTCCTCGTCCTCTTCCTGTGTGATCAGCGGGCACGCAGGAACACTGTCTGGATAAAGGGGGCCTTGAGAGCTAAGGAAGTCCTCCTCTTCCTGCCTCTGTTCTGCCTCAAGTGCCCTGTCCATTATTCCACGCAGCGTGTGCTCCAACAGGTGGACAAGGGGGACAGTGTCACTGATGCATGCACTGTCACTGCTCACCATCCTCGTGGCCTCCTCAAATGGTGACAGGACAGTGCATGCATCCCTGATCATGGCCCACTGGCGTGGGGAAAAAAACCAAGCTCCCCTGACCCTGTCCTGGTGCCATAGTCGCACAGATACTCATTGATGGCCCTCTGCTGCATGTGCAGCCGCTGCAGCATGGCCAACGTTGAGTTCCACCTGGTGGGCATGTCACAGATTAGGCGGTTCTTGGGCAGGTTAAACTCCTTTTGGAGGTCCGCCAGCCGAGCACTGGCATTATATGACCGGCGGAAATGCACACAGACTTTCCTGGCCTGCCTCAGGACATCCTGTAAGCCCAGGTACCTGCCCAAGAACCGCTGCACCACCAAGTTAAGGGCGTGAGCCAAACAGGGCACATGGGTCATTTGTCCCTGTCGGAGGGCAGAGATGAGGTTGGTGCCATTGTCGCAAACCACCATTCCTGCCTTAAGTTGGCGTGGCGTCAACCACCTCTGAACCTGCCCCTGCAGAGCTGACAGAACCTCTGCCCCAGTGTGGCTCCTGTCCCCCAAGCACACCAGCTCAAGCACCGCATGGCATCTTTTGGCCTGCGTACTTGCGTAGCCCCTTGAACGGCTACGGAGCACTGCTGGTTCCGAGGACAAAGCACAGGAAGAGGCCATGGAGGAAGAAGAGGAGGAGGGGGTGGAGGAGAGAGGTGTGTCACAATCATTAGTAGTGGCATTTTGGAGGCGTGGTGGCGGAACAAACTCCAACACTACTGCACCTTGTCCTGCATCCTTCCCAGCTGCCAGCAGAGTCACCCAATGCACGGTGAAATTTAGGTAACGTCCCTGTCCATGCCTGCTGGACCATGAGTCAGCGGTAATATGTACCTTACCACTGACCGCCCTGTCCAGCGAGGCATGGACATTGCCTTCCACATGCCGGTAGAGAGCCGGAATCGCCTTCCGTGAGAAAAAGTGGCGTTTGGGTACCTGCCACTGAGGAACCGCACATTACACAAACTCACGGAAGGGGGCAGAGTCTACCAACTGAAAAGGCAGCAGTTGAAGTGCTAGCAATTTTGCCAAGCTAGCATTCAACCACTGGGCATGTGGATGGCTGGGAGCGAACTTCTTTCGGCAGTGCAGCAGCTGGGGCAGGGAAATTTGCCTGGTAAAATCTGACGTCGGTGTACCGAAAGCAGATTGCCCACAAGTACTTGGCAGTGACACACCTAATTCTACACCTTCATTCCTCTCAGTGCAGGTCTCAGAGAGGACTGAAGGTATAGTAGGGTTGGAGATCTCAGTTGATGAGGAGCAAGGAGAGGTCCTCTTTGTTCTTTGGTGTGGGTCTTTTAGATACGCTTGCCAACGAACTGCATGGCAGGTCAACATATGTCTGGTCAAGCATGTGGTACCCAAGCGGGAGATGTTTTGGCCACACGAGATACGCTTGAGACATATGTTGCAAATAGCAGCGGTGCGATCTGATGCACTCGTCCCAAAAAAGGCCCACACCAAAGAACTTTTTGAATAACGCGCAGAGACTGCAGCGCCCTGCACATGTGGAGCTTTGGGGTGTGATGCAGTCAATGTGCTGCCCTTAGGCTGGCCCCTGGAGGGCATCCTGCCTCGTTGGTGATGTGCCACCTCCTCCTCCTCCTCCTCTCTCCTATCAGGCACCATTGAGTCAGTGACCTCATCATCCCCTCCCTCCTCATCACTGGAGCAAACCTGGCAGTATGCTGCAGCAGGGGGAGCATGACTGCCAGATTGCTGTCCTTCTTGGGCACCCCCTCTGTCCGTGCTCATGTTACTGCCTTCATCGAGCTCAGTATCATCATCAGAGCCTTCCAAACGCTGGGCATCCTCCTAGAGCATGTACCCAACACTGTGGTCAAACAGTTCGAGGGACTCCTCGGGAGGACATGGTGGGGCTAGGGAAGGAGTCACTGATGACATTGAGGCGAGGGAAGAGGCCGCTGCTTTGCCAGACAAAGTACCCTGAGCATGGGTGAGAGAGGATGAGGAGGATGAGAACGGCTTGGTCATCCACTCGACCAAGTCTTCCGCATGTTGCGGCTCAACACAGCCAGCTGCCGAAAAAAAGGCCAAGCGTGTCCCACGGCCACGTGCTGATGAGGATGCACCGTCTCCACGACCAGCACTAGACACAGAGCCTGCTTGCCCTCTCTTATTGGCTTGTGACTGTCTGCCTCTCCTTCTTGGCCTTCCAGACATACTAATGGCCTGTAGCTGCACTAAGCTGGGATATATATATATATATATATATATATATATATATATATATATATATATACTGATACTGCAGCTAGCAAAATCAAGTGCCTGCCTGTAGTATGAGAACACCACCAACCTTCTACAGGTAGCTTTAGCTGAACACTGTGCAGAGCTCGCAAAAAAATAACTTGTAGCTTTTTTAGCTGCCTGCTGTAGTGATAGGATCAGGAAACACCACCAACCTTCTACAGGTAGCTTTAGCTGAACACTGTGCAGAGCTCGCAAAAAAATAACTTGTAGGTTTAGCTGAACACTGTGAGGAGGACGCACCACACTAACTTGTAGTTTTAGCTGAACACTGTGAGCAGGACGCACCACACTAACTTGTAGTTTTAGCTGAACACTGTGAGCAGGACGCACCACACTAACTTGTAGTTTTAGCTGAACACTGTGAGCAGGACGCACCACACTAACTTGTAGTTTTAGCTGAACACTGTGAGCAGGACGCACCACACTAACTTGTAGTTTTAGCTGAACACTGTGAGCAGGATGCACCACACTAACTTGTAGTTTTAGCTGAACACTGTGAGCAGGACGCACTGCACTAACTTGTAGCTTTAGATTAACACTGTGCAGAGGTCTCACTACACTAACTTGTAGTTTTAGTTGAACACTGTGAGCAGGACGCACTGCACTAACTTGTAGCTTTAGATGAACACTGTGCAGAGGTCTCACTACACTAACTTGTAGTTTTAGCTGAACACTGTGAGCAGGACGCACTGCACTAACTTGTAGTTTTAGCTGAACACTGTGAGGAGGACGCACCACACTAACTTGTAGTTTTAGCTGAACACTGTGAGCAGGACGCACTGCACTAACTTGTAGTTTTAGCTGAACACTGTGAGGAGGGCGCACTACACTAACTTGTAGTTTTAGCTGAACACTGTGAGCAGGGCGCACTGCACTAACTTGTAGCTTTAGATGAACACTGTGCAAAGCTTGCAAAAAAATAACTTGTAGGTTTAGCTGAACACTGTGAGGAGGACGCACTGCACTAACTTGTAGTTTTAGCTGAACACTGTGAGCAGGACGTACTGCACTAACTTGTAGCTTTAGATGAACACTGTGCAAAGCTCGCAAAAAAATAACTTGTAGCTTTAGATGAACACTGTGCAGAGGTCTCACTACACTAACTTGTAGTTTTAGCTGAACACTGTGAGCAGGACGCACTGCACTAACTTGTAGCTTTAGATGAACACTGTGCAGAGGTCTCACTACACTAACTTGTAGTTTTAGCTGAACACTGTGAGCAGGACGCACTGCACTAACTTGTAGCTTTAGATGAACACTGTGCAGAGGTCTCACTACACTAACTTGTAGTTTTAGCTGAACACTGTGAGCAGCACGCACTGCACTACTTGTAGTTTTAGCTGAACACTGTGAGGAGGACGCACCACACTAACTTGTAGTTTTAGCTGAACACTGTGAGCAGGACACACTGCACTAACTTGTAGCTTTAGCTGAACACTGTGCAGAGCTCGCAAAAAAATAACTTGTAGGTTTAGCTGAACACTGTGAGGAGGACGCACCACACTAAGTTGTAGTTTTAGCTGAACACTGTGAGCAGGATGCACTGCACTAAATTGTAGCTTTAGATGAACACTGTGCAGAGGTCTCACTACACTAACTTGTAGTTTTAGCTGAACACTGTGAGCAGGACGCACTGCACTAAATTGTAGCTTTAGATGAACACTGTGCAGAGCTCGCAAAAAAATAACTTGTAGGTTTAGCTGAACACTGTGAGCAGAACGTACCACACTAACTTGTAGTTTTAGCTGAACACTGTGAGCAGGACGCACTGCACTAACTGTAAATAATCTAGCTGCCTGACTGTGGTACTAATAGGATCAAAGGAACACCAGCAATTTTCTTCAGGTAGCTGTAAATACTGTAACAAGACAAGCCTGCTGTCAGTAAGAAGATAACAGGTACGGATCTAGCTAAACTGAATACAGTATATATATATATATATATATATATATATATATATATATATATATATATACAACACCTGTGAGCAGGACGCACTGCACTAACTTGCAGCTTTAGATTAACACTGTGCAGAGGTCTCACTACACTAACTTGTAGTTTTAGTTGAACACTGTGAGCAGGATGCACTGCACTAACTTGTAGTTTTAGCTGAACACTGTGAGGAGGACGCACCACACTAACTTGTAGTTTTAGCTGAACACTGTGAGCAGGACGCACTGCACTAACTTGTAGTTTTAGCTGAACACTGTGAGGAGGGCGCACTACACTAACTTGTAGTTTTAGCTGAACACTGTGAGCAGGGCGCACTGCACTAACTTGTAGCTTTAGATAAACACTGTGCAGAGCTCGCAAAAAAATAACTTGTAGGTTTAGCTGAACACTGTGAGGAGGACGCACCACACTAACTTGTAGTTTTAGCTGAACACTGTGAGCAGGACGCACCACACTAACTTGTAGTTTTAGCTGAACACTGTGAGCAGGACGCACCACACTAACTTGTAGTTTTAGCTGAACACTGTGAGCAGGACGCACCACACTAACTTGTAGTTTTAGCTGAACACTGTGAGCAGGATGCACCACACTAACTTGTAGTTTTAGCTGAACACTGTGAGCAGGATGCACCACACTAACTTGTAGTTTTAGCTGAACACTGTGAGCAGGATGCACTGCACTAACTTGTAGCTTTAGATTAACACTGTGCAGAGGTCTCACTACACTAACTTGTAGTTTTAGTTGAACACTGTGAGCAGGACGCACTGCACTAACTTGTAGCTTTAGATGAACACTGTGCAGAGGTCTCACTACACTAACTTGTAGTTTTAGCTGAACACTGTGAGCAGGAAGCACTGTACTAACTTGTAGTTTTAGCTGAACACTGTGAGGAGGACGCACCACACTAACTTGTAGTTTTAGCTGAACACTGTGAGCAGGACGCACTGCACTAACTTGTAGTTTTAGCTGAACACTGTGAGGAGGGCGCACTACACTAACTTGTAGTTTTAGCTGAACACTGTGAGCAGGGCGCACTGCACTAACTTGTAGCTTTAGATGAACACTGTGCAAAGCTCGCAAAAAAATAACTTGTAGGTTTAGCTGAACACTGTGAGGAGGACGCACTGCACTAACTTGTAGTTTTAGCTGAACACTGTGAGCAGGACGCACTGCACTAACTTGTAGCTTTAGATGAACACTGTGCAAAGCTCGCAAAAAAATAACTTGTAGCTTTAGATGAACACTGTGCAGAGGTCTCACTACACTAACTTGTAGTTTTAGCTGAACACTGTGAGCAGGACGCACTGCACTAACTTGTAGCTTTAGATGAACACTGTGCAGAGGTCTCACTACACTAACTTGTAGTTTTAGCTGAACACTGTGAGCAGGACGCACTGCACTAACTTGTAGCTTTAGATGAACACTGTGCAGAGGTCTCACTACACTAACTTGTAGTTTTAGTTGAACACTGTGAGCAGGACGCACTGCACTAACTTGTAGCTTTAGATGAACACTGTGCAGAGGTCTCACTACACTAACTTGTAGTTTTAGCTGAACACTGTGAGCAGGACGCACTGCACTAACTTGTAGTTTTAGCTGAACACTGTGAGCAGGATGCACCACACTAACTTGTAGTTTTAGCTGAACACTGTGAGCAGGACGCACTGCACTAACTTGTAGCTTTAGATTAACACTGTGCAGAGGTCTCACTACACTAACTTGTAGTTTTAGTTGAACACTGTGAGCAGGACGCACTGCACTAACTTGTAGCTTTAGATGAACACTGTGCAGAGGTCTCACTACACTAACTTGTAGTTTTAGCTGAACACTGTGAGCAGGACGCACTGCACTAACTTGTAGTTTTAGCTGAACACTGTGAGGAGGACGCACCACACTAACTTGTAGTTTTAGCTGAACACTGTGAGCAGGACGCACTGCACTAACTTGTAGTTTTAGCTGAACACTGTGAGGAGGGCGCACTACACTAACTTGTAGTTTTAGCTGAACACTGTGAGCAGGGCGCACTGCACTAACTTGTAGCTTTAGATGAACACTGTGCAAAGCTCGCAAAAAAATAACTTGTAGGTTTAGCTGAACACTGTGAGGAGGACGCACTGCACTAACTTGTAGTTTTAGCTGAACACTGTGAGCAGGACGCACTGCACTAACTTGTAGCTTTAGATGAACACTGTGCAAAGCTCGCAAAAAAATAACTTGTAGCTTTAGATGAACACTGTGCAGAGGTCTCACTACACTAACTTGTAGTTTTAGCTGAACACTGTGAGCAGGACGCACTGCACTAACTTGTAGCTTTAGATGAACACTGTGCAGAGGTCTCACTACACTAACTTGTAGTTTTAGCTGAACACTGTGAGCAGGACGCACTGCACTAACTTGTAGCTTTAGATGAACACTGTGCAGAGGTCTCACTACACTAACTTGTAGTTTTAGCTGAACACTGTGAGCAGCACGCACTGCACTACTTGTAGTTTTAGCTGAACACTGTGAGGAGGACGCACCACACTAACTTGTAGTTTTAGCTGAACACTGTGAGCAGGACACACTGCACTAACTTGTAGCTTTAGCTGAACACTGTGCAGAGCTCGCAAAAAAATAACTTGTAGGTTTAGCTGAACACTGTGAGGAGGACGCACCACACTAAGTTGTAGTTTTAGCTGAACACTGTGAGCAGGATGCACTGCACTAACTTGTAGCTTTAGATGAACACTGTGCAGAGGTCTCACTACACTAACTTGTAGTTTTAGCTGAACACTGTGAGCAGGATGCACTGCACTAAATTGTAGCTTTAGATGAACACTGTGCAGAGCTCGCAAAAAAATAACTTGTAGGTTTAGCTGAACACTGTGAGCAGAACGTACCACACTAACTTGTAGTTTTAGCTGAACACTGTGAGCAGGACGCACTGCACTAACTGTAAATAATCTAGCTGCCTGACTGTGGTACTAATAGGATCAAAGGAACACCAGCAATTTTCTTCAGGTAGCTGTAAATACTGTAACAAGACAAGCCTGCTGTCAGTAAGAAGATAACAGGTACGGATCTAGCTAAACTGAATACAGTATATATATATATATATATATATATATATATATATATATATATATATACAACACCTGTGAGCAGGACGCACTGCACTAACTTGCAGCTTTAGATTAACACTGTGCAGAGGTCTCACTACACTAACTTGTAGTTTTAGTTGAACACTGTGAGCAGGATGCACTGCACTAACTTGTAGTTTTAGCTGAACACTGTGAGGAGGACGCACCACACTAACTTGTAGTTTTAGCTGAACACTGTGAGCAGGACGCACTGCACTAACTTGTAGTTTTAGCTGAACACTGTGAGGAGGGCGCACTACACTAACTTGTAGTTTTAGCTGAACACTGTGAGCAGGGCGCACTGCACTAACTTGTAGCTTTAGATAAACACTGTGCAGAGCTCGCAAAAAAATAACTTGTAGGTTTAGCTGAACACTGTGAGGAGGACGCACCACACTAACTTGTAGTTTTAGCTGAACACTGTGAGCAGGACGCACCACACTAACTTGTAGTTTTAGCTGAACACTGTGAGCAGGACGCACCACACTAACTTGTAGTTTTAGCTGAACACTGTGAGCAGGACACACTGCACTAACTTGTATCTTTAGCTGAACACTGTGCAGAGCTCGCAAAAAAATAACTTGTAGGTTTAGCTGAACACTGTGAGGAGGACGCACCACACTAAGTTGTAGTTTTAGCTGAACACTGTGAGCAGGATGCACTGCACTAACTTGTAGCTTTAGATGAACACTGTGCAGAGGTCTCACTACACTAACTTGTAGTTTTAGCTGAACACTGTGAGCAGGACGCACTGCACTAAATTGTAGCTTTAGATGAACACTGTGCAGAGCTCGCAAAAAAATAACTTGTAGGTTTAGCTGAACACTGTGAGCAGAACGTACCACACTAACTTGTAGTTTTAGCTGAACACTGTGAGCAGGACGCACTGCACTAACTGTAAATAATCTAGCTGCCTGACTGTGGTACTAATAGGATCAAAGGAACACCAGCAATTTTCTTCAGGTAGCTGTAAATACTATAACAAGACAAGCCTGCTGTCAGTAAGAAGATAACAGGTACGGATCTAGCTAAACTGAATACAGTATATATATATATATATATATATATATATATATATATATATATATATATATATATATATATATATACAACACCTGTGAGCAGGACGCACTGCACTAACTTGCAGCTTTAGATTAACACTGTGCAGAGGTCTCACTACACTAACTTGTAGTTTTAGTTGAACACTGTGAGCAGGACGCACTGCACTAACTTGTAGCTTTAGATGAACACTGTGCAGAGGTCTCACTACACTAACTTGTAGTTTTAGCTGAACACTGTGAGCAGGATGCACTGCACTAACTTGTAGTTTTAGCTGAACACTGTGAGGAGGACGCACCACACTAACTTGTAGTTTTAGCTGAACACTGTGAGCAGGACGCACTGCACTAACTTGTAGTTTTAGCTGAACACTATGAGGAGGGCGCACTACACTAACTTGTAGTTTTAGCTGAACACTGTGAGCAGGGCGCACTGCACTAACTTGTAGCTTTAGATAAACACTGTGCAGAGCTCGCAAAAAAATAACTTGTAGGTTTAGCTGAACACTGTGAGGAGGACGCACTGCTCTAACTTGTAGTTTTAGCTGAACAATGTGAGCAGGACGCACTGCACTAACTTGTAGCTTTAGATGAACACTGTGCAGAGGTCTCACTACACTAACTTGTAGTTTTAGCTGAACACTGTGAGCAGGACGCACTGCACTAACTTGTAGCTTTAGATGAACACTGTGCAGAGGTCTCACTACACTAACTTGTAGTTTTAGCTGAACATTGTGAGCAGGACGCACTGCACTACTTGTAGTTTTAGCTGAACACCGTGAGGAGGACGCACCACACTAACTTGTAGTTTTAGCTGAACACTGTGAGCAGGATGCACTGCACTAACTTGTAGCTTTAGATGAACACTGTGCAGAGCTCGCAAAAAAATAACTTGTAGGTTTAGCTGAACACTGTGAGCAGAACGTACCACACTAACTTGTAGTTTTAGCTGAACACTGTGAGCAGGACGCACTGCACTAACTGTAAATAGTCTAGCTGCCTGACTGTGGTACTAATAGGATCAAAGGAACACCAGCAATTTTCTTCAGGTAGCTGTAAATACTGTAGCAAGACAAGCCTGCTGTCAGTAAGAAGATAACAGGTACGGATCTAGCTAAACTGAATACAGTGTATATATATATATATATATATATATATATATATATATATATATATATGCAACACCTGGGCTGCATATATATATACACAATACACTGTAAGTGCAGCTAACTCACTGATTGTCCTGCCTAATCTATCTAACTCAAATGAAATTACACTGTCTCTCTGTCTATCTATCTCTCTTTCAACGCCGGAAAACACACACTACACAGGGCCACCGTGCAGGCGGCCCTATATAGTGTGGGGCGTGTTCTAAACCCCCGAGCCATAATTGGCCAAAGCCACCCTGGCTTTGGCCAATTACAGCTCTCTCTACCGACGGCGCTGTGATTGGCCAAGCATGCGGGTCATAGTGCATGCTTGGCCAATCATCAGCCAGCAATGCAATGCGATGCCGCAGTGAATTATGGGCCATGACGCGCCACACGAATTTGGCGCGAACGGCCCATAATGTTTGGAATTCGGCAAACGACCGAACAGCCAATGTTCGAGTCGAACATGGGTTTGACTCGAACACGAAGCTCATCCCTAGTAATAAGCAATATACCACACAGAACTGTCAGGTAGTGTGTGAGTCAGCGCTCACTGGTAGCTATAAGGTGGACCATAAGGGATCAGTAACAGGGAGGGGGGGACAACAAGATATACCCAAAATGAATTAATAAAAATTAGTTCATATAGTCCATAGTAGTAGGGAATATCAAGGAGAGGTCCACAGGATGAATGGATCCACAGGTGGATGGGGAATGCACACAATCACTGACAGCTCCTCAGCAGGAAGTGGGAGTTCCCTCAGACACAAACAAAAACAACAGAAAGAGGGCACCAGGGTCAGTGAGATAGTAAAAGCAGGTAACAATTTATTCAGATACACTTACATGAAAGTAAGGGATGAGAAGACCGCTGTGGGGATAAGCTCACACCCGCCGTATGGAGGTATATAACTGGCAGCGTCTCCAGTGCTCACACCTGCTCTCACAGAGCTAGCTGTGTGTCACAAGGGATGAGAAGACCGCTGTGGGGATAAGCTTACCCCCACCATATGGAAGTATATAACCGGCAGCGTCTCCAGCGCTCACACCTGCTCTCACAGAGTGAGAGCAGGTGTGAGCGCTGGAGTCGCTGCCTGTCTGTCTTTGAGAGCAGATGTGAGAGCTGGAGTCGCTACCAGTCTGTCTGTGAGAGCAGATGTGAGAGCTGGAGTCGCTACCGGTCTGTCTGTGAGAGCAGATGTGAGAGCTGGAGTCGCTACCGGTCTGTCTTTGAGAGCAGATGTGAGAGCTGGAGTCGCTACCGGTCTGTCTGTGAGAGCAGATGTGAGAGCTGGAGTCGCTACCGGTCTGTCTGTGAGAGCAGATGTGAGAGCTGGAGTCGCTACTGGTCTGTCTGTGAGAGCAGATGTGAGAGCTGGAGTCGCTACTGGTCTGTCTGTGAGAGCAGATGTGAGAGCTGGAGTCGCTACCGGTCTGTCTGTGAGAGCAGATGTGAGAGCCATACGGCAGGTCTGAGCTTATACCCACAGCGGTCTTTTCATCCCTCATGACAGCTGACTGCTTGATTGGTGACCCACATGCACCCTGTGTGCAGCTTGCAAGATACTTTTATGTAAGTGTATCTGAATAAAGTGTTACTTGCTTTTACCATAGCAATGTGTAACCATAAAATGTCCATCCACAAATGGCAGCCTCCACGAGGGGATTAGAAGCAAAATCCAGCAGGAGCTAGAGAGTATAAAAAAAAGTACTGAGGTGCCTCTAATGCTGTGTACACATGAGAGGAATTTCCGACAGAAAGAGTCCGATGGGAGCTTGTCATCGTATATTCCAACCGTGTGTGTGCCCCATCAGACTTTTTCTGTCGAAAATTCAGACGGACTTAGAAAGAGAACATGTTCTATATTTTTCCAACGGAACAAATTACTATCAGAAAAACCGCTCGTCTGTATGCTGTTCTGACGCACCAAAAACGACGCATGCTCTCAAGCAAGCACGAGACGGAAGCTATTGGCTACTGGCTATTGAACTTCTGTTTTCTAGTCCCGTCGTACGTGTTGTATGTCACCGCGTTCTGGACAGTCGGAATTTGGTGTGACCGTGTGTATGCAAGACAGCTTGCGCGGAATTCCGTCGGAACTCCGTCGTAAAAACCTTCAGAGTTTATTCCCATGGCAAAACGGGTTGTGTGTACAGGGCATTAGTGTAGCAATATGGTTACATTTAATGAAGGTACAACAACATGGTTTATGATTAAAAGAGGCACATCTAAGCATGCAGGGGTAAAGCTGTCCACATAGACCATCCATACAGCAGGACCAGCAATACAAAGTTCTAACATGAGACATGAGATTTTGTTTTCACAAAATGTTGTCAAAATTCAGGACATTTGGCTGAAAATTGTGATTTTGGCAAAATGCATTGTAGTCACGTGCAGAATTCAAGATGTTTTTGGTGATTTTTAGAGTGCAATATTTGCTTCTGAGGGTTACCAAAGCTTCTTTACAATATCCTGGACTTGATCTTGTACACAAAAATATGTTAACCCTAAAAAACTTGAACCCTACTCCTAAAGCAAATTGTAAACCCAACAGTAATGCCGCGTACACACGGTCGGACTTTTCGTCTACAAAAGTCCAACGGACGCTGACGGACTAAAGCTGGCTGGTAATCCGATCGTGTGTGGGCTTCTCCGGACTTTCAACGGACTTTTTTAGCCTCAAATCCGACGGACTTTAGATTTGAAGCATGCTTCAAATCTTTACGTCGTAACTACGACGGACCCCGAAGTCCGCTCGTCTGTATGCCAGTCCGACGGACAAAAAAACGACGCATGCTCATAAGCAAAAACTAAACGGAAGCACTCGGTCTAGTAAAACTAGTGTTCGTATTGTAGGTAGCACATTCATCACGCTGCAAAATCTGTGATCGTTGAATGCAGCGCATTTTATTTCTTCTTTACGAATGCTCTAAAGAACGAAGGTGTTTTGCTGTTCATAATCAGAGTTCTCCCAAACTGATTTCTGGATTCTTTTTCTCTTTGATCTCATGAATGATATAGTATGCATTTTAAAAACAAGGTTTCCATACTAATAATACTTTTTCCCCTTTTTTTTTTTTTTTTTTTTTTTAGGTTTGTAAAGTTACCACAAAGAACCCATTATTCTTTTTTTTTTTAATAGTGATTATTTTTTAGTTTTTAGATAAAGTTAACCCAAAGCACCGTTTTTGGTTATGTAAATTTTTTGATTTTCAAGACTTACCACTTGAACATTATTAACATTAGTAATGTATTTTTGGTGTGTTTTTTCAAAACTCAATGAGATTGTTGTCCCTTGTTAATTTAACATTGTGTGTAAAATCAATGATTTCAAAGAAAACACATAAAGTCTTTTGCTAAACTCAAAAAAGATCCATTTATTCATGGTCAAAATAAAATAAAGAGGAAGTCAACGCTGGAAAAAGTCGGTGTACAAGAAAATTGGGATCTTGCGGAGTCCATATAAGAGGGAGCACAATCTGGTCCAAGAATCCCAGAGATCAACAGCACCAGCAGATGATCTAGATGTCCCCAGACTGTGGTCCTACAACAGCCTGCGTCTTCTGTCAGACCAGACTGAACCCAGGTCATCATTTTCTTCTCTTCCCTGCAGCCTTTCCTCCACGCTGCCCTGCAGCCTTCCTTGTAGCCTTCTTTTGAGGCTGTGGCTCTGGTGTT